>NC_060129.1:91730013-92355013 GCF_021461395.2 Schistocerca americana
TCCGTAAAACAAGTATTTTACAGGACGAAAATTAGATATGTATTAGAATTCGAGAATACACCTTCTCTGTATTTGTCAAGTTAGTGGTTGGAGAAAGAAATAGATGATTCAGATGCGGATTCAAGCTATAAGTTAAAAATTAAATTAGACATTATTAAAGCTAGACCTAACAAAAATTATGAAAGAGATCTTTTCTGTGTGTAAATGTATACGCAAAAGTTAATAAAAATTTTGCAAGAGGATATTTACGTGTCTTACTCGCTAACCTACCAAAAAATCATACCACATTTCCTACATACATCGATCTATGTGCCAGTATTTCGGATGTGGAAGTGAGTGGTAGAATGACCTTGAAAAGTAGTTGAAAGCATATTGAACCCTTTCTCTTGCCTATATGAATATTTCGGCAGTTTGTGCATGCACATGAGCATGTGCTGGGTATGATATGCGTCCTGGCTCCATCGCTCTGTATTGCAAAAATCTGCTGAACAGAATTCTTGTACCTATTCCTCCTATACTCCTCCATTATCATATTCTTCCGTACGTGATGTAGTGAACTGAGGTTACAGGCCTCCCTCGAATGCCTGCATGGAATGCAGCTATTGAAAGATGCTCTATCATTCACATTATATCGGTCATCGAACACAGGACAATGGTTTGACTACGACGGCTCAGCAAAGACTGAATGTGCACCACCAATTCCAGTCATCTGAGTGGAGAAAAAAAATTGTCGCCATCTTGGATAACAGTACTTGCGTCATCAGCTGACGTCAAGACAGCGTCCTCTGTGTACCAAGCCACGTGGTGGATACACTGGGTGCAGCCATCTTGAATAACGGTACTTGCGTCATGATCTGGTGGCGAAAATATGAACTAAGTCAGTTGGAGTCCAGACCTAGTGGCGGACATACATGCTTGAAATTGGTTAGATAATAAAGACAAGTCCATTTTTCCCGCCATTTTCCTAGATGTGATGCATATCATGTTGGAATTTGAACTTCCCACCATTTTTCTGGGGAAGGGGGTTGTGGCACATTGCTGTAAAATTCAAACTTCCACCAAAATCCGCCTTCTTGGATGATGTCATCGCCACCATTTGGATTACGTCATCGCCCCCATCTCGGATAATGGTACTTTGTCCCAGTACCACTGTTGTTCCGATACTCACCGGTGTTGATGTAGAAATGTTGAGCTTCCCAGAAGAGCAATGTATGATAGATGATAGACTGGTGTAACGCTATCGGACACTAACGACCTAGATTTGCTAGGTAATTTAAGCAAAAGGCTTCAAAAATAGCTATGTGTAAGCTTTCAATATAGTAACAAGTACTGTCACCAAGTTATTACTGAACAATAGGCACTCATTTCTAAAGCCGCTGCTGGGACTCCCTGCTCTGCCGATCTCTCGTCGGCTGCTGCTCTTTCTCTCTGTATTTTAATTTCATCTGCTTGTAAACTATTAAGGCTATAGTGGTGACAAATATGAAAGAAATTGTTCAGAACCATTTTGTAAATATCCTTAACAGTGCTTTTACACACTTGGAGGTTTTCTTAAACTTTCTTTGTAAATCTCATCGCACACGAAAAAAACCATAAGCTTCAGGTTGTAGTTTGATAGTTGTTGGTATTGTTGCCATTTGCTTGAAAGTAATCCATAACTGCCTTTTTAGCTTTCCGTATGGTAAAATGGCAATCAGGCAGAAGACGTCGATTTAAGGCAAATTTAAATATGTTAGTTCGAGGTATGAATCTCCCAGAGTTTTTTTCGATAAGGCTTCTCAAAGCTGGCCGTTACTAAAGTTTTGGTTCTTCAATGGAAACAGACTTTTATATCTTACGTGCTGACACTTGGAATAGGAAGTGCAGATATTTAGGAACACAAAGCTGGTACTGACATTTACGCTGACATTTATCGGCAACTAATCTAACACCTCTGAAAATTTTTCTTATGTTTCTGGAACACAAACAGCTGTCCATCTTTCCTCTTGTCCTGATACACTGCTCTACGTTGTTCCCTTAGACTGCAGTGTGGCGAGCATGTTACACAATAGCCTGTTCTGCACAACAAATTCTCCCAGAGACAATAAGCTCAATCTTGCTACTAAAGTAGGAGGCATATTTCCTCACTCTCCTCAACAACGCAAAAGTAATGTCCGCAGCTCGTGGTATAGTGGCTAGCATTGCTGCCTCTGGATCATGGCGTCCCAGGTTCGATTCCCAGCCCAGTTGAGGACTTGCTCTGCACAGGAACTGGGTGTTTGTGATGTCCTCATCATTTCATCATCATCATCATCATCATCATCATTCGTGACAGTGGCTAGATTGGACTGCGAAAAAAAATTGTACTGTGTAAAAATTGGGATTTTGTATGGGCGCTGATGACCATGCACTTGAGCGAAACCAAACATCATCATCAACACCAAAAGTAATTTTGGCAGTACTGTCAGCGAACATCAGCCCAGTCAAACTTCACGCTCTGGCAGGTCCAGCTGTCAGGCTATTACTGTGCTGGACTGGGTGGGCAGCAGCTCACTGCTCTCCCCTCACCAGACGGCCTCTGGCCGTGGGCCACTCCCTGACGCTGCTATGGGCTTCAGTCCCAGCTCTAGTCTGATGCTTTCCTCCACACTACTCTACCCTCTGTCGGTCCCTCCAATTCTGCATAGCTCTGAAACCTACATCGATTCGAGCCTGTTTCCTGTGGCCAAGCCCTGGTCTCCCACTGCAGTATCCATCACATCCCCCAGACCATCACAACTTTCCTCCATTAGCAAATTGATGGTTCTTGATCCTGATCCAATTTAGTACTTCCTCACTAGTTACCCAGTCTAGACACTATAATAGTACCACAGTAATTGTTTATATGTCTGGAACAGTTTTAAGGATTACCAACACAGTTATTTTGTCGGGTATTCTACATCTATAAACTTTATTTTTCCTAAATGGGTTCTTTACTGGTCCCATTTTCTATGACTTTTCATAAATATTTCTTAGGTAGACGTATGAAAGAAATTACCCAATGGGACAATTCTGAAAAGTATCCCAAACAATAGCTTTCGAACAAGTCCAAAACTATTGTTTTTTATCGCCCCAATTTGATTATTGTGTTGTGCAGATCCATTGTCGATGAGCAACGAAGCTTTGTTGCTCAAGTGGCGTAGTTTGTGTGTGTGACATTTCAGTTGTTTCGTAATGGCGGTTCAAAGAGACGGTTTGTCTGATGAACAAATTTTAAAATATTTGATCTCAATGTCAGATGGGGAATACGAAGGGGAAGATCCTTATTATGTTAGTGAGGCTGGTGAATTACGAGATGATGACGCTGTAAACGCTGTTGATGATGAGGAATATAACCCTCCCATCAATGAAATCAGTGACTCTTGAGACAGCGATGTTGCAACTACCGGACAAGAGCAAGCCGAGAAGTTGCAAACCAGTGTTGCTTTACCTACAGCAGGTACCTTTATATAGCCGTTGTACTATATTTTGATATTTTATCGCTACTGATATTTCAACAAGCGTTATAAATGTGTTCTGTTTTTCTGTATTACAATTTGAAATTTATCGTTTTTGTAGTGACCGAATTATTCTATCATATACTGTATATTTAGGTACATCAAATAACACTGTGCGCTTACCTCCAGCTAACAGCACTAGACGCGACCGTGGCAGAGAGAAAGAAGAAATTCAGATGGAAGGAAATCCTTCCATTGGGAGTAGTGAGACAGCTAATGACGCAACAACATGGACTGTTACACATATGAAAGCTGTTCCTGGAAGACGTTCACAGTAGAACAACTTGAAGGTAGCACCGGGACCTACTGGGTATGCGAAGAAGACTGTCAGGAAAAGTGTGTACTGTAGTGCATGGAGACTGCTAATTGATGACAGGGTGCTACAAAATATAAAGAAATGTACAGATAATAGAGCACACCAAGAGCTACATGATGATGATCGGACCATTAGCATCGATTCAATAGAAGCCGTAGTATCACTTACGTATTTACGAGGCGTATATATAGAAAAAAACTTTCCTTTGAAGCTGTTGTGGTCGAATACATAGGGGCCAGCATTTTCTCGGAACACAAAGAGCAGAAATAAGATCATTGAAATATTTCGGTTTATGCGATTTGACGAAAAGAGCACACGTCACATAGACTAAAGACAGATCGTTTTGCACCTGCTGCCCCTGTGTGGAATCCTTTCATTGCCAAATGCTTGCTGTGTTATATTCCACGTGAAAATAGCACTGTGGATGTGCAACTGTTTCTGTACAAGTCTAGATGCTCTTTCATTCAATACATGACCAATAAATGAAACAAATTTGGAATAAACTTTTCTCTTGCAGTTGATATGAATTCTAAGTATCTGGTGAATGAGTTTCCTTACCTAGGCAGAGATGGGCAGCGTCCTACAGGTATTCCCCTTGCAGAACGTGTTGTAACGTGTCTTACGCAGCTTCTTGTTTCTGTGGGAAGAAACATAACCTGCGACAATTTTTTCACAACAAAATGCCTTGCAGAAATTTAGAAACGTAAGAGTACAAGCATTATAGCCACAGTGAAGAAATCTAAATACCTCCATCAGCAAAATCTCCTGTCGCACCTTCGCACGCAACTATTCTTTGTAAGTCAGGTGATATGACTCTGACATGCTATCAGTAGAAAAAGAACAAAAATGTGCTTATTGGGAGTTCAATGCATGACACAGTAACTATCGATGAACGACATCTTAAAAAGCTACCGGAGTCAGTGGCCTATTGCAGTAGCATTAAGTATAGCGTTGACGTAATCGATCAGATGGCTCGGCTTTACACTATGAAGTATGGATGCTGCAGATGGCCCATGCGCGTTTTTTCTTATGCTTGGGTTCTCTGTAAAGAAGTAACAGGAGGAAAATTAAGCAGACGTTAGTTTATATACAAATTTGTAGAAGTGTTGGCTTCAGCATAAATGTCCACAAGGGTACAAAATACTTTTCCTCATAGAGTATCACAACATCACAGCATTCGGAGGACTGGTCAAATTGGAGGGTGTAGAGGCAACAATAGAACCAAGCATTTATGTATAATGTGTAACGAGTACGTTTGTGGCAAGCCGCGGTGTCCAAGCGGTTCTAGGCACTTCAGTCCGGAACCGTGCGACTGCTATGGTCGCAGGTTCGAATCCTGCCTCGGGCATGGATGTGTGTCATGTCCTTAGGTTAGTTAGGTTTAAGTAGTTCTAAGGTCTAGGGGACTGATGATCTCAGCTGTTATGTCCCATAGTGCTCAGAGCCAAGTATGTTTGTGGACCATGTTTAGGCATTGCTGAGTACACCTGTGTGAGGTGTCACAACGCAGCAGGTGGTTTTGAATGAGTAAAAGCAGGGATATAAATTTTTCCTCCTCAATATATTGTGCTTTTCCGATATTTCTGTTAAAACACATGGTTTTCTTTTCAACAGAAAGTTATCTATTCCACATTTTGTTACATAATACTTTGATCAATTTTTAGGTTAAAAATGTTCATTGCATCATTTGATTCTATAGAAAAATGTAAAATTTCATCGTGGTAAACTGTGTAAGTTGTCTGAAATAACTTGTCTTCTTTTGGTGTAAAGGCTTATTACATTTACTGGTTGCGACAGAGCTCAGTATCGTCCAGTGCTGTCTCACATTGATTGGTTGGTGGCTGTAGTAACTGTCATTCAACTAATTAGTATTTATTAATAAATGAAACATCATGACTGAACTTTCTAGAGGCTCTATTAGTTTACACCACGAGCTGCCAGACATCATCAGGTCACATAAATATTTACATGACATGATTCAAGATAAGCGTCAGTTATCAAGTGAGATGAACAATAAAGATTAATTTTGGGTTAGGTCACTATGTAGTATGACGACTATTTATTAATCTCTTGTTGTAATCAGCGAGACAGTTGTGAATTACACATTGTCGAAATGGTGTAACTCATGCTTCTAATTCAACTACACGGCCTTATATCATGACCTACAAGATTCGCATTTTAGATCAAAGTATTCATACAATACTCGTTTGTAGTTGTGATCCCGGACAACTGAGCAGAGTCAATGATAACCATTGGCAGCGAGTGCTTAATATTGTTCCTCCAAATCAGTAACTATACTCTGGAATGCATAAAGCATTTCACATTATTTATAATATTCTGTACGGCACCAGAAATCTTAAGAAGTCTTAAATTCAATGCACCTGCTGCCACTCAGCGTCAGAAAGAATTTGGCTGAAGGCTATAAAAATATGTCTTTGTCATTATTAAGATACGTGTGACACTACAATCTTTAACTGGAGTGGATATATGCTTTTAACATTTACGATATTCTACTAGTGACAATCGCGGTGTTCAAGATTGTATTTCACTTATTCCCTGGATTTACTGTAAATGTGCTCCCCATTTAGGCCAGTTTTAAGGAAACATCAAAGGTCAAAAACCCAAGAGAATTGGTACATCTCACCAAGTGTCATAACGAGATATTGCTGTGAAAATGACTTCCCATTGGTTATTAGAACTTTAAGACGGACACTATCAATTGTATACTTTATTTCATTGTTCTTGAGTTTTGCGATGACTGCATCAGTTGTACTTGCATTAGAATGTAGGCAAAGCAGTAGATCATTCCTTCAGTTAACCAGTCGTCTTCTCCTCTGGGGATGGAAATACTTGACTCTTCATATCACTGTGTCACCGGTGATATTGTCGGTTGGGTAATGTTTGAGATCGTTTGTTGAACATTCAGAAGAGCCATACTGGATTCTCAACTATGGGTGTATGCCATTTTGTGACAGCAACACTCTCAGGGATGGGAAACACAACGCTAAAAGACGCCATGCCTGACATGATGCTATATTGCATCAAAATTTGAAGATGAGTACAAGCAAAAACTCATGTTAGGGCCCACTGAATAGGAATCGATTAATACATCGCAGTGGTGTATCCTCTAACAATTTAACTTTGAAATGCTGTCTTCACTGGATTTACGATAAGAGCAGTTATTTACATGAAATGAAATGAAATGTCGTGTGACGAGGGCCTCCCGTCGGGTAGACCGTTCGCCTGGTGCAAGTCTTTCGATTTGACGCCACTTCGGCGACTTGCGCGTCGGAGTTATTTACATGAATTGATAGTTTCAGAATATTGATCATAAAAATGTCCGATTTCAGGCATCATGCCGGCCGCTGTGACCGAGCGGTTCTAGGCGATTCACTCCGGAACTACGCTGCTGCTGCGGTCGCAGGTTCGAATCCTGCCTCGGGCATGGATGTGTGTGATGTCCTTCGGTTAGTTAGGTTTAAGTAGTTCTAAGTCAAGGGGACTGATGACTTCACATGTTAAGTCCCATAGTGCTTAGAGCCATTTGAACTATTTCAGGCATCATGTTGAGATTGCCACACTAGTTACTTTCCTTCTGGACTATTTTTCGACCGTGCCTGTCTGAATAAATATGTAAAAGTTTTGCTTTCTTTTTAATTACCGCTACCAGTCACAAAGATTGCTAACTTATTATTTATTTATTTAGCGACATGTTTCGAGGGTTAAACCTCATCTTCAGGCTAAATGGCACTACAAAAACAACTTTAGAATAAGATCATACTGATAATACATAATCTTTTCGTAAATGCTGTGATCATCCTGTGCAAGAAGAGAAAACTTAGTAAGAGGCGATGTCACTTTGGAAGCTGGACTGATGTTTGCACGAAAATGTTGTGTAACGGTCACTCACTTTCTTCTTCTCGCGTGGCAGTCTCATTGTGATATGTTGTGATGTATCCATTTCCGTGAATCTTTTGGTCACTGTTCACAAATTTTCAGTAGTAAATAATAAAAAAACCTTTGCATACTTTCCTTCTGCTCGATATTCAGTTTTAGTTTTGTGCATTTACAGTACAGACAGAAGCGTCTTTCTAAGTGGCACAACATCGGAGGTGACTTAGAAAAGTTCTCAAATGAGCCACACTCACATTCCACTTCTGTTGCCACAACACAGTTTCATACGAGGTGATCCTCGAGGAGCAGGGTAGACACACACAGCATCAGCTTGTAAGCAGTCAGTGAGCACTTCACATTTTTATTCCCATGACGCTGCCCATAATATGTTCATCACTGATACCTCATGATTTCACATCAGTCCATTAGTCCACGATATGTGATTTCAGAACTGTACCATATGAGATCCCCTCCAGCAGTTCTACAATATGCATTGTTCCTTATCAGTTGCATACAGTAGTCAATTTCGACAACCCCCAAACGGCTTATGAACCCCATTAGTTGAAGATACTGTAAGTGCAATCATGTTCTCCCAAATTCCTTTACAGATATGCCTATTATTTCAGTAGCATATGGCAACATCTTTGTTCCACACACTGGCCAGCCTCTCAGGCAAACGAGCGTAGTTGCTTGGTTGCTTGGCTTCTACAGAGTGCAATCTTTTTTCTGCACTGATTGCTATGACATACCATACTTGTATTAAGGTCGTCAATTCAGACCCAACTCAGCTCGCCGAGCATGAAAAAGTTCTTTACATCAGTTTACAAATAACAGAATATAAGTTAGGCAAAACTGCTTAGCTAGACAAGATTAAGAGTGATTAGCACCTTCAAAATCTAGATAAATTCTCTCTCTCTCTCTCTCTCTCTCTCTCTCTCTATATATATATATATATATATATATATATATATATATATATATATATGTATATATATATATGTATATATATATATATATATATATATAATTGATCGTGACCGGGCAAAATATCGCACGAAATAAGCGTCAAACGAAAAAACAAGAACGGAACTTGCCTAGCTTGAAGAGGGGAACCAGATGGCGCTATGGTTGGCCCGTTAGATGGCGCTGCCATAGGTCAAACGGGATGGAGTTGATTGCAGTTCTGCCATGGGTTTTTATAAGGATGCACTCAGGTACTGTAGTTAATAGTAAACGTGTTGTTAACTAATGGACTGGGCTTCAGAAGAGATGATATTATAAATTGCTATAATACACACACATATAGACCAATGCCAACCCATGTGAGCTTGAAGAGAGGTGACACCACCACATATTTAGTATCAACATTTAGCCAGACATCCATGGGAGCAGAGTGCTAGGTCCTTACATTCTACACTACACACTGAATTGTGCTAGAAATCGTCACTTTCTTTGGAACCAATTGCTGGAGAACGTTGGTACATGCATTAGGTGAGGCGATACCTAACATCAGTCTTTGAGGAGTGATGGATTAGTTGTGGAAGACCAATACCTTTGCCTGCCTGTCTTCTTGACCTTAATGTTGTGGGCTTTTGCCTTTGGACACATGTAAGGACCTTGCCATATGCAGTCTCATAAATGATGTCGATACACTAAGAGAATGCTTGTTCAGTGCCTGTGACACAATCTGACAACAATCAGAAGTGTACCAACGAATGCATGATGCACATCTTGTGGAGACTAGCGCAGAGACATGGTGACCATTGAGAGTAGTGATTGTAGACTCGAAAGACACAACCTGCACCACCTATGTTCATAGGAATTTTTTTCATCCCTTGTTTCATACTGGGTGGTCCATTGATAGTGACCAGGCCAAATATCGCCACGAAATAAGCATCAAACGAAAAAACTACAAAGAACGAAAGTCGTCTATCTTGAAGGGCAAAACCTGATGGCACTGTGGTTGGCCCGCTAGATGGCGCTGCCATAGGTCAAACGGATATCAACTGCGTTTTTTTTTAAAAATAGGAACTCCCGTTTTTTATTATATATTCGTGTAGTTTGTAAAGAAATATGAAGGTTTTAGTTAGACCACTTTTTTCGCTTTGCGAAAGATGGCGCTGTAATATTCACAAACGTGTAAGTACGTGGTATCACGTAACATGGAGCAACTGTCCATGGACGATTGTGGAGAGATCACACTTTGCTTCCAGCACTATTTTCCACACATTCTAATATCCATTACTCCAAATCAGGTGTGGGTTGTTGGACGACTGCCACTGTCCTGATGCAAAGGATCACATTTTCGATTGCCGCTGGAACAGGGTAATCAACATATGAAGTTGTTACCTGTACAGATACCATTGGCAATCTTGCAGCTCTCGAAGATTGAAATCCAGACCTTTAACTGCTTACAGGCGTTGATAAATATCAATGGAGACAGTTGAAAAATGTGTGCCCGATCCAGAATTTGAACCCAGGACCTCCTGATTACATGACAGACGCTCTCACCGACTGAGCTACGAAGGACACAGTAGTTTGTGGACAACAAGTTGGGATTTCAATCCCGGTCGCGGGCACACATTTTTCAACTGTCCCTGTTGATATTTATCAACGCCAATAACAGCTGAAGGTCTGGATTTCAGAATAATTTCAGAGTAATAAACATCTTAACAAATGGTATACCATGTCTTGGGTATTTGGTAACATAAAGGTTACTTGCCCGTAAGCTGTTTCCATCTGCCTGCCAGAAGAAGAAGACCATATGTGCCATCTCCTACGCAGAGTAGTAGGCCAGGCCTCTTTTGGATACTGTAAATACAGTGACAGACAAGCAAACAAATTACAGGAATGTACTGCCCTGTCACAGCAAACAATGCACCATACGATTCCTATGGGTACACCAGATGAAAATAACATACCTGACCAATACGTTACATACTATAGTACTCTGTGGAATACTGTAAATGTTCTTATGTTGGGTGGATGTTAATTACGAATGCAAACACACTGTGTTGCAAAAATGTCTAGTACATATGCTGTTTCCTCATTTGTCTTGTGTAGAAGTATATGGTGGGCAAGATATGCTCTTCATAAACACACACAGACCATGACGCTACAGATAAATGTTTCTGGGAACATTTTTTTCTTTTCTTGACACATACTACACCCTCTGCAAATATTTGAACCTATTTTCTGGTCGCCTTTTTATACACATTCTGATATTTCTATTGGTGGCTGGGTATGATGTACTGAACCCATTACATTAGTATTTACATCATATGTTGGCTAACGATTATAGTAATTACAAATGGTATGTTTTTGGGATGATTAGTAACTCCAAGTACTTTTGGCAAGAGCAAGCCATAAATTATTATTATCTCCTGAGCTGAAGTATAGACATGTGGACCCAAAATGGGTAGTCATTATGGAGTAACAGGGATAGTCCGCTTAGAAGTGCAGCTACAACCATGTAGAAAACATGAGACAATAAACAATATGACATGTTTGTGGGACGACTGTTCATTGCAGAGGTAAAGCAATCACTTTACTGCTGTGTGTACGTAATAAGGCACCACATATAAAAGAATCTGCACTTATACACGGCACACCAAATTTCTAGAACTTGTCGAAGGGAGTGAGTATGTAACATCTTGAATGGGAATTCATGGCCCGAAATGGTTTCTGTTCTATCACAGTTTCACTTCAGATGTGTAACGTGCCCACATCTGCTGAGGGGAAGAGAAAAGTCTCAGAGCTGCTTGTCCTGGTATGCAGCAGGGTATACAGGATGACGTGCACTACATCTGTTGGTCACCTGATGTCATTAATGTCGTATGCTACGTTTGCTATATAACTGTCCTGTAGAGACAGAGGAAGATCTGCTGGCACAAGTTCTGGCCACTGGACTACAAATTAAAGACACACTATGTGGGAAGTAGAGTGCATACCAGAACACGCTACATAGGTAAAATGTCTGTAACGATGCAGGTGGTCGCCAAATCAAGCACCTGTTGTAATGCATCAACAGTGTTCTGTGCATACAGCAATCTGGGTTCTCTTCTGTTTCGGTATAATATAAACATTTAACGCTAAAATCCTAATACAAATAAATGTACTTAAGTAGTAAATCCATGTCTCGTTATTTTTCATTTCGAATTGTTACTTGATAACCACATTATCTCACAGATCATTCAAATCGTCAAGTGTAAGTGGTTCAGTTAAATATCTGAACTGAAACTGTAATAGAAGAGAAACAGAATGTTTCCAGATATGGCTTCCTATTCAAGATATTATAAACTCACTCACCTCTACAAGTCCTAGAAGTTTGTAATGGATATTTCCAAACTCCCTGTATACGTACGAGTTACATTTCTGATAGAAGAATAAATAATTAAATACCTAAAAGCACAAGTTATTAACAGAATCTGCTGAAAAAACAGACCAGTTCTCATTAAATAACCTCTTAAGTACACAAAAATGGGATACACGCAAAACCGTTTAAATTCTTTTTGTGCCTTCACAACACAGCATGGATCTTAGTCTTCTCAGGAGTTTCCTTCCATTGTGCCCTCTCGTTTACTTTCGTTCTCCATCAAATGGTTCAAATGCCTCTGAGCACTATGGTACTTAACTGCAGTGGTCATCAGTCCCCTAGAACTTAAAACTACTTAAACCTCCCACTACTTAAACATCCCACACATCCATGCCCGAGGCAGGATTCGAACCTGCGACCGCAGCAGTAGCGCGGCTCCGCATTGAAGCTCTTCAAAGGCTGCAAGGTACAGATCTTTCTTGTCGACTCATGAGCCGTGGGACGAACTTGGCGGCAACTAGGAGCATTCCAAGGCGCTGTGTCAGGATTTGATACCATTATCCAACTGAAATGCTACATTCTTCTGCAATCTCTCGGACAATCAGTCTTCTATTGACTGGCACAATTTCGTTCACGTTCCTGACATGAGCGTTGTCGGTAGGCGTCGAAGGGCGTCCTGAACGAGGGTCATCTTTAACTTCCGTCCAGCCGTTTTTACACCATGTGAACCATTCGTAACGCCGAGTACAGCTTAACTACTCATCAGCGTAGGCTTCCCACATCACTTGGTGTGTCTCTGTAAAGGTTTCTTGAGTTTGACGTGAAATGTAATGCAGACGCGTTGCTCCTCTAACTCTGCCATCTCCAAATTCGCACACTGTCCGACACAACTTTCTACTCACTACAGCACTGAACCATAACTAACGGACATACAGCAATGGAACTTCAGCAGTTACACATTTAACACAGGCGTGTTCAGGGACGCCAACCCAATTCATTCCAGCACAGCACTGGTCCGAAATTACAAACGTTGCGGAAATTTTTTAACAGACCTCATACAGAAAACGACAGCTCAGCAGATACCTATGTCCCACTGTGCGTGTGTGTCGGAAGACACTAAAGAAGGACCCCCAGTTATCTCGACTTACATAAACCATGTGTGAGACAATGCGGATTCCCAGCCCCCCAAATCTGACGATTTTTCTTATTGACGAACCCAACCAAATGAGGTGGGCTTCGTCGCTAAGACAAACCACGCATGCGCATACTAATTCCCATCTTGCCCCGCGTAAACCATTCAGAAGTTGTGACGACTTTGTTTCATAAAGTCGAATAATTGTCACCCTGTACCTACATTTCCTTAGGTATCGACTCTACAATCTCGGACGCTTTTCGCAGGTCTGCAGGTCCACTGAAAATGTGCTGTTTTTCTTTAATAACTTTCCACTACCAAACTAATTGCCAGAATACCGTCTGTGACACTTTTTATCTCTCTTTTAATACAAAGTTGAATAAATAAACATTTTTAATCAAGAAATGGAACAGGGTCGTGGGATGAGCTGCTGACAGCGGAAATGTGGTAGAAATCTTGTGGTCAACTAACTAGTGTTGGTGTGGGCTCACGCAAACACATAGAGAGCCATTGCTGGCTGTAAGGGTGAACTGCGCAGCCCCTACCCCTACAGCAGAGCACCGACCCAAGCGTGTGAGAGTCATACGGAAGGATGAGCGGGAGAGGCGGAGAAGATTCGATGAAGGGTTGCGCGTTTTGCCACGGGATCGTTCACTCGCAGTGTGAATCTAACAGGGACTCCCAGCAGACAGCAGTGGCAGTCGCTACAAGTCAGGCACTTTGCACCATGGAGAGGAAGTCCGAGAGCGCGCGATCACAGAAGAGACGGGGAACGTATCACTTCCTCCCACATGTAAGTCAGCACGACCAGAGAATCGGAGACGTCAGAGCTCATGCGAATGTTTATAGGAAGCCATTCTGTCCACACACCGTTCACGAATGGAACAGGCGAGGGGAGCAAACAATCATAGAGGTAGCAGAGATACCCTCCGCCACACACCGTAAGCGAATTACGAAATGCAGACGTAGATATGGAATGGAAGGTACTGATCGTATTGACGCTCGAGACAGGAACGACTGGGCAGCCATTGATAGAAACCACAGAGTCCACATGGAAAGCACAAAAGCATTTAATAGAAGGAGCCTTATCACTCACTTCAAGCCTACTACTGAGGGAAATATTACAACTCATCTAACCGAATTTGCTAGTAGCAAATCGTTATTTGAAAAATTATGTTAGTTTAACAAAACACCTGTTAAATGAACATGTGGTGCCTGTTCTTTCGCACATGTCCGCAAGATCAGAAACCACATATACACTGAAGCGACAAAGCAGTTGGTATAGGCATGCAACACAGAGATATGTAAACAGGCAGAATATGATGCTGGGGTCGGCAACGGCAATATAAGGCAGCGAGTGTCTGACGCAGTCGTTAGATCGGTTGCTGCTGCTGCAATGCCAGGTTATCGAGATTTAAGTGAGTTTGAGCTTGGAGCTATAGTCGGTGCACGAGCGATGGGGACACAGCAGCTCTGAGGTAGTAATGAAGTGGGGAATTTCCCGTGCGACCACTTCACTAGTGTATCGTGAATATCAGTAATCCAGTGCCGACATCGCTGTGGCCGGAGAAACACCCCGCAATAATGGTACCAACAACGACTCAAGAGAATCGTTGAATTTGATACAAGAGCAGTTCTTGCGCAAATTGCTGCAGATTTCAATGCTGGACCGTCAACACGTGTCAGCGTGCGAACCATTCAACGAAACGTTTTTGATATGAGCTCTTGGAGCCGTAGGCCCACTCGTGTACTCTCGATGACTGCACGACAGAGTTTTAAGCCTCGCCTTGACATATCAACACCGACGTTGCACTGTTGATGACTGGAAACATATTGCCTGGTTGGACGAGTCTCGTTTGAAATTGTATGGAGCGGATGGACATGTACGGGTATAGAGATAACCTCATAAATCTATGGACCCTGCCTGTCAAAATGATTAAAATGGCTTTGAGCACTATGGGACCTATCATCTGAGCTCATCAGTCCCCTCGAACGTGGAACTACTTTAACCTAACCAACCTAAGGACATCACACACATCCAAGCCAAAGGCACGATTCGAACCTGCGACCACAGCGGTCGCGCGGTTTCAGAGTGAAGCGCCTGGAACCGCTCGGCCACAACGGCCGGCCCCTGCCTGTCACCAGGGGAATGTTGAGGCTGGTGAAGGCTCTATAATGGTGGGGTTTGTGCGCTTGGAGTGATATGGGACCCCTGAAACATCTAGATACGAGTCTGACAGGTGGCACATAGCTAAGCATTGTGGCTGAACACCTGCATCCATTCATGTCCATTGTGCATTCCGACGGACTTGGGCAATTCCAGCAGGACAATGCGACACCCACACTTCGAGAATTGCTACAGAGTTGCTCCAGGAACACTTTTCTGGGTTTAAATGCTCCCACTGTCCACCAACCTCACCAGACAAGATCATTGCCTTGCAACATGCTGTTCTGAAGAGATCTCCACACCCACATACTCTTACGGATTTACGGACAGCCCTGCAGGACTCATGGTGTCAGTCAGTTCCCACCAGAACTACTTCACACATTAGTCGAGTCCATGCTATGTCGTGCTGCGGCACTTTTGCTAGCTGGCAGGGCCCTACACGATATTGGGTAGATGTACCTGTTTATTTGCCTCTTCAGTGTATATGTAATTAAGATAAGATGGCCAATGATCTCTCAAGTGCGGATGCACAGCACGCTGTAACTCTTACGGGATTCGGCAAAATGCCGCGAGTAATATTGACAATGGGGAAGGGGCACTACATTAATAGTATGTGGATAAGTGAATATTTGGGTTGGACAGTAGGCATGTTAGGTTGAATCGTGCAGTTGCAATGACCAGCGCATCTGGAAGGTTTAACGATCTGAGAATCTACCTATAAGCTGCAGACCCAGGATCAAATCCCAGTCTGCTACGAATTTCCCACTTTTCTTATTGATTTGAATCAATCCACGCTTGCATCCAAGGTCTGTAATTCCTCAACACCTAATAAACTTAGTACCACAGTGCATATTTGCTGTCTGAAAGAGAAAGAATACGTAACATCAATTACCAATAAAACAATACAGAAAGTTCTAAAAATTAAGACACCCTCAGAAACCGCCACTCTAAATGAGATTATTTATCAACTGAGGACATCTCTGGAGTGTGTTATCTCTTGATTGCTGTGACTTCACAGCAGAAATCAAGTCCAGCCGTGCCAGCTATATCAGGAAACTTATCAACTACTGAAGTCCGTCTAAGTACATTGCCGACGTCAGAATGACTAGAGTTGCAATTGATATTAGCCACACGATGCAGAGGTTTAAAGTCTTTGCCTTTGAAAGCTGCTATGGTTCTTGTGTTTAGCAAATGATGCTGAAAGAGCAGAATAAAAAGCTGTTTTGAAACCAATTAAAATCAAATGAAAACTAAGAATTGTTAAGGACATGAAATGAGAAAATAAGTGATGTCGTAGATGTCTCACTATTATTTAAAGTTAATATGACTCCCACAAAATCCTGGAAGGAAGGGGAAAAAACAACAAGAGAAGACGTGGACACATTCAAACTGGGACTCGCTCCATTATAAGAGATAATATGAGGTGTGTACAAAGAGTAAGCTCCAATCACGTCCTAAGATGACTTCAGTCGTGTGGTAGGGATGCGCATTCGGAGGAGTAGAGAGGAGATGCATGGGAATAATGCAGTGCAGGTGTTGTGTTGTGACGGCGGTGGTTACCGCACAGTGGTAGGATAAAATGTCTACCCTAATATTGTCTCCCACCAACTGTGAGGTTCGTGGAGTTATCCGAGTTTTGCACGCCCGGAAGCACAGTCCTGCAGAGATTCATCGCTAGTTGTGCCACGCGTGCAGACACGACACTATGAGCGACAGTACGATCAGAAGAAGGTGCAGGCAGTTCGCTGAAGGATGGACCAGTATTCACGATGAAGAGTTCAGTGGTTGGTGGTGGGCCGTGCCTGGTGACACCAGAACAGCTGGAAAAGTGTGCGGCAAGGAATTTTGCAGAATCGGTGCTTCAAATTTACTGAACTCTGTCGTCAATTCCCCAAACATCTCGCTCGCTGTTGCACGAAATTGTCTCCCACCGTATTGGTTTTCGTAGAGTGTGTGGAAGATGGTAGCAAGGCAACTGAAAGATAAACACAAAAATAAAAGTCTGGCTGAAGCATTGGTATTCCTACAACGGTATGTAGACAACGTTGCCAGAAACAGTCTGTCAAAAACTCATGTGGACTGTCTTTCAGGATCGACTGGTGTCTTTCTGCGTGACTTTCTACTGCGAGGGTAAACCTTAAATGCTGATGGATATTGTCAGGCATTGAAAAATCTAAGTGCGTGGTCCAGAACTAGAGACGAGCGACGTTGACAAGAGGCACTAAGCTTGTGGCAGCGCCACAGCAAATGTGTTGAATCTGACTGGCTGGGAGGTCTTCAACCATCCACCCTACGGCTCCCGGGTGACTTTTATCTCCTCCACCAGAACGAAGCTGAGGTGCAGACTGGAGTGACGCCGTGGCTCGTTACGTTTGTGGCTGAATCCTATTCCATTGGTATACAACAGTTAGGGCACTGGTAGGAAAACCTCTCATTAGTGGTGATGGCTATAGTGACAATTAACGAGTGAAACTGTAAATATTCTTATATAAATATACACTACTGGCCATTAAAATTGCTACACCAAGAAGAAATGCAGATGAAAAACGGGTATTCATTGGAAAAATATATTATACGAGAACTGACATGTGATTACATTTTCAGGCAATTTGAGTGCATAGATCCTGAGAAATCAGTACCAAGAACAACCACCTCTGGCCGTCATAACGGCCTTGATACGCCTCGGCATTGGGTAAAACAGAGCTTGGATGCCGAGTACAGAGCAACCGCCCATGCAGCTTCGTCAAGAGTAGTGACTGGCGTATTGTGACGAGACACTTCCTCGGCCACCACTGACCAGAAGCTTCCAAATGGTGAGAGATCTGAAGAATGTGCTGGCAAGGGCAGCAGTCGAACATTACCTGTATTCAGAAGGGCCTGTACAGGACCTGCAACATGCGGTTGTGCATTAGCTTGCTGAAATGTAGGGTTTCGCGGTGATCGAATGAAGGGTAGAGCCACGGGTCGTAACACGTCTGAAATGTAACGTCCACTGTTGAAAGTGCCGTCAATGCGAACAAGAGGTGACCGAGACGTGTAACCAATGGCACCTCATACCACACGCTTGCAATGTGCGTTCATCGCGATGTCACCGAACACAGATGCGACCATCATGATGCTGTAAACAGAACCTGGATTCCTCCGAAAAAATGACGTTTTGCCATTCACGCAGCCAGGTTCGTCGTTGAGTACACCATCACAGGCGCTCCTGTCTGTGATGCAGCGTCAAGGGTAACCACAGTCATGGTCTCCGAGTTGATAGTCCATGCTGCTGCAAACGTCCCCATCTCTTGACTAATGGATCGAGACGTGGCTGCACGATCCGTTACAGCCGTGCGGATAAGATGCCTGTCATCTCGACCGCTAGTGATACGAGGCCGTTGGGATCCAGAACGGCGTTCCGTATTACCCTCCTGAACCCACCGATTCCGTATTCTGCGAACAGTCATTGGATCTCGACCAACGCGAGCAGCAACGTCACGATACGATAGATCACAATCCAGATAGGCTACAATGCGACCTTTATCAAAGTCGGAAACGTGATGGTACGCATTTCTCCTCCTTACACGAGGCATCTCAATAACGTTTCACCAGGCAACGCCGGTCAACTGCTGTTTGTGTATGAGAAATCGGTTGGAAACTTTCCTCATGTCAGCACGTTGTAGGTGTCGCCACCGGTGCTAACCTTGTGCGAATGCTCTGAAAAGCTTATCATTTGCATATCACAGCATCTTCTTCCTGTCGGTTAAATTTCGCGTCTGTAGCACGTCACCTTGGTGGTGTAGCAATTTTAATGGCCAGTAGTGTAGTTTGCTTAGTGATGATTTGGTTTTCTGTGCCACCATCGAAACGTACTTTCTGGATACACCTTATTTTTCTCAAACGCTGCTTATTTAGCGCTTCTGTTACCAGCAGACAGTAGCTCATTGTGGAGATGATAAGTTTGTGGTTAATTGGAGCAAATACCGCAAAACGAGGTTAGTTATTTGTTCTTATAAAAAGGAGTGTAGATAATTATCATTTCTGAATTGCAACAACAGGATGTGAACTGGTCAAGCCGTTTATTTAACTAAGGAAACATAGTTTTGTTGTGTACTTCTTATGTAATTAATGATTATGATGTTCAATGGAAAATAAAATTGAATGGCTACTGATAGTATCGCTTCACAACTTGTATTCAGCTTCACCAAAGTATTAGTAGGAAGTTCCCAAATCAGCTTACTGATTTCTTTAATTTTTATGATACAAACGTTTTAATTTCCTACCGAAAGTATTGCCTTCATCACCAGTGTCTTAGTTTCTGTTTAAGTGAGAGATGGTGACATTAAAATTCTTTCGTGTCTGAGTAGTCTGAATTCTTCACACTTAGCAATGCTTAGAGATTTTCAGTGTGCTCTTAATGTAGGAAATATAGCGTTTGTTACTGAACATACTAGTTTTGAAGATTTTACACTGTTTCAGTATTTGCGTCGTCTTCATTGAAGTATTTCTTGACGACCTTTCTTTGGGACTCCAATGTGATTACTTTTCAGTGCCCAAAGCAGTCTATAAACCACAGACTCGCTGCTACACAGAGTAACTGAGCAGCACATGGTACACTTCATTAAACAGCTGAGTATTAAAAGTGCTGCCATCTACCGCCGTCACCTGGAAGCTTTTATCTAGGGCAAGGCCGGCCGCGGCGTGGCAAACTTAACACGTGCAGCGTGCGCATGCCAAGTGTGTGACGAGGTTCGGATTTCCTCGGACCCTCTCAAAGTTCGCAGAACAGCGCGACATTTCATTCAGCATATCTGTGCGGCATTTTTCCGTCGCCAAACCTCTCCTTCTTCGGCAGAATCGTGCTGTAAGCGCGGTTTAGCGTTCGCTACTTTTTCGTTGCATGAAGGATGTTCATAAGTCCAGTCACTGTTTACAAAAAAGGAGGAATGAGAATACTGACTTTCCATAAATGACAGAGACTTCATGTTCGTTACAAAAAGACTTTACAATCCATGCAGAAGGTTAAACTAACAATGAAAGGGCGGAAAACTGGAATGGTCGACAAATGGAATTCATTGTTCTGTACATAAAAATGCAGTCTATAATAAATTTTCAGTCCTCGAGCATTTCACGAATGGTAAAATATCTGAAGTCACATGGATTGTCAGCTGCAGCAGTTTTCAGTGGAACTGAACGAAGAGTATGGCCGTTTCATACAACGAAGAGCCAAAGAAAGTGGTACACCGGCCTAATATCGTGTTGGACTTCGGCGACTGCGCAGAAGTGCCGCAAAACGACGTGGCATGGACTTCACTAATGTCTAAAGTAGTGCTGGAGGGAAATGACACCATGAATCCAGCGAGGCTGCAATAAATCCGTACGAGGAGGTGGAGATCTCCTCTGAACAGCACGATGCAAGGCATCACAGCTCTGATCAACAATGCTGATATCTGGGAAGTTTGGTGGCCAGCAGAAGTGTTTAAACTCAGAAGAGCGTTCCCGGTGCGAAACTGTAGCCATTATGGACATGCGGTGTGTCACAGTGTGCTGCTGGAATTGCCGAAGGCCACCAAAATGTACGATGTACATGAGTGGATGCAGGTTATGAGACAGGATGCTTACGTATCTAGGCTTAGCGAGGGTCCCATATCACAGCAAGTGCACAAGCGCCACACCATTACAGAGCTTCGACCGGTTTGAACAGTCCACTGCCGACATGCACGGTCCATGCATTCGTGAGAATGCCTCCATACTCGTACATGCTCATCCGCTCGATACAATTTGAAACGAGACTCTTCTGACCAGGCAATATGTTTCTGGTCATCAACAGTCCAATGTCGGTGTTCACGGGCCCAGGTCTGCAAGGGTAGACGAGTGGGCCTTTGGCACCAAAATATTTTATCAATGATGTTTCGATGAATGGTTCCCACGATGATACTTGTTGGTGACCTAGCACTGAAATTTTCACCAATTGGAGGAAGGGTTGCGCTTCTGTGATGTTGAATGATTCTCTTCAGTGGTCCTTTGTCCCGTTCTTGCAGGATCCTTTTACGGGCACAGCAATGTCGGAGTTTGATGCTAAACTCGTGAGTTGGTCGTACGGTAAACTCCCCACTTGATCGCTACCTCGGAGATCCTGTGTCGCATCGCTCGTGCGCCGATTGTAACACCACGTTGAAACTGACTTAAATCTTGATAACCTGCTATTGTAGCATCATTAACCAATCTAACAACTGCGGCAGTCACTTGTTGTCTCATTTAGGCGTTTCCGACCGCAGCGTCGTATTCTACCTATTTAGATATCTGTCTATTTGAATACGCACGCCTGTACCAGTTTATTTGGTGCTTCAGTGCATATTACTGAAAAGTACGTTGACCTACTGAAGTGGCATGGCTGGGACGATTTTTCAATTAAAATTCGCTGTTGTTCAATTTATGAAGAAAAAAATGAATACAGGAACGAAAATTAGAATACCCGCAATGGATTGCAGACTCCACATTTTTAGCTGAATTGCCTGCACATTGCCTGCTATAAGACACTACAAGATACCTTTCTTCTCATTTCATGAGTTACCATTTAAAAAGAAAATCGCGTTGTAGAAGGGAGATATTCTGACAAAGACGGTTGAGTACCATACGTTCAGTGTCGTTAAAAAAAACCGAGGTCTGAGGGATTCTTTGTGACGTTGAAGGAATTACAACGATAGTTTTAAAAATACTTTGAGGACACTTTCAACGTAACATCTGTTTCCGTGCTCTTTTCGAGACCATTTGTAGTTCCTGCTGAAAGCCCCCATGTGGATGTGCCTCAAACTTGTTACTTGTATTCAAGGACAGTTCGAATCTCACAGCGCCAAGTTTAGAAAGGTATACTGAAAGCCTTGAGACGCTCCTAATAATAACAGCTGTCCTACGACTTTGACAGATGGATCAGCAGTAACATAATTTATAAATCTTAATGATACTGAACGTATTATGAAACAAAAATTAAAAATTTTTACGCAAAAGAGAAAGACCGACTACCTTATTTGTTACGAGTCTGTTTTCAAACTTTGCGAGATTTATCTACACGCCGGCCGGAGTGGCCGAGCGGTTCTAGGCGCTACAGTCTGGAACCGCGCGACCGCTGCGGTCGCAGGTTCGAATCCTGCCGCGGGCATGGATGCGTGTGATGTCCTTAGCTTAGTTAGGTTTAAGTAGTTCTAAGTTATAGGGGACTGATGACCTCAGCAGTTCATAGTGCTCAGAGCGATTTGAACCATTTATCTACAAAGGGCGCATCTGGCAATCACCACTCCCAGTAAGAGATAAGCTGATACACGAGTCCCTGTTATCGGACTTCCCCATACAGGTCACAGCAGCCGAGCACTGCGGCGTTCCACGTCCTTCTGTGGCAGTGAGTGTCGAACTGAGGGAGACGGAGCAGCCGAGAGGTCAGCGCCTGCACGAGTAGCGGCCGCATGCCGTACTCTCCGACACACGCGATATCCGGCAAACAGCAGGCACAGGTACTCTGGCAATATGAACGTATGTCTGATGCTGCCTCTCTTCTTTCAAAGGTTATTCACACGAACACTTCTCAGATATGTGTATACATGATACATTTAGCGACTTATACAGCCCAGTACATTAAACAAACAAACAAACAAACAAACACCGTCTGAAGAGGCCTAGCCGGGCCTCTCACAGGTCTCTCGCCGGTCTAGCCGGCCTCTCACAGGTGCATTAAGGCGCTCTCGGCAAGTCCAGCAGTCCAGCACGGCTGCTCGTGCTGTCTGCTTCGCGCTCAAACCACACCAATGAGCAATCGCGTATCGCTTCAAGATGGCTCATTAAAAACGTTTCGTGGCGAATTTGTTTTTATTACTACTGCGTTAATGAGACCCGACACTGAAATTCAACGGCTTTTTTTAATATCTTGATGATGAAAAGAACTGGGTACAGATAAACAAGAAACATGATATTTATTACGACTGTTGCAGCCTTATGATGGCTGCCGGTTTAGAACGAAATTTAAATTGAAAAATCTATATTTCGTTTCCACACACAGAATATCTTGAAAAAAAAAGACATTTTGTCAATGGAGTGAGGGATTGATTATTTTGTAAAATTTTTTTGTTTATTTATAGACGCAGTCACATTCTTATGACACAGTCATAACCGGCTTCGACCCTACAATGACCCTCTTCAGACTCTATAACAATACAAAAGTAAATTTATATTAAAATCTGAAAATAAGTGCAATATATAACCAGGCTTATTAGTGGTCTACTGAATTTGTGGGACATACAATAGTTCATACCTAAGGGCGGTACACATTGAACACAGGTTCATGCGTTGTCAAACTAGGTATAAAAAGTAAAACCGCGGTCTTATACAGATATAAAATATCTAGGCAAAACATCAGATAAAATTGAACATATATTTCCAAGAAACGGGGTTAAAATAGCATTTAGGACTTCCGATAATTTAAAAAGGACAGTGCGTCGTAACTTGCCACGGAAAAGTAATGACTCTGTCATAAGAATGTGATTGCGCCTATAAATAAACAAAAAAAAATCCACACATAATATCAATGACTAATACTTAGTTTGCTGTTCACTAAAGGATCCAGTGTCAAGTAATGCTAATTCGAATACAAGCTCTTAAGTTCAAGTCTGCCAGTGAATTTCTGTGCGTGGATTTCGACCATCTTATCGCGTAAAAAGTAAGTCTAAAGAGCGAGATAATCGTAGCTACAGACTTGTAATCTAAAAAACTACTTTGGGTAATCAGAAGTCTAGGAGACCAATTTCGCTATAAGACTCACCATGCAATAGTTGCACCTCTAACGATGTTTCCTGTTAACATAAATCGAAAACAGTGAAACAGCGCTATCCTTTTCAACGTGAAAAGCAGTATGGTAACTTGACACAACTTCAGTTTCATTCGTTGAGTGTTCCTCCTGAAAACAAAAATCTATTTTCATAGTGGAAATGTTGGGCAAATAATTGAGACGTTTGTTTCTCTGCTTCCGTATGTGCTTTCTCCAGTCAGACTGCTCAAAAGCAAACTTTTTTTTTTAGTTCCTGCACTTCGGCTTCTCGCTGTTTGCCTTTCAAGTGTGCATAACCCTTTACACTCAAACCTATTGTAATGTATTTGTAAAATGAATTTTTCGGTCGCGTTCAGAGTTTTGAAGTGTATTAATAAAACAGTAACTTACCATGGCTCCACCGCATATAATAAACATACAGATTAGGCTTCCTGCACTGATACGTAAATGTTGAAGTGTCTGATCACTTTGAAGTTTCTAACCCAACCACCACGCTAGCTTTCATTCCTTTAAAAGCAGCTCCTCTCCGTTTAAAGGAAGACTTCAATCTAAAACTTCCATCTTACTTTGAAAAATTTCACGCCTACACAATGTTTGCTCTTGAATCTCAAAACTCTTTGGATGAATTCGAATTATACGTACGTCTAACAAATGTTTTAAATACTGACTGCGTAAGGGGCTGTGGCGCAACGAAAGATGTCAAAAATAATTTCCGATTTCTATCGCCATCAAACAAAACCATCTTTATTTCGGCCTTGGCATAACTCAGACTACGAAAAGCAAGTTGCTAAATTTCCAGGAAAACTGAAGTGAAACAATTGGCAGTCAATACAGGCAGTCGTTGGAAATCAGTTACTTTGCCTAGTGACTGTGTAAATATAAATTTAGGGAATACATTGAGGTCCTGTTCAGTAGAGTCAGTATGCTCCAAGGTAATTGGGATTACCTTACAATCAGATAACCCTACCAATGCATCTCGTTAAGAAGCTTGTGAGTAGATTTATGTACCGAAAATTCAAGAGAAAGGTTACCCTGATCTTGAAATTACAAGAAGCAGCCTCATAAAACCAGTAAGGGAAATCATTATGGTGTCGGTGAATTTTAATGGGTATGTGCTTTTAGCAACATTCATTTTTTCATAAAATGTTAAAACCTTTTTTTTTGTTTTGCTGAGCTGAGTGGCAACTTTATTATTATAAATATTAACCAACCTCAATGAAACTTTTGGAGGAAGTAGTCTTGTCGCGTTTACATGCTTCTATTCATTTACATTATCGAAAATGTAATTTGTTTATTCCTCCTCACTTTTATGTATCGATAATTAAAGAATATTTAAAGCTGAAATTTAAAAAAAGCGCTGAAACCTAATTACTGATATTTCACATAGAATGAACGTATGGAGCCGTTGAAGTATGTCTTGTGAATGTACCAGCAAAGTCCGGAATGTGAAAATTGTTGTGTCAGTACCAAAAGTTAGTTTTTAAGAACACCATTAAAATAACATTAAAAGGTCAGGACTCGAAAACCAATGAAGCTTTGTGCTTCAGAACTTAGGTATTGGTACTACTCTACATAATACTAACGATTTTAAAATGTTGTTGCTATCGGGAAAGTAGAAGAGAACTTAAATATTGAGTGAAGTGTGCGAGTAATCACAGCGCTGTATAAACTGTATGTTCACATCTAAGGCTACGCCGAACTTCGTTATACTCATCCCTCTGAGGGCAGCATATTATTTGCACACGTGACGGCGTCTCGCCGTCCCATTTTAAGGCGAGCGCTCACAGCACACACGGCGAGGAAGCGTGATCGCCATTGCTCGAGTAGCCGCATCCTCAATAGGCCTGTTGTACTCAAGCGTTACTAGAAACTAGTTCGAACGTACGTTGAAGGGTTGCAAAACTGCGACCCGTCATATTTTTAATGATAACTTATTTTGTCTTTACCAGTTTCTTGCTGGTTCAGTCATCTTCTAACGCAGGGAGAAAGTAAGCATTTAATTGGTTGTCATTTGCGTGCGTTTCCGCGCCACAGATTTTGTACTCGTTGGCTGCACTCACAGATGTTTGATTCTAAGAACGGCTCAAGGCGAAAGCTGCGATTATTCCTTACAAAAGGCTTGGCCATTGAGATAGTTTATCAGACTTTATTATAGAATATTTTACGAATTTCAAACGACATTCAGCTCTCTTCGCGTCGTTTCCAGGGAACACCACAAAAATGTAGTCTCTTGTCGCCCACATTAAATCTATTTACCAAATTTTGCTATGCTTACTCGATTGCCAATGTTTACTTTAAACTACATTTCAATATTTACTAATTTTCCAAACATTCTGACGTTTTAGTCGTCATTGTAATTTCCGTGCATAGGCCCCACAACACAGAAATGACTTTAAGATCCCATCAGTTCGAAGTTTCCTTAAAGCTTTTTCAATCGTTTCGTTAGCTTTCATTCCTGACTTTTTTCTTCTTTTCCCGTCAAAGTGTGCGATCAGTCGATCAATCCGGTGTCCGTGATAGTGTGCATTGTCTTGCAGATGTTTCACTAATGAGTAAACATTCGGATGATAACTGCAAGCAGTAACCGTTGTTACAGGAAATAAACTGTTAGTTGCAGGGACTATGGTAATTTCGAAGTGTATCATCAGAGATGCAGAGTTCCATCGAGGCAAGTCAATTTTAATGGCTTTCTTTTTTTTATTTAAAAAAAAAAGATGTTCATATGTTTCTCACCACTCTATAGACTGTTGTCAGTGTTCAGCACACAACGAACTGTTGCATGGACAGGGAACTTCGTGCAGGAAATGGGCTCTGGCTTTCCTCAGAATACGTCGGAGACAGCGGAGGGCAGGCTGGTGTATCCCTACTTCTGGGGCACCCTGTCCACAACCTACAGTGTCCTCGGCTCCGTGCCAATGCCAACACATTCTCTCTCCGTACAAGTCACTCCGTGCAAGTGTCGCATACTGGGATAACGAGGCCGTCGTCAGTTTTCGTGACCGGTGCAGCTACTCCTCAGCCAGGCATCTCCTCAGTTGGCCTCAGAAGCGCTGAGTGCTCCCCGCTTACCAGCAGCATTTGCCAGTTCGGGATGGTGACCCATCCGAGTGCTAGCCAAGCCCAACTGCGCTTAACTTCGGTACTCTAACGGGAACCTGTGTTACCACTACAGCAAAGGCGTTGCCGTTGGCCCCTGTACGTTATATGCACACCGTAAACTCAGTCGAAACTAAAATCTCATGTGCTTCACAAAGAGGTATAAGATGATGCTATTTTTCTCATCGTATTTACCGGTTTAGCAGAGGCCATAAGCTGTATCCTCAGACAACGTCCTCGTCTACAAGGACGAGTAACAAGTGGTTCAAGTGGTTCTCAGCACTATGGGACTTAACATCTGTGGTCATCAGTCCCCTAGAACTTAGAACTACTTAAACCTAACTAACCTAAGGACATCACACGCATCCATGCCCGAGGCAGGATTCGAACCTGTGACCGTAGCAGTCGCGCGGTTCCGGACTGCGCGCCTAGAACCGCTAGACCACCGCGGCCGGCTGACGAGTAACATCTGGATGACTGAAAGGAAATGTCGAATACCTTCGACGCTTCTCTCTCATGGTTTCCTAACATGAAAGCCTCTATTTAACTATGTAGCAGTGCAATAACAGCATAATATCCATTATTAACATGAAAAATATCATTTTATCCAGTTACTAAAACTGAGGGGCTAGGGATGAATGCACGAGGAGCGTTACTACTTCATGAGGTTCTCACATGGTATAAATGGGAAATGGCAGAAAACGTGACGTTAAAAAATGGAAGAGATAGTGTAGGGATTAAATTTATTTGTAGTGCTCTGGAAATGTGTAGAACGTATGTTAAGGGCACGTTAAATGGTTGGTTGCTTGACTTGGGGTATAAATTGACCAAACTACACGGTCATCAGTCCCTTCTTCCTTCAAGCGAACATGTTTCAAGGTAATACAGTTAAAAAAATGAACTTTGGGAAAGTAAAAGGACATACAAGTAATGGGGAACCACACGAAAAGACGAAACGAGAGAAGCGAACCATACACTAAAAAAGTATAAGAAGGAAATAAAATCATACAGCAGATGGCCTGGGCTGGCAGATCACAAGAGTAGCAAAGGGTGGACCAGCCACTCTGCAACACACTAAAATCTCCAGGCTAGAAGACAAGGCGAGGTGAACACACACAGGGAAAAGACAAACACCAAGGCAAACAAAATACAAGGAAATAGTTACTAAGGGATAAAATCGACGCAGGGTGGAGGCATGGGAGAAGGCCAGACACCCTCCCTTAGACTGCATGATGAAAGCCACCCTCGCGAATAAAACGTACAACTAAATCAGCCTTGAGGCTTTGTCACCCAACACTGTAGGTAGGGAGCTGGGAAGGGCACTCCAACAAGATGTGGACGACAGTCATGTGGGAGCTATAGCGACAGTGTGGTGGGTGCTCGCAGCGGAGAAGGTGACCGTGTGGTAGCCACATGTGGCCAATGCAGAACCGGCAAAGGTGGACAGAGTCACTGCGGGTGGCTCGCATGGATGACCGCCCCACTTTCATTGTCGCCTTGATAACAAGGAGTTTATTTCGTGTACTCAGGATGTGCCATTCAGTATCCCAGTTCACGAAAACTTTGCGGCGGAAGCGTCGGAGTTAGGGGCCATGTTTTCGTGGCTGTAGTAGATTAAAACTGATAATATAGGTAGACACTAAAACGAAGTAGTCAATTCTATTTTAACATTTATTTTACAGTCTCTTTCAGGCTTTAGTTGTTGCAAATGGCGAAGAAATACCGTTAAATCTATGGTTGATGCGACCTTGTTTTCGATTACTATGAGTGCAAAAAGTCGGAGTCGAGGTAGACCCATGCCGTTCCTTAAATGAGTTATGATTATTTTCAGTTTTCTGAGTGATCTTTTGACTGTTGCACAGGAGACAGGTATTGAGTAAAATCATAAAACTGCGGTAATCACTTCCGTAATGTCGTTTTCTAGCATTCCATATTAGTTACAATTTTCTTATATAATTGGTTAACAAAAAAAAATGGTTCAAATGGCTATGAGCACTATGGGACTCAACTGCTGTGGTCCCCTAGAACTTAGAACTGCTTAAACCTAACTAACCTAAGGACATCACACACATCCATGCCCGAGGCAGGATTCGAACCTGGGACCATAGCGGTCGTGCGGTTCCAGACTGTAGCGCCTTTAACCACTCGGCCACTCCGGCCGGCAATTGGTTAACAGTCGGAGTCAATTTAGGTAGAACAAATTGATATGTATTATAAAATGACGATAAATAGGAGACCTATGATGTTGTCAGGAAATTAAATATTTGACAGACTACACTCATGCAAGTAAAACGTGTATGTAACTGAAATGTTATTGTATCCAATGCATTTTTGAAAATAATAACTTTAAATATTTCATCCCTGTTTCAAAATCGGTGCTCAGAAGCTGGTTCATTGAAATGGTGTTCAACTTTCTTTTGCAGTTTTTCGTTAAAATTCGTATCTGTGTCCTACCTTTTTGCAGTTTCACTGTCTTTGCACATGAATGATTCAGAATCATTTCTAAAAAAATATCAGTTTTATTTTGACATCTGCTAAAGCTCTACTTGTCTCATCCAAATAGATATCGCATTTTTTTTAAATTTTGGAACTATAATTGATGTCATTCAATATTTGGTGAATGAATTCACAGAGGAATACGGATTCGAAACTTAGCATTTTTGTTTTACTTCTGCAGTGCTCCGCTATGGTCGTCTTTGCCGGAACCTTTCAATACTGTTTCTGACAATTCCTTGATTATATTAAAAGAAGAAATTTTATTAAAGACAGCGTATTAACTCCTCTAGACAATTTGGTCAGATTTAATTTTTTGCAGAGTGCTTTCTGATGGCCCAGCGAATTTAGACAGTAGATCCCCACGCTCAGTGCTAGTCCCAAAAATGTACGTAAGTTTTGCACTGTTGCGGAAAATGTATTTCCACACAATTGCTAACGGCATCATTTATCACTAAATTCTAATTATGACTGGCGCAATGTACATACTAAACATTTGGCTGAGTATTCTTAATCTGCTTTTGTAAACCATTATAAATACCACTCGTCACACTGGTCCCATCGTAACCTCGTCCCACACACTTTTTAATATCAATATTTTTGTCAATAGAAAATAATTTTGTCACCTGCTTGTTTAGATCTGCCGCGTCATATTTGATGACTGCATAAAGACCTAGAATAATTCTTTTACTTCTGTATCCACTGTTTATCCACATTCCGATCTGGTTAGTACTGCATATCTGAGTACAACGCTAGCTAATCTACCTTCGATGGATCCAGTGTAGTGTCCATTACGATGGCAAACTCGGTGATGCTCTGATTTGTTGTAGCAACTTATTTTGGGGTTCGTTCCCTAAGCATCGATTACTTCGTTTTATACATTATATACAGTATATATACAGTATATACAGTATATACTATATTATATTTGTCTCAGTATCTGGTAGATATAACATTCTTGCCATTTTTCTTATCCTGTTCACAAATTTACCAACATTTTATTCATTTTATTCAATCATACCAAGTACATAGTCACTCTCGCAGTGTTCTAGATGCTAACATAGTACTGAAGATCTTCGACAGGAGATCATCAATTTCTTGCCTGTACTTCTGAGACCATTCTGATAAGGTTCCGCGTATTTCAACCTGCAACAATGGTAGTAGGTGAGGGTCTGTCATTCCCATTACTATTGATTGGTCTGATTGTGAGCCAATGGTTTACATGCCTAAAATTTCCAGGAGTTTCTCGCACTAGTACTACAGCTGGGACAATTCCAGCAACCTGGTCCGTGTCAGTACTGGCCAGAGTCACATTAACTAGATTCTTCACATTCCCCCAGAAGAGAAATTTAATTGGTGTCATGCCCAGTAACTGAGCTGGCCATGGAGGAGGGCCACCATCACCAGCACATTGCCACCCAGACAGTACTTCAGTGTGGTTCCTAACAGTGTTTCAGCACCCCTCACATTTAAACCACGTCAGTAAGCGAATTCTAAGCCGAACAGCTTCGAAGGACTGCGGACGAACAGGCTAAGTGATAATTTTGTACATGAATCTGTTCATTGCATTATTTAGTATGTACAGTCGAGTAACAAAGTGTTTGACCGTATCAGACCATACATTCACAGCAGGTGTCTGTTGATAGGATACACCAGTGTTTATCGATTTTCGTCATCGTGTACATGGCTATTGTTACTGCTCAACATGCCTACTCTTTTGAGCATACCCTTTTAAACACACTATGAACAAAACTAAACCATGAAAACTGGGGTTTTGTGCACACTGCTGCAGCGAATAATCTATAAATGCCAATCGAATTGGGAAGTCTGTTGGCTGCAAGAAATGCACATTTTATGGATACACTTTCTAACTGACTTTTGCCCAGAGCTTTCGCAATGTGCTGACTACAGTAATGCCGTGAAACACATGTAACGCATTTCCTTCCCTATTTAGGTTTCTATCTTACGCCACAATGTCATTACCTTCCAATCTGACATAGAAATATCCTGTCTCTCATATGCGCCTACGTACAGAAGTAAAAGTGTTGTGATGCAGTTGCCGTCAGTGTGGCAGCAGATCAGCACACTGGCGCCCTGCCATTCTAGCATCACATTCAGTGAACTCATACACAGTGAAATCTTCATCAGCAAATGTATCCATAGTACTGGTGCATATCACAGGTAAAGCACAACTGACACTGCTGGAAAACCAAACCCTACACACAACTGAGTAGTAGTGAATGCAGACTTAGTGGCAATGAGGTAAGCAGGTCATAACCATTGTCCAAGGCAGGTACCATGAGCGAATGGGATCAGGACACACTCTGCATACTTTCGACACTTGCACTGTTGTGAACTATAGTCAGTGGAATCCAAATACAAAGATAACTGGGACCAGAAACCAAACAAAGTGCAATAACTCTGATGAGGTGCTGTAGAGCAAATGTCCCTTATCCCAAAATAGCCAGATAATATACCAAAACACCCTCTGAAAGTTTATCAGTGGCGTTCTGATGTACCCTCATACAGTGTCTGCTTACTGTACTCTTCTTCCTCACACACTTTTATCTTCGCAAACAGACGATATTTAGTATTCATCTACTCACTGAGATCTCTCAATTCGAATGTGAATGAAATCTATTAATTGGGCAATATTTAATAGTAATGAAACAGATTCACCCTCTCACCCTTGCTTTTTTTAGTTTCGTACCAATCTCAGTTAAAAAGCCACAACCGCCCTATTGCCAATCTGTGCTTCTTATGGTGCATTCCCTAACTAATGAGCTAGTAACATTATTTGATCACACTGCCACACTAAATACTTTTGATTGTTATTGGCATTGTTATTTGTGCATGATTTTTGTTGTTACCTATTTAGAACATGCTCTTCAACAATTTTTGTATCACACTAGGTACTATACCTATCTTTTATTTGTGCTTTGTTTGTGTAATATGTATTTTGATATCCTAAGCTACTGGGAGTTGAAACTCAGGAAAATATTTATATAAACACATTAGTTCGGTAGAAATGGAATATAAATTTTGTTTTGCGTATATTTGAAATACTTTCAATTCAGAATTCATTTATCTGCATACAGTGAAATAGCTACATATTGCACTCATATTCATGTTTCAGGCTAAGAAGTACTATCGTTGAGCCTGGTAACGCGTTATTAGAAGGAACATGGCTGCAAGAAGTTACTGCTGATAATCCGAAGATCGTTGCAGACAAATCAGCGCATTTTGACGGAAATAGTGTAGAAACACAAGTATTTTGTACCCAGGAGAGCAAATCATACACTAGAAATAGCTGCAAAGTGAAGGAAAAGGAGTTTCAAGACTTTGGCTGCAGTTCACGCAAGCAGAGCTTTTCGTCGGACAAGAAGCTGAACATTTATGGTGTTCAGTCAACAGCACATAGCTGTACATGGTCTGTAGATGTATCTGTCAGCCACAGCAGCTTCAGCACACATTGTATGACGATGCCAGGGATTAGTGAACAGAGATATCAATGTGGCAGAATCAGTGATAAATTTCGTAGAACCCAGTCCCATGAAATAATGTGTGCTGATGACAGACCACACAAACTCGATTCTTCCACGAAATCCTTCACTACAACTGATAATCTCAGTCCACAAAGATCTGTCGTTAACGAGAAATCTCTAACTCAGTCCAATCTTCTCAAAAAACAAGCTACAGTACACGATAGTGAAGAAATCAAAAAATGTGAATTTCATGGGAAATCGATTAATCAGTCTTATCTACATCTACATCTATACTCCGCGAGCCACCTTACGGTGTGTGGCGGAGGGTACTTATTGTACCACTATCTGATCCCCCCTTCCCTGTTCCATTCACGAATTGTGCGTGGGAAGAACGACTGCTTGTAAGTCTCCGTATTTGCTCTAATTTCTCGGATCTTTTCGTTGTGATCATTACGCGAGATATATGTGGGCGGTAGTAATATGTTGCCCATCTCTTCCCGGAATGTGCTCTCTCGTAATTTCGATAATAAACCTCTCCGTATTGCGTAACGCCTTTCTTGAAGTGTCCGCCACTGGAGCTTGTTCAGCATCTCCGTAACGCTCTCGCGCTGACTAAATGTCCCCATGACGAATCGCGCTGCTTTTCGCTGGATCATGTCTATCTCTTCTATTAATCCAACCTGGTAAGGGTCCCATACTGATGAGCAATACTCAAGAATCGGACGAACAAGCGTTTTGTAAGCTACTTCTTTCGTCGATGAGTCACATTTTCTTAGAATTCTTCCTATGAATCTCAACCTGGCGCCTGCTTTTCCCACTATTTGTTTTATGTGATCATTCCACTTCAGATCGCTCCGGATAGTAAGTCCTAAGTATTTTACGGTCGTTACCGCTTCCAATGATTTACCACCTATGGCATAATCGTACTGGAATGGATTTCTGCCCCTATGTATGCGCATTATATTACATTTATCTACGTTTAGGGAAAGCTGCCAGCTGTCGCACCATGCATTAATCCTCTGCAGGTCCTCCTGGAGTACGTACGAGTCTTCTGATGTTGCTACTTTCTTGTAGACAACCGTGTCATCTGCAAATAGCCTCACGGAGCTACCGATGTTGTCAACTAAGTCATTTATGTATATTGTAAACAATAAAGGTCCTATCACGCTTCCCTGCGGTACTCCCGAAATTACCTCTACATCTGCAGATTTTGAACCATTAAGAATGACATGTTGTGTTCTTTCTTCTAGGAAATCCTGAATCCAATCACAAACCTGGTCCGATATTCCGTAAGCTCGTATTTTTTTCACTAAACGTAAGTGCGGAACCGTATCAAATGCCTTCCTGAAGTCCAGGAATACGGCATCAATCTGCTCGCCAGTGTCTACGGCACTGTGAATTTCTTGGGCAAATAGGGCGAGCTGAGTTTCACATGATCTCTGTTTGCGGAATCCATGTTGGTTATGATGAAGGAGATTTGTATTATCTAAGAACGTCACAATACGAGAACACAAAACATGTTCCATTATTCTACAACAGACTGACGTAAGCGAAATAGGCCTATAATTATTCGCATCTGATTTATGACCCTTCTTGAAAATGGGAACGACCTGCGCTTTCTTCCAGTCGCTAGGTACTTTACGTTCTTCCAGCGATCTACGATAAATTGCTGATAGAAAGGGGGCAAGTTCTTTAGCATAATCACTGTAGAATCTTAAGGGTATCTCGTCTGGTCCGGATGCTTTTCCGCTACTAAGTGATAGCAGTTGTTTTTCAATTCCGATATCGTTTATTTCAATATTTTCCATTTTGGCGTCCGTGCGACGGCTGAAGTCAGGGACCGTGTTACGATTTTCCGCAGTGAAACAGTTTCGGAACACTGAATTCAGTATTTCTGCCTTTCTTCGGTCGTCCTCTGTTTCGGTGCCATCGTGGTCAACGAGTGACTGAATAGGGGATTTAGATCCGCTTACCGATTTTACATATGACCAAAACTTTTTAGGGTTCTTGTTTAGATTGTTTGCCAATGTTTTATGTTCGAATTCGTTGAATGCTTCTCTCATTGCTCTCTTTACGCTCTTTTTCGCTTCGTTCAGCTTTTCCTTATCAGCTATGATTCGACTACTCTTAAACCTATGATGAAGCTTTCTTTGTTTCCGTAGTACCTTTCGTACATGATTGTTATACCACGGTGGATCTTTCCCCTCGCTTTGGACCTTAGTCGGTACGAACTTATCTAAGGCGTACTGGACGATGTTTCTGAATTTTTTCCATTTTCCATCCCAAAACACACAAATTAACTCACACTGGCGAGAGATCACACAAATGTGATGTCAGTGAAAAATCTTTTAGTAAGTCATCCCATCTCAAAACGCCCTCTGTAAATCATACTGCCCAGAGTCTTCACAAATGCGATGTTTGTAGAAAATGCTTTACTAGGTCTAGTACTCTGAAAGTCCATTTACTAACACATACTGGATTCAGACCACACATATGTGAAGTTTGTGGAAAATCATTTACTTACTCTGGTAGTCTTAAAAAGCATAGCTAAATCCATATAGGTAAGAAGCCTTACAAATGTGAACTTTGTGGAAAATGTTTTACTCAGCCAGCATATCTCCAGTTCCACACATTCTCTCATTCTACCCAGAGACTGTACCTATGTGATATTTGTGGGAAATCTTTTGCTCGTCCTGATGTTTTCAAGAGGCATTTATTAATACATCGTAAAGAGAGACCACATAATTTATGTGAGAAATAATTTATTAGGCCTAGAAGCCTCAAAAAGCATGCATTAGTGCATACTGGCAAAAAAACACACAAATGTCGTGTTTGTGGAAAATGCTTTCCTACATTTGAAAATTTAAAAAATCATTTACTGATTCATACTGCACGGCGAAAACACAAATGTGAAATTTGTGGAAAATCATTTACTCTGTCTTGTACTCTTAAAATGCACACCTTAATCCATATAGGTAACAAACGTTAGAAATGCGATGTTTGTGGGAAATGTTTTACTCAGTTTGCTCATCTCCAATCGCACTCTTCAATTCAGATTGGCCTGAAACTGTACCTATGTGATGTTTGTGGGAAATCTTTTGCTCGGTCAGATGTTTCAAAGAGGCACTCATTAATACGTAGTAGAGACAGATCACACACTTGTGAAATCTGTGAGAAATCATTTACTAAGCTTACTTATCTCAAAAAGCGCACATTAGATCATACTGGCGAATAACCACACAAATGTCGCGTTTGTGGGGAATCCTTTGCTGTCTATGATGCCCTCAAGAAGCACATGTTAATACATAACCTCAAAAAGCTATCCAAATGTGGTGTTTGTGGAATATCATTTACCATGGCTAGTAGTCTCAGGAGGCATTCCCTACTACATCTGGATGAGAGATTACATACAAGTGTCATTTCTGGGACATCCTGAATTAAACCTGTTGATCTGAAGTAGGGTATCGGTATACACACCAGTGGGAAACCAGCCAAAATCACGGTAATGGGACACCAATGTGACATAGTACAAATGGGAGACAGACCTCACATGAACCTGCCAGTGAGCTTCATTAGGTCAGTAGAAATTGGCAGAGAGAGGTTTCAGAAGTAAGAGTGTTAGTTGACATCAATAGCCCATTGATTGGTTCTCATTTTAGGGAAATTAACTTAATTTTATATGTAAAGCTTTAATTCATAATTATAATTTTTGTGGCACCGCCATTGTGTATAGTGCAGAAGATTAAGGTATCTGGTTGTTTTGAAACAGATTTTATTGACTGTGTTCGAAATGTGACATATTTGCATATAGTGAACAATGTTCACTTTACTGTATTTGTATCATTTTAAATATGGTAAAACTGAAGGCATTTGTAAAGATATTTGGTCCTGTAGTCATAATCTTTTACGTACCATAGCTTTTCGAAACTTGAATTATATACTTGTGTGAGTTTCTCTATTGGTAAACTAATAAAATTATGTCTGAATTTGGCATAATGTATACAAACTCTGCAATTTACCTATATGCACAAATTCTTCAATGTCTGATAAATATAGCTGTTTAATATTCTCTATTAAAGGACAAAAGTTAATCAGTATTCACATATGTCTTCCATTTTTACCAAATCTGGAGTGGAACAATGTGAAGAAGATCGACAGTGATATAAAAGGAGACCAGATACAATACAAGAAGATACTTTTCTTCTTGTGGCACAGAATCCTCATTTGGATAATGTATCAAATTTTAGTTTTTTAATTTTTAACATATGCTTATGACATTTGTGTGATCAGTGATCTAACCTTATATATCTTAGTGCTAATGTTTTATGGACTTTTTTAAACTTTTACCTTTCGATTTTCATAAATTTGTATTCATGGTTTCACCAGTTCGTTCCTAGAAGCTGCTTTGACAATGAGCTATGTGGAATTATTCATACAACAATTTGAGCTACCATTGTTAGTATTAGTATGAGGGATCCAATATCGTTGTCTATTTACTTTAAACCATTGAGCTACTGTTCTTTTAATCATGGTGGTAAGAAGCATAAATAAGTGTTACCTTTGTATATAAAGAAAACTAAGTATAATTTCGTTCTGGATACTTTTCATATAATTTGGAAATATTGGTATGCTTTAAAACATGAGTTCCTAGCTTTGAATTTCTTGTAGTTTCTCAGTTGTAAAACAATTCTTTTTTGTGTCAATTTTCAAATGATTGCATTCTGTTAGAAATAGGTCATCTAAACTGGAAAATGGAAACGAAAATGTTGTGTTCCTTCTAACGATTTTCTAGTTATCTGTAAGTAATACATTGCTATTTCTCCTCTGTATACACTAATCGTTAACAACTGGGTCCTACTGTCTTCCTACAAAGTGTTAACAATTCTTACTTACCATATATTTGCATATATTGTAACATACTGTAGTGATGAATATAAGAATGATAAAGGCATTTCAGGCAACCAGAACAAGTGTTGAAAGAACCAAAGAATCTTGGTATCAAGATTGGAGTTTTTATTCTATTTCTTCTCCGATGATGCATTTCACCAAGGGATCTTCAGATTGGCCTACGAGAAAAAACTTTTCATATAAATGCCATGCCCTCGATTCAGCAAAATTCGATAGGCAAGGAAAGAAAAATTATGTTACTGTCAAAATATGGTGTTCAGCACATATGATGCCATGCATACAAATGTCACAGCATGAAACTACTGTGGTCAGGATTTTAAACACGTTGAGCAGTGTTCTATATGTTACGAGCAAATTGTTGTTGTCGTTGTGGTCTTCAGTCCTGAGACTGGTATGATGCAGCTCTCCATGCTACACTATCCTGTGCAAGCTTCTTCATCTCCCAGTACCTACTGCAACCTACATCCTTGTGAATCTGTTTAGTGTATTCATCTCTTAGGCTCCCTCTACGATTTTTACCCTCCACGCTGCCTTCCAATACTAAATTGGTGATCCCTCGATGTCTCAGAACATGTCCTACGAACCGACCCCTTCTTCTAGTCAAGTTGTGCCACAAGTTCCTCTTCTCCCCAATTCTATTCAATACTTCATTAGTTATGTGATCAACCCATCTAATCTTCAGCATTCTTCTGTAGCACCACATTTCGAAAGCTTCTATTCTCTTCTTGTCTAAGCTATTTATCGTCCATGTTTCACTTCCATACATGGCTACACTCCATATAAATACTTTGAGAAACCACTTCCTGACACTTAAATCAATACTCGATGTTAACAAATTTCTCTTCTTAAGATACGCTTTCCTTGCCATTGCCAGTCTACATTTTATATCCTCTCTACTTCGACCATCATCAGTTATTTTGCTCCCCAAATAGCAAAACTCCTTAACTACTTTAAGTGTCTCATTTCCTAATCTAATTCCCTCAGCATCACCCGACTTAATTCGACTACATTCCATTATCCTTGTTTTGCTTTTGTTGATGTTCATCTTATACCCTCCTTTCAAGACGCTGTCCATTCCGTTCGACTGCTCTTCCAAGTCGTTTGCTGTCTCTGACAGAATTACAGTGTCATCGGCGAACCTCAAAGTTTTTATTCCTTCTCCATGGATTTTAATACCTACTCCGAACGCTTCTTTTGTTTCCTTTATTGCTTGCTCAAAATACAGATTGAATAACTTCGGGGATAGGCTACAACCCTGTCTCACTCCATTCCCAACCACTGCTTCCCTTTCATACCCCTCGACTCTTATAACTGCCATCTGCTTTCTGTGCAAATTGTAAATAGCCTTTCGCTCTCTGTATTTTACCCTGCGACCTGTAGAATTTGAAAGAGAGTATTCCAATCAACATTGTCAAAAACTTTCTCTAAGTCTACAAATGCTAGAAACTCAGGTTTGCCTTACCTTAATCTTTCTTCTAAGATAAGTCCTAGGGTCAGTATTGCCTCACATGTTCCATCATTTCTACGGAATCCACACTGATCTTCCCCGAGGTCGGGTTCTATCATTTTTTCCATTCGTCTGTAAAGAATTCGCGTTAGTATTTTGCAGCTGTGACTTATGAAACTAATAGTTCGGTAATTTTCACATCTGTCAACACCAGCTTTCTTTGGGATTGGGATTATTCTATTCTTCATGAAGTGTGAGGGTATTTCGCCTGTCTCATACGTCTTGCTCACCAGATGGTAGAGTTTTGTCAGGACTGGCTCTCCCAAGGTTATCAGTAGTTCTAATGGAATGTTGTCTACTCCGGGGGCCTTGTTTCGACTCAGGTCTTTCAGTGTTCTGTCAAACTCCTCACGCAATATCATATCTCCCATTTCATCTTCATCTACATCCTCTACCATTTCCATAATATTGTCCTCAAGTACATCGCCTTTGTATAGGCCCTCTATATACTCCTTCCACCTTTCTGCTTTCCCTTCTTTGCTTAGGACTGGGTTTCCATCAAAGCTCTTGATATTCATACAAGTGGTTCTCCTTTCTCCAGAGGTCACTTTAATTTTCCTGTAGGCAGCATCTATCTTACCCCTAGTGAGATAAGCCTCCACATCCTTACATTTGTCCTCTAGCCATCTTTGCTTAGCAATTTTGCACTTCCTGTCGATATCATGTTTGAGACGTTTGTATTTCTTTTTGACAGCTTCATTTACTGCATTTTTATATTTTCTCCTTTCATCAATTAAATTCAATATTTATTCTGATACCTAAGGGTTTCTACTAGCTCTCATCTTTTTACCAATTTGATCCTCTGCTGTCTTCACTATTTCATCCCTCAAAGCTACCCATTCTTCTTCTACTATATTTCTTGCTCCCATTCCTGTCAATTGATCCCTTATGCTCTCCCTGAAACTCTATACAATCTCTGGTTCTTTCAGTTTATCCAGGTCCCATCTCCTTAAATTCCCACCTTTTTGCAGTTTCTTAGATTGTGGTCAGAGTCCACATCTGCCCCTGGAAATGTCTTACAATTTAAAACCTGGTTCCTAAATCTCTGTCTTACCATTATATAATCTATCTGATACAATTTAGTATCTCCAGGGTTCTTCCACTTGTACAACCTTCTTTGATGATCCTTAAACCAAGTTTTAGCTATGATTAAGTTATGCTCTGCACAAAATTCTACCGGGCGGCTTCCTCTTTCATTTCTTAGCCCCAATCCGTATTCACCTACTATGTTTCCTTCTCTCCCTTTTCCTACTGACGAATTCCAGTCACCCATGACTTTTAAATTTTCGTCTCCCTTCACTACCTGAATAATTTCTTTTATCTCATCATACATTTCATCTGCAGAGCTAGTAGGCACATAAACTTGTACTACTGTAGTAGGCGTGGGCTTCGTGTCTATCTTGGCCACAATAATGCGTTCACTATGCTGTTTGTAGTAGCTTACCCGCATTCCAATTTTTTTTATTCATTATTAAACCTACTTGTCAGATACTTGAAATAGCTCACACAGCGTCTAATGAAACACATCACCTCGAAAATTGTCAAGAAGGATTCTACAGCAACTAACTGACTTCGTCTCGCAAGAAGTATGTATATCCGTGTATAGAGGCAGCATATTGGCTTTAGACATAGTCCGCGCCATCTAAATTCATTAAAACGGTATCAAACTTGCATAGATGCATCACGCAGTACAGGAGACACAGCTGCTCCTGCTTCCAGCTGTTTACAGTTTTGGCATAGAAAGGCACAAAAATTATATGGCTATTATATGCAGTCCACAGAATATGGCGCATGAGGGTGATGGTTTGCGGTGGTATTTTCAGCAATAGAAACATGAGAAACAGTATAGCCACATAAGAGATTTTGCTTAAAATTGGAGGTAAAATATTTATACAAAGGAGTCATAATAAACAAGAGTAAATAAGGTTTTAAGGAATCGAAAAGTATAAAACTATATGCAAGTGTGGCACAAACGAATAAGACAAGCCCAAGGGAGCCTAGGGAACTAATTATATACAAGAATCATTTCATCCTCTTCAGTCTGTTGTGGCCTACCTATACTAGCCGATTGTTTTCCAATGTTGTTATCACTGATTGCTCTACGACACTGGCCTGGCGTGGAAAAAGAAATGCGGTTCCCCAAAACTACAGTGGTTTATCGGTAAAACTAGTTGACACTATAATAGTTAGCTCAGTCAACAGGTAATTTTTGTTGTGTATCATCTACATACTATGGATGTATCAGTTATTATGCACCCATACACATATTTGATATTGTTATGATATGTGCTCGACTTCACGACCTCTCTGTACCTTGCTACACCAAAACAAGCGACATACATATGACAATAGATTTACCTGCAATTTCAGCCTAACGTACCATAGGAAAACCTGTGATTCACGTAATCTGTCAGTTTATAGTTAATCACAACTTCAGTAAACACATTATAGCAATGCAAGATTTTTTTAAAAAAAGCCAAGGTGGTTTTAAAGAATTGTTAAAAAACATGTGGGGGGAACGAAGAACAGTTGAAGAACATGGAAGGGCATTCATAAAAATTCGTTTTGAGAATTCATTTAATGCCAGCTGCGTCTGCCGCACTTCTAGTGTCCTTATCAACACAGTATATCTGAACATGATTCCCATTGAACATCTTGATCATTCAAGATACTCAGCAGCTTATAGTACCATAGCTATGGCTCACTCATTTCGAGAGAACCACAATACCATATCCAAGATAACTTTACATTCTTCAGGCCTTTACTACTTTTGTGTAATTGTGTTTATTTTGAAAACTATTGTGTATTTTCTTTAAATTCCAGTTTTTAATCTGCATACAATACTCGCTTCAACTCCAGACCATTATTTTTCTGACTAATTTATCACCATCATGGATTACTGTGAGTTGTATCAGTAAACTCATTGACACATTCCTTTTAACTTAATGATATCTTTCTGCAGTAAACCTGTACACACACTTCAGTTTACATGAACAATACAGGCCATACACGCAACAGAAAGGCTGTTATATTGAAATGTGTGCTTTTGTGTCGCTAATTTCATTTATTTGCTCCAAATGCGTCTTCTGGTAAGCACACTTCTCCATTTCCAACGCAAAAACTCAGTTGTCCAGACAAATACGATTGATCTATTACAAGCTGTGGTATGGTCTTAAAATCAATGCTTTGTTGTCTTCATGTCAGTGGACTTGCGACATTTCTTCATTTTCTTTTTATTTTCTATTTCTGCAGACTTGACAGTCTTATTGCTTTCTGTGGTTCCTGTAAACAATATCGTTCCTTCTTCTCTAATTTATTTGATAAAGTGGCATATCTGTATGACGAGTCTCTGAATACATTGAAATTTGGACTTCTACACTGATTTCTCTCAAATGCAAAACGATTCATATTGTGTATGTCATGTTTCATACAGTAATTTACTTTGTCCACCCACTGTAATCTGGATTTAAAATAGTTCCCATCACTTACATCATAGTTGAAGAAACAATGCATATCACATTTTCCATGATGATTTTACCTTCTGATGTCGACATATCTTTCTAAAGGTGTTGCACATCTTTGTGCATCCCACAAATGCAAAATACAAGTTGTTATGAAGTAAAGTAATTGTGATGTATTGTATGAACTACACTACTGGCCATTAAAATTGCTACACCAAGAAGAAATGCAGATGATAAACGAGTATTCATTGGACAAATATATTATACTAGATCTGACATGTGATTACATTTTCAAGCAATTTGGGTGCATAGATCCTGAGAAATCAGTACCCAGAACAACCACCTCTGGACGCAATAACAGCCTAGGTACGCCTGGGCATTGAGTCAAACAGAGCTTAGATGGCGTGTACAGGTACAGTTGCCCATGCAGCTTTAACACGATACCACAGTTCATCAAGAGTAGTGACTGGCGTATTGTGACGAGCCAGTTGCTCCGCCACCATTGACCAGACGTTATCAATTGGTGAGAGATCTGGAGAATGTGCTGGCCAGGGCAACAGTCGAACATTTCTGTATCCAGAAAGGCCCGTACAAGACCTGCAACATGCGGTCGTGGATTATCCTGCTGAAATGTAGGGTTTTGCAGGGATTGAATGAAGGGTAGATCCACGGATCGTAACACATCTGCAATGCAGCGTCAATGCGGACAAGAGGTGACCTAGACGTGTAACCAATGGCACCCGATACCATCACGCTGGGTTATACACCCGTATGGCCGTGACGAATACACACTTCCAATGTGCGTTCACCTCGATGTCGCTAAACAGGAATGCGACCACCATGATGCTGTAAACAGAACCTGTATTCATCCGAAAAAATGAGGTTTTGCCATTCGTGCACCCTGGTTCGTCCTTGAGTACACGATCGCAGGCGTTCCTGGCTGTGATGCAGCGTTAAGTGTAACAGCAGCCATGGTCTCCGAGCTGATAGTTCATGCCTGCTGCAAGCGTCGTCGAACTGTTCGTGCAGATGGTTGTTGTCTTGCAAACGTCCCCATCTGTTGACTCAGGGATCGAGACGTGGCTGCACCATCCGTTACAGCCATGCAGAAAAGATGCTTGTCGTCTCGACTGCTAGTGATACGAGGCCGTTGAGATCCAACATGGCGTTCCGTATTACTCTCTTGAACCCACCGATTCCATATTCTGCTAACAGTCATTGGATCTCGATCAGCGCGAACAGCAATGTTGCGATACGATAAACCGCAATCGCTATAGGCTACAATCCGACCTTTATCAAAGTCGGAAACGTCATTTCTCCTCCTTACACTAGGCATCACAACAACGTTTCACCAGGCAACGCCGGTCAACTGCTGTTCGTGTATGAGAAATCGGTTGGAAACTTTCCTCATGTCAGCACGTTGTAGGTGTCGCCACCGGCGCCAACCTTGTGTGAATGCTCTGAAAAGCTGATCATTTGCATATCACAGCATCTTCTTCCTGTCGGTTAAATTTCGCGTCTGTAGCACGTCATCTTCGTGGTGTAGCAATTTTAATGGCCAGTAATGTATATTTGGTAGCAGCAGTATTTAAAAATAATGTGAAATAATTGTGGGTTTGTTTTTATGTATGCATTGTAGTGGGACAAAATTAAGCGTCACCCATCCACCACTGTCAGCCCAGTTTGCAGGTGACTATAAGTTTAATTTAGTTTTGTTTACGTATTTTTCTTAATATTTGGAATAGCTGTAAATTATCTAAAAGGTTTTGTATTTTTTTTATGTGTTTCATGTACGGAGAGGGCGGCGCAACGAACGGAGACAGCATCTTCGTTGCCGCGACCAGAGAGGAAATTGCTGGCCGCTATACGTCGCGGGTCGACAGCCAAGGAGCAACAGAAGATCCTGGAACCGAGTTGTTGCGTCGTGCTTCTAAAAATTAAAAATGAATTTTTGTACTCTTTTTGTACAACAATGACGTCATATAGAGCGTAATCTTATTGAAAAGTCAGTCATTGTTTGTCAACGGTCAAGTTCACATCTGTATGTGTAGGAAGCTAATAAAATAGTGTATGCTACGTGTTCTGAGGATTTATTTATGAATAATTATGTGAACGGATTAATAATATATTTGACAAGATTATTGATTCTGACAGCGTTCATCGAAACTTTGAATCTCAAAAGTTTATTTAATGTGTGATTCTGATATCGATTAGATCAAGATAACGTGTGTCAATATAATTTCTGAGGAGAAACAAACGAAATTTAAATCGAAAAAGTTTATGAAAACCAATTGGCCCAAGTGATGTAATTCTTTGCATACGACTCTACTGATGTTTTACAGTTTCGTTCAAGAACCATTCTATGACAATTTAAAAATATATATAAATCATTTTGAAGTGGGTTGTAACTGACGTAGGTGACGAAGTCTGCACATGGTCATATATCAAACGAAAATCGGTTATAATAAACTTACGTCGTTACACTACACCGTGGCGACCTTAAAAACAGGACTTGTGTGCAACTAAGGCACACAGGTACGAAACAATTAAAACATCAAGAGTCCTTCGGAAGTCTACGCGAGTCTTTGTGGAGCCTTCACCAGCCAGCGGCGACTTCGCGGGTGTGGGCAGCTGACGGAGCGCAGCCAAGCAGTACGGTCACGCAGTTGTTCCAATAGAAGGCGCATCTGTTGGGCAGCAGCTGAACGCTGCAAACCCCGACAACCTTTTTTCTCCCTAAACTAATAGGCCCAGTACGTCAGCTGTGGGGCGTGCCTCCGGCTGGTATTAGAGGTGTTGCTGAGGGCTTCTCCTGTCTACGGCGGTGCCGGGCGTGGTTGCAGCCAGTGACGTTTCCGGTGTTCGACTCAGCGTCCTACCGGTTGCGGAAGTGTGGTCGCAGCATCTCAGCGGCTGCATCGACGGCTGTTACATCTGCAGCCCATAGCAGCACACTGATCATCGAGAAGTACAAATTACAATATTAAGTGTCCGGTGAGTTTGTTTCAAGTTGGAAGTGGAGTGTTGTATATAGGGAGTGTGCTTTTACAGGATTGTTGATTACAAGGTTGCGTGTGTAAATAGTTAATATCTTACAATAATGTCGGGAAGTGAAATGTCAGACGAAGAGCAATCTATGTCCGATAGGAGCATGAGATCCCCTTTTAGGGCGATCGCTAAATTAAAACAATCTAACGGGGATTTTCTAGCTGAATTAAAACAGTCTAACGAAGAATCTACTGCTAGATTAAAAGAGGAACTAAAACAGGAATTAAAACAGGCTAACGAAGAATCTACTGCTAGATTAAAACAGTCTAACGAAGAATCTACTGCCAAATTAAAAGAGGAACTAAAACAGGAATTAAAACAGTCTAACGAGGAATCTACCGCCAGATTAAAAGGGGAGCTAGAAAAATCTGCAGACGGGTTACAGGAACATCTTAATGAAACCAGTCGAGAATTAAGTGATAAAATAGAGTCTTCTAAAGTTGAAATGCAGGAAAAATTAGTAGGACTTAGTAATAAGATTGGTGATAATTGTAAAAGGTTAGAAGAACATATCCAGGAATTGCGCGAGGAAAAAGCTCGCATGCGAAACGATATTACTGACTTAACCGAGAGACTAGATAGTGTCACTTTCTTAGTTGTAAATGAAATACAGAAAAATAACGATATGATACGAGATGAATTTTCTATGCAAACAGAAACTGTTCGTAGAGAATTATTGGAATCTATTATAGAGGTCTCTAACAAACCTGTAGAGATTTCTGCAATAGATAATGTAGAATTAGAGACATTAACTCATCAAGTAGAAAAGGATCATACCGAAATCGAAAACATGAAATTTTTAATTACTGAAATATGCAGTAACCTTGAGACTGCCAAAGATAATAACATTGACGAAGGTACAGAGCGTTCACATCGTGAACACAGTGAAGAATCGATATTAGCTAATTGCGTAACCAATACAGAAATGCGAATACAGGAAATTACTAAATGGCTATCGGAATTAGATAATAATGGAAACATTTCAAGTAGTAGAAGCAATAACGTAATCAGAGACAACAGTCGCATCGAATTTGCTAGCTCGGACGACAACAATATGAATAAAGAAATCACGGCAAGCCAATCCGATGCAACTCCATCTCAGCAATCTAAACAAAATCCGACTATTTCTCTCGCAGAATGTTTGGATGACATAACGACAAATTCAAATGTAGCAAGTCGATTTCCTGTATTCAAAGCAGGAGGCGAACTTCACCCTATAATCTTTATAAAAGCTTTTGAAACATCATTATCTCCTAAATGGAGTAATGAAAAACGCATTCAATTTGTAATAGGACATTTAGAAGCAGAAGCTGCGGAATGGGCAGTACTGCATAGAACTGAATTTAGGGACTGGGATGATTTTGTTAAGCAGTTTAAACAAAATTATTGGTCAAGAGGAAAACAACAACACTTAACTTTAGAGTTGCTAGACCCTCCTCCATATTCTAAACGGTGGGGAGGTTATAGGAATTATTTTGATTGGCATTTAAACCGTGATAAATTAATTCAAGAACCAATTATTGAAAGTCATTTAATACAAGTCCTAATTAGTAGGTTACTGTATTATGTAAAGGAAAGAATGATAGAAAGAGAATGGTCACAGCCGTGTGAATTGTTAGGATATTTAGAGCAGTTAGATATATTTAATAGAGAAAGGGAAGAAGAGAAGTTTAGATTTTGTAGAAATGACAATCCTCGAAATAATAATAATTCAGAACCACGAAAAGTGAACAACAACAATCATAGCCGGTTTTGTTATATAAAACGTCAATCTAAAGATAAAGAGAGCCAACAAAATCGTGGTAATAACTCTAAAGTGCAGAAATTACACAATAACGATCATGAAATAAATCATCCTCAAGTAATTAATGAAGGTCAAGTGGTAGGTGACGTTATCATAGAAAGTTCGGAAAACTAGTAAAATCCTTTAGTACAGGTCAACTAAAGGGAACTGTTAGTCAAGATTATACAAGACCCAATTGCAATTTATCATTAAGCTGCCAAAAGGACGGTGACTGGCAACAAGATTTACTTCAGGAAGACAATCAGATAAGGGAGAATATAACTTATAAACCGGTTATTAAAGGTTATATTAAAGATACCGAAGTAAATATTATAATTGATTCAGGTAGCGAAGTAAGTATTTTATCTAAAGAATTATTTCAGCTTAAAAGAAAATATTGGAATTTCCCAACCTTACCTATAACTGGGGTGAAAATTATAGGAGTTACTGGTAAAAGAAGTCAAAATATTACTGAGGAAGTTTATTTAACTTTTGAAATTGCTAAACAATTAATTGCTCACTCTGTACTCGTCGTAGCCAACTTAAATGTGGCCATAATTTTAGGTATAGATTGGCTGTGTAAATATAAAGCTATATTAGATTTTAAAGACTCTTCCTTAACTATCCATAAGGAGGCATGTGCTTTTAAAGTGAGGTTTTCTAATAATCAAGTACCTGAAAATTGCTACGAATCCTTACAGATTAAGTACGCACCGACCATGAACCTATTAACAGATTTTAGTGATCTTGAGTATGCAGTATACCAATGTCAGGCTAGTAATAGTATCGAAACCGAAGTGAAACAAAAATGTTATTCTACGAATTGTCTATCCGAACAAGAAAAGAAAGAGTTGGAATCTTTGTTGTTAGAATTTAGAGCCGTCTTCTCAGATGAACTGGGGAGAATTAAAGATTACGTTTGTAAACTTAAGATTAAAGATCAAAAACCATTCTTTAAGAAACCTTATCCCATTCCAGTACAATTCAAAGAACCGGCTAGTAGGGAAATAAGTAAGATGCTGGAACAAAACATTATCGAACGATCATGTAGCGCTTTTAACAGTCCGTTGTGGGTAGTTAAGAAAGCTACTGGTGGGGTACGACTGGTTCTGGATGCCCGTCAATTAAATAAAATTATAGAGATGGAAAGAGACAGACCTATTCCTATGGAGGACGTACTTCTTAAGATTGCTGGTTCTCGTTATATGAGTACAATGGATCTAACCGCCGGCTACCATCAAGTAACATTACACACGGATTCATGGCAATATACGGCTTTTCTTTTTGAAGGCAGATCATATCAGTTCCAAGTTTTACCTTTTGGACTTAATATATCAGTGTCAACTTTCATTAGGGCATTAGATTCTGCTTTGGGTCAGCAATTGTTACAAAAGATTATTTTATATGTAGATGATATTTTGGTAGCTACTAAAACGTGGGAAGAACATGTAACGATATATGGGAATTGTTTAACCGTTTAATTGACAGAGGAATTACTTTAAAATTATCTAAGTCTTACTTCAGAAAGGAGGAAGTGAGATTTTTGGGGCATATAGTGGACAGTAAAGGTATTAGGCCAGACCCAGCACGTATTGAAGCTATTGCTCGATGCCCGAGTCCTAGAAATCGGAAACAACTGAAATCATTCTTAGGAATGGTAGGGTTTCTGAGAAGATTTCTTCCAGGGCAGGATATTGTTAATACTAAATTACTAGATTTATTGAAAGAGAAGTCCGTATGGCTCTGGGGACAAGAGGAAGAGGAAGTTTTTAATAAGATAAAAGGAGCGTTAACCGAAGCCAAAATGTTATACCACCCAGATTTCAATCAGGACTTTTGTATGTGTACGGATGCCTCTGATTATGGTGTGTCTTGTGTAATATTCCAAGGTGATCTGACCAATGAAAAGGGATTATATCGGCCTATTGGATTCGCTAGTAGAACTTTAAATAAACATGAGAGAAATTATTTTGTATCCGAGAAGGAAGCTCTCGCAGTGGTATGGGGTTTTCAACGATTTAGAGGATTATTAATGGGAAGAAAAACAATTGTATATACTGATCATCAGGCTTTAATCTTTTTGAACAATTGTCGGTTACTTCACCGTAGGCTATTACGTTGGGTATTATGCTTGCAAGAATTTCAGTACGAAATTAGGTATATAAAAGGATCTCAGAATGTAGTTTCGGATGCTTTGTCGAGGCTTCCCGTAGGAATGGAGAACATTAATATTGCAGAAGAACCAGGAACAAATTACCATGTTTATTTCCTTTTAACTAAGGAGAACGAACGTAAGGTTAAATGGATAGTAACTGCTATTAGATGCAATCAAAGAAATGATGATCAATATAGGGACCTTATACAAAACCTTGATAATGGGGACGAAACAGTTAACACCTGGGGCGTGTGGTTATATTTTAACGACTTGTTGTATTGGAAAGCACAGAGGGAACACCAAAGATGGAAAATCTGCATTCCAAAAACTGTTGTGTACGAGTTAATTACTTATATTCATGAAGGTTACGGGCATTTTGGAATTCATAAATGTATTAAACATCTAATGAAGTATTATTATTTCAAAAATATGTCCCGTATTGTGAGAAGTATTATTAGAGCTTGTGAAACCTGTCAAAAGGTTAAAGTTAATAACAATTCTAAGCGTTATAAATTGTATGCTGTAATTCCTCGAGGTCTGTGGGATCTACTGTCAGTAGATTTTTTCGGCCCTCTGCCTCGTAGTTCAGGAGGATTAACTTATGTGTTTGTTGTAATGGAATGTTGGTCCAAACACGTGAAGTTATATACTTTGAAACGAGCGAATACAGCAAGCGTTATATCCTGCCTCACCCGAAATTACTTTGTTAACTGGGGCATTCCTAAACGACTTATGTCTGACAACGGTAGTGCCTTTATTAGTCAAAGATTTCAAGATATGATAAAACAATATGGAATCAAACATATCTTAATTTCGAAATATCACCCTCAAAGTAATTTAGTAGAAAGAGTCATGAAAGAATTAGGACGATTATGTAGAACTTACTGTGCACATAAACATACTCGGTGGGCCAAACTAATGCCTGAATTCAAAAAGATATTAAATTAATTGCCTTACCTAACGACAGGATTATCACCTATAGAAATTTTAGGCAAACGAATTATAGGTGAGCCTTTACTAGCTGCTCTACCTTGGCCGCAGGCAAATGAGATCCAACAATGCATTCCAGACGAAAAAGTTCGCGAACAGATTGTAAAAAATGCCGAACGGAGAATTAAAAGTTATAATCAACAGGCTATAGAACCCTCATTTCAGGTAGGAGATCTTGTGTTAGTACGATCTCATCCTAAAAGTTCTAAGATCGGTAAGGAATGTAGAAAATTCTTCTTTATCTTTGAAGGTCCATATGTTGTACATAAGATTGTACATCCCAAAGCGTTACTTCTTATGGAACCTTCATCAGGTGTAATTAAAGGATTATGTAGTGTTGATCAAATGAAACCCTTCATTCCTAAATAAGTTAATATTTAGTATATGTTACACACGGAAGAGTGTTCATAGTTTATTCATGTGAAGTTTTTCGTGATAGTTACGTATTATTTTAAGGAAATAACAGAAAGTTTAAACAAGTGTTCTACAATAATCTACCGGTACTTCAAAAGGAGAAAGATAACTAAATGGGGATTTATATAGAAGAAATTCTGTTACTAGGTCAGAAGGAATTTTGTATATTTTGTATTTACTCGGATAGTAGGAACCAAAGGGGATGGTTAATAATTTTAGGGACCATGGGCGTCCACAGCTGAATGGCTCACGAGAACATAGCAGAGTGCCTTTAATAGAGATTCGTAATAGTGTTAATATAGAACACACCAAACGGGGCTCTCTCGCTTGTTTCTCCTAAATAAATTGCCATTACCCAACAAAGTGTCCGAAGGTAAAGAAAGCCGTGCCGAGATTCTAAAGAAAGTTTTGCTTGATTTCTTCTTGACCTCATGCATAAATAAAGCATTATGGAAAAGAACGACGTAAAGTAAATAGTACTATTAGTTATTGTGAGAAACTTATTAGTAATATACATTTTCGGAAAGAATAACTCTAGTAAATGAATAAAACTAAAACTAATCTATCACAATTTGAACGCTCTGTCCTAATGTAACAACGTTGAAGAACGTACTAAATTAGCATTTATTAGCAACTCTTAAATGAAGAGGAGTAATCTCCATATATTCGGTTATGAATTACCATAATAGCACAATTAAGAGTAAGTGACAAATAGTCACAACAATATCGTATTACAGGGATGAAATCTATCTAAGAGCAAGGACTCTAGATTACGTAAAATGTGAGGAAAATGTATTAACAGTTAAATATTGTATATTGAAAAGGTTTATTTTCGGTTAAAACCTGACAAACTGAGCTTGTGGGTGGGGTATGTAGTGGGACGAAATTAAGCGTCACCCATCCACCACTGTCAGCCCAGTTTGCAGGTGACTATAAGTTTAATTTAGTTTTGTTTATGTATTTTTCTTAATATTTGGAATAGCTGTAAATTATCTAAAAGGTTTTGCATTTTTTTTATGTGTTTCATGTACGGAGAGGGCGGCGCAACGAACGGAGACAGCATCTTCGTTGCCGCGACCAGAGAGGAAATTGCTGGCCGCTATACGTCGCGGATCGACAGCCAAGGAGCAACAGAAGATCCTGGAACCGAGTTGTTGCGTCGTGCTTCTAAAAATTAAAAATGAATTTTTGTACTCTTTTTGTACAACAATGACGTCATATAGAGCGTAATCTTATTGAAAAGTCAGTCAATGTTTGTCAACGGTCAAGTTCACGTCTGTATGTGTAGGAAGCTAATAAAATAGTGTATGCTACTAAAGTTGAAACACGTGTTCTGAGGATTTATTGATGAATAATTATGTGAACGGATTAATAATATATTTGACAAGATTATTGATTCTGACAGCGTTCATCGAAACTTTGAATCTCAAAAGTGTATTTAATGTGTGATTCTGATATCGATTAGATCAAGATAACGTGTGTCAATATAATTTCTGAGGAGAAACAAACGAAATCGAAAAAGTTTATGAAAACCGATTGGCCCAAGTGATGTAGTTCTTTGCATACGACTCAACTGATGTTTTACAGTTTCGTTCAAGAACCATTCTATGACAATTTTTAAAAAAATATAAATCATTTCGAAGTGGGTTGTAACTGACGTAGGTGACGAAGTCTGCACATGGTCATATATCAAACGAAAATCGGTTATAAAAAACTTACGTCGTTACACTACAGCACTAGCTTATTTTTTACATACTCCAATAAACATACAAACAGAAATGTAATGATGTGTTTAAGTGCTAATAAAATTGTTTTAGAGTGCAATTTGCTAAGCTAGCTGTTTTATTGTTGCCGCTTACAGGCTTGTACAAGAGGTTTCATATAAAGCAGGTACATCCTGAGGTGTATTAAGGTCTATGGTTCCATGTTATCTAAATTGCTTAATGCATGTTCCAATATGCAATGAGGTGCACTAATGACGCAACAATGGACGGAAGTCAAACTTAAACGTAAGTTGTTTGGGGACAAGAGGTTTTATTAATTTTGACTTCCGTTGGTGCTTGTGTCAGTATTGTTTGTCATTACACCCTGGACCATGTGATAAACAATTTAGGTAACGTGGGATATTAAACCTGAAACAAGCCTGAGGGTTCTAACCCGGTTGTACTAGTTTGTGATCGACTACAACATAACAGCGGATGTGGCGGATTGAACTCTCAGTCAATTGTAGCAGCATGTGAGACCTCAATATATTCTAACTTGTTTTAGTGTTCTTTTCAGTATTTATGATCATTTTATCTGTCGATAGCATGCTCAGAAGGTTGTTTGCCACAAAATCTTTTGCACTGTTGGACAGTTGTCACTGTAATGTTCATCCTTCTTCATTATGAAGGGTACTGTTCAGTACCATTTCCTTCAGTGAATTTATCAGAGAAATTAACATTATGAGAATCACCATGTGAGATACTGTTAAATTCTTGATCTTCCATATCACTGATTTCGCCGCCACCAGCATTGAGAGTTTTCTTAGTATCGATTAATACAAAACGAATGTATTTCAACAAAAGACTGATGCGCCTAGAACCTCTTGGCCACACCGGCCTGCGACTAGGGAAGATAACATTATCAACAAAGCCAATATTTTTGTTTACATGTGACTTCAACTAAGGAAAGTTTATAGCCTATATAATTGTTCATTCTGTCCAAAATTTTATTTCTCAAACTGCTCCCACCCTGCACAGAACGCGCTCTTAAAACCAAACTCCAAGACAAGACAAGAAATCGGTAGATGTGATGTACGAACCCTATGAAATTTGTCTGCACATCTCTTTGCCAAGTACAACAGTACATAACACAAACAAAGAAGGATGTCCCAGTCATGCAGTCTCAGGTGCTTAGATTTCTAACCATGTAAGCACATAAAGGTCTAGCTGTACTCTACAGCCACTTACGATGTGCACACCTTATGGGAATGGGAATCGCAAGCATGTAACCAAGTTCAGGTGTGTTTGGATAAATTAGTGAGTCTCTTATAAGGGTCACTGAAAGATGGGGCCATGTTACAGTTAAGGTCAAGATTTTAACTCTGCCTGTAACAGAATGAGAACCCAAGTAATTTGGACTGACAGTAGAGATACAGAATCATATGAAATCGTTATATGTGCTTTATCGAAAAATCACTTTGACCCACTAATCAGAGAATCATCTCGTGAAGATAATATTTTAGACCTGCTGGTGACAAACAGCCCAAACTTTTCGACTGATTTAGCATAGAACAGGAAATCAGTTTTCATAAGACAGTTACAGATCAGTGCATGCAGCTTTAAATAGAAATACAAACCCATTATATTGTTTAATGTATTCTAGAAGCAGTAAGTTTTATTACAACTGCAGTCAGTATAAGATCAGAGAGAACAACTTCAGATGAGACAACATTATTTGTTTGTTCCATTGCTATTACAGTCCTTCTCCCTCATCTTTCACTTCCTGTTCTAGCAGGTGCTATTACCAAACTACTAACTAACCAAAATTGAATACATTATTCCTTGACTCTGAATGTGGAAGTGACCGCATTCTGTATCAACATGTATTCTCATTCTTTGGTCAACCAGTCGATTACATTTTAATTTTACCACAATTTGGTGTTATTTAACAATTGTATGTCAAGGTAGTGGAAAAACTGAATCATTTGGTACTTAAGAGATAATTTATGCTATGTTATCAATTGGACTAATATGATTTATTATCTGATCACATCAGATATTCACAGTGGCATATTGATACATTAGCATATTCTACATCAGAAACAATAATTATTGCCACATCAACAGGAACTAAGGAATTCAGATGATAGAACACTATACAGAAAAAGGTTCAAATTTAACCCATCATTACTGTGAGTCCTGTGGTTAATTTTCTTATTTACAATGGGAGGATTAACAGGTTCAGTACTAGCAAATTTCTCCCTGAATATTGAACTACAAAATATATATTTTGGAGTTTCCACTGCGTATTATCTATAAGAACAAGGTGTCACTCAAATGACACCCTTTCTTTACAGTATTAACTATTGATAATAGATGATTTAATATCCATTTCACAACTATACTTATCCAAGTAAACCCTACTTTCTTTCCTGAGCACTCCTTAGCATTAGCAGAGCTACCACAATGATACTATGCCAACCTGGATGTACGTACATCATGAAATGTAGTATCAAGCAGTGGATCAACGGTCACAATTGCTTGTTATAATTATATAAAACAGAATGGTTACAAATCCAGCAATCATAATATAGGTAGATCAACTGACTGATTACAAAGGAACCTTGGAACACAGTTTTTCAGAACTACCAGTAATTTCTAGAGTTTACTATGGCAGATTAGTGCAGAAGATTTAAGCTCTGCAACAGAAGGTCTGCCTTTCGCTGGAAATAATTAGCGGCAAGGAGACAAAATTACGGTAATTGTATGCTGTGCTTTTAGTTATATACTAGCTATTGCCTATACAAACTAAAATACACTTCATGTGCAAGTAATTGAAACCATTTGAACAGTATTACCAGCACTACTCGAATCTTTATTGCATTACCTTCGTTATGTCTATTATACCTACTTGATGACTCAGTAGGTGCAATAACTATAATAAAAACAACTCGATTTCCAGTGATACTGGAGCTATGAATATTCATATTTTGTAGATTTAGAACTTGATGTTTATACAACTTCAAAGTACATCCAAAAAAGATGGATTTTGATTACTAGATGTTAACAATGGAATATTTTTACCTATAAATGTTGAAGTATCAGTATTAACAACAGCTACAGAATTCCTACACTCAGCAATACCTGCATTAGTAATTAATATTGACACTACACATGGTCGGCTAAATCAAGGAACATTAACAATAAATCGGCCTGGGTTATTCTTTGCTCACAAATTTGTTGGGCAAACCATACATTTATATCAATTCTAAATGCAAGAGCTTCAGTAAATTTACTTATGAAATGATTATCTAAGATAATATAAGGAGTTTGTTAAAAAGTGACTGTAGAGTAAGTAAATACTTAGTACACCTAGGAACATGCGATGGCTGAAAATAGGTAATGGCCTTTTAATAAAAAGAATAGTAAATTAATGGCTATTTCAGATGGGGAATTTTTAATCTGAGTCCTTAAAATTTCGCCAATCATACGATTCTCTCTGTTTATTATAGTCTCAGATACATTATTTAACGAAATAAACTTTTAATTTTTAAAACCAAATCTTACTGAAAGAGAACAAGGGGTAACTGAAAGGAAGGACCTAATCTGAAAAACATAACAAATTTATTCTCCACAATTGATCCATATGCCACATCTTCAATTTATCATGAAACTGAACTAGAATAATCCTAGCATTACTATTAATCCCTTCACTATTTGGCCTACACAGTCACAAATCAACATTGCCTGAAATAACATAACCTTGATGACAATGAAGTACCATACTCCTTGACAGAGCATAGGGGACACACTGCTGTACTATGCAAGGAGGTGGTTTACCATTACCTTCCTCTGACCATAGTGTGGATGAATGAATGATGATGATAAAGACGGCAAATAACACCCAGTCATCTCGAGGCAAGTGAAAATCTCTGACCACGCCGGGAATCGAACCCGGGACCCATGCTCGGGTAGCGAGAACCCTACCGCGAGAGCACGAGCTGTGGGTAACATAACCTTACAGAACGAATATAAAACTCGTTAGAACCAAAATCGTTTACTGAAACAACATTTACCTTCATCTCAATTTTTATTATTATACTGTGCAACAGTTTCATGCCTTATATTTTCAGCACTGTGACACATTTAGCATTAACATTCGCAGTTGCCTCACCTATAAGATTAATATTTATACTGTTAGGTCGAATAAATCACATCAGTCATATATTTACACTTGTGGTACCCCAAGGTGCACCACCTTCACTAATATCATTTATATGAGTAGTTCTAATTGAAACTGCTAGGAATGCCTTACAACCTGGAATACTAGCGATATGATTAACCATGAATATAATAACTGGACACTTACTATTAACATTATTAGGAGAAACAGGATCTTTAATAGCAATAAATTTAATTTCATTGCTTATTAGTGGACCAATACTATTACTGGTTCTGGGATCAGTAGTAGCTATAATTAAACTACATAATTGAGCAAAGTATATTAAACTTATGATAACAACTCACTCAAACAATCCATCTCATCTATTAAATTATAGACCCTGACTATTGATGGGGAAATTGGAGCAGTAGTTCTAGTATCAGGTTTAGCAAAGTGTTTCCACTTATTTAACAATATCCTGTTCAGCACTGGAATTGGAATTACATTACTTAGAATAATTCATTGGTGATGAGATGTAGACTGAGAATGCACATACCAAGGACTACATACAGAATTTTTCTCAATTGAATTATAGCAAGCGTTAATTTTACTTATTGCATCAGAAGATAGGTTCTTTGTAACATTCTTTGGCATTTTTTAAGTACAAGATGAGCACCAACTATTGAACTGGAAATATTATGATGACCAATAGCTGTTTAGCTTTTTCACTGTGTAGTAATTCTTTTTGCATCAGGAGTAAGAGTAACATGAGCACACCACAGACTTGAAGAATCCAGTCAAACTCGGGTGTTAGAAGGATTGTTATTTACATCACTATTGTTATCATGTTTCACTCCAGTTCAATCATATGAATATTGGTAAGCATCTTTCACCATTACTGATACAGTTTATACATCAACATTTGTGTTGCCGCAGGATTTGATGTGGTTGGAACAATTTTCTTAATAACATGCATACTTCGGCATTCAATAAATTGGTTCTCACCAAGACAGTGCTTTAGATTTGAAGCCACTGAATGATAATGGCTGTTGGTATACGTAGATTGGCAATTCATATACATCTCAATTTATTAATGATGTAGGTAATAGTTTTCCTTCTATAAATAGTACATTTGACTTCCAACCAAAAAGCTTCATTATCAGTCAAGTAAAACAATCATAGTATTACCTACAAAAATTTCTAGTAGTTTTATCATTCCAATAATTGTTATAATTATTGCAACAATTCTAACAAAAAAGTTAATTAATGATTGAATGAATCACCATTTGAATATGGATTTGATCAAAAAAGTATTAGCACAGACTTCTTTCTACCTTCTATTTTTCTTGATTTTCTAGCCATAAACATTTTGATCTTTGATGTAGAAATTGCATTAATTTTAGCAAATGTAAGCATTATGAAAACATCAGATATTACAATTTGTACAGTACCAACAATATTCTGCATTTCAGTCCTTCTAGGAGGATTATATCACAAATAAAGTCAATGAACAGATTAAAGGGTTGTAGTTAAACATTACATTTGGGTTGTACACAGAGTGTATAAATATAATGAGTCAACTTCATACTGAATAAGAAGCGAGTTCGTGGTGTCAGTTTCGACCTGTAAAGTTGGTAAATATTTACCTTAATTTCATTTTTCTTGGGGGTAAAAAGAAGTGTACTGTTGTCAATCAAAACTGACCTATTGAGTTCCTATGAAGAAAATATAAAGCCAATATGAAAACTGCTAATTAGCAGTCAAATGCCATTAATATTTCTACAGTGAAAATAAAAATAAGCTTTCCACTGCATAAATAATACAGTTATCTTTATAAAAGTTACCTAAAAATAAAAGTATTTCCTTAACATCTCCAGTGTTGAAATCTAATTATAAGCTGTTTATGTACAAAAAATAAAATGCATAACATAGACATATAAAAAGCCATATTTTATAGATACACATAACAATAGCTTCATGTTGTTTTTATTGTTGTGGTCTTCAATCCAGAGACTGGCAGCTCTCCATGCTACTCCATCCTTCGCAAGCTTCTTCATCTCCAAGTACCTACTGCAACCTCCAGTCTTCTGGTTAGCGTATTCACCTCTTTGTCTCCCTCTACCATTTTTACCGTCCCTACTGCCATCCAATACTAAATTGATGATGCCTTGATGCCTCAGAACATGTCCTACCAACCGATTCCTTCTTCTAGTAAAGTTGTGCCAAAGAATTCACTACTCCATGATTCTATTTAGTACCTCCTCATTAGTTGCGTGATCTACCCATCAAATTTTCAGTATTCCTCTGTAGCAATACGTTTCCAAACCTTCTATTGTCTTCCTGTCTAAACTAGTTATCATCTACGTTTCACTTCCATACTTGGCTACACGCCATTCAACTACCTACCAGAAAAGACTTCCTAACACTTAAATTTATGCTCGAAGTTAACAAATTTCTCTTCTTCAGAAATACTCTCCCTGCCGTTGGCAGTCTACATTTTATATCTCCAATTCAACCATCAACAGTTATTTTTCTACCTAAATAACAATACATCTACTGCTTTGAGTGTCTCATTTCTTAATCTAATTCCCTCACTATCAACTCATTTAATTCGACTGGATTGCATTATCCTCATTTTGCTTTTGTTGATGTTTATCTTATAACCTTCTTTCAAGTTATTGTCCATTCCATTCTGCTGCTATTCGACGTCCTTTGCAGTCTCTGACAAAATTACATCATCAGCAGCAAACCTCAAATTTTTTATTTCTTTTCCATGGATTTTAATCCCTGGTTGAAATTTAACCTTTGTTTTCTTTGCTGCTTGCTCAATATACAGATTGAATAACATTTGCTGTAAGCTGCAACACTGTCTCACTCCCTTCTCAACCACTGATTTCCTTTTGTGCCATCTGGTTTCAGCAGAAATTGTATATAGCCTTTTGCTCCCGGTATTTGATCCCTGCTACCTTCAGAATTTGAAAGAGAGTATTCCAGTCAACATTGTCAAAAGCTTCCTCTAGGTCTACAGATGCTAGAAATTTAGGTTTGCGATTTCTTAATCTATCTTCTGAGATAAGGGTCAATATGGCCTCACATGTTCCCACAATTCTACATAATCCTAGCTGATCTTCCCTGATGTTTGCTTCTACCAGTTATTCCATTCGTCTGTACAGAATTCGTGTTAGTATTTTACAGCCATGACTTATTAAACTGATAGTTTTGCTAATTTGCACACCTGTCAACATCTGTTTTCTTTGGGATTGGAATTATTATATTATTCTTGAAGTCTGAGAGTATTTCGACCGTCTCATACGTCTTGCTCACCAGATGGTAGAGTTTTATCAGGGCTTGCTCTCCCAAGGCTATCAGCAGTTCTAATGGAATGTTGTCTACTCCTGGGGCCTTGTTTCGGCTTAGCTCTTTCAGTGCCCTGCAGTATCATATCTCCCATTTCATCTTCATCTACACACTCTTTCATTCGCATAATATTGCCCTCTAGTACATCACCTTTGTACAGACCCTCTATATACTCCTTCCACCTTTCTGCTTTCCCTTCTTTGCTTAGAACTGGTTTTCCCCTGAACTCTTCATATTCGAACAGGTGGTTCTCTTTTCTCCGAAAGTCTACTTAATTTTCCTGTAGGCAGTAACTATATAACCCCAGTGCCATATGTTACTACATCCTGACATTTGTATTCTAGCCATCCCTACTCAACCACTTTTCACTTAATGTCGATCTCATTTTCGAGATGTTTGTATTCCTTTTCGGCTTCTTCATGTACTACATTTTTATATTTTCTCCTTTCATCAATTGAATTCACTTTCTGTTCTGTTACCCAAGAATTTCTAGTAGCCCTCGTTTTTTTGCCTTTTTGGTCCTCTGCTGCCTTCACTATTTCATCTCTCAAAGCTACCTAATATTCTTCTATTGTATTTCTTCCCTCTGTTCTTGTCTATCGTTCCCTAATGCTCTCTCTGAAACTCTCTACAACATCTGCCATTTTCAGTTTATCCAGGTCCCACCTACTTAAATTCTCACCTTTTCGCAGTTTCTTCAGTTTTAGTTCATAACCAATGAAGTGTGTTCAGAATCCACATCTGCTCCTGGATATATCTCAAAATTTAAAACCTGATTTGTAAGTCTCTGTCTTAACTTTATATAATCAACTTGAAACCTTCCAGTGTCTCCAGGCCTCTTCCACAAGTATAACCTTTTTTCATGTTTATTAAACCGAGAGTTACCTATGGTTAAGTTACGTTCCGTGCAAAATTCTACCATGTGCCTTCCTCTTTCCTTTCTTAACCCCATTCCGTATTCACCTACTATTTTTCCTTCTCTTCCTGTCCTTCTACAGAATTCCAGTCCCATATGACAATTAAATTTTCGTCTCCCTTCACTATCTGAACAATTTCTTTTATCACATAATACACTTCTTAAATCTCTTAATCATCTGTGGAGGTGGTTGGCTTGTTCTACTGTCGTAGTTGGGGGCTTGGTGTATACAGTAATGCATTCAATAGGCTGTTCATAGTTGCTTATCCACACTGCTATTTTTTATTCATTACTAAACCTACTCTTGCATTAGTATTTATGACCCTGTATTCACCTGAGCAGAAGTCTTCTTCCTCCTGCCACCGAACTTCACTAATGTCGAACTTTAAGATATCGATTTCTTTTCCTATTTCTTTTTTCTCACCTACCTGCCCAGTTGATGGATCTGACATTCCACCCTCGAATAAGTAGAACGCCAATTTTCGTTTTCATGGTAATGACGTCCTCCTGAGTAGTCTCTTCCTGGAGATCCGGTATATTTTACCCAAGACGACGCCATCATTATTTAACACACAGTAAAGCTGCATGCCCTAAGGAAAAACTATGATTGTGGTTTCCCCTAGTTTTTATCCATTCACAGTACCAGTACAGCAAGGCCGTTTTGGTTAATGTTACAAGGCCTGATCAGTAAGTCATCCAGACTGTTGCCCCTGCGACTACTGAAAAGGCCGATGACCCTCTTCAGGAACTGCACGTTTGTTTAGCCTCTCAACAAATACCTCTAATATTGAGGTAGCACCCACGGTACAGCTATCTGTATCACTGAGGCACGTTGGCCTCCCTACCCACGATAAGGAAGAATAGAAACATATCTTTATTCATCAATCTTTTGGGAACGGTTGAGGGGAGTTATTAGGACATCTTCATTTATGTTGATCATTTATTTGATTAACTGGTTATATAAAAGGTTGATAAGAGTCACATCACACTAAGGTAACTCAAATGGGATCCTTAAGGATCAACAGTAATTGTTAAAAACTTCAAATTGTATGATGGAGAGGAAAAATTAATGAAGATGTCTGCCACCAGAAACAACAACGAATAATAAACCTATTACTCCAGAAGAAATATGATAACCGTTATCATCAAAACAAAATTTTGAACAAAAATTACTATCACGAGATTTTGAATAATAAAACGAACGAAAGTATAAGAAGATTGAAACCGGTCTGGCAGTTTCCAGCGACTAGAGGAAGCAATGTGGTGCTGGTGTGCTAGACTCACACGTCCCCTTCATCACTGGACTTACTGGAAAGTGCTTTGCCGATCCTCTTCTCAGGATAGCCGGATGCGACGATCTGCGTAACTTCTTCTCCGAAAATATCACGCTGCTTGGAGGAATTTTCTGTTCTCTTAAAATGATTGCGTGCACTCAGGATACTTTTAAATCAACCCTACTATATTTCACTTCCACAAACAGAACACCACACAACACTTTCACATCAATGAATCATATTTCGTAAATCCGATGACTCCCAGTCCGTCAGAAACTGTTGATTTCTTTTACAATAAATACAGTTCCAAAAATCTCTTAAGGTTCTCAAAAGTCCACCATCCACAACACTAGAGAGTCGGTAAGGAAGTAAAAGTGTCTTTTCGTTTCTTTTACAAAGTTCAACTGTTCACAATAATGACTGACGTAGCACCGTGACGGAGTAAGGCGCGCTTGCTGCTAGTGCTGGTCACGTAACTTCTGTGACGAGCGAGGCAACCACTTGCCCGCGCCGATCAACCGTTCACCTTGTGGCATTCTCTTGACACACGTCCACCCTGCGCACACAAAAATCCGGAGCGATGTAGACACTCTCCCGTCTCTCACGCTCGTATGTAAAATATCGGGTCTTCTAGAGGGTGGAAATAGGAAGGTCTCTAGAATTTGGGTCGAAATTCTCGAGGCACTATATATCCCTCCCCTTAGCTTGAACACTCGATATTTTATTGATATTCAATATGTACATTGACATTATACTTAATAACAATCCACTTCTCTCAGATATTCAGTTACTCTATAATTCTAGCTATATATATGTATTTTTCATAAATTCTTGAACTTCACAGGATAAGCTCCCATTTTCAATTCCCATTGTGTATTCCAGGTGCACATAACTCATGAATATTCTGGTGCTTTGTTCTTAATTTCCGTACTACCTTTCCTAATTTTGTACTTATCCATTACTTATTGTAATCTGGACGAACTCTAGGTAGAATAAAAGTGTTCTCTTCTTGGACATTTGTAAACCTGATCTAAATCAGGCACACTGATTCCTTTAAACGTATGACTTCTGTGACGATACTGCCCTTTTTCCCCCTTATGAACAGTACCTATATCTTACGTGGGTTGATCCTAGGAGTACCCTTTCTCCTTCCGGTTCGGTAGGTACGCCCCTTTTAACTTTCTAATCTATAATACAGGTCGATGCCCTTCTTCGTGGCCGGCCGCGGCGGTCTAGCGGTTCTAGGCGCGCAGTCCGGAACCGTGCGACTGCTACGGTCGCAGGTTCGAATCCTGCGTCGGGCATGTATGTGTGTGATGTCCTTAAGTTAGTTAGGTTTAAGTAGTTCTAAGTTCTAGGGGACTGATGACCACAGATGTTAAGTCCCGTAGTGCTCAGATCCTTTTTCGTGCCCCTGTCGGCATAGTATAAGTCAGCCTCTCTTGGGTCTGCCTATCTGCCCTTTTCATCCAATAAATGCTGGATGCGCCCTCCTCCTCCTTCCTCAGTAGGCCTCCCAGTTCGTTGCCCGTTCATACATTTTTATGAATACTATTCTTAAATACCCTCTGGTAAAATTACAAATCTACTTTACCCTCATATTCCACTTTCTAATACATCATCTTATGCCCTAGAGTCCTCTTTCACTTCTCACTTTTACTATATAAACAGATATCATGCACTCAGATAGTAGATGCTATGTCTACCTGTATTTATCAACTTTTCTCCAAGGACTAGCACGGCACATGTAAATATATATTTTATAGCGAAACGAGTAACGATGCGGAACCGTCACATATCAACAGTGTAATATGTGCATCGATTAACATGTACATATATTTATATTCCCCTACATCCTTTGGTGGTTCTGACATCAGTTTCGGTTTGTAGTCCTTAATTATCATGTTTGTGTCTGTGTAATTTTCTGTGTATGTCGATGTGTGTTTGTACAGCCCGATTCTTCAGCTTACTTATCTAAAATAAAATGAAGGTAAAAGGAAACCATGGAGAGTAGGAAGGGCTTCAGTGATCGAAGTGTATTCGTGTGGAAAGAGGGAAAGATAGACCAGTACTCAATAGAGAAGTAAGAAAGGAAAAAACAGGAACGTTAGCTAAGATCGAAGAAGTGAAAGAAGGTAGCCACAAAGGAAAACATTTGTAATCCCCCCTCCTTATGATCCCTACTTAGCCAGTACTGAGCTAAGCCAGAGGGCAAACCGGAGTGGTAGTGGGTTCTAGGCGCTACAGTCTGGAGCCGAGCGACCGCTACGGTCGCTGGTTCGAATCCTGTCTTGGGCATGGATGTGTGTGATGATGTCCTTAGGTTAGTTAGGTTTAAGTAGTTCTAAATTCTAGGGGAGTGATGACCTCAGAATTTAGGTCCCATAGCGCTCAGAGCCATTTTCTTTCCTTTTCTTTTCTTTTTTTTTTTTTTTTTTTTTTTTTTTTGAGGATGTGAAGGGAATTCGGTGTAGGAAAAGTAATGTGGAAGTAACACCGCAAACAACTCAGGAACCGACAGTCGTCACTCCGCCCCTTAACACAGAATGTTAATGACGCTGGGGAATAAATAGTTTTAGGTCCTTTACGTTGTATTTTCTCTTTCCCGTTCCAGTTATAGGATCTATTAAAGCAGTGTCTTGGGATGAATTACTGTTTGTACCCAGAAAGGTCCGGCATATTTCCGAAAAAAATTATGTGTCTCTTTCTTCAGGGCCGAGCTCTGAAGATGCTGCTTTGCAAGAAATAGATCATCGACTTTATATTGTGGTTCGATAGCCTTCTCGTTATATTTGCTCACTCGTTGTTGCGCTTTGTTAAGTATGTTCTTAAAGATTATTTCCTGTTTAAGTTGGAAGTTGTCTACAGGTTGCTCTGGCCACATGAAACATTTAATAAGGGATTATCCGACAAAGGGTTTACCTATTACTTCCAAAAGTGTTAATCCTGTTGATAAATGCGGTAACTCATTGAAAATAATCTCATAGTCTTTCATTTTCGTTGCTCAAGATGTATGGTTTTCATGGCAGTATGTGCGTCATAACTTCCCAATTTCTTTCGTAACCCTTTCATATGGGTTAGAAGATAGATTATAGTTAGAGATTAATGTTTGACGAATATTTTCGCACGTTAGAAATTCCATAAACTCGTAACTAACAAACTGTGGTCCATTGTCGGAAAGGAACCGTTTCGGTTTTCCTACCCCGAGAAAGTACTGTAGCAGATAGTGTACTACTGTTGGTGTGTTTGCTTTCTTAGTAGAGTATAACATAACGTACTTAGACCTTAGAGGACAAAAATACAGGCCACTCCTCCTTTTTCTTTTGGAATTGGTCCAAAGAAATCTGCAGCTGTTAGATCGTGTAACGCTTTAGGATTAATTGGATACATTTTGTATTTAATATGAGTGTTACCCTCTTACCTTCTGACAAATTTCACAAGTTCCAATGACCGATGCTATTCTATGTACTAGCTCTTTAAAGCAGTACAACTTATTCATATGTGCAATACATTTCTTTACACCGAAATACCCATATCCCTTATGAATGTACCATACTAACTCATCTTCTACTAAATTCGGTACACATAAACGTCAATGTTGCGTTGTCTTACTGTCTCTCCAGAAAAAGTAATGTCCTATAATCTTCTACCTTTCATCTCGATTAGGCGGTAAAGACTTCCTGACACACACAGCAAATCTATCTGTAAAATGGGGATCATGTTGGATGTTATCTGTTATTTTCTGAGCCATTTCTTGCACCTTTTTAAGTGGATATTCCAATGTTCAAAAACTAATCGCAAAAATTACGCCAGGTCCTTCTGTACACTTTAGTTCTTTCATACCTACTGGTAGCTGACACAAAGCGTCAGGTACAATATAGTGCAAACCCTTTATATACCGGATTTTAATGTCATATTCTTGAAGAAACAACATCCATCGAATCTATCTACTCTGTAGTAATCGAGCTTGGTTATCTTTATAGACATCTATTTCGGACCTCCATATCAGTGTTTGGAATGTTTGTATACTCTGTACTATGGCCAATAATTCTTTCTCTGTGGCTGTATAATTCAATTCATGTTTGCTGAGACTCCGGCTAGCAAAAGCTATTGTCCTATGGTCTATACTTTCTAAACCCCATTCACCTGGGAAACGTGCTGCCGATATACCATAGTTTGATGCATCGGTTGGAATCTTGAATGGTTCACCAGTCACCAGATAGTGCAATATCGGTGATTTAGATAATGCCGGCTTTGTACTTTCAAATGCATTATGAGCCTCTTGGTCCCAACTCTATGGTATTCCCCTCCGAAATAAACGCAGACGTCGAGGGTCGTTTAACTCTTGACTTTAATATAGCGTCTGTAATACCCTGCCATTCCAAGATATCCGTTCAATTGTCTTATGTTTCTAGCTGGTAGACACTCCTTAATGGCCCCTATGCTTTCTGGATCGGGCTTAATTCCTTGTACACCTATGATATGTCCCACGAATTTTAGCTCTTTTCTCGCAAAGTGTGATTTGGACAATTTGATTGTAATACCTTTTTCTTCAAATATTTTTAGGATCTTCCTCGTGGTCAAGCAGTGCTCGTCCCAGATGGGTGAGATAGTCAGTAGAGTGAGCCGTGGTAAGCCTTTGGCAGTACTGTCGATTACCTGGCTGTACTGGTATCTTTGGCCCTGTTGTGATCTGACAGCAGGTATTTGCGGTAGGGGAGTTGGTCGCCGGGACTCTCTATGAGGCACTAGGACGTGCTTGAGGGGACGACGGAGCAAACACGCGGGTTCGGGCAGCGGTGGCGCGGCTGGTCTACCTTGCAAGACGGTCGCGAGTTCGTGGTGGACCTGTATGATGTCAACTTCGTGTGCTGCTCGTCGCATTGCTTTCGTGCGTGTTTTCTCGGAGAGACCCATCCCTCCAGACCATCTCGAACAACGCTCTCCATCGTACGTGTAAATGGTTTTCGTGCCTTCGTTTCGTCAAACGATTTGCGTTGCAACCAGTGAACTTGTTGGTCGGTTGGCAGCCAGCAGAGTCTGTGTGACTGTATGCAGACCAGCAGTTACTATTTGCTTTAAAATCAGCTGGTTGGATGACTATTAAAAGGCAAATTAGCACGAAGGCGTGCTTGTGATCTGGGTTCATTGCCATCAAACGACGTCTCTGGTATATTGCTGAAAAGAAAAAAAAATGCAACCAGTTATTCCGTTGTTAGTAAAACTTGTATTTGGTAAAGCTACTTATTTATATATACTTCCTTACATACGAGCACTCAATGAATGCACTCACTCAACAGTAATTGATTTGTATATTTTATCCATCTATTAACGTATAGTGATGTTTGGTTGGTGTTTGCAGTGTCTTCTGCGGTCTGTTTGTGTTCCAGTTTCTGGGGGTTGGTATGCGTGGGTGCAGCACCATGTCCCGCTTCGGTGCACAGAAACTGTGACGTGCCGTCCAATGGGAAGTGGCTCCCAGTTGAGCCCCATTGTTTAGGTGTTGTTTGGACGGTTGGTCGGCTGCGTCCGGCATTTATGTCCCCCTTGCCAAGGGCAGTCTGGGGTCACTACCCGTTTGATAAATATAAACTATATCATGTGTTGTTTGTTAGTTTTCTTAAAGAAAGGGGTTCCAAAATTGTTGAATATGAATTATTATAGTGACGTGTTGTGCTGCTTGGATTTTTGGGATTCTAAACGAACTGATGCTTTCGGTAAATCACTTTCATATTGTAATTTTTTTTTAAATTTTGTGCCACTTTTTAAAAATCCGTTTCATACTGTAATTTATTTGAAATCTCTGCCATCTATTTAAATCTGTTGGTAATTGTTATCTGCTGTCTTGCTTGAGAAGGAAGATAGCTGTAATAATTTGTATAAGATGCTCATGTTGATTGTCTCTTATCCATTTTGAATAAACAATGAATTTGGTAGTTGTTGTTCAAGGAGTGACATTACAGGGGCCTTGACCTTCCATCCCCACTTCCTAAGTAACATACATCATCTGCATATATGATTAAATCCCTTAATAATTCTCTTCCTAACTCTTCGTTCAGCGCACGTGTAACTACCGATACAAAGATATTTAGTCCAGATGGTAACACATTGAACTGACAGGACCTCCCGTCAAATAGAAATGCGGTACATTTCTTTCAATCTGGATGTAACCGGATTTACCAATGCCCAGTAGTCAGGTCCATCGTGCTAAAATACTGTGCTTTCTCAAATTTGGACAATAACTCGTCGATGTTAGTAGGTCTATCTCTTCCAGTTTCCATATATTTATTTAGGGTGCGCACATCCTGTACCAAGTGCACACATCCTGTAGCCTTTTTCAGACTACTAAGGGATTATTTATTACCCTCCTACTACGTTCTATTTTCATACTATCTATCATTTTATCTATCTCCTCCTTAACCCCTTGCTTTAAGCTTACCGGCATCGGATAAGGGTTACAAAAGAATGGAGTATCATCTCTGATCTTAAATCTATGTACGTAGTCAATAATATTACCTGGACTATCCGAAAATACCATTTCATATTCCAATAGAATTTTGGTTAAATCTGATTTTTCGTCGTTGGCTAATATTGGGGATTCATTTACTTCGTTTCATATGTCGGCACAGTGCAATATATGACTTACGTTTTAAATCTCTGGTGACAATTGTGCGGTCGCAGTTGATATAAAACATTGAGCTTCTGTTGTTAGTTTACCCTTATTATTGTTTGTCCGGGAACGGTACACAACACTTACCGTCTCCTTTTCCACAATGAAGCAAATTTTCTTCAAAATTTATCACTTCGTTAAATTCGGATAGCAAGTCTATGCCAAATAATACATCACGGTTAATATTTTCAGCTACAAGAAGTGTTTGATGGAACGAAATATTGCCGATGTGCAAGTTACTTTGGTTTCATATTTGACAACCTTACTTTTAGTTCCAGTTATACCGACTATATATACTCCTGTTACTGGTAGTATAGGTAAGTCATGCTTAGTTGTTAATGTTCTAAAGAAACCCCGAGAAATAAGTGACACTTCACTACCCAGATCTATAAAGGCGTTAACTCCAAGACCTTCTATTCTTCCAATTACAATTGGTTGTCAATTAATGTTGTTATCGGTATGTTCTCCCAGTAACAACCACTCTTTGGTGCGTACTTTATGCGTAAAACTAACATATTTCTTATAATTTAGGCCTCCTAGCATATTTCTACGACCTGGGCCCCGGCCCTGGGTCCAGATCGCACTACGTTTTCCTCACTATTTGTAAGCACAGGCTGGTTGCCACATCGAGATATGATGTTACTACTTTGGACTCTGTTATTACTCGGTACAAATTCCTGCGACGTTGCTGGACCTATAGTTGAAGGTGGATGCTACTTTTGAAAACTTTTATTACCATCATTCCGCCTATGCTCATGTACTCTCGCTAATTTGCCTCATGTCTGTTAAAGTTGTCACTACTATTACTATTTCTTCGGTGATCTTCACTTTCATTTTGATGTATGCTCTCATTTCGCTCCCTATTTATGGCATCAAGCGCATCTACAAAGGATAGTAATTCTTCTAACGTTTTCCATACACTATACAATATATCCTTTCTAGCATAAATGGGTAAACGTCCTATAAGAATCCTAACCAATCCTTATTCTTCCATGGTCTTATCTAAGTATTTCACCGTCGTTAAATGCGAATCGGAATATATTCTCATTAAACCCCAGGAACTAATGTAATATTTTGCGTCCCACAAATCCGATAGTAGTTTCTCTTGGGCACTGGCTGACCAATACTTTTTTCTTTGAACTTCTTCTGAATGTCTGCCCACTATGAGGCTTCTCCCAAAAGATACCCCACCACAAATTCAATAATTTTTGTGTCTTCCGAAGACTGGGTAATGCGTTGTTAAATCGCTTCAGGAAATGAGTTGGGAAATTGACTCGATAGTCCTGAATTTGTTTCCCATTGTAGGTCAGTTATTGCCTCACTGGTTAACACTACGTTAGTAGAAGTCCCTCTGTTCCCCAATCGTTCCTGCATGAGTTTGAATTCTTTCCATAACTCATCAACATTTCTCTTAGTGTCATCAAGTTCATAGGTTAGCTTTGTATAAACGTTGTCAGAGTTTATTTTCGTGGCAACTTTTCTACCGATTATCTCCTCTACGTGTCCCTCCAGACCGCTTATATTTAGTGTCTAAAGTTACTAGTTTTTCTTCAAAATATCTCTCCACGTCATCGGCTCGAGTGTTGACACCTGCAATTTGCGATTGTACCAAAGGAATTACGTTATCTTGTTTCTCAATACTATCCTTCAGGGTGTGCATCCTCTGATTTACCACATCGAAGGTAACATTGCATACGTTTTGAAGTGATCCTAATTTTTCAACAAGTTCCTTTTCTACATTATTACATTCATCCTCAATGTCAAATTCTAATTTTTTAGTTAAATTTTGAGGTTACGCATCCTGTCTCTGGTTAAATTCAGTAAACGTTTGATTCATCTGGACAGTTAAGGAATTACTTAATTAATCCTTCCAATCTAATCGAAAATTCTCCACTTTATCATTTGATACATCGAACTTAGAATATGAGGCTTCACCTTGTGCTTCTAACTTTTCACATTAAGTAGCACTTATCTCATTATTCAAAAAGGCAATTTGAGCAGCTGAAGTTACGCTCTGTGCTTCTAACTTACATGTAATCTAGTTATAGCTTCACTCTGTTCTTCTCTCTGGTTCTCTACTTTAAGACTCAGTGGTTTAATTAAATTTGCTACCTCAGTCCAGTCTGGCATTTACTTTGATACAGTCATTGCCATGGCTGGCTCAGAAGTTTCCCCAACTTTCTGAATATTATCCATCTGTCTATTTTTCTTCGCCCTACTAATCATCTGACCTAAAATACAATATTGTGTACCATAACGACACCCACAGTTTAGTGTCCCACAGTTCTTTCAAGTTTGGTTTTTGCTCACCTGTCGTAGAGGTCCGGGCTGTGTCGGTGCGCAGGTGTAGAATTGGCACCGGTGAACGGCGGGGGCGCCGGCAGCGTCGAACGGTGGTTGCAGCGTCGGCGTCGGCTGGTTATTGGGTATACGTCGAATGGCCCGACGTATGTGTGAGGACTGCTTACTCCCCCACACCAAATCTTCTTACTCGAACTATTGTCTGCGTCTTCCTTTGATCGGTGCTTATCAACTTTTCCACCCGTTTTTCTTTTAGGTAGAATCCAATTGTGGGTAACAGTTTCTTTGTTTGGTTACTCTCAGTTCCTATGGCAACTCAGTATCTTCTTATTTCGATTTCTGTCGTAAAATTCCTCCTTTTCAAGTCCTGACCACGTCGGTCCCCACTTTCTGGCTGTTTCCTGAAACTGGAGAAAGCAATCTGGTGCGCAAGACTCACACGTCCCCTTCATCATTGGACTTACTGGGAGGTCCTTCGCCGATTTTCTTTTCAGAATAGCCGGCGGCGACGATCTGCCCAACTTCTTCTACGAAGATATGACGCTGTTTGGAGGAATTTTCTGTTCTCCTAAAATGATTTCCTACACTCAGGATACTTTTAAATCAACCCTACTATATTTCACTTCCACAAACAGAACACCACGCAACTGTTTCACATCAATGAATCGTATTTCGTAAATCCGATGACTCCCGGTCCGGCAGAAACTATTGATTACTTTTACAATAAATACAGTTCCAAAAATCTCTGAAATTTATCAAAAGTCCACCATCCACGACTCTAGAGAGTCGGTAAGTAAGTAAGTAAAAATGTCTTTTCGTTTGTTTTACACAGTTCAACTGTTCACAATAATGACTGACGTAGCCCCGTCACGGAGTAAGGCGCTCTTGCTGACAGTGGTTGTCACCGCTCTTGCTGGTAGTGGTTGTCACGTAACTTCTGTGACGAGCGAGGCAACCACTTGCCCGCGCCGATCAACCGTTCACCTTGTGGCATTCTCTTGACATACGTCCACCTTGCGCACACAGAAAACCAGAGCGAGGTGGACACTCTCTCGACTCTCACGCTCGTACGTAAGACATTGCGTGTGCGAGATGGTGGAAAGTGGAGGGTCTCTAGAATTTGGGTCGAAATTCTTGAGGCACTACATCAGCATAGGAAAAAAGTGCAGAAATAACTGACGAGTTAATGCATCTTACACACACCATCTCAAGAATTAAATCCTTTGAATAAAATCTAGCTATGAGAGTTGTACCATACAAAGACAAACTAGAAACATTAGAATAAACAGAAGTTAAAGGTATAAAATTCATATTAGATACTACAATATGAATATCCTGAAAATCCGTTAATTATGAGTTATTGAACCTCCACATATAAATAATAATGTCTTAAATAATGCAAAGGCTAAAAAATGAAAAAAACACACTTTGGAGAACTTATTGCTAAAATTCTTATTGTTAAACAAAGTCAATTTAAAGTTGAAAGAGCAATGATCTTTTTAAATTACATTGAAAATTAGCCCCTGAAACCAATATAAATATAGTTATGCGACCAATCAATAACAAGACCTTCCTGTTTAGCAAGATTCACTACAGACAGATTTCAGATTTTCTAAGAGGTTAAGGTGAAAATTTTATTTTCAGGTTTGACAATATAGAGCATCGATGGATAAAGTTCAAGAGCATTGTACAATAAGGCTTCGGCAGATATGTGTGACCAAAATTGTGAGTTATAGAAAAGGTCTACCGTGGTTTGACAACCATTTTAGAAATGTGTTGCAAAAACAAGGTGAGCTTCACTGTAAATCGAAACGTAGTCGAAGACTGTGAAACGTCCCCTTATGAACAATTTATACAGGACTGTGCTTAACTTGACACACAATATTTTTAGCGCAACGCAATCTGAATTTCAAAAATCCCTACAAAAGAATGCCCCTGACTAATATTAACCTATACGTTTCACAAATCACTTACCTCACAAAAATCTTAGTTACTCGAACTACTGCATTACAGAGAGCACCACTACTGCCAGCTAAATAAAAGATTCAAACTATGGAAGGCACTAACTACTGATAGGGATAATTAGCAAATGAAAGATATTAATAGAGAACAAACAATGTATTTACCTTAATAGTCATAATATATGTATATCAGTTCATGACAAATTTCAAAACTCCGCCATCTCTCTCCCCACATCCACCACTGCTGGCGGCGCACCTCCAACTGCGCAACGCTACGCGCTGTTCACATCCAGCTGCCGCTGCCCAACACTACAATGGCAGACAACAATGCAAACTAGCCTCAGACTGCACACAGCACAGCCAGTGATTCTCACACAGAGCGCTACGTGGTGTTACCAATAAAAAAAACCTAAACAGCCTACTTACATAGCCCCCATGCTCCCCACAAGAAATTTTACAAATTGTTTTGGACAGTGGCCAATAATGATTTGATAAAAATTTTTTATAATTACAATAACAAAGATATCAATTGCACACACTTATTGATACAATGTTGGTCAAAAGCTAAACTTTCTCACAGTCCATAAAGACAGTCCTAATCGTACATCACAGCAGAATAGCAGTGTTTTTCTCAAAGTCTGAGCAGTAAAAGAAAATGCACACAGAAGTAGTGGATTTCCATGCAGTCTTGAAGAAGTAGCGTTGTCCTTCCAACGGAAAGACAGTGCTGATTCTCAACATGCAGACAGGTAATGGGCCACAACAGAGCAAACCCACAGCAGAGTCAGTCGAAATTTTGAAGAGTATTGGTAGGTAGGTCATCACAGAGCTGACCCACTGTAGTCCTGGTAGAGATTACGGTATTGGTGGCCACCAGAGGTGCAGACCCACTGCAGTCCTTGTAGAAATAATGGTGTTGGTGAGTCATCAAAGGTGTAGATCCACTATAGTCCTTATAGAAATAGCTAGCAGCCATCTGTTGCGACTGTGCAGGTGCACAATCACCATCGAAGAGTCTTGCGGACAATATAGCAAGTCCATAACCACCACTTGTGCACTCACAAAGTTTTTGGAACTGTCCTTAGAACCAGCAATGCTGTTATCCAGTCCCTTGCTGAATTATTAACACACATGCAGACACTATCAGTCCCTACTTCTCTCATATTATCCATATACTATGACCCACAGAAATGTGTGCAGTGAAATGTACCTTACAAGTTACTTAATTTGATAAACTGGTGTCAATTACAATTTTATAACATAAGAATACAATTACAAAGGTACAAAATACATCATTAAAGAACATAACAATACAGATAACATTTGTAGTATAGGCTTTACAAAAGAATCGAAATAACATATACATCAGTGTTACAGGAATTATGACATGAGTACATACATAAAAGATCAGAATAATTATTGAAACATCGACTTCACACATGAGTAGTAAAACAGAACAGAATTAATAATGTCTAACATCTTTACAAAGTAAATAACATATTATTAATGCAAATTATATTTGAGGATAACAGTATTCCTCATCATAGTGAATGTAGCTCAGTATTAGAAAAATTCTACAACGTAAGCCTTATCAGATAAACACATAAAGACAGGAAGTACACAAATACACAAGGGTACACAAACACATAGCATAATAATACAAAAGGAAAGGACAGGGTTTGTTTTACTGCAGTATTTTGCAAACAAAACTTTCTTTACTTCTTGGAGATCTCCCTTCATACATCATTATTCCCAAAAAGTCCTATCTATACCTGCTTTCTGCATTCTATTTATATTTCTTGCAAAATAATTATTTCCTAGTGCACAATACTCATTTTTGCCAAATCTGTTTCTTATAGCTTCTCAATGCATTTCTTCCAATTCATCGCAACTCATTCTCTTATATAGTCTACCCCCTCTTAAGCTAACTTAAATCTACTGAGCTCAGATGTTAAACTAAGGGGCGAGGCAATGCAGCAGCACGAAACAATTAACACAAACAGCAATGACAAAAATACAAATGCCAAAGCAAGCAGCATAAATTAGCAGAGCAATTGCAATATTACAACTAATATGAGGCAATGAGCAACAAACAAGAAAAATAAATCGGTAGTAAACTGGCTTAGCAGAGTAACACAAATTAAAATTCAGTAGCACTATGCCTGGCAAACAGCAGCAGAAAATGAAATACCTAAATATGACATAGCTCAAGCAGAAAAAATAGTACACTAAAGACAACATTGCAGACAAGGGAAATATATATTCACATCTTAATGTCTATGTAATTAAAGTGGTGCACCACAAGAAGTTATTCTACCAAAAAGTTACCAAGTACTTGAAAAGAAAATTATGAATGCAGTTCCTGTGAAGGTAAATGTTATTTTGTGCTTCCTCATTTTTTTGAAAAAATTATTATTTACTCGATCTGTAGACAGAAAATATTTATATTAGTACATCTATAAAAATTTTTTTAATCAATGCTGCAGTGCAGCTAGAAACTAGATATCAAATGAAATAAGCAACTATGTACAAAGTAAAGCATAAGAACATCATTCAGTAATCATTAGGCATTTCATAAGTTAGTAGAAAAATCTCTCAACTAGAGAGACAGTAGTCATAATCAGGTGTATAGACATAAAAATATTTCTCGTCATTTCATTAGGCATTTCAGTAAATCATAAATTAAGAGCTCCACAGTGTAATCATATGTTATCAAGTTCGACCGTGTCGTTTTTCCGATGCTTTCTACAAAGGAACGTCAATAGCCAGGATAATGGCCTCCCTTTTTTTTTCACCTGTGCCTCTGGAAGGCACACGCTAATGGCTTTTTCCAAGGCGACTGTAGCCCAGCTGGGTGCCCACGGCGCATTAGGTGCAGGTGGTCACTTAACTTTCTTACCGAAATATTTACGACTCCAGTTTGGATTACAGTGACAGTCTCTTATAAAAAAATTTCACCGGTCGAGAATTAGTGTTGCAAATGTGTAGAAACAAAATCCTATGAATGTAACAGTGTGCAAAAAATTTTCGCCTGCATTGTGATACATTCACGCATTTACACACATTTCAATACTCTTAAAGTACGATTCTTGGTTTCCAACAACCTTTTTAACAAACCAGAGTCCCTAAACACTACTCATTATTCCTTACCTTATTTGTCGACACTTCTTCAATATTTCATCATTACAGATATGTAGCATAATCAAATAACTCATATAGCATCAGCTTACTGATCATAAACATACCGCAACAGCATAATACACATAGTCATCGTGATAATAACATCATAACACCTCAGTCAACTCTCAAAATCGTCGTAGCTTCCTCCAATAATTTCAAAACCTAAAAAAATTCTCTGCTCATGTCAAAAGTGTCATCTGCCTCAAACGTACTTTAAAAATCATGATCCCATACCAAATACATCATTCAAAGCTCTCGTAGTATCACAATGGTTCCGAAAAAATATGAGCATTTCACAAAGTACAGACAAAATACAATTTCATAAGTGTGAAGTTATCCAACTGTGTAATTACGTAAACATCTGTCACTGATGTAGTAAAAACAAAGTTTCTTTCTCTGTTAAATGATCAGATAGGTGTGTAATTTGTGTGTTAGAGAAATATGGTACCGGTGTGTAGAGTTGTATAAGCAAATACCATAGTAGCTAGGGCTCCTTATCCTTGCCAAACACATGATACATAAAGTAAGCGTGTACCCCCCTGAGGATTAATGTAATTATACCCTCAGGTGTTACAGATTACAGCAATGGAATGAAATATATCACGGAAAACCCTTGTATCATTGTACTTCAAATATCTTAAAAATGCATGTTTTAAGTGCGAAATTAATCACTCAAATACGTGTCCTGCAGCGCTAAATGTGCGTCTTGCTGTAAGATAATCACTATGGAAGTGTCGTAGTTATCGTCCTCTGAAAGCTAAGTTCTGCAGAAGCCAATGTACTTACCTCATGATAAACAAAAGTGAAATACTTTGCGAATAGATATCGTAGTTATTACATACCTTACCGTGATCAAGAAAGTACTATAATGTAACGTATTGTTGTGCTATGAAAAAGGCTGTCTCATTGTAGCTATACCACAAAAGTTACTACTAAAACATGTTTTACTTTCCAAAAGAATTCAGAAAAACTGTGCAGATATAAAACAGATACACCGCAAAAGCAACATTGTAAATTGTTACTCATTAGTAGCATCATGATAAAACCGTGTAGTTGTCACATAAACTAACAACTGTGTCGACTGATATCTCACAGAAAGTACTTTAAATCCAGAATGAATTTTCAAGTAAACCAAAATGTTGCATGTTAACAGATTCTAAGTCTGACAAGCATACTAGTAATGTAAAGTGAAAAGTTATATGGCAAAAACAAAGTTAAAAAGCAGATTATCTTTCAATAAACGGTTTTACATGTGAAATGTGGTGTAAACCTTTACTCTTCCTGGTACGCATACTTTCAACTGAAAAGCAATTGTCATGTTTTATACGTCGGTAAGGAATGCTAAATCTTTTCTCAAGGTTAACGTCTGTGTTATTTTTCTCTGAGCCAGCCGGCGCAGGTGGCTGCCTGCGGTGCGAGTCATTGTCTGTTCCTTTGTTGGCGCGCGTCGTTATTGGGATTAGGAGACCTAACTTCTACAAATTCACGTTGTCGAAAGTGCCCTGCTCTGTTTGAATCCCGCCAGTTCTGATACAATTCAGGTCTGTCGTTACGATCATATCGTCTGTCGTCATGTCGGTAGATTCCATAGTTTCTTTCTTGTCGGTCACGTGGTGGAGAATTTCTCCCTGAATCGTAACTGCGCGCGTTACCGTTGCGTCTAAAGTTATTCTGTCTCCCTTGATCATAATTGTTTTTGTTCCCATATTGTTTGTTTCTATGGTAATCTCTGTCATATTCATTACTTCGGAAATGCGATCTTTCTCTGTAACTAGTATTACTCTGCCAGTGGTTCATATGGGTGGTGTCTGTTTTGGTCACGATTTGCGTTGTAAGAATAAACTTGTCGTGTCCAGTTATTGTTTCTGTCGTCACGGAATTGTGACAGATGTGACCTGTAATTGTTGTGCTCCTGTTTCCGCGTTCCCCGATTGTCAGTGTCAATTTCCAGTTCTTGTAACAGTCCCTGAAAAGCCTCAATGTCTTCTTTGCAACGTCCTGCTAAAATAATATGTCGTAAATGTTCAGGTAATTTGATTAAGCAAATGCGGATGAGTTCTGAGGGGCTGTATGGGTTTGACAGGTACTGATTCTTGTGCAACATGTCTTCAAAATATTTCACAAGACTGGAAAATTCAGATTGTTCGAAATGTTTAATCATTATGATGCTATGTTTTACTCGGTCTTGTGTAGTTTGAGACCAATATGCTGAGAGGAAGGCATGATAAAAATCTCCTTCACTGTGACAATCGTGAATGACCAATCGCATTCTTACAGCTGGTTCATTCTCCAAGTAGCCACACATAAATTCTAACCTGTGCTCCAATGACCAGTTGGGAGGAAAACAATGAGAGAATTGATGGAGCCATGCTTGTGGATGAATGTCGTGGCCAGAATTCTTAAATGTTTTGAATTTACGTGTATTAATGAACAGCTTATAGTCAAAATCATCATGTCGGCGAGTCGCATATCAGTCATTGTTACGTCGTTTCGGCGGTTCCATTTCAAAATTCGGTGCACCTTGCCAATTTCTTTCATAATTTCCGAAGTGCCCTAAGTTATTATTTTGCGGCTGTTCGGTACTTCTATGTCCCTCTTCCCGTATTGGAGCGCGAGTGTCTTCTGAAATACGTAATTCTTGTATTACCTGTGTCAGCTGATCTTGTATATCCCGGATTTCTCTTTGGTGTTGTGTATTAATTTGATTCTGATTTTGTTTGAATTTCCTAATTTGTTCGCACTCTTCTGTGTCATTAAAGACTATCGGTTTTGTGTCATTCAGATTATCATCTACCTTCGTAGATAAATTATTTAGCTGACCCGAAAGTTCAACTACTTTCTCTGGTAAAGTACTTATTTCCTCAGTGTGTTTTTCTGAACCAAGTTTCATAGTATCTACTGTGTCCTTTAAGTTTTCCTGAGTTTTTGCAAGTTGTGTAACCGAATCGGTAGATGCAACTGAGTCAAATTTAGCTTGCAAGGTCTCATGATTTTCATGAACAATAATTTGCAGTTCTTTTATGGCTGCTTCGTGATTCTGTAATGCATTTTCATGCCGCGAAAAAATAGGTTGAAAATGCTCACAAATTTGAGTTTTTACGTCATTACAGACTTTTTGACATTTCGATTCAATGTTATGTAACTCAGTAGTTAAATCTTCACACGTTTGTTCAAGAGTTTGTTCCAATGAGTCTAACTTTTGAAGCTGTTGCTGTGTTTGTCTCTGATTTTGTTCCAGTGTGTCTAACTTTTTAAGATGTTGTTCCACTGTGTCTAACTTTTGAAGATTTTGTTCCATTGTGTCTAACTTTTGAAGCTTTTGTCCCATTTGTTGCATTAATTGTAATAACAATGCACTGGTGTCTGAAACATGTTCCTTAGTGCTTTTCGGCAGTGAAGTTGCACCGGCAACATTCACATTTTGAAAAGCAGAAAATGTTTCTTGACTCATTTGAGAAAAGGGTGAGAAACCAAAACCTGAGTCTACAGTATTTGCAATATTGTGTTCTGTCATTCCCGATTCCTGAGACGAGCTGTTGCCGACCGATCGATCGATAACGCTTCCCTGTTCACTACCTGTTTCACTGTCTACACCATTATTTGACGCCCGCTCCATTTCCCTATGCACAGTTACCAAATTATTACTTTGAACATTAGTAAATTCATTACTCAGCGGCGTTGATAAGCTACGCTATTATTTCTCAGTTTACTTTGGAGCCTAGTGTTACGTTTTTCACACGCCATTATTGTCACAATATTTCACACGACAACACAGAAAAGAACAATTTGAAGAGCAAGAATAAGAAAACACATTAACATAACACTGAAAATAATATCTCGTTAATTGCAAGCGCAGCAGCGAAATACTTGGTGCAAATCTACATGCATGCCACAACTATTTTACTGTGCAACAATGAAAGACTGCAATTACAAAGGAGATTCTCTCTACAATTAAGCGCTAGCAATAAACAATAGCTACACTAATTACACAAACTACAAGAAAAAAATCAGAAGATTCCAGTGAGGTATCCTCGGCTAAGGGTCGACATATGAAACGTCCCCTTATGAACAATTTATACAGGACTGTGCTTAACCTGACACACAATATTTTTAGCGCAACGCAATCTGAATTTCAAAAATCCCTACAAAAAAATGCCCCTGACTAATATTAACCTATACGTTTCACAAATCACTTACCTCACAAAAATCTTGGTTACTCAAACTACTGCATTACAGAGAGCACCACTACTGCCAGCTAAATAAAAGATTCAAACTACGGAAGGCACTAACTACTGATAGGGATAGTTAGCAAATGAAAGATATTAATAGAGAACAAACAATGTATTTACCTTAATAGTCATAATATATATATCAGTTCATGACAAATTTCAAAACTCCGCCATCTCTCTCCCCACATCCACCACTGCTGGCGGCTCACCTCCAACTGCGCAACGCTACGCGCTGTTCACATCCAGCTGCCGCTGCCCAACACTACAAAGGCAGACAACAATGCAAACCAGCCACAGACTGCACGCAGCACAGCCAGTGATTCTCACACAGAGCGCTACGTGGCTTTACCAATAAAAAAACCTAAACAGCCTACTGACAACTGACATGCAAACGAAAAGTAAAAGAAGCGAAAACCAGTGTGAGCGATGTGCGCGATCCATCCAGTGAATTCGAAAGTAAAATTTTATCCACCGACTTTGCAGAAAATCCTAAGAAGAACCGGTATAACGTTAGATTAGTAGACGGATCGAAGCCAGGTGTCCTGACACCCTGTCCACAGAATGGCCCCAAGACAGAGGATGACTCAGAAAGGCCGAGGTCTGTGCCTTTTTCCCAAAATTCTTTCACAGAGGAACATCGCACTGCAGTTCCTTCCTCAAATCGTCGCACGAACGACATAACGGATATCGAAACAGCGGACTTAGGGATAGAGAAGCAACTGAAATCGCTCAACAGAGGAAAGGCCAGTAGACCTCACAGGTCTCCACTGGAATCACACAGAGCGTGCGAGAGAGCTCGCCCCTGTGGCCTCTAGAGGAGCAAAGCTTACCTAACGCTTCCAAGCAGAGTCGTCGAACAGACGCACGAAACAGCAGGTCTACATCCCTGGCGTCGGTCTGTTATAGAATTTTGACATCTGCCTCACTCCCCGAACCTCCTCTATCGGAATTAATGTGGGTTCTGAATACCAAGATCGTGTGAAACCCAGCTCACTTCGTTCATACACTGTAGGCTCTCACGGCCGGTATTGCCTTCACTTAAAACTTCTGGGCAGACAGGGCGCCGTCGATGTATGAAACTCTCTCCTGACGTTTCGTCTCCGACTGCGGGAGACATCCTCCGAGGTAAGGCGGTGAACCACAGAGGGCGCCACTGTCCATCACTGTGAGGCTTTCTCCGATAATGCCAGCATTCTCGATTGAAAGTAATGTATCGTCGGTGCAACGCTGACCTCCAAACTTTATCCAGTTTAACAACTTCGTCTTTACTGTTGAAATTATTACGTTGTTTATCAATCTCGATAGCCTCCCCATTACATGCGCACATACTAATGCGAGGTTTTAGATATGACGCTCGTCTCGCTGAATTTTATTTCATGATTACCTTCCTGGTATACATGTTCTGCTATGGCCGATTTATCCTTGTGACCCTAGCGGCAATTCCTCTTATGTTCAACAAGACGGGTGTTAACACTTCCCTTTGTGGTACCGATATAAACCTGTCCACAACTACAATGAATTTTATATACCCCCAGTGTAGCCAAAGGGTGTCGTACACCTATTGCCAATCTTTGCCGTTGGACGGCTGTTGTTCGTCGATGCTCGATCCATCTCCTTGCTAGAATAGCAATTCTTCACCAAGTCGACAGTAGATGTTCAATAAACAGGTTCACAGATTTTGTACGCCCTGTCTACCAAGCTTTTTATTGCACCTTTTCTTTTGTCTATGGTGGTGGTTAGAATCTTTATCCAGATAACGATCAGTATGTGTGGCCTTTCTATACTCCTTATGATCCAACGTTCCGTCCCGTCATTTAATCACAGACCCATCCAGAAAATTCAGTTGTTCATTACTCTTCGTCTCCATAGTAAATGGGATTTTCGGATTAGTGCTGTTTAGACGTGTCAGGAAGGCATCCAACTCCTCTGCTCCGTGTGTCCACACTAAGAAAGTGTTATCGACATAGGGATAGCATCTGGCTGGTCTCTTACTGGCAGTCTGCAACACCTGTTGTTCAAAAGTCTCCATAAACAAGTTAGCAAAAGGAGAACTAAGAGGACTGCCCATAATCACCCCTTCAATCTGTTCATAGGAGTCACCATTGTATTGAAAGTAGGTTGTTGTGAGGCAGTGTCGGAATAATGAGACAATATCGGTAGGAAAAATATCATGTGTGCCCACGCTCATTTGCTTAACTTGTCAATAAAATGAGTTCAATTTTAATATGACAGTCAGTCCCACCAACATAAATTTGCAACAAAGAGGCAAGCTGTCTAGCTAACTCGTCGGTGGGGCCGCCTACAGTGCTGACAATTGGCCTGAAGGGAAACTCAGGTTTATGCACTTCGGGTGAGCCATGGAGTCTTATGTTTTACAAAGCAGCTTCTTATCGTCGGAGGAGGCGGATGGACAGTGGTGCCCTCTCCACTGCCTATATAACCTGCGCTTCCTCGAGTTCTCTTTGCAGTTCGCCTATTTACCTCCAAGGATGTCTCCCGCAGACGGAGACGAAACACCTGGGGTGAGTTTTATACACCGACCACGGCCTATCAGCCCGGAAGTTTTAAGTGAAGACGTCTGGACACTGTTCGACACAGTTCATTAGAGATTACCATCAGCTGCAAACACCATTAAAGTGTGAATAAACTGCGGAGGATGCTGTGAAGCCGAGAACTCTGATGTCACAATTTGCCTTATCTATTTTCCGAAACATTCTAAAACGAAATCCGCAACTGTGGTTCACTACAAATTTTCGTTGCTCTACAACTAGACAATATTGTTGCCCACGGCCCAATCAACGGCAACAGTCGCTAATTTTGTCGATTCGGTCTCATTTTCATGACCAGGAATATGTAACTGATTTGTACGCGATGTCTGTGAGCGTTACCCTAACTGCCATGGAGTAACCGCTTTACTCGTGTGAGCCTTGTGAGAAAGAGAAACTAGTAGCGTAATTGAGCTAAATGATTTCTGAACCGATAGCTCGGTCAAAGAATTCTGTTCAAGCCTGTAAAAACTGTCAGTGTGATTCTTTAGAGATTCGGACTCCCATGTGTCTAAAACAGCTTCAGCCACAGGACCGGAACAGTCTGGGTAATTTACCCTCCATTTTAAAAATAGCTAGCTTTCCGCGCGGCCCATTGTGTATGAAGCCATGTTTCCCGAACTGTACCTCCTGCGATGATTTGTTTCTGCAGGTACATTCGATGGTGAATGCGGATACTGTCCGCAAAATATGCTGCGAATTGTTTCAGTAACAAAGCAGTAGGAAGCTAAAATGTCATCCACGCTGTTGAAGCTTTAAGCGGGAACAAGGAAAACTTATTAGGCTAAGCGGTAAATTCTTGCCCTTTCATTTGTGTGTGTGTGTGTGTGAGAGAGAGAGAGAGTGTGTGTGCGTGAGTGCCCGCTCGCGCGTGTGCGAGAGGTGGGGGCGGATTGAAGGTGTTGCCCAGTGGTGAGATTACAGGAAAGGTTTGAAATTGTCTGTAATTTTTATTGGAAGTCACTAAGATCACTCATTTTGGAATACTGGCTTCAAGACATTTAAATACACTACTGGCCATTAAAATTGCTACACCAAGAAGAAATGCAGATGATAGACGGCTATTCATTGGACATATATACACTCCTGGAAATTGAAATAAGAACACCGTGAATTCATTGTCCCAGGAAGGGGAAACTTTATTGACACATTCCTGGGGTCAGATACATCACATGATCACACTGACAGAACCACAGGCACATAGACACAGGCAACAGAGCATGCACAATGTCGGCACTAGTACAGTGTATATCCACCTTTCGCAGCAATGCAGGCTGCTATTCTCCCATGGAGACGATCGTAGAGATGCTGGATGTAGTCCTGTGGAACGGCTTGCCATGCCATTTCCACCTGGCGCCTCAGTTGGACCAGCGTTCGTGCTGGGCGTGCAGACCGCGTGAGACGACGCTTCATCCAGTCCCAAACATGCTCAATGGGGGACAGATCCGGAGATCTTGCTGGCCAGGGTAGTTGACGTACACCTTCTAGAGCACGTTGGGTGGCACGGGATACATGCGGACGTGCATTGTCCTGTTGGAACAGCACGTTCCCTTGCCGGTCTAGGAATGGTAGAACGATGGGTTCGATGACGGTTTGGATGTACCGTGCACTATTCAGTGTCCCCTCGACGATCACCAGTGGTGTACGGCCAGTGTAGGAGATCGCTCCCCACACCATGATGCCGGGTGTTGGCCCTGTGTGCCTCGGTGGTATGCAGTCCTGATTGTGGCGCTCACCTGCACGGCGCCAAACACGCATTGGCACCAAGGCAGAAGCGACTCTCATCGCTGAAGACGACACGTCTCCATTCGTCCCTCCATTCACGCCTGTCGCGACACCACTGGAGGCGGGCTGCACGATGTTGGGGCGTGAGCGGAAGACGGCCTAACGGTGTGCGGGACCGTAGCCCAGCTTCATGGAGACGGTTGCGAATGGTCCTCGCCGATACCCCAGGAGCAACAGTGTCCCTAATTTGCTGGGAAGTGGCAGTGCGGTCCCCTACGGCACTGCGTAGGATCCTACGGTCTTGGCGTGCATCCGTGCGTCGCTGCGGTCCGGTCCCAGGTCGACGGGCACGTGCACCTTCCGCCGACCACTGGCGACAACATCGATGTACTGTGGAGACCTCACGCCCCACGTGTTGAGCAATTCGGCGGTACGTCCACCCGGCCTCCCGCATGCCCACTATACGCCCTCGCTCAAAGTCCGTCAACTGCACATACGGTTCACGTCCACGCTGTCGCGGCATGCTACCAGTGTTAAAGACTGCGATGGAGCTCCGTATGCCACAGCAAACTGGCTGACACTGACGGCGGCGGTGCACAAATGCTGCACAGCTAGCGCCATTCGACGGCCAACACCGCGGTTCCTGGTGTGTCCGCTGTGCCGTGCGTGTGATCATTGCTTGTACAGCCCTCTCGCAGTGTCCGGAGCAAGTATGGTGGGTCTGACACACCGGTGTCGATGTGTTCTTTTTTCCATTTCCAGGAGTGTATTATACTGAACTGACATTTTCACGCAGTTTGAGTGCATAGATCCTGAGAAATCAGTACGCAGACCAACCACCTCTGGCCGTAATAATGGCCTTGAAGCGTCTGGGCATTGAGTCAAACAGAGCTTGGATGGCGTGTACAGGTACAGCAGCCCATGCAGCCTCAACACCATACCACAGTTCATCAAGAGTGGTGACTGCCAGTTGCTCGGCCACCATTGACCAGACGTTTTCATTTGGTGAGAGATCTGGAGAATGTGCTGGCCAGGGCAGCAGTCGAACATTTTCTGTATACCGAAAGGCCCGTACAGGACCTGCAACATGCGTTTGTGCGTTATCCTGCTGAAATGCAGGGTTTCGCAGGGATCGAATGAAGGATAGAGCCACGGGTCGTGACACATCTGAAATTTAACGTTCGCTATTCAAAGTGCCGTCAATGCGAACCAGAGGTGACCGAGACGCGTAACAAATGGCACCCCATACCATCTCGCCGGGCGATACGCCAGTATCGCGATGACGAATACACGCTTCCAATGTGCGTTCGCCGCGATGTGCCATCACGGATGCGACCGTCGTGATGCTGTAAACAGAACCTGGATTCATGCGATAAATGACGTTTTGCCATTCGTGCACCCAGGCTCGTCGTTGAGTACACCGTCGCAGGCGCTCCTGTCTGTGATGCAGCATCAAGGGTAACTGCAGCCATGGTCTCCGAGCTGATAGTCCATGCTGCTGCAAACGTCATCGAACTGTTCGTGCAGATGGTTGTTGTCTCGACCGACGCCAACAGCAATGTCGCGATACGTTAAACCGCAATCGTGATAGGCTACAACCCGACCTTTATCAAAGTCGGAAACATGATGGTACGCATTTCTCCTACTTACACGAGGCATCACAACAACGGTTCACCAGGCAACGCCGGTCAACTGCTGTTTGTGTATGAGAGATCGGTTGGAAACTTTGCTCATGTCATCATGTTGTAGGTGTCGCCACCGGCGCTAACCTTACGTGACTGCTCTGGAAAGCTAATCATTTGCATATCACAGCATCTTCTTCCTGTCGGTTAAAGTTTGCGTTTGTAGCAAGTCATCTTCGTGGTGTAGCAATTTTAATGGCCAGTAGTGTAGTTTGTAACTTATTGTAAGAAACGTTTCACGCGAGACTATACACTGAAGCGCCAAAGAAACTCGTATATGCATGCGTATTCAAATATAGAGATATTTCAACAAGTACAATACTTCTTATGTAAGACAAAAAGTGTCTGGCGCAGTTGTCAGATCGGTTACTGCTGCTACAATGGCGGGTTATCAACATTTAAGTAATATTCTTCTCGGGTATGCAGCCGGATCATAACGTCTTCATGACACAATATTTCCGCGGTCCAACTGGCCGCCATCTTCAGGTGAGTGTGCTGGTGCACGATCTCGCCGGAACTGACTTCCCAGCGCAGACGCAGACGCACATGACTGAGGGCTGAACCCTCTGCTGGGGACGAAGTTCGAAGTTCGAGCGCTACTAGGGCGCCACGCCTTCTTATATGGTGTGGTGAGGATGTGGGTTGACATGATGGTTGTGGTTTTTGTGCTGGTGGTCTTTTTTTTTTTTTCAAGGTTGAAAGGATAGTCAGAGCGATAGTGGAAGAAATGGGAAAACGAATGGCTCAATTGACTGGCGAGTGGTTTTTTTTTTATTATAATTAATGAAAGAAGACAGGACAGTAGAAGGGACAGTAGAAGAGTCGGGGAAAACGAACGGCCCATTGACTAGCCGGGAATTACGATTAAATTACAGAATAAAGGAGAGGAGGAGGAATAGTGAGAGTTAGTGAAAGCGAAAGGCCATTATCCTGGCCTTCTTCATAGCGGCGTCTTGATGGTGGTGGCAGGCAATCTTGAAGTCGTGGGTTGGGGGGGGGAGGGAGGAAGAGAAAGAAGTCAGAGGGTGACAGATGAAGAAGTGGAAAAAGGAAGGGCCTGTCATGATTAGGCCAACATTGGGGATAGTGTGGGTGGAAGGGGGGTGGCGTGCTGAGGGGAGTGAATGACATGACATGTTTGGGGGATGATCTATGATGTGAGAGAGAGTAATTGTCATGAGATGAGGTGGCGGAATAGAAGGTCAGGCCATCGAGTGGTGGCTAGGCGGTGGACACGGGTACCCAGGGAAAGGATTAAGGGATTAGGAGAGTGACAGGTTTGTTGGTAAAAGGAATTGGCTGCGGAGAGGATGCGGGTACGAAGAAGCGGCACTTCGGCCAGGATGTGGAGCTCTTGGGTTGGGAAGTCGAAGGGGAGGTGGAGGGCACGCCGGAGAGCCCGGTTCTGGACGGTTTGGAGCATTGCAGCATTGCCCCACACCACCACCGCGTATTCAAGGATGGGGCGAACAAGGGAGGTGTACAGTCTAACAGCAAGGTGTGTGGGGAGTGAAGAGGTTTGATTGATGAGAGGGTAGAGCAGGCATAGCCGCCCCATTGCCTTACGACGCACGTCATTGATGTGGGGGCGCCAGGTGAGGCGTTGGTCCAGGATAACACCCAAGTACTTCGCAGTACGAGTCCAGGGGACTGGGGTACCAAGGACCATCACCTGAGGGAGCCGAATGGGAATATGGCGTCGGCAGATGATAAGAGCTAGGGTTTTGGAGGGGATTTCCCAGCGCAAGCGGCGGCCCCTATACAGGCCGCAGAAGACCCACGACGCGTGCGCGAGAAGGTGCCGTAACTGCCCTCTAGCGCAGTAAACATACCGCACCGCCAGTGGTGGAAACAGGCGAAATCCAGATATCGCTGTCAAAAATTAAAAGATTTTAAAAAAAATTTATTCCGACGTGGGCAACACAGACCGTTGTTTTTTAATGTCAGATAACACCGGGTCCCAAGTCTTACTTAAAAGATAACCCTTGTCTCTATTAATAAGATTGTCAGATAAACGAATCTCTATGGATTCTTTTAAAACACAGTCCCAATAGCGATATGCAGAGGCAACCATTTGTGTCGCGTCATGTAGCATTCCGTGTCCCTCGGTGAGACAGTGCTCCGCCACTGCGGATTTCTCAGGTTGAAGCAGCCGTGTGTGCCGCTGACGCGCAACACAGCGGTCCTGAATGGTCCGAATTGTATGACCAATATAACCCTTCCCACAGTGGCAAGGGGTTCCTCAAACCCAAGTCATCCTTAACAGAGCCAAGAAGCGCTCTAATCTTGGCTGGCGGACGAAAAATACTTTTGATATGATATCTTTTCAGAATTCTTCCTATCTTCGAGGAAATGCTCCCAGCGAAAGGCAGAAAAGCCATCGATTTGCAGGTATCTTCTGGTGGTTCAGGCGATGGTCCAAACTGGAAAGCACGACGGACCTGTTTATCTGTATAGCCATTCTGCTTGAACACAACCTTAAGATGGTCCAATTCTTGTGTCAAGCTTTCTCCATCTGAAATGGCATAATCTCTTCTCGCCAATGTCCGCAGGACCCCCGTACGCTGGAACGATGGATGACAGCTAGAAGCATGCAGGTAACGGTCCGTGTGCGTAGGCTTTCGATAAACACTGTGTCCCAGTGTCCCATCACCCTTTCTGTACACCAGAACATCCAGAAACGGAAGCTTTCCATCACTTTCCACCTCCATGGTAAACTTGATGCTAGGATGCAGGGAATTAAAATGATCTAGGAAGCGGTCAAGAGCTTCTCTCCCATGAGGCCACACCATAAACGTATCGTCAACGTACCTCCAGAAACAGGTTGGTTTTAAGGACGCCGTCTTCAGCGCCATGTCCTCCAAATCTTCCATAAAAAGGTTGGCGACTATTGGGGACAATGGGCTCCCCATAGCAACTCCGTCAGTCTGTTCAAAATATTTGTCATTGAATAAAAAGTACGTCGACGTCAGCACGTGGCGACAAAGCCTGGTTGTTTCCTCATCCAGATTCTCACTAATTAATTGCAAGGATTCTTCCAGAGGAACCCAGGTAAAAAGCGACATGACATCAAAGCTCACAAGCAAATCGCAGGGACTAAGAGACAAGGACTTCAATCTCTGAATAAACACCATACATTTGGGAATGTGATGTTCGCATTTACCGACGTGAGGGCCAGATTGTAGGTATGAGCACCCAAATTACTAAAAAAAATGGCTCTGACCACTATGGGACTTAACATCTGTGGTCATCAGTCCCCTAGAACTTAGAACTACTTAAACCTAACTAACCTAAGGACATCACACACATCGATGCCCGAGGCAGGATTCGAACCTGCGACCGTAGCAGTCGCGCGGTTCCGGACTGAGCGCCTACAACCGCGAGACCACCGCGGCCGGCCCAAATTACTCACGATCGGACGAAGCGGGACCCCTTTCTTATGAGTCTTGGGTAGACCGTATAGCTTCGGTGGCACGGCAGCACCAGGACGAAGTTTTTTGAGAACGTCGTCAGGTAAAGAACTCTTCTTCAGCAGTGAAAGCGTCTTCCGTTTTATCCGTTGAGTTGGGTCGTCCTGCAATGTTCTGTATGCTGAATCCTCAAGTAAGAGATCCATCTTTCCCAGATAGTCATCACGTGACAGAAGAACCGTTGCGTTGCCTTTGTCCGCTGGTAGAACTATCAGATCCTCGTCTTCTCTAATGGACCGAACGGCTGCCCTTTCGAGAGAGGAGATGTTACTCCGTGGAGGCGGCGCCCGCCGCAATGTATGTGAGACCTCTTGCCTAATCTCTTCAGCTTGGTCCTCCGAAAAGTTGGACACTGCTTGTTCGACTGCACAGATGAATTCGGTGATAGGCACATTCCTCGGTGTAGGAGCAAAATTCAGGCCTTTCTCCAACACTGACAGCGTAGCGTCGTCCAATTCTTTACTCGTGAGGTTAATCACTGTCCGTCGACGGGTATCGTCATCAGATATCATGGGTTGAGAACAAAGCCATTGAAACTTCGAAGACTGTTTCCTGACGGCGCTCCTATGCGTCCAATCTGATAGTGCCCAAGAAGAACTATCCACCCATTCCCAGGATGCATCCGACAGCAGCGACGATAACTCCAAGTGCAAGAAAAGTAAATCCTAGGATATGAGATCCAGTTGTCTTCGAGTGAAGCGAATGCGCTCCTTGACTAAGGCGAAACTGGCACGCTTCTCTATGTTGTTGTACTCGATCTCTTACCGCAATTAAAATACAAGTGCTGTTCTAATTACTTTATGGAAGATGTCCACAAAATCCGACACTTTACGTCATAGACGTAGTTACTATCATGACAAAATGATCACAAATCCCAGTCTCTGTACTGATGTTACCAATAAGACCTCTCCTATTTGCAACCACAAGGCCTAAGATATTGACATTAGACGTAGGCTGCCGATCTAGCTCAACACAATTTTCGGAAAATGTGTTCAAAAGTACTGCGCAGCACTGTCTGTTTGCATCCCCTCCAATGAATCCTTAGACGTCGCAGTGTGTACAAATTAGGTTCAACTAGCCTTCACCTGCATTATCTGAATATTTACTCCCTAATGACCACAGACAACAACAAAATTTTCACTCTGCATTGGAGTGTGAGCTGACATGAAACTTCCTGGGAGATTAAAACTATGTGCCGGATATACACTTGAAATCGGTACCTTTGCCTTTCTCGGCCAAGTGTTCTCCAAACTGCGCTGCCCAAGCATGTCCCACGAGCCGCCCTCACAGCTTTACTTCCGCCAGTACCTCATCTCCTACTTTCCTAACTTCACAGAAGCTCTCCTTCGAAACTTGCAAGACTAGCACTCCTGGAAGAAAGGATATTGCTTAGACATGTCTTAGCCATAGCATGGGTGATGTTCCCAGAATAAAATTGTCACTTGGCAGCGAAGTTTGCAGTGATATGAAACAATATCACAGATTGCAACTGTGCGTCAGACCTAAACTCCAACTGACGAACTTTGTTTCTCGCGCGCAAGTTCTCTACCAGCTGAGTTACCTAAGCACTATACAATACCTGATTCACAGCTTTCCTTCCGACAGTACCTCATACCCTACCTTCCATACTTCCCAGAAGCTCCTCTGCGAAAGTTGCAAGATTTTCACTCCTGAAAGTAAATAGTTTGGAGCCGAGGTACTGGCGAAAGTAATGCTGTGAGGGTAGGTCGTCAATCGTCGTTGAGTAGCTCAGATGGTACAACATTTGCCTGCGAAAGGCAAAGATCCAAAAGTTCGAGTTTCAGTTCGGCAAATAGTTCCAATCTGCTAGAAAGTTTCAGCATAAAGTATCTTTGCATAACTCTAGACCTGTCATAGATGAATCAGTTGACTGTTAAAAAAAATTGATGAGTTAACTAGTTGAACATGACCAAATAACTACATTGTCACACTCAATTTCGATCTCAAAGGAGACAATATTTTTGTCATCTGCAATGAACACTCCCTCCTTTATGGCGTCTAATCTGTATTTCCAGTATATGACCCACTACTTCCTAAATATCTCAGAGCTTTCTAATTGAGGTTTCAGTCACATTTCGATCCCAAGAATAGTTTGAGGGTGAGAACGTTCCTGCAGGACAGTAGATTTGAGTACTTTGATACAAATAGTTTGACAACTTACTAATAAAATCTTAAGACTCGGAGTGCCTTTTCTCTGAGCATGATGTGAATCCGCCATATGTGTATAAGCTGGAGATTATGAGAGCACCTCCAACTACCATTTAGCCCAAACAGAAAAGCATGTGCACTCCACGGATACTCTGCTAACATAATAGCTGCTTCCTTTGTGTAGTGCACTCCTGATCTGTCAACAGGAGTCCTTCAGTTCCCCACCTCATTACTCAGATCCAGAAACCTGCAGCCAGTAGTGTCACAGAATGAATGAAACCTTTGTATGAGACCCTCCACTCGGCACCAAACCTAAGGGTCCCGATCAAATCAGGAAACTATCCCGCAAATAGCGAGCACTCCTTGCACACCACGCACCAGGCCTGCAGCCTTCACCATCCCCACCAGCCGCCTGTACACACTGTGGATGGCCTCAGAGGCCAAGCGACAGGCGTCGTTGGTGCCGACGTAAGCCATAACTTGCAGACGACGGCTCCCAGTAAGCTCGATAGTTGCAGGCAAGGCCGCCTCCACATCCCGGATGTGGCCCCCACTGGCAGACTTGCCGACTGCACCTCTAGTTTACACCAGGACCCCGCAAGCGGGTGGCCTACCCATGTGGCCCACAAGCGCTTGCGCTGTTCGAGCGAGAACGCGAATACTCTTTCTTTAAAGTTAGCAGAAGTTGCGGAGGAGAACCAGTGCTAATGGCAGCCGCGTGGGCGTATGTACATCGGCCACGCGTCTGGTGGAGGCGCGTGGGCGCTCGCCTGCAGCCACGCGGATTTCACGCGCCTGCCCTCATTTGCACGCAGTCGGCGCATCCGCAGTGTGGGCATGCACAGTGCACTTTGCTTACCACCAGCGCTCGGCGGAATTTACGCGAATGAAGAAGAATGAATTCAGATATAAGATATGACTCGTTATTATCAGACAACAAATATATTCTAAACACCATTCTCCTACACGAATAACAACATTTAGTCGCTCTCTGTGAATAAAAAGTGGTAAGAATAATAATAAACCTGAAATCCAGTTCCATTTATTGTACCAGTAGTTGTCCATTTATTGTACAGATGTACTTTCTACGTCTTTTAAACTAGTTTTTGGAACAACTATTCTTTACAAGCATGTCATCACAAGATTTACTTGGTTTTCTAAGATTTGCCATTGTGACACTAAAGAAAATACGCTCTACATATGCAAAGAGGTTATTGATGCATTACGTCTCCTGAATTCGTCTTTATTTCATTATAATGATACATGTCTTGCACAATGCAGTATTTGTCAGCAGAAATTGGGAAATCATCTATTCTGCTGCAGTTTTTGGCCAATACTTGGTTCTGCTGCCGCATCAGCTTCACTTCTCAAATCACACTCCAAATAAAATTTTCCTTTTATGTCGTAATATAAATCTAAATTTGTGATGAAATTTCTTTGACTTTTTTGGCTGTTATGTGTCTCGGGTTCGTTGTAATCCTCCGTTGGTTATGGATAGCAGTACAGATGAATTTCTTCTTTTTAAATCTTTGGTAATAGATCGCTTCAGTAACTGCAGTTGGTGTGGAAAGGCGGAAAATGTCTTACAGTCGTCTCTTGTTTCTCACATGATACAAAAGTTTTGAACATAACATAAGTTTATGTACCATGTTTGTCATATTTTTTCATGATTTGTGCGAGAGATTTCTCATATCATCTACATGCTTGCATCAGCAGAAGCTATGACATCTAGATATTGATGTCATCAAGATACACTGGTGTCCAAAATTAAAGCAACAAACGGACATTTTGTAAGGTTGCGCTTATTGTGCCACAGAAGTAGAAACAATGTAAAGAATACAGAACGCAAACAATTGCAACATGCATATCGGTAGGCGAAAATGTTATTCGTTCTTTGAACGTTACAGATAAGCATAAACATTCTGACAAGTGGTTAATGTGCTCAGTATGGATGTTACTATCTCTGGCAGGAATGCAGGCATGACAACGACGGAGCATGCTGTGAATGATGTCATCACTCTCATGTCGGGCAGTAACGCCCAACCTTTCTGCAGAGAAGGTCGCAGTCTGGGAGACTGGTTGGTGGATGTTGACTTCCTGGTGGAATCCTGTCATGCAGGTGCTGAGCGGTGCTGAAGCGGTAATATCGTATCCTTACAGCCAAATAGTGGTCCTCTCTTCTGAAGTCACACGTGATCGGTACTGCCCTGGTCTTTGAGATAAAGTTTCGGTTTCTATGAACTGTCGTCACACAGGAGGTACAATAGAACGATTCACATTAAGCCATCGGGCCAAATAAGTTTGCTACTGTCCCGATTCCTTGCTTTGTACGGCTCTCCACCGCAGAGGCCTGGTAGGCATATTCTCCGTGCCATACTGCACCGTCTGTGGCTGTGTACACAGTGAGTGTGGATGTGGGACTACCCAGCAGACACCACCTGGTTTCATAGATGCCCTGACTTTATCATTGAGATGGTTGCCTGTAGACCAGATATCTTCTATGAGCAACGCGATTGTGTGGACATCTGGTTGATAGTTTGTATGATTATATCGTGAATTAGACACAGAATGAGGAAACTGCGGTTTGTTGATTTAATTTTGGACACCAATGCATTTAAATGATCAAATGCTGTACAACACTCATCAGTTGCTTTAAGTTCAGTAGAAATTGCCATTTTGTAAAAGAAACTGAGCCACACTGTCCCATTTTTAATTATTTTTGATCAGTAAAACAAAGTAAATGCAGTTATGAGGTGGATCCCCTTTGGGTTCTCTTTCTGGCGGACAAGGTGGCCTTGCACCACAGAGCCGTGTGCAAAGCGAGGGAATGTGTAACTGATGGCAGACAAGTCATGGAAGCGGACGTGAGTCGAGATCTGATCTCATCGAGAGATGTTGAGAGTTCTGAATTCTGAAGTAACGACCCATGCTGATATTTAGAAATGGCAGCAACAGATGTGATGGGAAAGTGTGGTCTCTGTTCTTGAAATTATGAAACGCAAGAGTTTCCGAACTTAAATTGATGGCAACTTTGTTTGCGGCTATGAAGGGCATAATGGCAGCGACAGGAACATTAATGGACTGCCACACTGAAACGTTGAGACGTCGTTCATCCTCCACCTCGTGACAACAGCAGCCACTCGACAGCTAGATGGGCCTATTCGAGCCATGGAAAAGCCAGTACTTATTAACCGCTTCAGAAGTGTCGTAGAGAGCTCAGGCTACAAGTCAGAAAATGTGGTGCAGTTTGGGATACAGAATAACATAAACTAATTGATATAAACTGTTATTTGCCTTAAAAAGTTCCAGTTTACCCGATTCAAGTAAAAGTAAGTAACGTGTTTGGGTGTATAAATGTTTTTTTTCCAACAGTTTACAATTAAGACAATTACTTATCATCATAAACATCGGAAGAATATGATTTTGAACTCCCTCAGAGCCAAAGAATTACTAACGTATTCATAGGCTACTTTTATTATTTAAATTTTCTGAGACTATGTTTCGGTTTGAGTACCGTCATTTGACAGACTTTAACAAAGTGATATTTGAGCCGATACGGCTTGCTATTTAAATTGCGAGTAGGGTAAACCAATGACTTTGATAGCGGAAAACGCGTGTCTGACGACAAATGGGTTTGTATCGTAGTCCGAGGTCTACATCAGTATGCAATATAACATTCCGGTTATGAGTTGGCGAAACCCACTACCGTGATGCCCAATATTGTGCCCCTGACGAGAGACTGGTCTGCAGCGTAGACTTAGGTGTACGTTAGTTTACATTTCAACAGTTTCGGTGTGAAATGGCGAAGTTATCACAGCTAGAAACCTACGTTATAGTGGAATGCAACAGTTTTCTTGTGAGCTGTCAAAGCCAAAGTATGTGATAGCCAAAATTTTTCTGTGGTGATAGATTGACCTGTAAATAGCCCGACGTTCAGGCTGGGTTGGAAGGCTACAGTTTGGCTGTGAGGTGCCGGAGTCAAATTTTTACAGTGAAAAAGGCGTCAGCAGAGTCGGACTGTTCTCTATCGTAGGTCGAGGTTTAGATTCATTAGGACTGTAACAGTCTTTTAGTGAATTGGCGGAGACAACGAATGTGACAGAAAAAAATGCGTCTGTGCTGACAGTTTGTGTCGTAGCCCGAGGTCCCGATTAGACTGGGATGAAACGGTTTGTTGTGAGTACGCGAATCTAACGAATGTGATAGCAGAAAAGGCGTCTGTAGCATCAAACCATTGTGCACCGTAGCTAGAGAACTCGATTGGATTGGAAAAATATAGTATGTTTCACTTAGTGGAGCCAATGGATTCGATTGGGAAAAAAGTGTCTATGAGATTGGATCTGTTATAGCCTGAGGTCTACGTATCGTTGTGACTCTGTGAAACCAAGGAATGTGATAGCGGAAAAGGTGTCTTTGGTGACAGAGCTGTCTACACCGTAGGCCAGGATCCACTTTACGCCGGAATGCCACAGACTGCTTATGAAATGGCGAAATCAACAAATATTATGCCAAAAAACGCGTCTGTGAAAACCGAATGGTCTGCAGTTCAGCTCGAGTTCTAGGATAGGCTTGAATGCGACAGTTTGGTTGTGAGATAGCGAATCCAAATAATGTGATAGGGAAAAAGTATCTCTGATGACAGACTGTGCTGCAGCGTGGCGCTAGGTCTAGGTCAAGTGAAAGAATGAGGAATGCTTGCTGGTTGGGTTAAGGCGAAGAATGTGATGGCGAAGAATGTGATGGCGAAGAGCATATCTGTGTAACAGATTTGTCTGTTGAGTCGAATTCACTAATTTGGTTTTGAGATGGCGAAACCATTGATGTGATGTCGAAATACATGTCTGTGGCAACTGAATTGCTTGTAACTTAGGCTAAAGTTCAAATGCAAGAGCGCAGTTGTTAGTTGGTGTAGCAACCGAATGTAATACGAAAATCTTGTCTATGTAAACAAAGTGGTCTGTAGCACTATGCAAGGACTAGGTTGAATTGAATGCAACAGTCTAGTTACGAGTTGGTGAGAACAGTTATGTGATACTAACAAAAGTGTCTTGGGCGTATCACTGCCCAAGGTCTAGGTTAGCCTGTAATGCGGAAGACTGGTTGTAAAACGGCGAAAGAACAAATGTGCGGGTGAAAACATGTTTGTGGCGAATGTCTGATCTGGAATACCTCGTTTTAAGTAGGCGAATTCAACGAATGTCACATCGAAATACGATTATGTTGCCACGGTCCTGTGTAGTAGCTGGAGTTCTAGATTAGACTGGACTACAACAGTTTGGTTGTCAGTGGGCGAAGTTAAGGAATGTGATAGCTAAATGTATGTCTGCCATGACAGAAAGCTTTGTATCATACCCTGATGTCTATGTTACATTGGAATGCAACAGACTGGTTGTGAGATGCTGAAACCAACGAATGTGAAGGCGAGAAACCTGTTGCTATTTGTAGACTAGTTTGTATCGTAGACCGAGGTCTACATCAGTTCAGTTTAGGAGAGTATCAGGTTCAGTGTGACTTGGCGTAGCCAATGTATGTGATAGTGAAAAACTTGTCTGTGTTCTGACTCTTGCCTGTACTGAGGTCTACTTTATGTCTGGTTGTGAGTTGGCGAAGCCAACGGATGTGTCCGTGGCGAGAGACTTGTCTGTAGCGTAGCCTAAGTTGTAAGTGAGGGTGCAATGCAACAGTGTAGTTGCGAGTTACCGAAGCGTAGGAAATGTGGTAGCAGAAAACGTGGCTCCAGTGACAGATTGGTCCTGGCGTGTACCAGCGTCTAGGTCAGGCAGGCTTGTGAGTTGGCGGAACCAATGGGCGTCACAGCGAAAGATGTGTGGCTGGTGACAGACTGGTATGCATCACAGCCCGAGGTCTACATCTGTTGTGAATGCAACAATCTTCCTGTGAGTTGGCGAATCGAATTCATGTAGTGGTTAATGTCGTGTTGGCGGCGCGGACTAGTATGCAGTGTTGAGCGTGTAAGGTGTCAGGCAAATCCAACACCTTCCATGAAATCCCTGACATGATAAGCAAATCCAGTAGTATGTCACATAGCTCCGAATAAATCCTGACATTAAATTAATCAAAGTAATACGAGTAACGAGTGAGCAAATGGAATACCACAGACTAACACAAGAATGCCTAAATGCATGTCATACCTTCCCACCGTGAGACTTACGATAAGGGACGGACACCCACGTCGCCAGACTTTTTCGCGTCTCTGTTACGTTGCAAACTTTAAAAAACATTGCCCCACCACGAAAAGTATAACGTTTCTCATTGGATTTGTAGGCGGAGCTTAAGGTTAACATTGAGACCCTGACTGGTCAGATGAAAACACAGCCAGATAGTTTTTTTAAACCAACTTTGGTAAACTGTAGTAAGGAGAAGTTAGGAGAGAGTTGCTTCGGAGACGGCGAGGTGAACGGAGCTGTGCTCGCGCCGCCCCCTGACGAACACCGACAAGGTAATGAACGCACGCGATGCCGCATAACAGCGCATAAAGCTTCATTCAGAACTGCAGAAGTCTCATCTGTTCCACCCCTTTTTGCGTAATACTAGTGTCGATCCTGAATTTAAGCTCATGGTGTTCACATTTGCCACTTGAAGTAAAAATCTGAATCGCGATGATTTTTCTGTTATATAGTTATTGAGAAGTCACATCAGCCACTGTAATTTACGACAAGTTAGATAAGTAATTAAAGATAATTGAGGGTCACGGTAGACCATTTTGATAGTTTTCTCTCTTGTGAAACTTAATTGAAACCTAGATTATAGATGTGATATGGCATAGGTCATCCTTCGATCCATTGTAGAACTTGGAAACCCATTCAGGGAATATTCGTTCACATTTTTCCTGAACGCAGTTGGTTTTTACCATCCTATATTAAAACATTTCCTTTTATCAATAGTGCAATTTATAAACGATGTTTTGTGAGTAGAATAAAATTTCCAATGGTAAACTTAATTGCTTTTTCGACGTTATTTTACCAGCTAACTAAAAATAATAAAGCCTTGAACACCTTCCACTAAATTTAGTTAGTATTAAGATTCTTTTACGGGGAGTGCAGTGGAGCTGACGCTGAATTCATTAAGTATGTGGTTATATCATCGCTAGTCTCACTGAACTCTTCTGAATTCTACATGTCATGTGTGGTCTGGCGTCTCCTTACCAGCAACAGGTCCCAGGTTCAAACTACTCAATTCCCTAAAAAACACGCTCAGAGCGTCGTAGCATGGAAGTGGTAGGGAGACACGATATAGAACAAACAGACATCATGCAGAATGTTTAGAAAATGGCGACCCTGCCAGGATGGTAAAATACCATGATTGAAGATCGACCACATGCCTAACTAGGTCAGAAAAATATCCTGCTGAAAAACTTTCGTTGTAAAAATTTTTTTCTTAACGTTATACATAGTCGAAAACAGTAGCTGCAGCGGTAGATAGTAAGAAAGTATTCAATAGATAGACATTATAGCAGAGACAACAGCATAATTAAGTTATGAATTTTAAAAATTGTTAGAATTAAGTTTTCTCCTCAATGCAAGCGCACAGGTGGCGGATACATAGTTGACAAGTTGGTTCTGACCCAACAAGTAAGTGAATGGTTTGTAAAGTCGTGTGAACGAAAAGTTTATGAAACGCGTGAGATCGTATGAGCGCATGTTGACGCGAAGTAGGGCGCGTGAATTGCTTTTAAAACAGAAAGTAAGGGAATCGGAAAGATTAGCAATGGCAGATCGAGACCTTGACCGATTTGAGGTAGAGACCCAGCATGAAATTGGACAGAGAATAGAGGATAGTGCAACAGACGATGCAGTATCGCGAGAAAAAGGACATATAACGCATCATATCGAGGATAAGGTACGTCAAGGCACAGAAAACCTAGGTCAGCATACGACAGAGGAGCCGGAAAGTAGAGAGACAGCCGATGAGGATTCTAACTTGCGTCTTGAATACGTAGAACCCATAGTACAAGTAATCAGAGCTCCCTCACCACAGAGTACAAGGAATGCGAGCAGAAACGTGACACAACACAGTTCAATGCAATCGGTTGCGAACCAACACTTGGGCGAAAACACAGAGCGTAGGATGTCGGAAGAAAACGCAATAGGACCCACCAATCTGGCAGAATTATTACAATTAATGACGGAAACCATGACAGGACAAAATAAAGAAATTGCGAAACAAATAAAAATTCAGAATGCAGAAATGACGAAACAAAATGCAGAAACGACGAAACAAATTGCAGAAACCACGAGACAAATGCGTGAGATTAAAGAACAAAACAAAATAATTCAGTTACACCTAAGTCATATTGAAGACGAGGCAAAAGAATCTCGAGACGTGATAGGAAACTTAATAACAGGTCACAATCAATTGAGAACAGACATTGACTAGGTACAAGCGGACGTACAAACATTGCGTAATGACGCTCAGGACGAGATCAAAACATTACGTAACAACACCCAGGGAGAAGTCAAGAAACTAGAGAAACAGATAAACGAAATTACTAGACAAGCAGCCGGTACAGCGCGTAAAGTTATTGAAAACAGTGTGTTACACAAACGTATCACAAAAGCAGCGCTGAAAAGATATGATAACCGCATAGTCAAAATAGAAGCGCATACGAAGCGACAATTTCAGAAATTGCGAACAGAGTTGTTGCAAACCATTGAAGAGCGTAGTGAACAGGATCGAACAAGCACAGAATCTGCAACCACATCCGTATCTGTAACAGCACCGGAAAAACAAGCATTTAACGAAGATATTACGCATTTGCGATTCCAATCACAGGCGGAAAGTAACATACGTGACAATGGAAAGCCAGGTCGCGAAGAGTACAGTGCAACGCATTCAGCTACATGTTCACAACCGATGGAAGAAAATTATTGCGTACAACTCCAACGATACTACGCAAGGGTTGGCGAAAGTTACAGTGGACAATATCCAATGGATCTACCACAACCGGAAAGAACGACAGGAGAAATGATCAGAAACAAAAGTGGCGAAGAATTGCGAATTTCATATGGAACTATGACGAAGTACGACAACGATCATTTCCACACAGTCAGAAAATGTCAACACTTTCGAGAAGGAAACTCATTACATCGACGAACTTTTATTGATCAATTCCGAGTAGGATTACCAGAACACTGGACGCTAACACACAAATTAGACTTTATATGTGCACACATGTCAGGAACAGTCGCAGAAACCATGCAGAATGTTGCAGCGACATGCCGATCATACGAAGATTTCAGAGATAAGTTTCTCTCACGATATTGGTCCAGCGAAGCACATAACAGAGTGAAGTACGAATTATTACAGAACCCATATTTTGAAATTCAGGAGAGAAGAGTCCTGTGAAATTTTTCGAACTAATGGCAAAGAAAAATCAATGCTTAGATGTACCATACAGTGACGGAGAAAATGGTTCAAATGGCTCTGAGCACTATGGGACTTAATATCTATGGTCATCAGTCCCCTAGAACTTAGAACTACTTAAACCTAACTAACCTAAGGACATCACACAAGGCAGAGAAAATCCCTGACCCCACCGGGAATCGAACCCGGGAACCCGGGCGTGGGAAGCGAGAACGCTACCGCACGACCACGAGATGCGGGCAGTGACGGAGAGTTGATTAAATTATGCGCGATGAAGCTACCATTGAAATACCAGCAATCATTAGTAGGTGGCAGAGGCAATGGCGTCGAAGCATTTAAAGGTATTCTAAGGGAACTAGAGTTCATATTTTCGGAAGATGACGCAAGAAAAAGACGAAGCGTACGTGAAAACGAAAGCAAAAAGCAGTGGAATCCACAAGACACAGTACGAAGAAACAATAATTACGAACCATATGATAACTTCGCACCAAGAAACGACAATAGATTTCAACAAAGAACCGGTTATGGATTTAGAAGAGAATATGGCAATAACTATAATTCACCCAGGAACGGCAACAACTATTACAGAGGGAATAACGACAACCGGAACGGGTACTAGAGAACCAATAGACCGACAAATTATCAGCAAAGAAACCACTATCAACAAGCTGAACAAGAAAAGAGAATACAGATACAAGAGGTGGAGGTAAGACCACCAAACCCCGATAAACGTTCGAATTGACAGCTAAGCGCCCATGCCAAAGAGAATGACGCACTGACCCAGGACAATTGCAGCACCTTGAACAGAGAAGTAAAAATCTTATCACGAGAAGAGAAGAAGGAAGAAACAAATCCACAGGGACCAGATGAAGACGAAGACAAGAAAATAACAATATCATATTGGGACGAAATCAATTGGGAGAATACTAGCGAGGAAGATGAATTACCAGAGGCATGCACAACGAATGTAGGAGGAAAGTAATGAGTATTGCAGGGCTGTTTGAGATGGAAACCAGGGAAAGCGAATTCAATGAGGATAATACGCAGTCGACAGAAGTTGAATATAAGTTACGAGTGGGCACACAACCCAACGTATATAGCGAAGGAAGTTATGAAGCGATAATTAGAGCATTTAGATGCGATTATGTGGAAGTAGCGATGAAGAAGGAGAAGGAAAAAGTAGAGGATGTTGAAGAAAGTGTAAATAAAGGAAGAAATAGAGAAGAGGAAATAAAAGAGAGAGAAGTAGCAGTTGAAGCTTATCCTACAGATAGTTCGAATTCACAAGGGAAATTCCTAAAAAGACTCATGTATGATTCAGTGGAGGATTCGTTGATGCAAGAAGAAGTAGAACAGAACCAACCCTTTCAAATTCAACCAATTGTGAAGGCCATGGTAAAGCATATCCCAGTCAATATTGTAATTGATAGCGGAAGTGAACTGACTGCGATCTCAGAAAATTTATTCATACAGTGTAATGCCAATGAGGAATTGCCAGTTCTGAAAACACGTAAGATTAAAGTAAGAGGTCCTATTAGAAACAATGCTGCAGAAATTACGAGACAAACAAGGTTAACTCTTTCGTGTCAAAGTCAAAAGATCGAAGCCAACTTCGTGATTATACCTAAACTAACTGTAGATTTGATTATAGGTGCAGATTTTTTAAATGAGAGACGAGCGATAATAGATATGGGGAAAGGTAGCGTAACATTCGGGAATGTCACACTTCTCTTTGAGCAAAAGCTAAAATTAGAAGAAATACTAGTTATAAACAAACAATTAAGAATGACGGGAGATAAAGAGGATGAAGAATTAGAATGGAATCGCCTCAACTCACGTTAGAAGTCCATAAAGAAATCGACGAAAAATTGCAAAAAGTTTAAGGTATTTCTGAAGACAGTAAAAGAGAATTAGAGGGTATTTTACGAGATAAAGCAGAGGTATTTTTACCTAAGACTGGCAGTATTAAACACTTTCAGCACAAGTCTGAAGATTAATTTTATTACTGGTAAATAATCAGCACAATACTTCAAGATTATGTTGCAGATAAGATCGTCAGGAGAAAGAAAAATGAAGAGAGAGGAAGGTGGGAAAAAGAAAGTAATTTCAATAAAAACAAAAACAAAAATAACACCAATAGTACCATAGATTAAGGTGAAGGGATATAGCGTAGATAGTCTAACAGCATGAAATACTAAAGTGCTATACACCACGACACTACACAAAAAATAAAAATGAAACGAATTTGAGGATTTTTGTAGAAGTTAAGATTCAAAATATCTTAGAATTGTAACATGGAAAGGGCACCGAAATTTGTAAAGCTTTTGAAAAAGGCTTAAAACAATGTAGGTACTAGACATATGTTAGATGATTATAAGTAAAACATTTTGTAAGAACCATTGTAAAAAACTCCAGCAAAGAGTAGATGCAACGACCCACAAGTTGCAAAGCGAGAAGTATCACAAAAGAAAAGGATGTAATTAGCAAGACACGATTCCTATAAGGCAGAAGCGTCGGGAGAAGGGAAAGGACAGCGAGACCAACAGAAGGCCCTTGTAACTGAAGTGGGCAATAAATCTAACCGCTAGGCGGAACCCTGCTGCTGGGACGGAACACGGAGCCACACAGTGACGGAGCCCTGCAGAGACGGGACGCCGAACGCCGAACGCCGGAAGGGTCTCCAAGCGCCCCCTCTCAGAGGAGCGAGCAAAAAACAGCCCGACGAGAAGACCGCTTGGGTAAGCCACCACTGGCAAAAAAATATGTGTAAAAGTCACACTACTGCTATTAAACAGCACGCTGATGCACGAAACTGAAGAAAACGTCCACAAAGTAGAAGTGACATGTCCAAACCATTTATCAAACTGTTACTAGGAGGTGAACTTCAAAGCGACTAGTTATCAATAAATATTTCCATATCCAGCCCAGAGAAGAACCAAGAATCAAGTAACAAGCAGAGAGAAAGCAGGAAGAACAGAAGTTGAAGATTCGCAAGATCGAGACCAAGACAGAAGATTGGTGAAGATTAGATGACATACCTTCCCAAATCCCTATCCTACTGTAAACTAGTCGTCTGCGAAGTATTACAACGAAAAACGACTGCTTTCACATAACGATGACTTTCACCCATACAAATCCAGTAAACCATGAGATTCTGCACTCACAGCTCCATTCCATTATGGGACAACAGCTACACACACTTGCAAAGCCAACAAGGAACGACGAACGAAGTTGTACATCAAATACTTGCCCACATCCATCTCGCTCAAGTCCATCACCTTCGTGCAAAAACATTCGCCAACCTCATGCTTAAATACACTCCTGGAAATGGAAAAAAGAACACATTGACACCGGTGTGTCAGACCCACCATACTTGCTCCGGACACTGCAAGAGGGCTGTACAAGCAATGATCACACGCACGGCACAGCGGACACACCAGGAACCGCGGTGTTGGCCGTCGAATGGTGCTAGCTGCGCAGCATTTGTGCACCGCCGCCGTCAGTGTCAGCCAGTTTGCCATGGCATACGGAGCTCCATCGCAGTCTTTAACACTGGTAGCATGCCGCAACAGCATGGACGTGAACCGTATGTGCAGTTGACGGACTTTGAGCGAGGGCGTATAGTGGGCATGCGGGAGGCCGGGTGGACGTACCGCCAAATTGCTCAACACGTGGGGCGTGAGGTCTCCACAGTACATCGATGTTGTCGCCAGTGGTCGGCGGAAGGTGCACGTGCCCGTCGACCTGGGACCGGACCGCAGCGACGCACGGATGCACACCAAGACCGTAGAATCCTACGCAGTGCCTTAGGGGACCGCACCGCCACTTCCCAGCAAATTAGGGACACTGTTGCTCCTGGGGTATCGGCGAGGACCATTCGCAACCGTCTCCATGAAGCTGGGCTACGGTCCCGCACACCGTTAGGCCGTCTTCCACTCACGCCCCAACATCGTGCAGCCCGCCTCCAGTGGTGTCGCGACAGGCGTGAATGGAGGGACGAATGGAGACGTGTCGTCTTCAGCGATGAGAGTCGCTTCTGCCTTGGTGCCAATGATGGTCGTATGCATGTTTGGCGCCGTGCAGGTGAGCGCCACAATCAGGACTGCATACGACCGAGGCACACAGGGCTAACACCCGGCATCATGGTGTGGGGAGCGATCTCCTACACTGGCCGTACACCACTGGTGATCGTCGAGGGGACACTGAATAGTGCACGGTACATCCAAACCGTCATCGAACCCATCGTTCTACCATTCCTAGACCGGCAAGGGAGCTTGCTGTTCCAACAGGACAATGCACATCCGCATGTATCCCGTGCCACCCAACGTGCTCTAGAAGGTGTAAGTCAACTACCCTGGCCAGCAAGATCTCCGGATCTGTCCCCCATTGAGCATGTTTGGGACTGGATAAAGCGTCGTCTCACGCGGTCTGCACGTCCAGCACGAACGCTGGTCCAACTGAGGCGCCAGGTGGAAATGGCATGGCAAGCCGTTCCACAGGACTACATCCAGCATCTCTACGATCGTCTCCATGGGAGAATAGCAGCCTGCATTGCTGCGAAAGGTGGATATACACTGTACTAGTGCCGACATTGTGCATGCTCTGTTGTCTGTGTCTATGTGCCTGTGGTTCTGTCAGTGTGACCATGTGATGTATCTGACCCCAGGAATGTGTCAATAATGTTTCCCCTTCCTGGGACAATGAATTCACGGTGTTCTTATTCCAATTTCCAGGAGTGTATTCATAGGATTGTGTGAATGTGTGAAATCAAATTATGTGAGGTAGGAATTGTGCAAAAGAAACGTGTGAACAACTAAATAAGTTAAGCACATCAGACAGCTAATGAACTACAAAATAACAGTCATTGACTATGGACTTAAGTAAAAAATAGACTATCGGTAAAAACAAGTCATTAGTTCTGAAATGGACAGTATATAAAGAACAAAAGTAAGGCATAATAAACATTACAACTATATGCCACTTATTTTCTCAACATAAAAATAAAAGAATAACTACTGTAAGTAGGCTGTTTATGTTTTCTTATTGGCAACGTTACGTAGCACTCTGTATGAAAATCACTGGCTGTGCTGTGTGCAGTCTGTGGCTAGTTTGCATTGTTGTCTGCCTATGTAGTGTTGGGCAGCTGCATGTGAACAGCGGGTAGCGTTGCGCAGTTGGAGGTGAGCCTCCAGCAGTGGTGGATGTGGGGAGAGAAATGGCGGTGTTTTGAAATTTGTAAGACTGGATGTCATGAACTGCTACGAATATTATGATTTTTCACCACTATTAAGGTAAATACATTGTTTGTTCTCTATTAAAATCTTTCATTTGCTAACTATGCCTATCAGTAGTTAGTGCCTTCCGTAGTTTGAATCTTTCATTTAGCTGGCAGTAGTGGCACTCGCTGTATTGCAGTAGTTCGAGTAACGAAGATTTTTGTGAGGTAAGTGATTTGTGAAAGGTATAGGTTAATGTTAGTCAGGGCCATTCTTTTGTAGGGATTACTGAAAGTCAGATTACGTTGCGCCAAAAATATTGTGTGTCAGTTTAAACACAGTCATGTCTAATTCACTACATTTTACTTATTTTCTCCTTATAAAAACAAATAATAAAAAAATTTCTTGTTGGATGTGTTCCCTTTTTTTAAAAAATTTGTACCATTTGTTAGGATAATACCTCAATACTTGTGTGTGTATATTTCTTTGTCAAAGCAATTCTTGGAAATAATTCTTATCTGTTAGTGTAACAATGTTGAAATGAGGGTCTAGAAACAAAAACGTTTTACTTGTACATGATATTTAGAAAATGTGTTAGGAATAAATTTTACTTAAATACTACATTTATAAAAAAAATATATTTCTAAGAAAATCGATGTGAAAGACTCTTCACTTTCGATAACAAGCTTCTTAAGAAACAAACTACACACTTAAAAAAAGAAAGAAAATAATTAAAAAATAATAATAGCATAAAAATATTCTTCTCTTGTCATTTTCAGAATAATGTGGAAGAATATAAAAATATAAAATAGTAATACAAACTAGCATAGAACCAGAATAACGTGGCTGAACAGTAGGCAACAAAATTTAGATAAAGCAATAATTTTTGACTGACTTAGACAACGATTCAATCATTGCCTAACTTCAGTGCAAAAATTAAGTTCGAAGGGTGGTGATATGTAAGGTGTCAGGCAAATCCAACACCTTCCATGAAAACCCCGACATGATAAGGAAATCCAGTAGTATGTCACATAGCTCCGAATAAATCGTAACATTAAATTAACCAAAGTAATACGAGTAACGAGTGAGCAAATGGAATACCACAGACTAACACAAGAATGCCTAAATGCATGTCATACCTTCCCACCGTGAGACAGACGCAGTTCCGAGGGGAGAAACGAGAACAGAAGCCGAGAGCAGAACCGTGTTAAGCGAGAAGGCCCTACGATAAGGGACGGACACCCACGTCGCCAGCTAACTGCTACGACCACACCACCCGCAAGTTTTTAGCGTGAGACTTTTTCGCGTCTCTGTTACGTTAAGACCACCCCCAGCCCATGTTAAAAGCTAGAGCCCTCCAGAAGAACAGTATAGATCTTACGATAACACAAAAAGGGCTACACCACCCGCAAGTTTTAGCGTGAGACTTTTTCGCGTCTCTGCTACGTTGCCAACTTTAAAAAACATTGCCCCACCACGAAAAGTATAACGTTTCTCATTGGATTTGTAGGCGGAGCTTAAGGTTAACATTGAGACCCTGACTGGTCAGATGAAATCACAGCCAGATAGTTTTTTTGAACCAACTTTGGTAAATTGTAGTAAGGAGAAGTTAGGAGAGAGTTGCTTCGGAGACGGCGAGGTGAACGGAGCTGTGCTCGCGCCGCCCCCTGACGAACACCGACAAGGTAATGAACGCACGCGATGCCGCATAACAGCGCATAAAGCTTCATTCAGAACTGCAGAAGTCTCATCTGTTCCACCCCTTTTTGCGTAATACTAGTGTCGATCCTGAATTTAAGCTCATGGTGTTCACATTTGCCACTTGAAGTAAAAATCTGAATCGCGATGATTTTTCTGTTATATAGTTATTGAGAAGTCACATCAGCCACTGTAATTTACGACAAGTTAGATAAGTAATTAAAGATAATTGAGGGTCACGGTAGACCATTTTGATAGTTTTCTCTCTTGTGAAACTTAATTGAAACCTAGATTATAGATGTGATATGGCATAGGTCATCCTTCGATCCATTGTAGAACTTGGAAACCCATTCAGGGAATATTCGTTCACATTTTTCCTGAACGCAGTTGGTTTTTACCATCCTATATTAAAACATTTCCTTTTATCAATAGTGCAATTTATAAACGATGTTTTGAGAGTAGAATAAAATTTCCAATGGTAAACTTAATTGCTTTTTCGACGTTATTTTACCAGCTAACTAAAAATAATAAAGCCTTGAACACCTTCCACTAAATTTAGTTAGTATTAAGATTCTTTTACGGGGAGTGCAGTGGAGCTGACGCTGAATTCATTAAGTATGTGGTTATATCATCGCTAGTCTCACTGAACTCTTCTGAATTCTACATGTCATGTGTGGTCTGGCGTCTCCTTACCAGCAACAGGTCCCAGGTTCAAACTACTCAATTCCCTAAAAAACACGATCAGAGCGTCGTAACGCGAAAGTGGTAGGGAGACACGATATAGAACAAACAGACACCACGCAGAATGTGTAGAAGCGAACTTTAGGGAACTTGTGGTTACATCAGTTGCGTTGTGATTTGGCGAAGCCAAGGTATGTGCAAGCAGTATCTTTTCTAAGGTGGCCCGTTTGACTTATGTTTTCAATGGAATGCAACAGTTTGTTTTTGAACTGGCGATGTCGACGCTGTGATAGTGAAAAACGTGTCTTTGGTGACAACACAGGTCATTATCGTAGCCCGATGTCTACGTTAAGTTGGAATGCCAGAGGTTAGTAGTGAACTGAATGAATGTGATACCGATAAACGATAAACTGGTGTGCATCGTAGTGCGAGGTCCATATTAGGTTACAATGAGACTTTACGTAGTGAACTGGTGCAGTCAACGAATGTGTACATGGTCTGTCGGCTGGTCCCAGCGGAGGTTCGAGTCTTTCCTCCAGCATGGGTGTATGTGTTTGTCCTTAGGATAGTTTAGGTTAAGTTAGTTTAAGTAGTATGTAAGCAAGCCTACGGACTGATGACCTTAGCCGTTAAGTCCCATAAGATTTCACACACATTTGAATATTTGCACATGGTCTGTGTCGTTACCCGAGGTCTACGTTAATTCGGAGTGCTAGAGTCTGAGTAGCGCGATTGGTGAATCCATAGCACATTATAGCAAAAAGCGCCTCCTTCGTGGCAATCTGATGTCCATCGTGCCTCGAGGTCTAGGTAAGTGTGAAATGCTACAGTTACGTTGCCAGTTTGCGAAGTTGACGAATGTTACAGCGCAAAACGTGTCTGCGGTGACAGACTGGTCTGTTTAATTTCCCGAGGTCTATGGTAGTTCTGAATGCAAAAGTTTGGTAGTGAAATGGCGAATCTAACAATGTGATAGTGACAGAGAAATCTGTTTCGTAGCTGCAGATCTACATTACTTTGGAATGCACAGTTTGGTTGTTAGTTTGCAAAGTAAAGGTATGTGGTGGCGAAAAACATGTCTGTGGTGACAGACTGGTCTGCATCGCAGCCTGAGATCTTGGTTAGGTTGAATTCAACAGTTTGGTTCTGATTACGCGAGGTCCACAAATATCACAGCAAAAAAACTTGTTTCTGATTACAGACAGGTCTATCGTAGCGCGAGCTCTGTATCACATTGGAATGCAACAGGTATGTAGTGAGTTGGTGAAGTCAACGAATATGATAGTGCAAGACATGTCTGTAGTGAGAGACTGATCTGTACCATAGCTTAAGGTCAACGTTAATTTGTAAGTGAACAGTTTGGTTGCGAAATGACGGAACGTAGGTATGTGATAGCGAAAAATATGTCACTCGTGAAAGATTGATGCTATCGTAGACCGAAGAGCGAGTCAGGTGGGAAGGCACTTGTTTACTTGACAAATCTAATGATTATTGTAGCGTCTGTGGTGACAGTCTGATATGTAGCTTAGCCCAAGTTATACATTATCATGAATTGCGACAGTTTCGTTATGAAATGGCAAAACTGACAGTACATTAACGACAATAGTATCTATGGTAACAGACTGGTTTGTGGCGTAGCTCATAGTCCAGAATATGTGTAGGTATGCAATGGTTCGATTGAGAGTTTTCGAAGCGAACGAATTTGATAGCATAAAACTTGTCTGTAGTGGCAGATTGGTCTGTATCGTAGCCTGAGACCTAGGTTGGATTCAATACAATAGATCATTCTGAATTGGCGAAGCCAGTGACTGTGATATTAAAAAACGTGTCAGTGGTAACGCAGCTATTGCAGCGTGAGGTCTGGGTTAGGCTGCAGTGCGAAACGTTTGTTGTGATTTGTCAAAGCCAACGTATGTAATGATCAAAGACTGACCTGTATCGCACCCAAGGAATGCATTAGGTGATTATGTAACAGTTTGGTAATGAGATCACGAAGCCTACGGATGCGTTAGCCCAAAATGTGTCTTTGGTGACAGACTCTTCGTATTGTGCCACAAAGTCTATGTCCGGGTGAACAGTAACCGTTTGGTTCTGTAATTGCGAAGTCACGAATATGATGGTAAAAAACAAATCTGTGGTGACATTCTGGTCTGTATTGTAGCCCGAGGACAAAGGTCTAGGTTAGGCTGGAATGCTACAGTTTGGTTGTAAACTGGCAAATACAAAAAATGGTCTAGGGACAAAACCGTGTTTCCGTTGACAGAAGGGTCTCTGACGTAGACTGAGGTCTAAGTCCGGTTGGAGTGATAAAAATCTGTTTGTGAGCTGACAAAAAATGGTTCAAATGGCTCTAAGGACTATGGGACTTAACAGCTGAGGTCATCAGTCCCCTAGACTTAGAACTAGTTAAACCTAGGTAATCTAGGGACATTACACACATCCATGCCGGAGGCAGGGCTCGAGCCTGCGACTGTAGCAGCAGAGCGGTTCCGGACTGAAGTGTGAGCTGGCAAATGTAAGGAATGTGATAATGATAAACTTGTCTATTTGGACTGACTTGTATCTTACACCGAGGTCTAATTTAATTTGGAATGCAACAAATGGTTGTGAGCTGGTGAAGTCAACGGTATGATAGCGAGAAATTTTATGTGGTGACATAGTGGCCTTTATCATAGCACGAAGTAGAGATTAGGTTAGAATGAAAGTGTGTTGTTGAAGGTGACAAACTGGTCGGCAGCGCAGGTTGAGGTCTAGGTTAGGTTGGAATGCTGCAGGTTGCTTGTGAGCTGCCGAAGACAACTAATCTGGTAGCAAAAATGTGTCTGTCGTGACAGACTGGACTGTATCGTTTCCCGAGGTCTGCGTTAGGTTGTATGCAACATATTGATTGTGAGTTAACGACACCAACGAATGTTACAGCTAGAAAAGTGCCTCTTGTAACAGAGCAGTGTGTGGCATAGCCCGAGGACTAGGTGTGATGACGATAAACGTGTTGTGGAGACAGACTGGCCCGTTGCTTAGCTCGAGTTCCATCTTAGGGTTGAGTGTAACAGGGTGGTTGTGAGCTGGTGAGGACATCGAATCTGAAGGCGAAAAACAAGTCTACGGTGACAGCATAGTCTGTATAATAGCTGAGGTGTAGATTAGATTGGAATGTAACAGTTTAGTTGTGAACTGGTGATGGTAACTTGTGTGATGACAAAAACGAGTCTTTTGTGAGGGACTGGTTTGTATCGCACCTTGAGCTCTATATTACGTTGTATTGTAGCAGTTAGGTTGTGAGATGGCGAATTATAACTGTTCTTTTAACTGAGAATAATATTCTCAAGCTAATTCCCTTACGGGGTAGAGGTGATCGATAATATCGGAAATAGTTAATAGCATTGAAAATGATCTGATTGAAATTATCGATGTAAAACCTCTCATCAGAATAGCGCCTGCAGCAAAGTAGCGCTTCAGGGAAATTGAAGCGGGTTCAACGAGGCTACTTTTGTTACTAAATTCTACTATATAAACCATGCACGGGTATTGTTATCTCTCTTGTCTTGTTTTTGCGCTCTGAATAAGTCTACATAGCTGCGGCGTGCGATGTAGCTAGCATTTTGGTGCGATATGCCACGGAAAGGATCTGGTCACTTTTGTTAAACGGCAATAAAATTGACTATATTTAATGTATGCAGAAATGACTTTTGCCGTAAGGTTATGGACTAAGAATATCTGAGGAACGGTGTGCGCGAGAAAAAGTAGTGCTCTATATTAAATTCTATTACATGCCGAATAACCGGTAATAGGATCTGTGGACTAAACAAAGGGACATTTAATTGAATATAAGAACGGAAGTAGACACTTAGCTTTTTGAGGGTAAAGGCGTACGAAGTTTGAATCACTGTATCGAAGTGCAGTAATGGACCATATTCGGTGATCTCTATACACCCTGGATGTGGAAGTCTGGTCTCTGAGTATAGGACTGGAGCGTGTCTGCAGACACGTGTGCTTTACATCGTCCACCATGTTGTAGTTTGGCAAACAAATTTCCATAGGTCTGTATGTGACTTTATGTCGATATGTAATAGGCTTATGTGGGAGCGGAATCGAAAAGTATTTTGTTTTCTTGTTCTCGTGACATATCCTACCAGCCATATTGTAAATTGGCAAGAAACGAAGTATGAGCATCTATGACTGACACGATCAGACAGCTGAAGTTCACCATCCAGGTTGTATAGAGATCATTGACCATAGTCCTTACTATAATATTTTTGAGTGACGAACTATACAAAAGAACATGGACATTTTACTTACCGTAATTGCAGGATCAACCCTCCTTGTCCCTATATACAAAACGCAATCATTGATAATCATTTAATTATTATTTAACGTTGTGATTTCCAGAATAGCGTGTGTATTGTCAACGATAATCATAGTCAAGCTGCACGCTGTATCTCTGGATGACGGAAGGATAGATTATGAAATTTTAGGAAGCGTATATTGTGACTTAAAAGCTATTTAACATTTCATTTCCAATCGAACAGGAATTATACAAAATCAGAAACAGTGCGTATAGGTAGTAACTTCGGAAACAGCAAGTTAAAAAAAAAAAAGCTACCATCCAAAGATGTTATAACTATCTTGTCTTCGGTAACGCAGCAACAAATGAAGAGTGATCGACCGTGCAAAAATTCAACATTAATTATTATTGTTATGAAAACGAGAAATTTAGTCACTGTTACAGTGAAGATGTTTGTCGCTGCTCCATCTGATATGTAGATATAACGAAAAGTAGGGCATACACAGCAGATAACAACATCGATATCTTACGTCAGAGAAGTCGACGACAGCAGATCGACAGAGGGCGGGTACAGAATGTAACGAATGTGATAGCGGGAAAAGAGTCTGCTGTGACTTGTCTGATCTATAGTTTGGCCTGAACTATGCATTACATGGAATGCAACAATTTCGTTGTGAGTTGGAGAAGCCGATAAGTCTGATAGTTAAAAACGTCTCTGTGGTGACGGACTGGTATGTAGGAGTAGAGGATGTGTACTTTAGCCTGGAATTCAACAATATGGCTCTGAACTGACGAAGCGAACAAATGTGATTGTGAAAAATGTGTCTGTCGTGACAGACTGGACTGCAGCGTAGGCCGAGGTCTTGGTCAGTTTTGAAGGCAACCATTGAATGTGGTAGTGAAAATGTGTCTGCTTGCCTGAGTGTGTGTGTGTAGTTCGAAGTCTAGATTAGGTTGTTATGCAACAGTCTGGGTGCGAATTGGCGAAGGTATGGAAAATGGTTAGGAAAACATGTCTGTGGTGACAGACTGATCTGTATCATAGCCTGAGATCTAGGTAACGTTCGAATGTAACTTCGTGTTTGAGCAGGAGAAAGCATGTCATGTATTAGCGAAAAACTTGTCTGCGGTGATGGAATTTGAAAACTTATTATATCAGAGTTACTTAGCAAATCATAACAGTTTTAATGTGAGAATTTTTCTTCTTTTATCTGTGTGTATTAGGCATTTGCAAGTTAGACCCTTTCGGTTGCCATTATTAATATTTTCACCTCTTCTCGGTCTTTCTAAAGACATTATGCCAAGTGCATAATATTTCATCGTTAATTTGTATATTGTGTCAGCTTTCATTCTTGTGACATCGTCTAACCAGTTTTTTCTTCGTTTATTAATCTGCTTATTCCCGCTTTTCACTCCCTGTACTTCTTCGCCGTCAGCATTAATGCTTCTGTCAGATAGTGTGTAACCAGCTACTATTGCTTTTGTTACAGTCCACCAGCCACTTTCAAATGTCACCGCTGTTTATGACGTCCTTCTGTAGAGCTTAGATAGGGTACCCTTTCTTACTTTAGTTCTGAAGGTTCTATACATTGTTCTGTTAATGTAATTAAACCTCTCAACTTTATTTTTTATATCTATTTCCGCATTAAAGAGACAGTATTTCCCAAGACACTGAACGATTTTACCATCTCTGTCTTCTGATCATATATTATTATTTTGCTGCAAACTGATGTATAGCCCTTGAATCTATAATTTCTGTTTCGTCAGAAGACTCAAACAAATTACATTGCTGAATGGTTGTGGATATGATATTAACAGTTGTCTGGAATGCGTTCACAGCTCCAGGAAAGTCATGGTCTGGGATGTGTGTTGATTGTCGAACCACACAAATATTTATCTGGGCCATATTTGCCTGAAGCATTGATCCCTTAAATTTGTTGTAAACGAGAAAATTGCTTTGTCCAGCGCTATGCCAATTTTTTCTGAAAATATGGGGAATCCCAGGTATGTCAGTGCCTGTGAGTATATTTTTTCAAAATCAAGAAAAATATGCACAAAGAAAGAAACTAGCTCACTTTAAACTAGATCAAATTCTGTTTATAAATAATAACACCGATTAAGTTTCCCTTCTTGAGTACATTGACCGATGAGCCAAAACATTATGCCCTCCTACTTAAGGGGCTCCGGAAAGGCTCAAAATCATGAAAAGTTCAGTTTTTACTTTATTGCGTTTTCTGAATCTGCATACTATTATTACCTTTTAATAGATATATAATTTATTCAATTCCAAAGACTACAACTATTTTTAAATTTTTTTTGAAATGTGTTCTACATGGGCGTGACCCACTGTGGCGCTGTTAAACTGCTGTCAAATGGTGTTATTATTAACGTCCGTGTTCATCAGGTACATTTTAGTGATGTGAGATAAAGTATGTGTTGTGGCTAACCTGTGATGGTTCAATATATATCGCTGGTGTGATTGTCGATTGTTTCATGTTTATTTACTCTGTCGTTATCTCGAAAATATTCGTAATTAATTCTGTTTCTTGAGTCTCTGTTATGTTGAAGTATAATAATGAGTAAAAGTAAAGTTATTAGAAATCCTCTGAAGGCTTTTAAGAAAAGGAGAAATGTTGGAAAGCCAAAGGTATGTGTTATTACTGTAAACAATAAAGACGATAACCAAGTGAGTGAACCTAACCTCTCAAGTACACCTGCCCATAGCAGTCAAAGTGGGAAAGAAAATACTTCACAGAAGAAGCTTGGTTCAATGAGTGAAAACTATGAATGTTTTATGGGCGAATCGGATGTGAATGAAATATTCGATATGTCGGTTCTCAAAGGAATTTTTTCAAACTGTGTAAGATGTATTCATTGTAGTGAATTTGGTCTGGAACTTTCCATAATAAAGCACGTATGACTTGCTAGTGAAATACAACTGAAATGTGATAAGTGTTCATACATGACCACCTTTTGGAACAGTGTTGCAGTAACTGCAACTGAAGAAAATGGTAGCAAAATCTACGAACACAACAACGAGCGATGCTTGCTTTAGACAAGGAACGCCTTCGGGCTCCAGACAGGGCTGTAAAGAGTCTAGAAATACAAACAAGAGTAAACAGGAGGAGGAACAAGAGGAAACTGGAGGAGGAGTTTGCAGAGGATGAAGATAATCCATCCTATGGACCTGGAATGCACTAAAAAGTTAATCCAATCTTTGTCGCTCGATTCCCAAAACTTTTATTTTCTCATACTAATTACATGTTTTCTAAGGATCTTCCAAACATATTTGTTTCAAACTTTCAGTAAATGTTACACAGTACCTTCTGCATAATTTAACACAGCCTTTTTCCAAAAAACTGTATATTTTTGAATATATAAATAAAAAATTGCAAAATAATGTTGTGAATTTTCATTACAATTGAAAAAAAATCATCTTTAATAACTGAACCAAAATTTTGTAAAATCCCTGTGTTAAGTTGTAGCCCATATTCCAATAAATAATCTGTAAAAAGTTCAACTTCCTACCTCAAATACTTTGTGAGGAAAGATGTAATTTATAAGCGTTATTTTAACATTGCATGTATAGGGCGCTCCGGAGCCCCTTAATAGCTAGTTTTTGGAACGAAATACATCACTGATTACATCAGGGGTCCGATAGTTTGTTGGTAGTTTTGTCGGGGTATGTGGAGTTAGATGTCAATGTACAGTCATTCGCGTAAATAACGGACCACTGATATGCGTACGTAATGATGGCGCTAAATACCGACCCAGATGGGTTCCATTGAGTTACGTCAGGCGAATTTGGTCGCCTAGACATCACGTGAGTTCGCCTTAATGCTCCTCAAACCACTGTAGCGTGGTTCTGGCTCTGAAACACGGTCGTTATACTGCTGAAAGATGACACCGCCATCGGAGAAGACATCAACAGAGAAGGGATGCAAGGTGGTCCTCAGCTGTCAGCGTGTCTCCGATTACCACCACCGGTCTCACGCAAGCAGAGGAGAATGTCTCCCATAGCGTACTGTTGCTCCCACCAGTCTGTGTCCGTGGCGCGCTGCACGTTTCGAGCTTCCGTTCACCTCAGTGGTGGTGTAAGCAGAGACGACCAGCCACCTAATGTAGCGAAAATGTAATTCATCTGAAGAGCTGACACGTTCCCATTGGTCGACGGTAGAATTTCGATGGTCCCGTGTCCAGTGCAATGGTAACTGACGATGTCGTTGGGTCAACATGTGTACACATAGAGGTGGTCTACTGCACAGCTCCATGTTCAACAATGAACGATGAACAGTGTACTCCGAAATATTCGTGCGTGCACCATCATTGTGCTCTTTTGGTAGAGATACTTGCGGTCATAATCTATCCTACTTTAGAGAGCAGACAAACCTCCAAACACTACGTTCTGTGGAGGGTCGTGGACCTCCATCCATTTAGCACTTACTGATAGTTTCACTGTCCTTCTACCAGTATCTGTAGATGCTCACAACAGTAGCACGTGAACATTTGAGCAGCTTAGCCCTGCATGTAGTAATAGTCGCTTACCTCCATGGACTTCTCCTTTTGCCGACCGTATTTTCGCTCGGCGAACCCCCGTCAGTGTCCGCTTCGATTACGCACCTCTGTTAGTGCGTCAGGTGTCCGCAGTGTCATTGTGGGCAGTGGTCATAATGTTTTGGCTTATTAGCTAAACTGTCATACTGATTGCAGACGTTGACTATAGATACTTTCGTTACTTACAACTGAGCTAAATTCCTTGTAACCTATTTCGTCTCCAGTAAAAGTATGAAAACTTAATAAGAAACAGTTTACTTTTAAAATGTTTCCACTTGTTAAAAAATTAGGCTATTGTTGTAATATTTCCCATTTTCATAGCAGATGCAGTGCAGAACATGTACATTTCCAAACAACAAAGAACGCAACACAAAATTATAACCTTCATTCCTATGAATTAAAAAGGCAGGGTGATTCCTCTTTACTTAGTTTTGTGAGTGATTGGTGAGTGGTGAGTCTTAAAAAGAAAATAACGCTTTTGTCCACCTCTAACTCTGACCAGTCCCCTCACGTGTGTTTGTTCACATCAGGATCGTTCTTACAGTGGGTACAGTATGGAGTAGCAGTAACGTATATACTTAACATTTAAATCTAGTCACGTCAGTGTTCACTGGAGAGTGAGAACAGCCGAATACCAGCATCTTAGGTTAACTCCTATGACACCTGCGCAGACGTCAATGAATCGAAATAGTAAGTGTAATATGATGCAGGTCAATCAGGAGGCTGTGAACTGTAAGATGCCGTATCGGACGTAAAGAGATACAGGACAACACTACACTTTGCAGCCACGTCGCTTGAATTCACCGCTTTATATTCTTCCATCGTTCTGGACAGGTAAGGTGGCAAGCGCTGAGGAGTAACGCATACTCTCTCATGTCATCCAGTTAACCCTGCACTGCTAATGTGTTCGTTCATATCATATGATGGGGCTCTTAGACCCAGTTTGCTCTTCTCTCCTATCTTTTAATGACTGAGAATACAAACACGTTTGACATTGATTTATGTTGTACACATAATCCAAGCAAAAACGTTTTGCTTTGGGTTTGAACAAATATTTGTTCGTTTTACTACTTCGTTGATGGTTCTTCAGAAGCGACAGGACCAGTTCTTAGCTCGTAAAACAGTTATCCCCAGCTGTGTTTCTTGATGTTTTGGTTGCTCTCCAATAAACTTCCGAATTTGAGGTGTAAGCTGTTCTTGAACCAGCTACACTGAACACATTCATTCTGTATTTGCCAAGTCTGGAAGGATTATACATTTGAAACCTACATTGTCCTCGAGATTTTCATATGCAGCCCTATATTCTCCAACAGAATAACGTGCCATGCATTTTTCTGTTAACAAATCATAGATATTTCGTAAAGGAGCCAATTTATCCCATATTCTTCTGTCACACCTAGTTGAATCATTATTAAATCTTAGGCATAATATCAGAAATCTGAACCTCTGTAGAGTCATTGCAGTATAGAATATTTCTAATTCTGTGTCACCTCTGCTCTTCTATACTTACCGTAAGCATCTTCGTATTTTTCACCTAAATACATCAGACCAATAAAAAATTAATTTCAACTCTGTCTGTCTCATGAATAAAGGACTGAGAAGAAGAATATTTAGAATTAGCGGATACCATGCATAGGTTAGTACCTGGCATTACTTCAACGAATATTTCATCAGTGGAATACATCCGCCATATTTCTATTTCCGGCTGCGCGGGGTAGTTGTACGGTCTGCGGCGCCTTGCCCCGGTTCGCGAGGCTGTCTCCGTTCGAGTCCCCCCTCAGGCATAGCTTTGTGGGTTGTCGTTACCGTAAGTTAAGTTAGATTAAGTAGTGTGTAAACCTAGGGACCGATGACCTCAGCAGTTTGGTCCCATAGGAACTTATCCCCACCACTATATCTGTCTTTTTTTTCGTTCACAACTCCAGTCATACCTGAAATATGTCGTAAAATATTATGTGACGTAGTCCTTAAATGAGGATTAGCCATATCTTTCATCCATTTAGCATGACAGTCCTTAATAAAAAAAAACGCTGTATTCTTATTCCGATTTATATCACTGTCATCCCCACCTCCTTCACTGTCCATATCGTGTACACTATATAGTTCAGAGTCTGAGTCTACACCTTCTTCACCTGATTCTTCACTAGCCATTTCATTTACCAATGTATAGTACAGAGAACTTCTCTCTCGTGCATTTTAGATCTCATCTGAAGTAAACAGGGTGATTCAGCGTATTTAATATGTGCAAGAATCGTATTTATGTTTCAAAAAAAGATATCAGAAGTGCTACTGTGGGTCCTGTAGACCCAAACGCTACTTACCTGCTTGCTAGCGGCAGTTCTGGCAGAAACAGACACGTCAAATTCTCTCCTGGACAGTGGAATTCAACCCACATTCGACAATCAAATTTCATAACGGTGGAAGATAAGAAGCTACAGCACATATGGCGCGGGTATAGTGTTCTAAACCTAACGAAACCTAATCATCAACGTAGCGCTGTGTCTGACAGACCCACAGTAGCAATGGAAGGTAAACGTACATTTGGCTAGTCACGTGTGTCTACTGAGAATTGGTTCAAAGTACCGACCTGCGTGTAACACGATGGACTGAAAACATTCCCTGACTTAAATTATAACCTGAGATTTCACTAGGATGAAAAAAATGAAAAAAATTAAAACTGAAGCTTTTCTTTACGTATTATGAAAATTTTGCGGTCATGATTTCTTCCCCTGTTTCGTGACTTAATCAGTAGCGACTTTTTACGATTTTCTTTTCTTGGTTGTAATTATTAGTTTTCTTCCTTAAATTATATCCTCATTCTGGTTGAATACTATTTCCAGCAAAATGTTAAACTATGAAAGACACACTTCCAGTTTATTTTGCTACATCTTTACAACACAAAAGTCGGTACCAGATATACAGGTTTTGTCAAGCGTGTTCAGTGCTGATTTATACCGGTAATTTGGTCCAAGATCAGTGTTACTCAATATAGCTAATTCATTATCAGGGTACATTTTCTGGATCCCTGGTTAGGTAAAGTGAATTCGTGAAGAGCGTTCATTTCCTGGATCCGCTATCAGCCAAGTTTAAACAGTCGACCCCAGCAGTTACATCGTACCCTCCAACACGCTGCAGCTTTCGTAGTTGAAATGCCATGTATTTTCATAATGCACAGCAAAATACTCGTCACATATTTGCTCATCATGTAATAATTTTTCTGCATTCCTAGCAATTTGTTGTTTATAAAAGAATGTGCCTCAGAGAGCGGACATTGATCTCGGTCTGTCAGCGACCACAAACTGTTTCTCAAATTCTGTTCATTTGACAAATCAAAACCAAAACGCTATAGATCAGTCTGTCACAACACCTAAGATTTAAAGAGAGAGAGAGAGAGACTCTAACAACTTCTCATCCAAAGTGACGAGTGATTCCATTTGTTATAACTGGCGCCACATTTTGCTTTTCATCCACGCTGTTTTCCACTGGGCTGATATGAGAATGGATTTGTATTGCCTAGACAACGCTATTGTAATCTACAGCAGTGGCTTCCAGCTTCTCTTAGGTCATTAGCCGGCCGCGTTGACCGAGACAGAAGAGCGTTGACCGAGTGGTTCTAGGCGCTTCAGTCCGGAACCGCGCGAATGTTAAGGCCACAGGTTCGAATCCTGCCTCGGGCATGGATCTGTGTGATGTCTTTAGGTTAGTTATGTTTAAGTAGTTCTAAGTTCTAGGGGACTGATGACCTCAGATGTTAAGTCCCATAGTGCTCAGAGCCATTTTTTGTTAGGTCATTAGGAGTAAAAACCATCACCAATGGCACTGAATCAAGTTTAGCACATAAATAAAGTTTAGAACAAAAACTGACATAAAAATCCTGGAGGAAGACAGTAACGAGACAAAAATACCTTCAAGAAGCTTCATTGTTTCGACCTGACCTGTCTAGGGCAATTGTGCCCGCTTCCACTTGACTAGAGATGTTTCACCGTAGTCTGAGAATAATCAGCACCACGTCGTCCAGTCCTCTATTTTGTTATGATGAGGAGTGTTTTGTTCCTCTTCAGCTACTTGGCAGGGGGCGCAAAGTGTCAAAATGACCGACGCACACATGGCCTGCACAGTGAACTGGGGCATTCGTCTCGATACTTGCAGCTTCAGAAATGGTCTTTAAACGCAGCGTTGTCCGTCCCCAGTAGCTGAGTGGTCCGCGAAACAGACCGTCAATCCTAAGGGCCCGGGTTCGATTCCCGGCTGGGTCGGAGATTTTCTCCGCTCAGGGACTGGGTGTTGTGTTGTCCTGATCACCATCATTTCACCCCCATCGACGCGCAAGTCGCCGAAGTGGCGTCAAATCGAAAGACTTGCACCCGGCGAGCGGTCTACCCGACGGGAGGCCCTCGTCACACGCCATCTCATCAACACAGCGTTATTACCAACAAGTTTATAGACTGAACTAATATAAGGCCAAACATGAGAAGATGGACATAACGGGGCAACAGCGACAATGTCAACAAAATTAAACTTGCGAAAAATGTTTGTGGATTGCCACAGTCACCAAAATAGTCGTTGATTGAGTAATAGGGATGGAGAATACTTTTAGTCTGCTGTGGAATGTACGCAAGTTTCAAACTTTCTGGGAGACTGAAACTGTGTGTTGGACTGGGAGACGAACCACAAGCCTTAGCCTTTAGCAGGCAGAGCTCTGTCGGCTGCACTACACAGCCACGATTCTGGGGCGTCCTCAAGGCTTTACTTCCACCGCATCCTCTTCTGCTGCCTCGCAGACTTCACAGGGAACTCCTGCAAAGCTGGCGGGAACATCACTCCTGAAAGAAAGGATACTGTGGAGACATGGCTTAGCCATAGCCTCATGGATTACTTTGACAATGAATATCCAGTCTGCGCTGGAGTGTGCTCGGCTTTGAAATAAATTGCATGTCTCGCGGACTGTATGAGTTTGGTAGCAGATATAAAGGGGCACTCAGTTTTATTAACATATATTATGGATAAAGTATCATCCAGTTTTAAAATAGCGAGAGGTAAAGAATAACATGTTTAACGTGGAGCCATGAAATGTCTCGGTGAGATGGTTGGTGCTGTGTGTTTCTAACAGTCTTTTCATATACTCGATTTGGTATCTGTCAGTGTACGTCGTCAGGGGTAGGCAATGCCCTATCTTGACTCAACGCCTTCTTGGTTCCCATTGCACCTTTCCTCCCGCAAGCACAGTAAGTCACGTTCATTTCGTAGTGTTGTGTTCAGGTCCTCGTCTCCCTCTGCCTATGTCCGTCAGTGTTGCCAATGCTTATCAGTTACATTACCCACCCACGATCGTCAAATTACCCCTTTTTACAACAAAATTCCCTCTTTTTGCTAAATATTTGGCAGAAATTCTAACATACAAGAAAATGTCCTTCAATTAGACTAAAAATTAAAAATTAAACATTTTACTTACCTAATCCTGGTTTCCTGGCGCTGAGCGATGCCATACACTGCTTCTCATCATTTCTCTCGTCGATTCGAAAGAGACACATCCTCCTTCTTCTTCTGTCCCCTCTTTTGCAGCTCTAAATGGTACTATGGTTTCAGTTTTCAGTCTGCTTCTGTGAGCCGCTTTTAAGTTTTTAAAGGTACTAAGGACTCGTTCTGTCGATGTACTGGAGAAAGGAAGACAGAACAGATGGGGGATTATTTTTCTGTAAATTTGAAAAATATGGGGTTTTGGCTGCGGATTTCGTATCAAAAAACGTTCTTCCAGAATACAGTCGTAGGTTTAGATACATCAAATCTAAGTTTTCATGGTTCGGCATAACATGATTTTCCCACTCAGCATCCAGCTGCTAACAGTTGATTAATTTTTGAAGAACGGGAAACCTCATTACGAAAGTGAGCAAGGATTTCACAGTGTAAAATTGCGATGTGTTTGGTTCCACTATGGAAATTATTTAAAAAATGCGATCTGAAAAGTCAAAACGTATTCTGATCTGTGATACAAGCTCTTCACAGATATTTAAATACCTTTTGTAAAAGCCATTTACGTCCTGTGGCTCTTCTTCAGTGGTGGGTCTAAGTCCATTAAATGTCTCCTGTGCAGTGATACCCATGTATATCTTATCTAATCTAGCACAGTGCCTATAATCTGCATGGTCTAAGAGCAAAATTGGAGTGGTCTTAATAACATCAAAAGTAGTAGAATTAGAACACAGATCTTTAAACATTTTTTCTACTTTTGATTTCTTTTTATGAAGGAGAGAGACATCACTTTAAAAAAATATATTGAAGTCTGTAAGTATGCCTAAGACATGAACGATAAATAAACCAATGTAAATGTGTTATCCACAGTTGAAAGCATACTTTCTACAGTTGAAGATAGTTTTTCCAAAGCAATACTTCTCAGGCGAACATGAAGTGCGTCATACTGTTCCAGTACCCTACCCATACATGATTTGATAGGCAACATCTTTCGAATTGCACAAGGACATAGAATACTGTGTATTTCAATGCGAAGAAAACACTTAAAATTCCTTAAATGTGTCCTTCCTGCCAAAACCTCTACTGAAATGGTAAGTTAAGTTTCTCAGCAAATCCTCGACACTTCTTGGACGTTGTAAGCATACTTTTGAAGCACAAAGGTAAATCAAATCACATGATCATTCAATACATGCTACATGCAGGAAGTTTCTTTCAGCCTCGAAAAACTGTGTCATGCGCTCCAACCATTACATTAGCTGTGTCCGAGCGAAAACCAAAGAGAGTATCAAGATTAATGCTCCCTGGTTTAAAAGAATCTTTCGTTTCCTTGTATAAGGCGTCAGCATACCCGATGAAACTTCAAACATATCGAAGAAATTAGTTTTAATCTGGCCTGAATTCGTATCAAAATGCACTATTGTTAATGCACATTGTTTTGCAACGGTTATATCAGTAGTTTCTCCATGATCAGTGAAGAAAACGTATATGGATGTCTCAGCTTATGAAACAACGATCCTGAAAACGACTTCCCCAACACATTCTCAATAACACTTTGATTTCGTACACTTTACAGAAATCTTCTGAGCGACTGTTGAATCAGAAAATGTATTCTTGCAATGAGGAAGTTACTGCCAGTGACAAGTGCTGTCAATGTAATTTCCTCTCTATCTACGACGTCGGCATTGTTATTTACCATTGAAGATATATAACAAGCAGATGCAACGGTTTTCATTTTTGTGTGCCTTAAATTTTAGATTTATGAGCTGTTAAAATACTGCCACATACCTTGCGGTACGACAAATCATGTCCGTCACACTGTTTGTTGCTCTTCTGTGACCAACCAGTGCACTCGACCACGCTTAACAAGGCATCACAAAATCTGTTCATTTTTGATTTCCTTGATTTCCCATTAGAAGAACACGATGTTGAGGTAGAGGTACCATTATGATCCTTTTCAATAAGCTCACTTTGTAAATTAGTGGTTTCAGGTAAAGTAGGTGAGACAGGAAATTGACGAGGAGTATGCAGATTGTCTACAGATTTCGCGCTAACACTTGCTTTACGTAACCACTGTAGTGACACAAAGCGCTGTAATTCAATAACTACACTACTACTGACCACGAGTATAAGCAGAACATTCAGTCCTGTAGTCCGATAAAAATGTAAATGCCGTGTGGCTAGGGCCTCCCGTCTTTTCTTTGTTTTTTTTATTTTTGTTTTTTTTTAATATCCGAAGCAATGTTTAACATTCAACAGCAAACCTATAATGGCAGGGCTAGAGCTCACACTATATCCTTGGCTACTGCACATTCACTGTATCTTCACATAATTTTATTAACATTTTTTACAGTTCTCTCTTCCTTTCCTTTTGAGGGACATTGCGATTCATAAACATAAATTTCATGTCATTTTATATCTATTTAGCATCCTAATATTATTAAAAATTGAGTTGGTTAGCATCCTTTCCTTTCGCAGGAATTCTGAAACTTTGGGTACTTAATACAACAGTTCGGACTAATAATAATATTAACATTGCACTGAATCACCGAATATGCCATAATGGCACGCTACATGTGAAAAATATTTTTTTCTGTCATCAGGGACGGCATATATTCTCTCTCATGCACTGTAGGTTATTCATTGTTGTTACTTGGTAGTTATAAATGAGTGTTATAAAAGTATTATTCAGATATTTTTACAGCCACACAAGAGTAAGCACATTTACATCTACAGACTTACTTGGTATTTCAGAAATGAAGGTTGGTAATACCAAAAATATGAAAAGACGTGGCCCTATAAGACTAATACATAGTATGACAAAACCGTCTCATCATTCCAGGTGACATCATTATAAATATACATTTTCAATACATATTTTCACATATTCAATACATACTTGAAACTTTTCAGTACATAGTTTCACATGTGCAAATTCAATCTATAGGGATGTAGTTCCGTCGGTAACACAGGGAAAGGAAAACATCACCCCAAAAAAATTCCTTCAACAACTGATATTATCCCAGAAGCCACCAAACTAGCGCACAGGACTACTCCAGTGGGAGTAAACACCATACAGCCAAATACTGACGGTGTTTTTCCCATTGGTTGTGTGATCTCAGCAAAAATAATAAGAACATTGATTATAATGAAGCCGATGAGTGTTCCATTTCATCTTTGAGCACAGTGTCAGTAATACTTAAATTCTGAGATAACAGTGCTACTGTTGAGACTGCAAGAGCCAGTTCAATAAGTTTTTTAAAAAGGTGTGGCTTGTTATAGAGAGATACTTTGCTCCTTCTGACCTGCACATCAGTTGCAATATATTCTAAAGTTAGGTTGTTGGCTTCCACCTGCTCTTGCATGAAGCAGATCTCTAGATCCATATGGTTGGTCCTTTCAGAAACATCAGAATTTTCAACCCGTCTGGTAGATCGTTCGTCTGGTGCAAGTCTTTCGAGTAGACGCCACATCGGCCACTTTCGTGTCGATGTGGATGAAATGATGATGATAACGACAACGCAACACCCAGTCCCTGGGCGTAGAAAATCTCCGATCCAGTCGGGAGCCGAACCCGGGCCGTTAGGTATGACATCCCGTCGCGCTGACCACTCAGCTACCAGGGACGGACTAGCAGTCTGGTAAAACTGTGAGACACTGCTGTACTCTGCTCAGCGTAAGAACAAACCTGATCTAAACAAACACAGACGCGATGATTGGTCACCAGCCGTAACTGTGGTACACTGGAGTTGTTCCACTCTGGGAAGTAGGTTCTACTTACGTATTAGACATCTTATCACTATGTCACATTAAACGTAACTTTAAGACATTCTGATGTATTAACAGCCATCAACGTTTCTCTTAATGATACTTTAGCTACATAATTTTCATTTCAAAATTCGTGTACAGTCACAGTCTTTTTGTAAGCGCTACTTGTGCTCCGATTGTCGCGCTGTTCATATGTGCCGTGAAAATGGATGGCACTGCTTCCTGCTTCATAGTGAAACACACACGCGGAACGCCATTAATGGCTAGGAAGAAGTTGTTCTTGGTGTTTTTCTCAAAATTACAGAGATGTTTTTCGAGTAATATCATGTAATAAATATACAGGACAATGTTGCATTATATTCATAGTGTAGTCAGTAGCGGCGTCGATTGATAATGGAGTGGACTGATGGGCACCGGTTCGAAACCTCTTCGGATCTACAGTTTCTCATTAACCGGTTTGAATGCCTAAATAATTTAAATATGAATTTTATCAAATACATGGTAATTAATTCATGCTTAACCATCACTTTTTCAAGATAAATGCACGTTTTCTAGTTTCTAATTATATGTCACCTGTAGAATTCTAGTTTTCATTGCTAATAGAAATTCTTAATTGTCAATATATTATGAAAATTTTGAAGTTAAGAGAACACTGCACAAATAAATTTTATGGAGAAAAATGAAAAATGAATATGCTGCATTTTTGCAGTTGTCACCATAATACTGCAATTTGAATCCAATAGAATTGATCTGGAGCCAAGTTAAGGGATATGTCATGAGAAATAACTAGAAGTTTAAGCTGCCAGACATATTGGAATTAATGCACGAAGCTTTGTGACGCGTCACTGCCGAACAATGGCGGAATGCGGAACAGCACGTCATAGATGAGGGAGAGGAGCAGGAAATGTGGACTTTTTGGTGACGAGTTTTTATTGCTGACCACCTCGTTATCAACGTAGCAGCACTGAAATGTACCGCATTCCTCGGAATCCGACATGGAAGAAATTCGGAGGCTTCAATATTTAACTGCATGGTGAAATCCCGGCATTGCGCTTCTACGCACCACACAGTTCATGCTGGAAAATGACAATTGTTAAAGTCAGAAACTCATCACTCTAGTTTTTAATTACAGGAGTGTGTTAGATAAGATCGAGAACATGTTACGTTTTCCAAGAGATCACCTAAGAAGCTAATCACCTGAGTTTTGCCATTTTTCCCTCCTGTTCAAAAATTAAATGACATTCAAGACTACATTGTTCCCAGCTATTTTTGCGCCTTCATTACAACTGTTCACGTCACTGCAGGTTAGTCGGACCACTTGGCTGGCCAGTGCTTCCCAAGTTAAATGCGCCGCTAAAGCTGTTCTTCCGCATTACCGCTGAGTCGATGTGCTTGTGACGCACGGCGCCAAACGTATCATGTAACTCTGCAGGCTTTCGTGGCCGTTGTCACTGAAGTTAAAAACTTCTGGGTTTTTTGGGCCGCATCATAGTTCCTCTAAAGTAATCGACGTTTCGACCCGTCTGTTGGGATCTTCTTCAGTATCTTCTGGTGTCCACTACTGCTAGACCACTTTAGTAGTAGTGGACACCAGAAGTTCCTCAGGAAGATCGCAGCAGAGGGATCGAAACGTCGATTATTTTAGAGGACGACCTAATAAAACGAAAGATCTTAATTTCATAAAACGTATCCTCTTTATCGTACTTGACTGTACTCGGGACAGCTTGGCTTCTGCTCCACGTGAACCGAATTCCAATGAGGTTCCAACAAACACGGAAGAATATATAGTGTATTGTTGACATGGGGTTTATTCTATTGATGAATATCACAAGATAACAAATAGGTTTAAGATTTACGACACTTGCCACATTTAACAGACAACGATTTTCATATAACCAAAAATATTTGATGTGCAAATTATAAAATAACCCGAAACACACACACCATTTCATATTACCTCTAAATATAGACCGACCATGGATTTACCCTAAATTGTGTAATTACCTTCCAATTAGCAACACTGATATCCGCAGAGAGGGCGCCCGATTCCCACAGGCCACTTCCCCCCCCTTCCCCCCCCCCCCCCGCCTCCATTACTACGGTGGGTGCTCCGGCTTCTCAGGCGGCTGTTTGACACCAGATGACGTATGAAGCGGGCCACTTTAGGACCGGACGCAGCCACACATAGAGCGCCAGTTGACGGCTCTGTAAATCTCGCCGTCGCCTCTGTATTGTCAGCCACCCAGGGCGCGCGGCCAGATGCGTTTTTTGCTGGTCCCAGTGCACTGCGTTGCACACAGACTAGCCGTAAAGCCCTAGGCCGGTGTTACACTATCCTATTTCTTTGTGAAAGTTGATATGTCAAATATTTATATCAAAGACATTTGATGGTGTAGTAGGGAACTTTATCAAATCTTGCCTGTCGTCAAGAAAATACACTATGGGATCAAAAGTATCCGGACAGCCCCAAAAACATACGTTTCTCATGTTAGGTGCATTGTGCTGCCACCTACTGCCAGGTAATCTATATCAGCGACCTCAGCAGTCATTAGACATCGTGAGAGAGCTGAACTGGGTGCTCTGTGGAACTCACATACTTTGAACGTGGTCAGGTGATAGGGTGTCAATTGCATCATACCTCTCTACGTGAGATACCACACTCCTAAACATCTCTAGGTGCACTGTTTCCGAGGTGATAGTAAAGAGGAAATGTGAAGTTACACCTACAGCAGAGAAACATACAGGCTAGTGTCGTCTGTTGACTGACAGATACTGCCGACAGTTGAGGAAGATCGTAATGTGTAATAGACAACTATCCAGACCACCACACATGAATTCCAAACTGCATCAGGATCCACTGCAAGTACTACGTCAGTTAGGCGAGAGGTGAGAAAACTTGGATATCATTGCATCTTTCAGCACGATAGAACACCTCTTCATGATGCATGGCCTGTGGTGGAGGGGTTACACGACAATAATATCCCTGTAATTGACTGGCCTGCACAAAGACCTGATCTTGAAACGTCCCCTTTTGAAAAATTTATACAGGACTGTGCTTAAACTGACACACTATATATTTTTGGCGCAACGCAATATGACTTTCAAAATTCCCTACAAAACTAACATTAAACTATACGTTTCACAAATCACTTACCTCACAAAAATCTTGGTTACTCGAACTACTGCAACACAGCAAGCGCCACTACTGCCAGCTAAATAAAAGATTCAAACTACAGAAGGCACTAACTACTGATAGGCATAGTTAGCAAATCAAAGATTTTAATAGAGACCAAAATATGTATTTACCTTAATAGTCATAATATATATAGCAGTTCATGATAAATTTCAAAACTCCGCCATCTCTCTCCCCACACCCACCACTGCTGGCAGCTCACCTCCAACTGCGCAACGCTACGTGCTGTTCACATTCAGCTGCCGCAGCCCAACACTACAATGGCAGACAACAATGCAAACAGCACAGCCAGTGACTTTTATACAGAGCGCTACGTAACGTTGCCAATAAGAAAACATAAACAGCCTACTTACATAGCCCCCATGCTCCCCACAAAAAATTTTACAAATTGTTTTGGGAAGTGGCCAATAATGATTTGATAAAATTTTTCCTAATTACAATAACAAAGAAATCAAATGCATACACTTATTGATACAATGTTGGCAAAAAGCTAAAATTTTCTCACAGTCCATAAAGACAGTCCTGATCATTCATCACAGTAAGATAGCAACATGTTTCTCAAAGTCTGAGTAGTAAAAGAAAATGCACATGGAAGTAGTGGATTTCCATGCAGTCTGGAAGAAGTAGTGTTGTCCTTCCAACGAAAAGACAGTGCTGACTCTTGACATGCAGACAGGTAATGGGCCACAACAGAGCAAACCCACCGCAGAGTCAGTTGAAGTTTTGAAGAATATTGGTAGGTAGATCATCACACAGTAGACCCACTGTAGTCCTGGTAGAGATTACAGTATTGGTGGACCACCAGAGGTGCAGATCCACTGCAGTCCTTGTAGAAATAATGGTATTGGTGGATCACCAAAGGTGTAGACCCACTGTAGTCCTTGTAGAGATGGCCAGCAGCCATCTGCTGCGACTGTGCAGGTGCACAATCACCATCGAAGAGTCTTGCGGACAATATAGCAAGTCCATGACCACCACTTATGCACTCACAAAACCTTTTGGAAATCCTAAGAACCAGCAATGCTGTTATCCAGTCCCTTGCTGAATTATTAACAAACATACAAACACTATCAATCCCTACTTCTCACATATTGTCCATATACTATGACCAACAGAAACGTGTGCAGTGAAATGGAACTTACAAGTTACTTAATTTGAAGAACTGGTGTCAATTACAATTTGTAACATAAGAATACAATAACAAAGCTACAAAATACATCAATAAAGAACATAACAATACAGATAACATTTGTAGTAAAACGGGCTTTACAAAAGAATAGAAATAGACATATACATCAGTGTTACAGGCATTATGACATAAATTCATTCATAAAAGATCAGAATAACTTTTGAAACATCAACTTCACACATGAGCATTAAAACAAAACAGAACAAATAATGTTTAAACATCTTAAAAAAGTAAATAACAGGAAAAATTCCACAACATAACTCATATCAGCTAAACACATAAAGACAGGAAAAACACAAATATATGAGAGTACACAAACACATAGCCAAATAACACAAGAGGAAAGGGCAGGGTTTGTTTTCAGTGTAACATTTGGTACTGCAGTCCAACCCAAAACTTCATTCCATAGATCTTTCGTCTTATTTCAACATTTGTTTCCACCAAAAAAATCCTATCCAAGCATGCTTTCTGTATTTATATGTTCACATATTTCTTACCTCATTATTTATTTTCCATTATCTTACCTCATCATTTATTTCCAAGAAAATCCTACCTAAACTTGTTGTCTCTAAACCCTACTTTTTTGTTCATACCCTCTTTCAAAATATTTTTTTGGCCAAACCATATTCTTATAGCTTCTCAATGCATTTCTTTCCATTCACCAAAACCTTTTCTCTTATATAGCCTACCCCATCTTAAGCTAACTTAAATCTACGGAGTTCAGATACTAAACTAAGGAACGAGGCAATGCAGCAGCACAAAACAATTAACACAAACAGCAGTGATAAAAAATGTAAATTATCAAAGCAAGCTACAGTAAATCTAAATTACCAAGCAATGCAACATTACAACTAATATGAGCCAATGTGCAGCAACAAGCAAAATAAATCAGTAGTAAAACTAGCTTAACAGAGTAATACAAAGTGAAATTTAGTAGCACTAAGCCTGGCAAACAGCAGCAGCAAATGAAATAACTTATACCTAAACATGACATAGCTCTAGCAGAAAAAATATTACACTAAAGATAACAACGCAGATAAGGGAAGTGTCTGTTCACATCTTAATATCTATGTCATTAAAGTGGTGCACCACAAAAACTAATTCCACAAAAAATTCAAGTACTTGAAAAGAAAATTATGAATGCAGTTCCTGTGAAGATAAATGTCTTTTTGTGCTCCCTCATTTTTTTGAAAATAAAAATATTATTTACTCGATCTGTCGACAGAAAATATTTATATTAGTACATCTATAAAATTTTATTTTAACCAATGCTGCAGTGCAGCTAGAAACTAGGTATTTAACAAAATGAGTAAATAAATACATAAAGCAAGCCATATGACATTTCTTTCAACTAGCAAGACAATAGCCGTGAACTGTTTCTAATCGTTTCATTAGGCATTTCAGTAAATATCATAAATTAAGAGCTCCTCAGTATAATCATATGTTTTCAAGTTTGAGCATGTCGTATTTGCGATGCTTTCTACAAAGGAATGTCAACAGCGAGGATAATGGCCTCCTTTTTTTTCTCTCCACCTAATGGCTTTCTTTTGTCAGACGACTACCTCTCAGCTGGGCGCCCAAAACGGATTACGTCTAGGTCACTTACCTTTCTTACTGAAATATTTATGACAGCAGTTTCCGCTACAGTGGCAGTTTCATATAAAAAAATTTCACAGGTCAAGAATTTGCGTTACAAATCTGTAGAAACAAAATCCTATTGATATAACAGTGTCCAAAAAATTTTCGTCAGCATTGTGGTACATTCACGCATTTACATACATTTCATAACTCTTAAAGTACGATTCTTGGTTTCCAACAACCTTTTTCACAAACCAGAGTCCCTAACCACTACTCATTATTCCTTACCTTATTCGTTGACACTTCTTTAATATTTCATCATAACAGATACATAGCGTAATCAAATAACTCATATAGTATCAGCTTATTGATCATAAACATACCGCAACAACATAATACACATAGTCATCGTAATAACAACGTCATAACACCTCAGTCAACACTCAAAATCGTCGTAGCTTCCTCCAATAATTTCAAAACCTAAAATAAATTCTCTGCTCATGTCAAAAGTGTCATCTGCCTCAAACGTACTTTAAAATCATGCTCCCTTACCAAATACATCATTCAAAGCTCTCATAGTATCACAATGGTTCCGAAAAAATATGAACAGTTCAAAAGGTACAGACAAAACACAATTTCATAAATGTGAAGTTACCCAACGGTGTAATTGCGTAAACATGTGTCACTGACATAAAAACAAATTTTTGTTTCTCTGTTAAGTAATCAGATAGCTGTGTAATTCTGTGTTGGAGAAATATGGTACCGATGTGTAAAGTTGTATAAGCAAATACCATATTAGCTAGGGCTCCTTGTGCTTGCCACACACATGGTACACAAAGTAAGCGTGCACCCCCCTGAGAACTAACGTAATTATACCCTCAGGTGTTACAGATTATTGCAGTGGAATGAAATGTATCATGGAAAAACTTCGTATCATTGTACTTCAAATATCTTTAAAAATAAATGTTTTAAGTACAAAATTAATCACTCAAATGTGTGTCCTGTAGCGCTAAATGTGCGTCTTGCTGTAAGATAATTCTGTGGAAGTGTGGTAATTATCGTCCTCCGAAAGCTAAGTTCTGCAGAAATCAATGTACTTACCGCATCATAAACGAAAGTTAAATGCTTTGTGTATAGATATCGTAGTTATTATGTACCTTACCGTGATCAAGAAAGTACTATACTGTAACGTATTGTTGTGCTACGAAAAAGGCTGTCACATTGTAGCTTACTACTAGAACATGTTTTACTTTCCAGAATAATTCAGAAAAACTGTGCAGATATAAAACAGATACAGCACAAAAGCAATAATATAAATTGTGTCACTCATTAGTAGCATCGTGATAAAGCCGTGTAGTTGTCACATAAACTAACCACTGTGTCGTCTGGTATCTCACAGAAAGTACTTTAAATCCAGAATGTATTTCCAAGTAAACCAAAATATTGCATTAAAGTCTCATTAGCAGTACTGGTAAATGTTCTAAGTATGTGAGCCTTATAGTCGTTACGTAATCGTGCAACTAACAAGCAAGAATGTACACACACAATAACACTGTGTCGTCTGTTCACAATAACAATGCATTGGCTATTTCTGTTTAAATAAGTTCTCTTGGTTCTTGACTGGATATTTAACTTCAAACATTGTTGCATGTTAACAGATTCTAAGTCTGACAAAGCATACTAGAAATGTAAAGTGAAAAGTTATATGGCAAAGACAAAGTTAAAAAGCAGATTATCTTTCAATAAACGGTTTTACATGTGAAATGTGGTGCAATCCTTTACTCTTCCTAGTACGCAGAGGTTCAACTTGAACGGAATTATCATGCGGTATACGTCGGTAAGGAATACTGGAATTTTTCTCAAGGTTAGCGTCTATGTTATTTTTCTCTGAGCCAGCTGGCGCATGCGGCTGCCTGCAGTGCGAGTCATTGTCTGTTCCTTCGTTGGCGCGCATCGTTATTGGGATTAGGAGACCTAACTTCTACAAATTCGCCTTGCCGAGAGAGCCCAGCCGTGTTAGAATCCCGCCAGTTCTGATGAAATTAACGTCTGTCGTTACGATTATATCGTCTGTCGTCATGTCGGTAGTTCCTGTAGTTTCTTTTGTTGTGTCGGTAGCTGGGCCGACACCGTGAAGTTGGAGATGGCTGAAAATGCACGCTAGACTAATGTAGACGGGCGTGAAGTACTGGAACAGGCTACGTAATTAATGTTATTAAGAAAAGTACGTAGCTGTATTAATACTTATCTTTAATATCATTGAGGTACATCGATCTTGACGATACACAGGAGACTTTAATTACAATCACTGTATGGCTAATGGCGCCTTGCTAGTTCGTAGCCATTAACTTAGCTGATGGCTATTCTGTCTCTCGGCTAATGAGAGAGAAAGGCTTCGTACATCTGGTCGGTAGCTAGGTTCTCGTACAACTGGGCGGTAGCTAGGTTCTCGTACAACTGGGGCGAGTGCTCTCTCGTATCACGAGACCTGCCTTGGTGGTGGCGCTAGGTCTGCGATTACACAGTGGCGACACGCGGGTCCGACATGTACTAAATGGACCGCGGCCGATTTAAGCTACCACCTAGCAAGTGTGGTGTCTGGCGGTGACACCACATTCCTCCCCCGCAAATCGGCGAACGGTCGTGTGATAAGGCTTCCGCCCGCCGTGGGGAGGACCACATGTTGACGTATGCGATGAGGTGGGGAGCCTAACAACAGGCGAGGCTGTGCCACCCGCACCCGGCCATACGGTCCGAGGGGAGCTAGGAAACGCCTGAAAAACTAGTCCAGGGTACACGTCAACATGCGGTGTATGCGCCCGTAAAGAGACAGGAGTGACCGAAGGATCAACCTCCATTGCGTCGGGGTAGCCGACGCGCGATGACGTCATGTGGTCCGGAGCGGGCGGGAGTTCCATGGCGGAGGACAGCTGGTCACGGGAAGCGATCGGCGGCGCGTGACCCTGGGAGGCGCTTGGCGGCTGCAACGAAGCGTCGAATGCGGGCGGCGCCGGCGGGAGAACAAGCGGCGGCGGCGGCTGCTGCTGCTGCGGCTGCGGCGGCGCGTCGCCATGGGGCAAAATGGAAGGCATCGTCGGTAACACCTGGGGATGAGGCGAGCCAGTAGATGGGTCCCCAGGGCGCTGACCGGACGGCACCGTCGCTGAAAGCAGACGGGGAGCGGCAGAACCCGAGCGACGACAGAGGCGCAGCTGATTGAGATGCCGACGCACCTCACCAGAGGCCCCCAAAACCAAATACATCGCGCGGCCGAGGCAGCGAAGAATGCGCCCTGCGAGCCAACGCCGTGAACCTCGATAGTTGCGATAAAATACAACGTCGCCTGGAGCAAAAGCAGGAGTCTGCCGCTGCAAAGGAACCTGATGCGGCGGATGCAGCAAAGACATCAAGGTGCGATGAGGACGACCGTGGAGCAACTCAGCCGGCGAGCGACCATCTCGGGGCTGAGAGCGATACGAAGATAAAAAGAGCAACAACGCGTCCTCCCGAGAATGCGACTCTTTCAATTTCAACATCTGTGACTTGAAAGTCCGGACCAATCGTTCAGCGGCACCGTTGGACTGAGGCGAAAACGGCGCGGATGTCAGATGTTGAATACCATTGGTCTGGCAGAATGACTGAAATTCTGCGGACATGAATTGTGGGCCATTGTCGGAAACAATAGTCTGCGGAAGACCTTCAATGCAAAAGATAGCAGACAACGCTTGGATGGTGGCAGAGGACGTCGTGGAAGACATCAGGACAACAAAAGGAAAATTACTGAAGGCGTCGACCAGAACCAACCATCGAGCATTCCAGAATAGACCAGCAAAATCAATGTGCAAGCGTTGCCAAGGGGAAGTGGCTTGTGGCCACGCAAAGACTTTCCGCGGCGGTGCGGACTGTTGTTCGGCACACGCCGGGCACGAAGAACACATATTCGTAATCGCCGCATCGATTCCGAACCAAGTACAGTGCTGACGAGCAAGTTGTTTCGTTCGCACTATACCCCAATGTCCTTGGTGAAGAAGCCGTAAAACAGAGGACTGTAACGAACGTGGGACCACGACTCTGGACTGATCATTATCAGAACGCAACAACAAAACACCACGTCGAACAAAAAGTCTCGACTTGTGAGCAAAAAATCGGCGAACCAACGGATCCTCGATCCGAGACTTTGACAAAGGCCATTGCGGAGCAACAAAACGTAAAACAGTAGCAAGGACAGGGTCAGCAGCTGTGGCTGTAGCGACACGACGAAAATCAATCGGAAACGATTCGACCACGTCATCGGTTTCCGAATCAATGAACATGCAAGCAAGTTCGGAAGAATCGAATGCTTTATCCTCAGCAACAGGCAAACGGGACAACGCATCGGCGTTTCCGTGCTTAGCAGTGGACCGATACAAGATATCGTAGCGGTACTGCGAGAGGAAAATAGACCAGCGAATGAATTTCTGCGCTGTACGTGGAGGTACAGGCTTGGTCGGATGAAAAAGCGATGTCAAAGGTTTGTGGTCTGTGATGATGGTAAAGTGACGACCATACAAGAAATCATGGAACTTAGTAACACCAAACACAAGAGCCAAAGCTTCTTTCTCTATCTGTGAATAATTTCTTTGCGCAGACGAGAGCAATTTGGACGCAAAGGCAATAGGGCGATCATGGGAGCCAACTTTGTGCGCAAGCACAGCACCGATCCCGAAATCCGATGCATCTACCATCAACAATAGGGGTTTCTGGGGATCGAATGGCGTAAGGCAAGTATGAGAAAGCAACGCCGATTTCAACTGGCGAAAGGCGCGTTCACATTCCGTCGTCCAGACGAACGGAACACCTGTACGGCGTAAGCGATGAAGCGGAGCTGAAATGAAAGAGGCATTGCGCACATTCACTCACACCTTGTGATTCTACAGCGTTCAATGTTCTTGCGACCCCCTGACGCAATGCGTGGGGAACATTGCGCGCTCTGAAAAATTTCGGTTGCGCGTTTCCTTCCAGTTCCAAATGTGCTTCATAGTTTTTAGCGCAACCTAAGCCCGGTGCAAAAATGTCTGCAAATTCTTCACATACACTAGAAACACTGTCTGAAGGCACAGTTTGATTCACTGATAGCACCTGATTTACAATAGACATGTTAAACAACTGAAACAAATCTAGACCAAACAAGTTCACCGCAGAAGAAGAACGAAGAACGTAAAATGACACAAGTTTTGTTTGTCCCTTGTATGTTGTAAGAAGGCTGCACTGTCCTAACACAGGAATTTTCTGTCCGGAATATGTAGTTAGCTTAACATTTGCGGAACGCAACGGAGGTTTGCCCAGTTGTTTGTACGTGTCGTGATTGAGCAATGAAACTGCAGCTCCGGTATCGAGCTGGAATGGTATCACTTTGCCTTCAAAGCCTAAGTCCACAAAAAGTTTATTGTCCTGCTGACGACAAAAGCGACTGTTTTGTGCAATTTGAATAGACACTGGTACAGAATCACTTGCTAATTGACGTGATTTCCGGCGACGTCGACGCACAGTTTTTGTGGGACGAACACAGTCACTGTTAGAGAAAGTGTCACTGGACGGAGCGGAATTAACGACATGAATGTCCATAGGCGAAGGTCCACTAGCCTGAGTGTCCTTGGTTCGATTCCGGCGCGAAGCAAAGGGCCTGGAATGATTGTGATTGTCTGATCTGAGCTTTTTCTGGCAAACACTTTGAACATGTCCTTTCTTATTGCAGAAAAAGCAAATAGCTTGGCGTGACGGGCAATGTTCACGCGAATGTCTAGTAGCACACCGCGGGCACGATTTCACTACATTTGTGGGCTGGCGCGGCACACGTGGCTTAGCACGCGGCGGCCGCTGTGTCGACGTGCGCAAGGCCCGGTTACCGGGCCGCGCAGCGCGTCCAGCGGGCCGGTTAATGTTACACACGGCTGGCGAAGTTTCAAAAGATTCCTGAGCACAGTCAAGTGTGTCCTGTCTATCCAATATGTCTATCACTTGTTGAAGGGAGGGATTAACTAGTTTCAAAATTTGCTCCCGTATGCGAACATCAGAAACGTTCTGTGCTATTGCATCACGCACCATTGTATCGGAATAAGAAAGACCACAGTCACATTCAAAGGCACAGTCCCTAGTAAGTCCTTGCAATGTTGCTACCCACTCCCTATTAGTTTGACCGGCCGTACGTTTTGTACGAAAGAACGTATACCGTTTTGCAACCACATTAACTGTTTCTCTGAAATAGGCATCTAATGCAGACAAAATTTCCTCGTAGGACAGAGTGGCTACGTCGCGTCGGGGAAACAATTTCACTATCACACGGTATGTGGACACACCGACACAAGAAAGCAAAAACGGCTGCCGCTCTTTACCTTGAATTCTGTAGGCTGCTAGATGAAAGTTGAACTGGCGAGACCACTCGTGCCAGGTCTCATCGGCTGCCACGTACGGTCGAAAGGGAGGTGCAACAGCGTTTAGTGGCAGCGGTAGCGAAGAAGCGGCGGCGGCCGCATCGGTTTGAATGGTACGTTGACCCTGGACGAGCTGTCCAAGGGCATCCAGTAACGCCTGCGTCTGCTGATTCTGCAAGCGATAAAATTCGGACAGTACATTTGGAGAATGTGGCGAAGCCATGACACAATTAAATGTAAGCAATCAGAAAGAATACTTTAAATCGTCGCCAATGTTGTGTCGGTAGCTGGGCCGACACCGTGAAGTTGGAGATGGCTGAAAATGCACGCTAGACTAATGTAGACGGGCGTGAAGTACTGGAACAGGCTACGTAATTAATGTTATTAAGAAAAGTACGTAGCTGTATTAATACTTATCTTTAATATCATTGAGGTACATCGATCTTGACGATACACAGGAGACTTTAATTACAATCACTGTATGGCTAATGGCGCCTTGCTAGTTCGTAGCCATTAACTTAGCTGATGGCTATTCTGTCTCTCGGCTAATGAGAGAGAAAGGCTTCGTACATCTGGTCGGTAGCTAGGTTCTCGTACAACTGGGCGGTAGCTAGGTTCTCGTACAACTGGGGCGAGTGCTCTCTCGTATCACGAGACCTGCCTTGGTGGTGGCGCTAGGTCTGCGATTACACAGTGGCGACACGCGGGTCCGACATGTACTAAATGGACCGCGGCCGATTTAAGCTACCACCTAGCAAGTGTGGTGTCTGGCGGTGACACCACATCTTTCTTCTCGGTTAAGTGGTGGAGAATTTCTCCCTGAATTATCACCTATCGGTGGACCGTTGCGTCTGAAGTTATTCTGTCTCCCGTGATAATAATAGTTCTGGTTGCACAATTGTCTGTTTCTATGATTGTCTCTGTCATATTCATTACTGCGGAAATGTGATCTTTCTCTGTAACTATTACTCTGCCAGTGGTTGTCATATGGGTGGTATCTGTTTTGGTCACGATTTACGTTGTAAGAATAGCCTTGTCGTGTCCAGTTATTATTTCTTTCATCGCGGAATTGCGATGGATGTGACCTGTAATTGTTGTGTTCCTGTCAATTTCCAATTCTTGTAACAGTCCCTGAAAAGCTTCAATGTCGTCTTTCCAACATCCTGCTAAAATAATATGTCATAAATGTTCAGGCGCTTTGATTAAGCAAATGCGGATGAGTTCTGAGGGGCTGTATGGGTTTGACAGGTACTGATTCTTGTGCCACATGTCTTCAAAATATTTCACAAGACTGGAAAATTCAGATTGTTCGAAATGTTTCGTCATTATGATGCCATGTTTTACTCGGTCTTGTATGGCTTGAGACCAATATGCTGAGAGGAAGGCATGGTAAAACTCTCCTTCACTGTGGCAATCGTGAATGACCGATCGCATTCTTACAGCTGGTTCATTCTCTAAGTAGCCACACATAAATTCTAACCTGTGCTATAATGACCAGTTGGGAGGAAAATAATGAGAGAAATGATGGAGCCACGCTTGTGGATGAATGTCGTTGCCAGAATTCTTAAATGTTTTTAATTTACGTGTAGTAATGAACAGTTTATAGTCAAAATCATCGTGTCGGCGAGTAGCATATCGGTCATTGTTACGTCGTGTCGGCGGTTCCATCTCAAAATTCGGTGCACCTTGCCAATTTCTTTCATAATTTCCAAAATGCGCTGTGTTATTATTTTGCGGCTTTTCCGTATTTCTAAGTCCCTGTTCCCGTGTTGGAGCGCGAGTGTCCTCTGAAATACTTAATTCTTGTATTAGCTGATCTTGTATATCCCGGATTTCTCTTTGGTGTTGTGTATTAATTTGATTCTGATTTTGTTTGAATTTCCTAATTTGTTCGTATTCTTCTATGTCATTAAAGACTACCAGTCTTGCGTCATTCAGATTATCATCTACCTTCGTAGATAAATTATTTAGCTGATCCGAAAGTTCGACTACTTTCTCTAATAGTGAACTAATTTCCTCCATGTGTCTTTCTGAACCAATTTTCAGAGTATCTACTGTGTCCTTTAAGTTTTCCTGAGTTTTTGCAAGTTGCGTAACCGAATCGGTAGATGCAACTGACTCAATTTTAGCTTGCAAGGTGTCGTGATTTTCATGAACAATGGTTTGCAGTTCTTTTATGGTTGCTTCGTGATTCTGTAATGCATTTTCATGCCGCGAAAAAATAGGTTGAAAATGCTCACAAATTTGTGTTTTTACGTCATTACAGACTTTTTGACATTTTGATTCAATGTTATGTAACTCATTAGTCAAATATTCACGTGTTTGTTCAAGTGTGGTGTCTAACTTTTGAAGATTTTGTTCCATTGTATCTAACTTTTGAAGATTTTGCTCCATTGTGTCTAACTTTTGAAGATTTAGTTCCATTGTGTCTAACTGTTGCTGTTTTTGTCTCTGATTTTGTTTCATTTGCTGCATTAATTGCAATAATAATGTATTAGTGTCTGGAATCTGTTCCTCTATGCTTTTCGACAGTGCATTTGCACCGGCAACATTTACATTTTGACGAGCAGAAAATGTGTCTTGACTTATTTGAGAAAACGGTGAGGACCCAAAACCTGAGTCTACAGTATTTGCAATATTGTGTTCTGTCATTTCGGATTCCTGAGGCGAGTTGTTGCCGACCGATCGATCGATAATGCTTCCCTGTTCAATACTTGTTTCACTGTCTACACCATCACTTGCCGCCCGCTCCATTTCCCTATGCACAGTTACCAAATTACTACTTTGAATGTCTGTTACTTCATTACAGAGTGGTGCTGATAAGCTACGCTCGTATTCACTATTATTTCTCAGTTTACTTTGGAGCCTAGTGTTACGTTTTTCACACGCCATTATTGTCACAATATTTCACACGACAACACAGAAAAGCACAATTTGAAGAGCAAAAATAGGGGAACACATTAACATAGCACTGTAAATAATATGTAGTTAATTGCAAGCGCAGCTGCGAAATACTTGGTGCAAATCTACATGCATGCCACAACTGTTTTACTGTACAACAATGAAAGACTGCAACTACAATTACACGCTAGCAATAAACAATAGCTACACTAATTACACAAACTACAAGAAAAAATCAGAAGATTCCAGTGAGGTATCCTTGGCTAAGGGTCGACATATGAAACGTCCCCTTTAGAACAATTATACATGACTGTGCTTAAACTGATACACAATATTTTTAACCCAACGCAATCTGACTTTCAAAAATCCCTACAAAAGAATGGCCCTGACTAACATTAACCTATACCTTTCACAAATCACTTACCTCACAAAATCTTCGTTACTCGAATTACTGCAATACAGCAAGCGCCACTGCTGCCAACTAAATAAAAGATTCAAACTACTGAAGGCACTAACTACTGATAGGCTTAGCAAATGAAAGATTCTAATAAAGAACAAACAATGTATTTACCTTAATAGTCATAATATATATATCAGTTAATGACATCCAGTCCTACAAATTTCAAAACTCCGCTGTCTGTCTCCCCACATCCACCACTGCTGGCGGCTCACCTCCAACTGCGCAACGCTACGCGCTGTTCACATCCAGCTGCCACTGCCCAACACTACAATGGCAGACAACAATGCAAACTAGCCACAGACTGCACACAGCACAGCCAGTGATTTTCATACTGAGCCCTACGTAACGTTGCCAATAACGAAACATAAACAGCCTAATTACAATTTGAATGCTGTGGAACACGGTAGCCTTTTCTGTAGTTGCAGGGGCTACAGTCTGGATGATTGACTGCTCTGGCCTTGTAACATTAACCAAAACGGCCTTGCTGTGCTGGTACTGCGAAGGGCTGAAAGCAAGGGGAAACTACAGCCGTATTTTTTTCCGAGGACGTGCAGCTTTACTGTAGGATTAAATGATGATGGCGTCCTCTTGGGTAAAATATTAAAATATTCTGGAGTAAAATAGTCCCCCATTCGGATCTCCGGGCGGGGACTACTCAAGAGGACGTCGTTATCAGGAGAAAGAAAACTGGCGTTCTACGGATCGGAGCATGGAATGTCAGATCCCTTAATCGGGCAGGTAGGTTAGAAAATTTAAAAAGGGAAATGGATAGGTTAAAGTTAGATATAGTGGGAATTAGTGAAGTTCGGTGGCAGGAGGAACAAGACTTTTGGTCTGGTGATTACAGTGTTATAAATACAAAATCAAATAGGGGTAATGCAGGAGTAGGTTTAATAATGAATAAAAAAATAGGAGTGCGGGTTAGCTACTACAAACAGCATAGTGAACGCATTATTGTAGCCAAGATAGACACAAAGCCCATGCCTACTACAGTAGTACAAGTTTATATGCCAACTAGCTCTGCAGATGATGAAGAAATAGATGAAATATATGACGAGATAAAAGAAATTATTCAGGTAGTGAAGGGAGACGACAATGTAATAGTCATGGGTGGCTGGAATTCGTCAGTAGGAAAAGGGAGAGAAGGAAACATAGTAAGTGGATATGGATTGGGGGGAAGAAATGAAAGAGGAAGCCGCCTTGTAGAATTTTGCACAGAGCATAACTTAATCACAGCTAACACTTGGTTCAAGAATCATAAAAGAAGGCTGTATACCTGGAAGAATCCTGGAGATACTAAAAGGTATCAGATAGATTATATAATGGTAAGACAGGGATTTAGGAACCAGGTTTTAAATTGTAAGACATTTCCAGGGGCAGATGTGGATTCTGACCACAATCTATTGGTTATGAACTGCAGATTGAAACTGAAGAAACTGCAAAATGGTGGGAATTTAAGGAGATGGAACCTGGATAAACTGAAAGAACCAGAGGTTGTAGAGAGTTTCAGGGAGACCAAAAGGGAACAATTGGCAGGAATGGGGGAAAGAAATACAGTAGAAGAAGAATGGGTAGCTCTGAGAGATGAAGTAGTGAAGGCAGCAGACGATCAAGTAGGTAAAAAGACGAGGGCTAATAGAAATCCTTGGGTAACAGAAGAAATATTGAATTTAATTGATGAAAGGAGAAAATATAAAAATGCAGTAAATGAAGCAGGCAAAAAGGAATACAAACGTCTCAAAAATGAGATCGACAGGAAGTGCAAAATGGCTAAGCAGGGATGGCTAGAGGACAAATGTAAGGATGTAGAGGCTTGTCTCACTAGTGGTAAGATAGATACTGTCTACAGGAAAATTAAAGAGACCTTTGGAGAGAAGAGAACCACTTGTATGAATATCAAGAGCTCAGATGGCAACCCAGTTCTAAGCAAAGAAGGGAAGGCAGAAAGGTGGAGGGAGTATATAGAGGGTTTATACAAGGGCGATGTACTTGAGGACAATATTATGGAAATGGAAGAGGATGTAGATGAAGACGAAATGGGAGATAAGATACTGCATGAAGAGTTTGACAGAGCACTGAAAGACCTGAGTCGAAACAAGGCCCCGGAAGTAGACAACATTCCATTAGAACTACTGACAGCCTTGGGAGAGCCAGTCATGACAAAACTCTACCATCTGGTGAGCAAGATGTATGAGACAGGCGAAATACCCTCAGACTTCAAGAAGAATATAATAATTCCAATCCCAAAGAAAGCAGGTGTTGGCAGTTGTGAAAATTACCGAACTATTAGTTTAATAAGTCACAGCTGCAAAATACTAACGCGAATTCTTTACAGACAAATGGAAAAACTGGTAGAAGCGGACCTCGGGGAATATCAGTTTGGATTCCATAGAAATGTTGGAACACGTGAGGCAATACTGACCCTACGACTTATCTTAGAAGAAAGATTAAGGAAAGGCAAACCTACGTTTGTAGCATTTGTAGACTTAGATAAAGCTTTTGACAATGTTAACTGGAATACTCTCTTTCAAATTCTGAAGGTGGCAGGAGTAAAATACAGGGAGCGAAAGGCTATTTACAATTTGTACAGAAACCAGATGGCGGTTATAAGAGTCTAGGGGCATGAAAGGGAAGCAGTGGTTGGGAAAGGAGTGAGACAGGGTTGTAGCCTCTCCCCGATGTTATTCAATCTGTATATTGAGCAAGCAGTAAAGGAAACAAAAGAAAAATTCGGAGTAGGTATTAAAACTCATGGAGAAGAAATAAAAACTTTGAGGTTCGCCGATGACATTGTAATTCTGTCAGAGACAGCAAAGGACTTGGAAAAGTAGTTGAACGGAATGGATAGTGTCTTGCAAGGAGGATATAAGATGAACATCAACAAAAGCAATTAAGGATAATGGAATGTAGTCAAATTTAATCGGGTGATGCTGAGGGAATTAGATTAGGAAATGAGACACTTAAAGTAGTAAAGGAATTTTGCTATTTAGGGAGTAAAATAACTGATGATGGTCGAAGTAGAGAGGATATAAAATGTAGACTGGCAATGGGAAGGAAATCGTTTCTGAGGAAGAGAAATTAGTTAACATCGAGTATAGATTTAAATGTCAGGAATTCGTTTCTGAAAGTATTTGTATGTGGTGTAGCCATGTATGGAAGTGAAACATGGACGATAACTAGTTTGGACAAGAAGAGAGTAGAAGCTTTCGAAATGTGGTGCTACAGAAGAATGCTGAAGATTAGATGGGTAGATCACATAACTAATGAGGAGGTATTGAATAGAATTGGGGAGAAGAGGAGTTTTTGGCACAACTTGATGAGAAGAAGGGATCGGTTGGTAGGACATGATTTGAGGCATCAAGGAATCACAAATTTAGCATTGGAAGGCAGCGTGGGGGTTAAAAATCGTAGAGGGAGACCAAGAGATGAATACACTAAGCAGATTCAGAAGGATGTAGGTTGCAGTAAGTACTGGGAGATGAAGAAGCTTGCACAGGATAGAGTAGCATGGAGAGCTGCATCAAACCAGTCTCAGGACTGAAGACCACAACGACAACAACAATGGAACACGTTCAGGATGTTTTGGTATACCGACTTCGTGCCAGACCTCACCGACCGTCATCGATACCTCTTCTCAGTGTAGCGCTCCGTAAAGAATGGGCTGCCATTCAATAACAAACCTTCCAGCACCAGACTGAACGTATGCCTGCGAGAATAGAAGCTGTCGTGATGGCTTATGGTGGGCCAATGCCATACTGAATTCCGGTATTCCCGGTGGACAGCGCCACGAACTTTTAAGTCATTTTCAGCCAGGTGTCCGGATACTTTTGATCACATAATGTATGATCACATGTAAGGCCCCTCTGTAGATTTTGTCATGAAAGTCGTTCGTTTTCTGTTCACTGCAATGCGAAATGTAACCGCCTCGAGCGCTGGCTACAGCTATTTGACGTCTCTGTAGTGTGCTTGCAAACATGGCTTCAGTGTTGGTTTTTTCCTTGAGCTCTTTTTTTAATAAGCTTGCTTCGACTAGGGTGGGAGGAGAGCAAAGGGCACAGTGCACGCTAGTAGTTGTGTGTTGGTGGGCAGGTGGAATACGCTGCACGCGACATATGTCCACAATCACAGCTACAGGCATCCGCCTCTATATGTGGAAATACCAAGGCAGATTTTGAGCAAGCCAGTGCAGAGGATGTGGTCACAGTAAAAAAAATTATTTCTTAGCTTTCCATTCTAATTTGTCTATTTTTAAACTCTGGATGCCACAAGTTAAAAAGCACTTAATCTGTTTCGTACTTTTTATTGATTTGGTGGTTCTTGGAACACTAATTCCATCAATTATATTATTCAAAATTAAAAGTAGTTGTCATTGTCCATAGAGTATGATAAACATTTATTTACCTTTACATAGTCCTCTTTCAATGCTTTATAAATCCCTTCACACCATTCTGGAATTATTTTGTAATGTGCAATATGATATTCGAGTTCTGTGCCGTAAAGTAGAGTAGCTCTCTCATGTATCCAGAAATCGCAGTGTCACAGCTTGCCTGTCTTCTGCACATATAGCATTTCTCAAGAGAGTATTCTGTCTTGCAATATGAGAAGCCAGTTTACTGAGAAAATACTGAAGTAAACTCTCACTCATTCATGAGTAATTTACATCTTAAGCCTTGACTTTCTCTACTTGCAGCTCTCGTAACAGATTTCTGTAAATGCTTTTATTATCTTGACATAATACGTAGGGCTTCACACAAGTATGTTTCCTTTTTCCGCCGTTTTTCTTCCAAATACGCACACAGTGAATTATGGTACTAGCAACTGCAGCACACAATAACAAGTTGTTTTCCTCCATCTTGAAATTTCACAAAAAATATGAGGACAGTGTAATACCCCTTTTCAGCGCCGCGTCAAAGATCTTTGTCAAAGAAATTGGACGAATAATTGATTATATTTCTCGGTCAGAGAAATATGATAGTGTAATATCGGCCTTAGGGAAGCAATGAGCATCTCACAAAAAAATTAGGGATTTACTTAAGCCTCGGCCCACACGAGTGCTCTTATGAGGACCTCTTACCTGGACGTTATCAGACGAAGTGTTTAAAAATACTGGGAAACTGAGTCACAGATCAAATACACAACTACATGCAGTTTAAAAATACGTTATGTAGTAACTCGTTCACTGTGGATCCGCCCCCAAGATACACATACCTGCGAGTTACTTGTTGGAAGTGGTAAACCACTAAGGAGGGGGAAACCATGGCTGGGTACCAGTCCTCAGTGCCTCTTTCCCCTCCATTCAGGTGTGAAAGGCGGACAGAATCACCTGTCAGATGTCTCCGTGTGTGCTGCGATCAGACTAATTCTACAAGGACAGGTTCCCATCGGTCCGATCGACTTTTGGAACTATCTATACGGTGATGTACGTTAAGATACCACGTATCACACACCGTAGCGATTCACCCTGGTAGGGCCTTATTAGCGAGTAATTGCCGAAAAGAAAAGAAAAATTCCGAATTTTGCGTGATGCTTAGTAGCACTGAAAAAGGAGCGTTAATGATGATGATGTTTGGTTTGTAGGAGGCTCAACTTTACAGTCATCAGCGCCCTTACAAAGTCCCAATTTTTACACAATCCAGTGTGGTCACTATCACGAATGATGATGATGATGAAATGACAAGGACAATATAAACACGCAGTCCCCAAGCAGATAAAATGCGCAACCCGGCCGGGAATCGAACCTGGGCACCGTGATCTAGAGGCAGCAACGGTAGCAGCTAGACCACCAGCTGCGGACTCAGAAAAAGGAGCATAGTATGGTCTGGTTGTGTGGTGTAAGGGATAGGACAACAGCAACACGTGTAGGGGGTTGTGTCTTCGAAACTGATCAAGCACATAAAATATTTTTTATTTTTTAACCTTCATGGAAATTACTTTGATCATTATTTATTTATATTTGGTTAATTGATTTAAATGTAGTTTTTTATTTTTATTCATTTGGCACATTATTTTCATCACTGTACGGACTTTCTCATTTGTTTCATTTTTTTCTTTATATCGTTCTTTTTCCAATCGGATGTTATGTGATTATGAATTTTATATTATTTGTCTATCAAAATACTGTATTATTTGAAACTTCCAATCAATTAGTTGAAAACCAAAAGCCGACATATTCTATCTATATTTGTGAAATGGAATGGAAAATGTATTTTTATTATCAAATGTGCATTTTTCTGCACAGTAATGGTCATATGAACATTTAAAACGTAATACACTACGAACAAACTAACTCAGATGGAAATGTATATGAAAGGTTTGTAAGTAAAATGAATTTCAAGCAAAATGAGAAACTCGTATAGTGAACGCAATAATGCGGACGAAAAAAACAGGGTGATAAAACAAAAGAAACTAAACAGAAATTGATACATGAAATTAATTAAAAACGCACGAGCAAAGTCTTCAAGTGGAGATAGAATGGTAGGAAGAAAATTGAGAACAAATGAAGAGGTCGGTATTATGATTAAAATTATGTCACAAAGGAACAGAATTAAAAAATTCATTTAAATCAGTTAATTGAATAAGAATAATGATTTAAGTAACTTAGATAAAGATTTAAAAATAAGATACAGTTGTGCACCTGACGAGACTCGAACCCAAAATCACACGCATGCACTGTTGTTAACCTGTCCATTACACTACGCGACCAAACTGGAGGTTATCCAATCTTTAACGGTATTGAATATCACACAAAGTTCCGAATTAATTTCGTCGTCAATTTCTCGCAAACGAGGGCCGACGAGGGTGAATGGCTGCACTGTGTGATACCTGGAATGTTAACCTTCGCCAGTTTCAAAGATTTAAAAAATGGTTCAAATGGTTCTGAGCACTATGGGACTTAACATCTGTGGTCATCAGTCCTCTAGAACTTAGAACTACTTAAACCGAATTAACCTAAGGACATCACACACATCCATGCCCAAGGCAGGATTCGAACCTGCGACCGTAGCAGTCGCGCGGTTCCGGACTGCGCGCCTAGAACCGCTAGACCACCGCGGCCGGCGTTCAAAAATTAGATCGCACAGTCTGCACTGTCTGTATGGGAGCGAAGAGCAGACCTGGGATGGGCAGTTAGTGTGTTGCTGAACGAGCCGGTCTGCGCCTGACTCCAGCCCTCTGACATTCGGGGCTCCTGTGGGATGGACCCATCTCCGTCCGTACTGTTCTCCTTTGTGTACCTCCACTATCTCGCGCTAGGCCTTTTTCAAATGGGTCACACATACCTTAGCAGTACTGCAGGACAGATCTCACAAGTATTTTCCAAGCAGACTCCTTCCTTATACTTACTCTGTTTTCCCCATTTTGTGACATCGAACTGAACTCTGTCTCTTCCTTTACTTACGCCTCAGCTTATGCCTTAGACCTCGTGGCCACAATCAGACCTGAACTTATTTATTTATTTATATACACGTCAAGTTCCATAGGACCAAATTGAGGAGCAAATCCCCAAGGCATCGGGTCAGAACATGAAATGGCAACATAGAAGTACTAACAGATAAAAATATAATGTTTATGAACCAAAAAACAGAAGCCTTCAGTTTTAATACACGCAATCAAAACTATAACACTAGAATCAGCTTAATTTTTCAAGAAAATCCTCAAGAGACTAGAAGGAGTGGCCCATGAGGAAATTCTTCAGTTTCGATTTTAAGCGCGTGGATTACTGCTATGATTTTTGAATTCTAGTGGTAGCTTACCGAAAATCGTTGCAGCAGTGTACTGCACACCTTTCTGCACAAGAGTTAAGGAAGATCCAAATGGGGGTTGGATTTTTGCTGAGTATTAACTGAATGAAAGGTGTTTATCTTGGGAATAAGCTAATATTGTTAACAAGAAATGACAGTAGGGAATTTGTATATTGAGAGGCCAATGTCAAAATACCAAGACTCGTGGACAGAGATCGACAAGACGTTCGCGAACGTACACCACTTATTGCCCGAATCACCAGTTTCTGAGTCAAAAATATCCTTTTAGAATGAGAAGAGCTACCCCAAAATATAATACTATACGACATAAGGGAATGAAAATAAGCGAAGTAGACTAATTTTCATATCGAAGGACCACTTACTTCATACACCGTTAGAATAGTAAAAAGGGCAGCATTAAGTCTTTCAACAAGATCCTGAACGTCGGCTTTCCACGACAGTTTACTATCTATTTGAATACCTAGAAATTTGAACTGTAAAACTGTAAAAACTCTTACTGTAATTTATCTTTACTTTATTTTCTACAAGCCAAGAACTTATGTCATGAACTGCACTACATGAAACCGAGCCAATGTTGCACACAACATTCTTTACTATCTGGCTGGTGTCATGAGCAAACAGAAATATTTTAGAGTTACCAGGAATACTAGATGGCATATCATTTATATAAGTAAGGAACAGGAGTGGCCCCTCACACTGATTCCTGGTGCGCCCCCCACTTGACTGTACCCCTCTCAGACCCCTCATCTCAGTTATTCTCAGTGCTGTGAATAATGGCCTTTTGTTGTCTGTTGCTAAAGCAAGAGGTGAGCCAATTGTGAGCAACTCCCCGTATTCCGTAAAGGCCCGACTTCTGGAACAATATTTTGTGATCAACACAATCAAACGCCTTAGTTCAAATTTAAAAAAAAAATTTAAAAAATACGCCTAGCGATCGAAAACGTTTCTTTAACCCATCCAGTACCTCACAGAGAAGAGAGAATATAGCATTTTCAGTTATTAAACGACTTCTAAAGCCGGACTGTATATTTGATAGCAAATTATGTGATATAAAAACAACAGTTGTACTTACATACGCAGCCTTTTCAATAACTCTAGCGAACACTGATGGCATAGAAATAGTTTTAAAATTGCCTACATAATCCCTTTCTCCCCCTTTATAAAGCGGCTTTACTACTGAGTACTTTAATCGTTCAGGAAACTGACCAAACCTAAAGGTAAAATGATAAATATAGCTAAATACAGGCCTAACACGTGCAGCACAGTATTTTAATATTCTGCTGGGCACTACATCCTATCCATGATAGTCCTTAGTTTTCAGTGATTTAATTATTGACTCAATCTCCTCTTTGTCTGTATCACAGAGGACGATTTCAGACATCTCGGAATGGCATTTGATTCCCTGTAGAAACTAAATTTTTATTTAATTCACCGCCAATGCTCAGAAAAATTTTTGTACATGTCTCTCATTTATGATTAATAGAAATATTTTTACTGTTCACTGACTTTATATCGTCGACCTTGTGCTGCCGACCAGACACTTCCAAAACAACTGACCATATGGTTTGAATTAGTTATTCTATTTGCTTACCACATACTCTTTCCTTCCTAATAACATTTTTAAGCACCTTACAGTACAGTTTGCAATGGGCTACTGTAGCTTGATTGTGACTACTTCTGACATTCTGATATAGTTCCCACTCTGTTCTACATAATATCCTTATCCCAATAGTCACCCACCCGGGCTGCCTTTTATTGCTTGTGTCTTAGACCTCTGGGCAACAAACAGACGTGAACTTATCGAATCAGTTAACTTAGAGGAAGGTAATAGTGATCATAAGGCTGTGACAGCATCTATTACGACGGGTTCTACAAGGAATGTTTGAGAGGTAGGAAGATATATTTGCTTGGCAAGGATGACAGGATACAAATTTCACAGTATCTCAGCAATCAGCATGAAATATTTGGTGATGAGGACGAAGATGTGGAGAACAAATCCAAAAATCCAAAGGCATCGTTCAATATGCGCTAGACAAGTATGTTCCGATTAAGGTTTTAAGGGCTGGGAGAGATCCACCATGGTTTAATAGCGGTGTTAGAAAAGCACTACGTAAACAAAGAGGACTTCATCTCCGATTCGGGAGAAGTAAAAACTGACAGAAAAAAGCTGAACAAAGCGACAATGAGCCTATGGAGAGCAAGGAGAGAAGCGGTCAACGAGTTTGAAAGTAAGACGTTGTCAACAGATCTGAGTAAAAACCCTAAGAGATTTAGGTCGTATGTAAATTCAGCAAGTGGGTCAAAATCATCTATCCATTATCTCAGCAACCACACCGAAACGGAAGATAACGGAGAGAAGGCCGAAACACTGAATTCGGTCATCCGAAGTTGTTTCACCGTGAAAGATCGTAACACTGCCTCTCCTTTCAATGGTCGCACGAACGTCGAAACAGCAGACAATGAGATAATCGATCACAGAATTGAAAAGCAGCAACAACCGCTTAGCAGTGGAAAGGCGCCAGTACCAGATGAGATACCTACAAGATTCTACAGAGATTATGCGAAAGAACTTGCTTCCCTTCTAGCAGTAATTTATCGTAGATCACTTGAGTAACGAAGGGTATCTAGCGACTGGAAGAAAGCAAAAATCGTTCCCGTTTTTACGAATGGCTATGGAACAGATCCACACGCTTATAGACCTATATCATTGACGTCAATCTGTTTTAGAATTATGGAACATGTTTTATGCTCAAGAATTATGACATTAATGGAAAATGGACATCTCCTCTATAAAAATCAAGAGAGATTCCGCAAACAGAGATCCTGTGAAACTCAGCTCGCTCTGTTCCTCCATGAGATCCACAGCGCAGTGGACAACGGCACTCAGGTTGATGCCGTGTTCTTTGATTTCGGTGAGGCATCTGACATCGTCCAGCATTACCGTTTACAGAAAAAAATACGAGCTTTCGGAGTACCGGAGCACACCTATGACTGGATTCAAGACTCCCTTGCAGATAGAATTAATGTCGCTCTTCACAAAACGAAATCGACAGATGTGAAATTAATATCCAGAGTACCACAGGGAAGTGTGATAGGACCGTTGCTGTTTACAATATTTATAAATGATCTAGTAGAAAGCGTCGGATGCTCTTTAGGCTATTCGCTGCTGATGCAGTTGTCTCTACCAAGGTAGCAACGCCAGAAGATAGTAAGAATTTGCAGAACGGCGTGCATGTTGTTTGTTGTTGTGGTCTTCAGTCCTGAGACTGGTTTGATGCAGCTCTCCATGCTACTCTATCCTGTGCAAGCTTTTTCATCTCCCAGTACCTACTGCAACCTACATCCTTCTGAATCTGCTTAGTGTATTCATCTCTTGGTCTCCCTCTACGATTTTTACCCTCCACGCTGCCCTCCAATACTAAATTGGTGATCCCTTGATGCCTCAAATCATGTCTTACCAACCGATCCCTTCTTCTGGTCAAGTTGTGCCACAAACTTCTCTTCTCCCCAATCCTATTCAATACTTCCTCATTATTTATGTGATCTACCCATCTAATCTTCAGCATTCTTCTGTAGCACCACATTTCGAAAGCTTCTATTCTCTTCTTGTCCAAACTATTTATCGTCCATGTTTCACTTCCATACATGGCTACACTCCATACGAATACTTTCAGAAATGACTTCCTGACACTTAAATCAATACTGGATGCTAACAAATTTCTCTTCTTCAGAAACGCTTTCCTTGCCATTGCCATCCTACATTTTATATCCTCTCTACTTCGACCATCATCAGTTATTTTGCTCCCCAAATAGCAAAACTCCTTTACTACTTTAAGTGCCTCATTTCCTAATCTAATTCCCTCAGCATCACCCGACTTAATTAGACTACATTCCATTATCCTTAATTGCTTTTGTTGATGTTCATCTTATATCCTCCTTTCAAGACACTGTCCATTCCGTTCAACTGCCCTTCCAAGTCCTTTGCTGTCTCTGACAAAATTACAATGTCATCGGCGAACCTCAAAGTTTTTATTTCTTCTCCATGAATTTTAATACCTACTCCGAATTTTTCTTTTGTTTCCTTTACTGCTTGCTCAATATACAGATTGAACAACATCGGGGAGAGGCTACAACCCTGTCTTACTCCCTTCCCAACCACTGCTTCCCTTTCATGTCCCTCGACTCTTATAACTGCCATCTGGTTTCTGTACAAATTGTAAATAGCCTTTCGCTCCCTGTATTTTACCCCTGCCATCTTTAGAATTTGAAAGAGAGTATTCCAGTCAACATTGTCAAAAGCTTTCTCTAAGTCTACAAATGCTAGAAACGTAGGTTTGCCTTTCCTTAATCTTTCTTCTAAGATAAGTCGTAAGGTCAGTATTGCCTCACGTGTTCCATTGTTTCTACGGAATCCAAACTGATCTTCCCCGAGGTTGGCTTCTACTAGTTTTTCCATTCGCCTGTAAAGAATTCGTGTTAGTATTTTGCAGCTGTGACTTATTACACTGATAGTTCGGTAATTTTCACATCTGTCAACACCTGCTTTCTTTGGGATTGGAATTATTATATTCTTCTTGAAGTCTGAGGGTATTTCGCCTGTTTCATACATCTTGCTCACCAGATGGTAGAGTTTTGTCAGGACTGGCTCTCCCACGGCCGTCAGTAGTTCCAATGGAATATTGTCTACTCCGGGCGCCTTGTTTATGACAAAGACTAAGTTAAAAAGCAGATTATCTTTCAATAAACGGTTTTACATGTGAAATGTGGTGTAAACCTTTACTCTTCCTAGTACGCAGAGTTTCAACTTCAACGCAATTATCATGTGGTATACGTCGGATTCTGTAAGGTCCATTGTAAACTAGAAAGAATTTGTGACTCAAGTGTTTCTTCTTATGTGACAATGAATGAGCTTTAATGAGAACTTTCTGACCAATATACAACTTCTTTGCATTTGCTTTACCGTGTAGTTTTCTCCTTTTGTCTGCTGCAGATTTTATATTTTTAAGAACCAAATCAATTATGTCTTTGTGTCGAAGTTTACGTGTATTCGGGAAAGGTACAAGCTCTCTGATTCTGTTCGGTGGTTCTTCATTCTTCAGTACAAGAGTAGCTGGTAAAGCAGTGGAGTCGTGAGGCATTTCATTCAGCACGTTTTGAAATAAGTGTAAATATCTGTCCCAATGCTTATGCTTTCTGTGACAATAAAGTCTACAAAGCTTATTGATTTCTTTCATAATCCGTTCGGAGGGGTTACAATGTGGTGAGTACAATGAAAGAAAAACAGGTTTGATTTTATGGTTGCGAAGCATGCGTGACCAAACAGCAGATCTGAATTGTGGTCCGTTATCTGAAATGACTTTACTAACGTGTCCAACTTCACGTAAGAAATTTTTAACAAAGGCGTTGGATACAGACCGTCCAGTGGCTTTACGTAACGGTGTGAAAGAAACAAATTTTGAAGTAAGTTCAACAGCGACTAGAACGTACGAAAATCCATTAGATGTTCTGACAAGCGGTCCCAAGAGATCAACAGCAGCAAATTCTTTTAATTTAGAAGGAATGATAGGAAACAGCGGAGCACTATTGGAGGTAGTAGATGGTTTCGCCTTTTGAAAAGTTTACAAATAGACAAGACTCTTCGAATTCGCTTTTCCATATTGTTAAAATAACAAGTCGTTCGAAGAATATGATAACATTTTCGTGGGCCAAAATGTGCGTAGCTGAAATGAATGTACCAAATGAGCTTATTAACAAAATCGTCAGGAATGCAAAGTACCCATAGCTTGTCATCAACAGTGCAGCGTTTGAAGAGTATGTTGTTTCTAACCAGGTAATAATGCCGAATCTGTGTGTGTGTCTTTTCATGCCATTTGCTCTTGATGTCTTTCCAAATCGGATCTTTATCTTGTTCATGAGCAATGTCCTTTAAAGATGTGGTGATGAAGTTTTCAAAGGCGACTTTCTGAATGTAAAGAATACTGAAATTTTTCTCGAGGTTGCCTTCTGTGGTACTTTCTCAAGCCCAGCCGGTGCGCGTGACAGTGCGTCCGCAACAATGTTCTCCTTGCCGGGAATGTAGACTATTGTGAAGCAGAATTCTTGCAGAAACAATGCCCAACGTTTTAACCTGTCATGATTTAATTTTGAAGACATAAGAAATTGTAATGCACGATGATCACTGTACACTTTTACGTGCTTACCAGAAAGAAAGAAACGGAATTTGTTAAATGCCCAAACGATAGCTAAAGCTTCTAATTCAGTAACGGAATATTTTTTTTCAGATTTTGTTAGCACTCGGCTAGCAAAAGCAATGGTTTTCTGAATGGTAGTGTCATTTTCTATGCCTTGTTGAAATAAATGGGCACCAAGACCGACTTTAGAAGAATCCGTGCTAAGGCAGAAATCTTGTGACAGATCTGGATGAGCTAAGATTGGCGCGTGAAGTAACGCTTCTTTCAAAGAATTGAATTCCAACTGTGCTTGTTCGTCCCAGTTCCAAATAGTATTTTTTCCAGTGAGAGAACAAAGTTTTGGTGTAACAAGAATTTGCATATGCAGAAAACGACGGTAAAAATTTACGAGACCTAGAAAACTGCGGACTTGTCTTTTTGTAGATGGAACTGGAATGGCTCTGATTGCTTCTAACTTTTCAGGATCCGGCTGAATGCCTTCAGAAGAAATAATATGTCCCAAAAACTTCACTTTTGTCCTACCGAATTCAGACTTTTCCAAGTTAACTGTAATTCCAGATTCTGCAAAAATATGTAACAAACTGTTGAGAGTGCGATTATGTTGTTCCCATGAAGCTTCTGCTATCAGAATATCGTCCACATATAAGGTGATGTGACGTTTTAGGAACTCAGGTAATATGGAATTTAGCCCGCGAATGAATGCTGCTGAAGAAATGTTCAAACCAAAGGGAAGTTTCCGAAACTGATAACAAACGCCGAAACAAAGGAAAGCTGTGTATTTTCTACATTCTGGATGAAGTTCGATCTGATAAAAGCTGGATCGGAGATCAATGGAAGACAACACTTTTACACGATTAAAATTTTGAAGAAGTTCTTCCAACGTTTGCGGCCTGTCTGTTTCAGGAATAATGATCGTATTGATTTGTCTCGAATCTAAGACAAGCCTGATCGATCCATTTTTCATCTCAACAACATGTAATGGATTGTTGTATGAGCTTACTGCAGGCTCAATAATGCCCTCGTCGAGCATAGATTATATTTCTGTTCTAACACGGTCCCTATAATGTGCTGGAATTACATATGGTCTAACACAAAATTTAGTATGCTCACGAACACGAAATTGGTATTGAAATCCCTTGATTGTTCCTGTTTTATGAGTAAAAACTGTGGAATGTTCTTGTAAAATCTCAAAAAGGTCCTGCCTATCAGTGTCATTACAATTCTCAATTGTTTGAATTTTATTCTGAATTAACTCATTAATTTCAAATATGCCATCGATGTCATCCCTGTCAGTTCTTGCAGAGTGATTGTTAGTGTCTAGTTCCGTAGAAAATTCCGAACTGTTGTCTAACAGAACGTAAAGCCGATTAATTTCCTCATCATGGTTTGAGAGCCAGTCTTCAAATCTCAAAGCTATTGACTTACCTTCTTTCTCTAAACTTATTTCAGCATCGTGAAAGTTTAAGATTGCTTTGAATTCATTCAAAAAGTCTACTCCCAATATAATTTCCGTCGACAATAATGGAACAATAAGAAAGTTCGTAGAGAAGCTGTGGCTTTGACAAAAGAATTCTAAGTTGGTTTGTTGGCGTACATCTACACTTTTTCCAAAGATTGCACCTTGTAATTTAATCTTACGTAACGGAAGTGTGGGGCAATCGTTCGATTTGTTGAATTTGCTAAAGGCTGTTTCACTAATTACTGAGATGGGACTGCCAGAGTCACGTACTGCCGTAAATTTTACGTCATTTACAGTAATGTGAATCACAGGATATGCAATGTTGTTAAGTTTTACGTCGTGTTCCTGGAGTAAGATGTCCCTAATGTCTTCCATTTTTACGTAATTACTAGCTACGGCAGCTGCGTCATCAGTTTCATAAGTACGTTTTGTTGCTGCCAGCGGTGTGAGTCATTGCCTATTGTCTCTTTGTTGGCGCGCATCGTTATTGGGATTTGGAGACCTAACTTCTACAAATTCACCGTGACGAGAGGGCGCTGCTCTGTTTGAATCCCGCCAGTTCTGATGCAATTCAGGTCTGTCGTTACGATCATATCGTCTGTCGTCATGTCGGTAGATTCCATAGTTTCTTTCTTGTCGGTCACATGGTGGAGAATTTCTCCCTGAATCGTAACTGCGCGCTGATCCTTTGCGTCTAAAGTTATTCTGTCTCCCTTGATAGTATTTATTTTGGTTCCCGTATTGTCTGTTTATCTTATTGTCTCTGTGATAGTCATTACCACGGAGAGGTGATCTTTCCCTGTAGTTATTACTACTCTGCCAACGGTTGTCATACCGGTGGTGTCTGTTTTGGTCACGATTTGTGTTGTGACAATAGCCTTGTCGTGTAAAGTTATTACTTCTTTCATCGCGGAATTGCGACGGATGTGACCTGTAATTGCTGTGTTCCTGGTTTCGCGTTCCGCGATTGTCAGTGTCAATTTCTAATTCTTGTAAGAGTCCCTGAAATGCTTCAATGTCGTCTTTGCAACGTCCTGCCAAAATAATATGTCGTAAATGTTCAGGCAGTTTGATTAAGCAAATGCGGATGAGTTCTGAGGGGCTGTATGGGTTTGAAAGATACTGATTCTTATGCAACATGTCTTCAAAATATTTCATAAGACTGGAAAATTCAGATTGTTCGAAACGTTTCATCATTATGATGCTATGTTTTACACGGTCTTGTGTGGCTTGAGACCAATATGCTGAGAGGAAGGCATGGTAAAACTCTCCTTCACTGTGGCAATCGTGAATTACCGATCGCATTCTTACAGCTGGTTCATTCTCCAAGTAGCCACACATAAATTCTAATCTGTGTTCCAACGACCAGTTGGGAGGAAAACAATGAGAGAATTGATGGAGCCATGCTTGTGGATGAATGTCGTTGCCAGAATTCTTAAATGTTTTGAATTTACGTGTAATAATGAACAGCTTATAGTCAAAATCATCATGTCGGCGAGTAGCATATCGGTCATTGTTACGTCGTGTCGGCGGTTCCATATCGAAATTCGGTGCACATTGCCAGTTTCTTTCATAACTTCCGAAATGCCCTGTGTTATTATTTTGCGTCTTTTCCGTATTTCTAAGTCCCTCTTCCCGTGTTGGAGCGCGAGTGTCCTCTGAAATACGTAATTCTTGTCTTACCTGTGTCAGCTGATCTTGTACTTCCCGGATCTCTCTTTGGTGTTGTGTATTAATTTGATTCTGATTTTGTTTGAATTTTCTTATTTGTTCATACTCTTCTGTGTCAGTGAAGGCTACGGGTCTTGTGTCATTCATATCATCATCTACCTTTGTAGATAAGTTAGTGAACTGATCCGAAAGTTCGGCTACTTTCTCCGATAGTGTACTTATTTCTTCAATGTGTTTTTCTGAACCAAGTTTCAGAGTATCTACTGTGTCCTTAAAGTTTTCCTGAGTTTTTGCAAGTTGCGTGACTGAATCAGTAGATGCAACTGAGTCAAATTTAGCTTGCAAGGTCTCATGATTTTCATGAACAATAATTTGCAGTTCTTTTATGGCTGCTTCGTGATTCTGTAATGCATTTTCATGCCGCGAAAAAATAGGTTGAAAATGCTCACAAATTTGTGTTTTTACGTCATTACAGACTTTTTGACATTTCGATTCAATGTTATGTAACTCAGTAGTTAAATATTCACGTGTTTGTTCAAGTGTTTGTTCCAATGAGTCTAACTTTTTAAGATTTTGTTCCACTGTGTCTAACTTTTGAAGCTTTTGCTGTGTTTGTCTCTGATTTTGTTCCATTGTGTCTAACTTTTTGAGATTTTGTTCCACTGTGTCTAACTGTTGCTGTGTTTGTCTCTGGTGTTGTTCCATTGTGTCTAACGTTTCAAGCTTTTGCTGTGTTTGTCTCTGATTTTGTTCCATTTGTTGCATTAATTGCAATAATAATGTATTAGTGTCTGGAATCTGTTTCTCTACGCTTTTCGGCAGTGCATTTGCACCGGCAACATTCACATTTTGACAAGCAGAAAATGTGTCTTGACTTATTTGAGAAAACGGTGATGACCCAAAACCTGAATCTACAGTATTTGCGAAATTGTGTCCTGTCATTTCGGATTCCTGAGGCGAGCTGTTGCCGACCGATCGATCGATAATGCTTCCCTGTTCACTACCTGTTTCACTGTCTACACCATTGTTTGCAGCCCGCTCCATTTCCCTATTCACAATTACCAAATTACTACTTTGAACATCAGTTAATTCACTACTCGGTGGCGCTAACACACTGCTTTCGTCTTCACTGTCATTTCTCAGTTTACTTTGGAGCCTAGTATTACGTTTTTCACACGCCATTATTGTCACAATATTTCACACGACAACACAGAAAAACACAATTTGAAGATCAAAAATAAGAGAACACATTAACATAGCACTGAAAATAATATCTAGTTAATTGCAGCTGCGAAATACTTGGTGCAAATCTACATGCATGCCACAACTGTTTTACTGTACAACAATGAAAGACTGCAACTACAAAGGAGATTTTCTCTACAATTACGCGCTAGCAATAAACAAAATCTACACTAATTACACAAACTACAAGAAAAAATCAGAAGATTCCAGTGAGGTATCCTCGGCTAAGGGTCGACATATGAAACGTCCCCTTAGAACAATTATACATGACTGTCCTTCAACTGACACACAATATTTTGTTAGCGCAACGCAATCTGACTTTCAAAATTCCCTACAAAAGAATGGCCCTGACTAACATTAAACTATACCTTTCACAAATCACTTACCTCACAAAAATCTTCGCTGCTCAAGCTACTGCAATACAGCGAGCGCCACTACTGCCAGCTAAATAAAAGATTCAAACTATGGAAGGCACTAACTACTGATAGGGATAGTTAGCAAATGAAAGAAATTAATAGAGAACAAACAATGTATTTACCTTGATATCATCATGTATAAATATACCACTTCATGACAAATTACAAAACTCCGCCATCTCCCTCCCCACATCCACCACTGCTGGCGGCTCACCTCCAACTGTGCAACGCTACGCGCTGTTAACAGCCCAGCTGCCGCTGCCCAACACTACAATGGCGAGTATTACAACAATGCAAAGCAGACACAGACTGCCCACAGCACAGCCAGTGATTTTCATACAGAGGTGGCGTTACCAATAAAAAAACCTAAACAGCCTACTTACATCTTTGTAGGTGACACAAACGATGAATGTGGAGAGATTTGTAGGCCCCTACAATACTCATGCCGCATGTGGAATCCTATCAGATGGATGCATGTGGAGAGGCCTGACTAACATATAGTGTCTGAAAAAAATGGACAGCGGCCTTTTCAGCAACTACACAGGCTACAATATGGATGATTCATTGATCTTAGCTTGCTTTATTACCCAACATGACCTTGCTATGTTACTACTGTCAACGTCACCAAGCAAGGGGAAATTACAGCTGTTATTTTTCGCAGGAACATGCTGCTCTACTATTTGGTTAAATGATGATGGTATCCTCTTGGGAAAAATGTTACAGAAGCAAAATTATTCCTCATTCGAATCTCTGGGCTTGGACTACTCAGAGGACAGTGTCATCAAAAAGATCAGAACTGGCATTCTAAATCCAGAGTGTGGAATGTTAGACCCCTCAGCTGGTTGGTAGAATTACAGAATTATTAAGTACTGGGGGATAGGTTCAAGTTACATGTAGTGGCATAAGGCTACCAACACATAATCTAATGGGGAAATGCTGGAATAGGTCTAACAATGAATAAGAAAAATTATAACGTGGGAAGGCTACTATGAGCAGCGTAGTTTCTGAATTATTGTGGACAAGATAGACACAAAGTCAACAGCCAACACACTAGTACAACTTTAAATACCAGATAGTCTGTACTTGACAGAGAGACTGAGGGGACGTACGTTGAGACAAAAGCATCTATTCAGAGACTGAAAGGAGATGAAAACTTGACTGTGAGGAGAAACTTCAATGGGATATACTAAAAGAAAGAGATACGAAAGTAGTAGGAGAAGATGGACTGGGGAAAGTGAATGAAAGTAAAAGGCACCTCATTGAATTTGACTCTGAGAACAATTTAATCATTGGTAACAACTGATTTTAGATTCAAGAAATAACGTTGTATGCGTTGAAGAGAACTGGAGGCACCTGAAGGTATCAGATGGATTACATAATGATAAGAGAGAAAGTCGAAATCGGATTACAAATCTCAAAACATTCCTCTGTTCAGATACAGACTGTTGCCTGCGGGCTTTCAATAAAAAGTGAGGTGGTATGGCTTCAACTATGTACCTTCTCATTCACAGATAAAATATTAAATGTTTTGGCTGGTTTCGTTGTCTACGGGCTGGGGTACGTAGTTGCCGCTTTACAAGCCAAATACTACTGTGTCTAAAGTATACAATATAAATATATACCTGAATCGAATGGTCGAAGGTTCCTGACACTCGGCAATTACGAATTTGAAACTTTATCTGGACATTCATAAACGAAAGACTGCTATTAAATAAATTCTGCACGTGCTATTTTAACGACTTTAAATGATGAATACGATATCAGAGGTAACTTTAAGAATGCCCTTCATGCTTGTAAAACACATATTGGTGTCGATGGTCTCTAGAAACGCGCAAATTTCCTTCCTGGGAAGTGTCAATATCAGTAGCTTTTACATCATTACAACAATTACCATTACTCTGTTCCTTTACTTGCAGCTGGCGAGACCAAAGGTACGCCGCCTTGACTAACATCGACACTTTTCGCCAACTAACAAATACTTGCTACTGCAACCCCTTCCTTAATGTAATTCTACTATTTACTGATACCTCTTCAGAAGTCTCCTCACAATTTGCCTCCACAAAATTCATCTCCTCTTTAACTCCTTTTTGAACCACTGAATCTTCCCATTCATTACACATTCATAACATACTTCATTCCCCGCAACTTTATTCCCATTATATTACTTAAATCTCTCACAGATCTATGCTTCCACAGTTCGTGCCGGCTTTTATTGAAAGACCCACCCATATAGCCTTCCTCTTCAACGTACTCCATATTACATATTTGTTGCCTTTCTCCAAACCAATCAACATTTCTACCATTACCATTATCTACTGTCCTTTTCTTCACCTGTTCAGATCTCCAACCCCAGACATGAGATGTGTTGAACATCAGTTTCCTGAGCGGCTGTTACGCGATTGTGCTTCACGCGAATTTCCCTCATCAAATCTGCGTTCTTTACTTGGGTCTCGTTCACGGATGTTATCTCTCCCGTTCGTTATCCGACTATTCCGCACTTTCCAGCTACTGTCTCCCTGAGAATTCCTTTAATTTCTCTCACGATTATTATTTTGGTGATGTTTATTTGGATTCTCATTTTGGTAACTATCACCCAATTTTGCTCTGAATTTCAAAGCCCTCTCTAATTTTTCTACAAATTCTAGAAGTTCGACCACGAAATTACATGGACTATGCACAAGATCCCATTGCAAATATTCGGGTAATCGCCTCTTTAACGTGGCGATTTCGGTTAAAACCCCCAACGGATTTTTCACATGCAGAACCTTGTCAAGTTCGCGCTTTCTAAAATCTTCCATCGTCCCATTGAAACGTCCCATTGAAACGTGCCCTTAGAAAAATTATACAAGACTGTGCTTAAACTGACACACAATATTTTTTAGCGCAACGCAATCTGACTTTCAATAATCCCTACAAAAGAATGGCCCTGACTAACATTAACCTATACCTTCCACGAATCACTTACCTCATAAAAATCTTCGTTACTCGAACTACTGCTAAACAGCGAGCGCCACTACTGCCAGCTAAATAAAAGATTCAAACTACTAATGGCACTAACTACTGATAGGCATATTAAGCAAATCAAAGATTTTGATAGAGAACAAACAATGTATTTACCATAATAGTCATAATGTATATAGCAGTTCATGACATCCAGTCTTACAAATTTCAAAACTCCGCCATCTCTCTCCTCACATCCACCACTGCTGGCGGCTCACCTCCAACTGCGCAACGCTATGTGCTGTTAACAGCCAACTGCCCAACACTACAATGGCAGACAACAATGCAAACCAGCCACAGATTGCACACAGCACAGCCAGTGAGTTTCATACAGAGCACTACGTAACGTTGCCAATAAGAAAACATAAACAGCTTACTTACATAGCCCCCATGCTCCCCACAAAAAATTTTACAAATTGTTTTGGGCAGTGGCAAATAATGATTTGATAAAATTTTTCGTAATTACAATAACAAAGATATCAAATGCACACACTTACTGATACAATGTTGGTCAAAAGCTAAAATTTTCTCATAGTCCATAAAGACAGTCCTGATCGTTCATCACAGTAAAATAGCAGTGCTTTTTTTTTCTCAAAGTCTGAGCAGCAAAAGAAAATGCACACGGAAGTAGTGGATTTCCATGCAGTCTCGAAGAAGTAGTGTTGTCCTTCCAATGGAAAGATAGTGCTGACTCTTGACATGCAGACAGGTACTGGGCCACAACAGAGCTAACCCACAGCAGAGTCAGTCGAAGTTTTGAAGAATATTGGTAGGTAGGTCATCATAGAGCAGACACACTGTAGTCCTGGTAGAGATTATGTTATTGGTGGGCCATCAGAGGTGCAGACGCACTGCGGTCCTTGTAGAGATGGCCCGCAACCATCTGTTGCGATTGTGCAGTTGCACAATCACCATCGAAGAGTCTTGCGGACAATATAGCAAGTCCATAAACCACCACTTGTGTACTCACAAAACTTGTTGGAATGTCCTGAGAACCAGCAATGCTGTTATCCAGTCCCTTGCTGAATTATTAACACACGTGCAAACACTATCAGTCCCTACTTCTCACATATTGTTCGTATACTATGACCAACAAAAACGTGTGCAGTGAAATGTAACTTAAAAATTAATAATTTGATGAACTGGTGTCCATTACAATTTTATAACATAAGAATACAATTACAAAGGTACAAAATACATCATTATAGAACATAACAATACAGATAACATTTGTAGTAAAACAGGCTTTACAAAAGAATAGAAATAGACATATACATCAGTGTTACAGGAATAATGACATAGGTAAATACATGAAAGATCAGAATAACTTTTGAAACATCAACTTCACACATGAGCATTAAAACAAAACAGAATAAATAATGTCTAAACATCTTTACAAAGTAAATAACATATTATTTGAAAAATTTTACAACATAACTCTCACAGATAAACACATAAAGACAGGAAAAACACAAATTCACATAGTGTAATAACACAAAAATACAGGACAGGGTTTGTTTGCAGTGTGACATTTGGTACTGCAGTCCACCCCAAAACTTCATTCCATATATCTTTCCTCTTATTTCAACATTTGATTCCACCAAAAAAATTCTATCCAGGCATGTTTTCTGTATTTATATGTTCACACGTTTATTACCTCATTATTTATTTTCCATTATCTTACCTCATCATTTATTTCCAAGAAAATGCTACCTAAACCTGTTGTAGCTAAACCCTACTTTTTTGGTTCATATCCTCTTTCAAAATACTTTTTTGGCCGAATCATTTTCTTACAGCTTCTCAATGCATTTCTTCCAATTCATCACAGCTTGTTCTCTTATATTGCCTAACCCATCTTAAGCTAACTTAAATCTACTGAGCTCAGATGCTAAACTACGGGACGAGGCAATGCAGCAACACAAAACAATTAACACAAACAGCAATGACAAAAAAATGGAAATTGGCAAAGCAAGCAGCAGTAAAATAAATTAGCGGAGCAATTGCAATATTACAACTAATATAAGGCAATGTGCACCAAACAATAAAAATAAATCATTAGTAAAACTGGCTTAACACAATAATGCAAAGTTAAATTCCGTAACACTATGCCTGGCAAACAGCAGCAGCAAATGCAGTAACTTATACCTCAACATGATATCTCCATTTTTCCCAGATTTGTATTATTCCCATACTTTCGTTTTTTCCATACTTGCGTTTTTCCCATTTTTGTGTTTTTCCCATATTTGCGTTTTTCCAATATTTGCGTTTATCCCATTTTTGCATTTATCCCATATTTGCGTTTTTCCCATATTTGAGATTTTCCAATATTTGCGTTTTTCCCATATTTGCGTTTGTCCCATATTTTCATTTATCCAATATTTGAGTTTATCCCATATTTGTGTTTCTCCCATATATGCGTTTGTCCCAAATTTGCGTTTTTCCCATATTTGAGATTTCCCATATTAGCGTTTTTCCCATATTTGCGTTTTTCCCGTATTTCGTTTTTGCCATATTTTCGTTTATCCCATATTTTCGTTTTCTCCATATTTGCATTTTTCCCATATTTGCTTTTTTCCCATATTTGCGTTTTTCCCATATTTGCATTAGTCCCATATTTTCGTTTTTCCCATATTTCAGTTTGTCCCATATTTGAGTTTTCCCATATTTGCATTTTCCCATATTTGCATTTTTCCCATATTTGCGTTCTTCGCATATTTGCGTTTTTCCAATATTTGCGTTTATCCCATATTTGCGTTTCTCCCAATATTTGCGTTCATCCCATATTTGCGTTTTTCCCATACTTGCGATTTTCCCATATTTGCGTTTTTCCTGTAGTTGGGTTGTGTCCCATATTTACGTTTATCCCATATTTGCGTGTTTCCCATATTTTCTTTTTTCCCACATTCGCGTTTATCCCACATCTGTGTTGTTCCAATATTTGCGTTTTTCCCATATTTGCATTTATCCCATATTTGCGTTCTTCCCATATTTGCAATTTTCCCATATTTGACATTTTCTGATATTTGCGCTTTTCCCATATTTGTGTTTGTCCCATATTTGCATTTGTCCCATATTTGTGTTTTTCCCATATTTGCGTCTTCCCATATTTGCGTTTTTCCCATATTTGCGTTTATCCCATATTTGCGTTTTTCCCATATTTGCGTTTTTTCCATATATGCGTTTTTCACCTATAAGCGTTCTTCACCTATACGTGATCTTGTCATATTTGCGGTTTTCCCAGATTTGCGTTTGTCCCTTGTTTTTCTTTTTCCCATATTTGAGTTTGTCTCACACTTGAGTTCTCCCATATTTTCGATTTTCCTATATTTGCGTTTTCCCATATTTGCTTTCTTCCCATATTTGCGTTCTTCCCATATTTGTGTTTGCCCCATATTTTCGTTTTTCTCATATTTCAGTTTGTCCCATATTTGCGTTTCCCCCATATTTGCGTTATTCCCATATTTGCGATTTTCCCATATTTGCGTTTTTCCTATATTTACGTTTGTCCCATATTTGCGTTTGTCCCATAATTGCGTTCATCCCATATTTTCTTTTTTCCCACATTCCCGTTTTTCCCACACTTGTGTTGTTCCAATTTTTGCGTTTTTCCCATATTTGCGTTTTTCTCATATTTGTGTTTCTCCCATAATTGCGTTTTTTACATATTTTCGTTTTTCCCATATTTGCGTTTATCCCATATTTGCGTTTATCCCATATTTGCGTTTTTCCCATATTTGCGTTTTTTCCATATAGGCGTTTTTCACCTATATGCGTTTTTCACCTATACATGTTTTTCCCATACTTGCGGTTGTCCTATATTTTCGTTTGTCCCTTATTTTTGTTTTTCCCATATTTGAGTTTTTCCCAACTTGAGTTTTCCCATATTTTAGTTTTTCCTATATTTGCATTTTCCCCATATTTGCTTTTTTGCCATATTTGCGTTGTTCCCATATTTTCGATTTTCTCATATTTCAGTTTGTCCCATATTTGAGTTTTCCCATATTTGCGTTTCTCCCATATTTGCGTTTTTCCCATATTTGCGTTTTTCCCATATTTGCGTTTTTCCCATATTTGCGTTTTTTCCATATTTGAGTTTTTTTCATACTTGCGTTTTTCCCATCTTTGCGTTTTTCCCATATTAGCGTTTATCCCATGTTTTGGTTTATCCCACATTTGCGTTTTTCCCATATTTACGCTTTTCCCATATTTGAGTTTTTCCTATATTAGAGTTTTTCCCATATTTGAGTTTTTCCCCTATTTGCGTTTTTTCCATTTATGCCTTTTCCACCCATATCCGTTTTTAACCTATATGCGTTTTTCCCATACTTGCGTTTTTCCCATATTTGCGTTTTTCCCATATTTGCGTTTTTCCCATTTTTGTGGTTGTCCCATATTTGCGTTTGTCCCTTATTTTTGTTTTTCCCATATTAAAGTTTTTCCCACACTTGAGTTTTCCCATATTTGCGTTTTTCCCATATTTGCGATTTTCCCATATTTGACATTTTCCCATATTTGCGCTTTTGCCATATTTGTGTTTGTCCCATATTTGCATTTGTCCCATATTTGTGTTTTTCCCATATTTGCGTCTTCCCATATTTGCGTTTTTCCCATATTTGCATTTATCCCATATTTGCGTTTTTCCCATATTTGCGTTTTTTCCATATATGCGTTTTTCACCTATAAGCGTTCTTCACCTATACGTGATCTTGTCATATTTGCGGTTTTCCCAGATTTGCGTTTGTCCCTTATTTTTCTTTTTCCCATATTTGAGTTTTTCTCACACTTGAGTTCTCCCATATTTTCGATTTTCCTATATTTGCGTTTTCCCATATTTCCTTTCTTCCCATATTTGCATTCTTCCCTGCCCGCATCTCATTGCCGTGCGGTAGCGTTCTCGCTTCCCACGCCCGGGTTCGATTCCTGGCGGGGTCAGGGATTTTCTCTGCCTCGTGATGGCTGGGTGTTGTGTGCTGTCCTTAGGTTAGTTAGGTTTAAGTAGTTCTAAGTTCGAGGGGACTGATGACCATAGATGTTATATCCCATAGTGCTCAGAGCCATTTTTTTGCATTCTTCCCATATTTGCGTTTGTCCCATATTTTCGTTTTTCTCATATTTCGGTTTGTCCCATATTTGCGTTTCTCCCATATTTGCATTATTCCCATATTTGCGATTTTCCCACATTTGCGTTTTACCTATATTTGCGGTTGTTCCATATTTGCGTTTATCCCATATTTGCGTTCTCCCCATATTTTCATTTTTCCTACATTCGCGTTCTTCCCACACTTGTGTTTTTCGAATATTTGCATTTATCCCATATTTGTGTGTTTCCCATATTTGCGTTTTTCCCATATTTGCGTTTTTCACATATATGCGTTTTTCCTATATATGCGTTTTTCCCATATATGCCTTTTTCCCATATTAGCGTTTTTTCCATATAATTTGCGTTTTTCCCATATTTGCGTTTTTCCCATACTTGCGTTTTCGCATATTTGCGTTTTTCCAATATTTGCGTTTATCCCATATTTGCGTTTCTCCCAATATTTGCGTTCATCCCATATTTGCGTTTTTCCGATATTTGCGGTTTTCCCATATCTCATGAACCTATCCTACCAACTGTTACCTTCTTCTAGTCAAGGTGTGCCACTACTTTCTCTTTTCCCATATCTGAGATTTTCCATCACTCATGAACCAATGCTACCAACCAATTCCTACTTTTAGTCAAGTTGTGTCCCTTATTTCTCGTCCCATATTTCAGTTTTTCCTATACTTGCACTTTCCCATATTTGTGTTTTTCCCATATTTGCGTCTTCCCATATTTGCGTTTTTCCCATGTTTGCGTTTATCCCATATTTGCGTTTTTCCCATATTTGCGTTTTTCCCACATTTGCGTTTTTCCCATATTAGCATTTATCCCATGTTTTGGTTTATCCCACAGTTGCGTTTTTCCCATATTTACGCTTTTCCCATATTTGAGTATTTTCCTATATTTGAGTTTTTCCCATATTTGAGTTTTTCCTCTATTTGCTTTTTTTCCATATATGCCTTTTCCACCCATATCCGTTTTTAACCTATATGCGTTTTTCCCATATTTGCAGTTGTCCCATATTTGCGTTTGTCCCTTATTTTTGTTTTTCCCATATTAAAGTTTTTCCCACACTTGAGTTTTCCCATATTTGCGTGTTTCCCATATTAGCGTTGTTCCCATATTTGCGTTTTTCACATATATGCGTTTTTCTTATATATGCGTTGTTCCCATATATGCCTTTTTCCCATATTTGCGTTTTTCCCATATAATTTGCGTTAATTCCCATAATTGCGTTTTTCCCATATTTGCGTTTTGCCCATAATTGGGTTTTTCCCATATTTGCGTTTATCCCATATTTGCGTTTCTCAAAATTTTTTCGTTTATCGGATATTTGCGTTTTACCTATATTTGCATTTTTCCAATATTTGCGTTTTTCCCATATTTGCGTTTTCCCCATCTTTGCGTTTTTCCCATATTTGCGTTCACCCCATATTTGCGTTTCTCAAAATATTTTCGTTTATCCCATATTTGGGTTTTACATATATTTGCGTTTGTCCCATTATTGCGTTTATCCCATATTTTAGTTTATCCCATATTTGCGTTATTCCCATATTTGCGCTTTTCCCATATTTGCGTTTTTCCAATATTTGCGTTTTTCCCATATTTGCGTTTCGCCCATATTTTCGTTTTTCCCATATTTGCATTTTTTTCATGTTCTTGTTTTTCCCATCCTTGCGTTCTTCCCATATTTGCGTTTATCCCAATTTGGGTTTTCCCACATTTGCGTTTTTCCCATATTAGCATTTTCCCATATTTGAGTTTTTCCTATATTTGAGTTTTCCCCATATTTTCGTTTTTCCTATATTTCAGTTTGTCCCATATTTGAGTTGTCCCACATTTGCTTTTCTCCCATATTTGGGTTTTTTCCATATTTATGTCTTTCCCATATTTGCGTTATTCCCATATTTGCTTTTTTCACATATATGCGTTTTTCCCATATATGCCTTTTTCCCATATTTTTGGTTTTCCCATTTATTTTGCGTTTTTCCCATTTTTGCGTTTTTCCCATATTTGCGTTTTGCCCATAATTGCGTTTTTCCTATATTTGCGTTTATCCCATATTTGCGATTCTCAAAATATTTGCGTTTATCCCATATTTACGTTTTTCCAAATTTGCGTTTTACCTATATTTGCGTTTTTCCGATATTTGCGTTTTTCCCATATCTCATGAATCTATCCTACCAACTGTTACCTTCTTCTAGTCAAGGTGTGCCATTACATTCTCTTCTCCCATATTTGAGATTTTCCATCACTCATGAACCCATGCTTCCAACCAAATCCTTCTTTTAGTCAAGTTGTGTCCCTTATTTCTCATCTCCCACATTTCAGTTTTTCCCATACTTGCTCTTTCCCGTATTGGTGTTTTTCCCATATTTGCGTCTTCGCATTTTTGCGTTTTTCCCATATTTGCGTCTATCCCATATGTGCGTTTTCCCATATTTGCGTTTTTTCCATATATGCGTTTCACCTATATGCGTTTTTCACCTATATGTGTTTTTCCCATATTTGCGTTTTTCCCATATTTGCGTTTTATCCCATATTTGCGGTTGTCCCATATTTGTGTCTGTCCCTTATTTTTGTTTTCCCCATGTTTGAGTTTTACCCACACTTGAGTGTTCCCATATTTGCGTTTTTCCAATATTTGCGTTTTTCCGATATTTGCGTTTTTCCAATATTTGCGTTTTTCCCACATTTGCGTTTTTTACATATTTGCGTTTCTCCCATATCTGCGTTTTTTCCATATTTGTGTTATTCCCATATTTACGTTCTTTCCGTATTTGCGTTTTTCCCATAATTGTGTTGTTCCCACATTTGTGGTTTTCCCGTATTTGCGTTTTTCCCATATTTGCGTTTTTCCCATATTTGCGATTGTCCCATATTTCCGTTTTTCCTATATTATCGTTTGTTCCATATTTGCGTTTATCCCATATTTGAGTTTATCCCATATTTGCGTCTTCCCTTGTTTGGGTTTTTCCCATATTTGCGTTTATCCCATATATGCGTTTTTCCCATATTTGCGTTTTTTCCATATATGCGTTTTTCACCTATATGCGTTTCTCACCTATATGTTTTTTTCATATTTGCGGTGTTCCCATATTTGTGTTTGTCCCTTATTTTTCTTTTTCCCATATTTGAGTTTTTCCCACACTTGAGTTTTCCCTTATTTTCGTTTTTCCCATGTTTGCGTTTTCCCATATTTGCTTTTTTCCCATATTTGCGTTTTTCCATTATTTTCGTTTGTCCCATATTTTCGTTTTTTTAATATTTCAGTTTGTCCCATATTTGAGTTTTCCCATTTTTGCGTTTCTCCCATATTTGCGTTATTCCCATATTTGCGTTTTTCCAATATTTCCTTTTTTCCCATATTTGCGTTTTTCCCATATAATTTGCGTTTTTCCAATATTTGCGTTTATCCCATGTTTGCATTTTGCCCATAATTGCGTTTTTCCCACATTTGCATTTATCCCATATTTGCGTTTCTCAAAATATTTGCGTTTATCCCATATTTGCGTTTTTCCCATATTTGCGTTTGTCCCATATTTTCGTTTTTCCCATATTTCAGTTTGTCCCATATTTGAGTTTTCCCACATTTGCTTTTCTCCCATATTTGCGTTTTTTCCATATTTGCGTTTTTTCCATATTTGCGTTATTCCCATATTTGCTTTTTTAACATATATGCGTTTTTCCCATATATGCGTTTTTCCCATATTTGCGTGTTTCCCTTATTTGCGTTGTTCCCATATTTGCGTTTTTCACATATATGCGTTTTTCCTATATATGCGTTGTTCCCATATATGCCTTTTTCCCATATTTGCGTTTTTTCCATATTTGAGTTTTTTTCATACTTGCGTTTTTCCCATCTTTGCGTTTTTCCCATATTAGCGTTTATCCCATGTTTTGGTTTATCCCACATTTGCGTTTTTCCCATATTTACGCTTTTCCCATATTTGAGTTTTTCCTATATTTGAGTTTTTCCCATATTTGAGTTTTTCCCCTATTTGCGTTTTTTCCATATATGCCTTTTCCACCCATATCCGTTTTTAACCTATATGCGTTTTTCCCATACTTGCGTTTTTCCCATATTTGCGTTTTTCCCATATTTGCGTTTTTCCCATTTTTGTGGTTGTCCCATATTTGCATTTGTCCCTTATTTTTGTTTTTCCCATATTAAAGTTTTTCCCACACTTGAGTTTTCCCATATTTGCGTTTTTCACATATATGCGATTTTCCCATATTTGACATTTTCCCATATTTGCGCTTTTGCCATATTTGTGTTTGTCCCATATTTGCATTTGTCCCATATTTGTGTTTTTCCCATATTTGCGTTTTTTCCATATATGCGTTTTTCACCTATAAGCGTTCTTCACCTATACGTGATCTTGTCATATTTGCGGTTTTCCCAGATTTGCGTTTGTCCCTTATTTTTCTTTTTCCCATATTTGAGTTTTTCTCACACTTGAGTTCTCCCATATTTTCGATTTTCCTATATTTGCGTTTTCCCATATTTCCTTTCTTCCCATATTTGCATTCTTCCCTGCCCGCATCTCATTGCCGTGTGGTAGCGTTCTCGCTTCCCACGCCCGGGTTCGATTCCTGGCGGGGTCAGGGATTTTCTCTGCCTCGTGATGGCTGGGTGTTGTGTGCTGTCCTTAGGTTAGTTAGGTTTAAGTAGTTCTAAGTTCGAGGGGACTGATGACCATAGATGTTATATCCCATAGTGCTCAGAGCCATTTTTTTGCATTCTTCCCATATTTGCGTTTGTCCCATATTTTCGTTTTTCTCATATTTCGGTTTGTCCCATATTTGCGTTTCTCCCATATTTGCATTATTCCCATATTTGCGATTTTCCCACATTTGCGTTTTACCTATATTTGCGGTTGTTCCATATTTGCGTTTATCCCATATTTGCGGTCTCCCCATTTTTTCATTTTTCCTACATTCGCGTTCTTCCCACACTTGTGTTGTTCGAATATTTGCATTTATCCCATATTTGTGTGTTTCCCATATTTGCGTTTTTCCCATATTTGCGTTTTTCACATATATGCGTTTTTCCTATATATGCGTTTTTCCCATATATGCCTTTTCCCCATATTAGCGTTTTTTCCATATAATTTGCGTTTTTCCCATATTTGCGTTTTTCCCATACTTGCGTTTTCGCATATTTGCGTTTTTCCAATATTTGCGTTTATCCCATATTTGCGTTTCTCCCAATATTTGCGTTCATCCCATATTTGCGTTTTTCCGATATTTGCGGTTTTCCCATATCTCATGAACCTATCCTACCAACTGTTACCTTCTTCTAGTCAAGGTGTGCCACTACTTTCTCTTTTCCCATATCTGAGATTTTCCATCACTCATGAACCAATGCTACCAACCAATTCCTACTTTTAGTCAAGTTGTGTCCCTTATTTCTCGTCCCATATTTCAGTTTTTCCTATACTTGCACTTTCCCATATTTGTGTTTTTCCCATATTTGCGTCTTCCCATATTTGCGTTTTTCCCATGTTTGCGTTTATCCCATATTTGCGTTTTTCCCATATTTGCGTTTTTCCCACATTTGCGTTTTTCCCATATTAGCATTTATCCCATGTTTTGGTTTATCCCACAGTTGCGTTTTTCCCATATTTACGCTTTTCCCATATTTGAGTATTTTCCTATATTTGAGTTTTTCCCATATTTGAGTTTTTCCTCTATTTGCTTTTTTCCATATATGCCTTTTCCACCCATATCCGTTTTTAACCTATATGCGTTTTTCCCATATTTGCAGTTGTCCCATATTTGCGTTTGTCCCTTATTTTTGTTTTTCCCATATTAAAGTTTTTCCCACACTTGAGTTTTCCCATATTTGCGTGTTTCCCATATTAGCGTTGTTCCCATATTTGCGTTTTTCACATATATGCGTTTTTCTTAAATATGCGTTGTTCCCATATATGCCTTTTTCCCATATTTGCGTTTTTCCCATATAATTTGCGTTAATTCCCATAATTGCGTTTTTCCCATATTTGCGTTTTGCCCATAATTGGGTTTTTCCCATATTTGCGTTTATCCCATATTTGCGTTTCTCAAAATATTTTCGTTTATCGGATATTTGCGTTTTACCTATATTTGCATTTTTCCAATATTTGCGTTTTTCCCATATTTGCGTTTTCCCCATCTTTGCGTTTTTCCCATATTTGCGTTCACCCCATATTTGCGTTTCTCAAAATATTTTCGTTTATCCCATATTTGGGTTTTACATATATTTGCGTTTGTCCCATTATTGCGTTTATCCCATATTTTAGTTTATCCCATATTTGCGTTATTCCCATATTTGCGCTTTTCCCATATTTGCGTTTTTCCAATATTTGCGTTTTTCCCATATTTGCGTTTCGCCCATATTTTCGTTTTTCCCATATTTGCATTTTTTTCATGTTCTTGTTTTTCCCATCCTTGCGTTCTTCCCATATTTGCGTTTATCCCAATTTGGGTTTTCCCACATTTGCGTTTTTCCCATATTAGCATTTTCCCATATTTGAGTTTTTCCTATATTTGAGTTTTCCCCATATTTTTGTTTTTCCTATATTTCAGTTTGTCCCATATTTGAGTTGTCCCACATTTGCTTTTCTCCCATATTTGGGTTTTTTCCATATTTATGTCTTTCCCATATTTGCGTTATTCCCATATTTGCTTTTTTCACATATATGCGTTTTTCCCATATATGCCTTTTTCCCATATTTTTGGTTTTCCCATTTATTTTGCGTTTTTCCCATTTTTGCGTTTTTCCCATATTTGCGTTTTGCCCATAATTGCGTTTTTCCTATATTTGCGTTTATCCCATATTTGCGATTCTCAAAATATTTGCGTTTATCCCATATTTACGTTTTTCCAAATTTGCGTTTTACCTATATTTGCGTTTTTCCGATATTTGCGTTTTTCCCATATCTCATGAATCTATCCTACCAACTGTTACCTTCTTCTAGTCAAGGTGTGCCATTACATTCTCTTCTCCCATATTTGAGATTTTCCATCACTCATGAACCCATGCTTCCAACCAAATCCTTCTTTTAGTCAAGTTGTGTCCCTTATTTCTCATCTCCCACATTTCAGTTTTTCCCATACTTGCTCTTTCCCGTATTGGTGTTTTTCCCATATTTGCGTCTTCGCATTTTTGCGTTTTTCCCATATTTGCGTCTATCCCATATGTGCGTTTTCCCATATTTGCGTTTTTTCCATATATGCGTTTCACCTATATGCGTTTTTCACCTATATGTGTTTTTCCCATATTTGCGTTTTTCCCATATTTGCGTTTTATCCCATATTTGCGGTTGTCCCATATTTGTGTCTGTCCCTTATTTTTGTTTTCCCCATGTTTGAGTTTTACCCACACTTGAGTGTTCCCATATTTGCGTTTTTCCAATATTTGCGTTTTTCCGATATTTGCGTTTTTCCAATATTTGCGTTTTTCCCACATTTGCGTTTTTTACATATTTGCGTTTCTCCCATATCTGCGTTTTTTCCATATTTGTGTTATTCCCATATTTACGTTCTTTCCGTATTTGCGTTTTTCCCATAATTGTGTTGTTCCCACATTTGTGGTTTTCCCGTATTTGCGTTTTTCCCATATTTGCGTTTTTCCCATATTTGCGATTGTCCCATATTTCCGTTTTTCCTATATTATCGTTTGTTCCATATTTGCGTTTATCCCATATTTGAGTTTATCCCATATTTGCGTCTTCCCTTGTTTGGGTTTTTCCCATATTTGCGTTTATCCCATATATGCGTTTTTCCCATATTTGCGTTTTTTCCATATATGCGTTTTTCACCTATATGCGTTTCTCACCTATATGTTTTTTTCATATTTGCGGTGTTCCCATATTTGTGTTTGTCCCTTATTTTTCTTTTTCCCATATTTGAGTTTTTCCCACACTTGAGTTTTCCCTTATTTTCGTTTTTCCCATGTTTGCGTTTTCCCATATTTGCTTTTTTCCCATATTTGCGTTTTTCCATTATTTTCGTTTGTCCCATATTTTCGTTTTTTTAATATTTCAGTTTGTCCCATATTTGAGTTTTCCCATTTTTGCGTTTCTCCCATATTTGCGTTATTCCCATATTTGCGTTTTTCCAATATTTCCTTTTTTCCCATATTTGCGTTTTTCCCATATAATTTGCGTTTTTCCAATATTTGCGTTTATCCCATGTTTGCATTTTGCCCATAATTGCGTTTTTCCCACATTTGCATTTATCCCATATTTGCGTTTCTCAAAATATTTGCGTTTATCCCATATTTGCGTTTTTCCCATATTTGCGTTTGTCCCATATTTTCGTTTTTCCCATATTTCAGTTTGTCCCATATTTGAGTTTTCCCACATTTGCTTTTCTCCCATATTTGCGTTTTTTCCATATTTGCGTTTTTCCATATTTGCGTTATTCCCATATTTGCTTTTTTAACATATATGCGTTTTTCCCATATATGCGTTTTTCCCATATTTGCGTGTTTCCCATATTTGCGTTGTTCCCATATTTGCGTTTTTCACATATATGCGTTTTTCCTATATATGCGTTTTTCCTATATATGCGTTGTTCCCATATATGCCTTTTTCCCATATTTGCGTTTTTCACTGTAAGTAGGCTGTTTATGTTTTCACTACGTAAGTAGGCTGTTTATGTTTTCTCTATGTAAGTAGGCTGTTTTTGTTTTCTTATTGGCAACGTTACGTAGCGCTCAATATGAAAATCACTGGCTGTGCTGTGTGCAGTCTGTGGCTAGTTTGCATTGTTGTCTGCCATTGTAGTGTTGGGCAGCGGCAGCTGGATGTGAACAGCGCGTAGCATTGCGCAGTTGGAGGTGAGCCACCAGCAGTGGTGGATGTGGGGAGAGAGATGGCGGAGTTTTGAAATTTGTCATGAACTGCTATATTTGTATATGATGATATCAAGGTAAATACATTGTTTGTTCTCTATTAATATCTTTCATTTGCTAACTATCCCTATCAGTAGTTAGTGCTTCCATAGTTTGAATCTTTTATTTAGCTGGCAGTAGTGGCGCTCGCTGCATTGCAGTAGCTTGAGCAGTGAAGGTTTTTGTGAGGTAAGTGATTTGTGAAAGGTATAGTTTAATGTTAGTCAGGGCCATTCTTTGTAGGGAATTTTGAAAGTCAGATTGCGTTGCGCTAACAAAATATTGTGTGTCGGGTTAAGCACAGTCTTGTATAAATTTTTCTAAGGGGACGTTTCATATGGCGACCCTGCGAGGATTCGAACCTGGAATCTTCTGATTTTTTTTCTTGTAGTTTGTGTAATGAGTGTAGCTTTTGTTTATTGCTAGTGCGTAATTGTAGAGAAAATCTCCTTTGTAGTTGCAGTCTTTCATTGTTGTACAGTAAAACAGTTGTGGCATGCATGTAGATTTGCACCAAGTATTTCGCAGCTGCAATTAACTAGATATTATTTTCAGTGTTATGTTAATGTGTTCTCTTATTTTTGCTCTTCAAATTGTGCTCTTCTGTGTTATCGTGAATTATTGTGACAATAATGGCCTTTGAAAAACGTAATACTAGGCTCCAAAGTAAATTGAGAAATGACAGTGAAGACGAAAGCAGTGTGTTAGCGCCGCAGAGTAATGATTTAACTAATGTTCAAAGTAGTAATTTGGTAATTGTGCATAGGGAAATGGAGCGGGCGGCAAACAATGGTGTAGACAGTGAAACAAGTATTGAACAGGGAAGCATTATCGATCGATCGGTCGGCAACAACTCGCCTCAGGAATCCGAAATGACAGAACACAATATTGCAAATACTGTAGACTCAGGTTTTGGATCCTCACCGTTTTCTCAAATAAGTCAAGACACATTTTCTGCTTGTAAAAATGTGAATGTTTCTGGTGCAAATTCACTGCCGAAAAGCACTGAGGAACATGTTCCAGACACCAGTGCATTGTTATTACAATTAATACAGCAAATGGGACAAACAAAGCAAAAGCTTCAAAAGTTAGACACAATGGAACAAAATCTTGGAAAGTTAGATACAGTGGAACAAAATCTTAAAAAGTTAGACACAATGGAACAAAATCTTAAAAAGTTAGACACCACACTTGAACAAACACGTGAAGATTTAACTACTGAGTTACATAACATTGAATCGAAATGTCAAAAAGTCTGTAATGACGTAAAAACACAAATTTGTGAGCATTTTCAACCTATTTTTTCGCGGCATGAAAATGCATTACAGAATCACGAAGCAGCCATAAAAGAACTGCAAACCATTGTTCATGAAAATCACGACACCTTGCAAGCTAAAATTGAGTCAGTTGCATCTACCGATTCGGTTACGCAACTTGCAATAACTCAGGAAAACTTAAAGGACACAGTAGATTCGATTTCAACACAAATGGACACTCTGAAACTTGGTTCAGAAAAATACACTTAGGAAATGTGTTCACTATCGGAGAAAGTAGCCGAACTTTCGGATCAGGTCACTAACTTATCTACAAAGGTAGATGATGATCTGACTGACACAAGACCTGTAGCCTTCACTGACACAGAAGAATATTAACAAATTAGAAAATTCAAACAGAAATAAAATCAAATCAATACTCAGTACAAAAGAGAAATCCGGGAAGCACAAGATCAGCTGACACAGGTAATACAAGAATTACGTATTTTAGAGGACACTCGCGCCCCAGTACGGGAAGAGGGACATACAAATACGGAACAGACACAAAATAACAACACAGGGCACTTCGGAAATTGTGAAAGAAATTGGCAAGGCGCATTGGATTTTGAGATGGAACCGCCGAAACGAAGTAACAATGACCGACATGCGACTCGCCGACATGACGATTTTGACTATAAGCTGTTCATTACTACACGTAAATTCAAAACATTTAAGAATTCTGGCAACGACATTCATCCACAAGCATGGCTCCATCAATTCTCTCATTGTTTTCCTCCCAACTGGTCGTTAGAACACAGATTAGAATTCATGTGTGGCTATTTAGAGAATGAACCAGCTGTAAGAATGCGATCGGTAATTCACGATTGCCACAGTGAAGGAGAGTTTTACCATGCCTTCCTCTCAGCATATTGGTCTCAAGCCACACAAGACCGTGTAAAACATAGCATCATAATGATGAAACGTTTCGAACAATCTGAATTTTCCAGTCTTATGAAATATTTTGAAGACATGTTGCATAAGAATCAGTATCTTTCAAACCCATACAGCCCCTCAGAACTCATCCGCATTTGCTTAATCAAACTGCCTGAACATTTACGACATATTATTTTGGCAGGACGTTGCAAAGACGACATTGAAGCATTTCAGGGACTCTTACAAGAATTAGAAATTGACACTGACAATCGCGGAACGCGAAACCAGGAACACAGCAATTACAGGTCACATCCGTCGCAATTCCGCGATGAAAGAAGTAATAACTTTACACGACATGGCTATTCTCACAACACAAATCGTGACCAAAACAGACACCACCCGTAGGCAGAGTAGTAATAACTACAGGGAAAGATCACCTCTCCGTAGTAATGACTATTACAGAGACAATCAGAGAAACAGACAATATGGCAACCAGAACTATTATTGTCAAGGGAGGCAGAATAATTTCAGACGCAACAGTTCAGCACGCAGTTACGATTCAGGGAGAAATTCTCCACCACGTGGCCGACAAGAAAGAAACTGTGTAAACTACCGACAAAACGACAGACCTGAATTCCATCAGAACTGGCGAGCTTCAAACAGGGCAGGGCCTTCCCGTCAAAGTGAATTTGTAGAAGTTAGGTCTCCTAATCCCAATAACGGCGCGCGCCAACAAAGAGACAGACAATGACTCGCACAGCAGGCAGCCGCGTGCGCCGGCTGGCTCCCAGAAAAATAACATTATATCTGGTACTGCTAATGAGATTTTAATGCAACATTTTGGTTTATTTGAATATACATTCTGAATTTAAAGTGCTTTCTGAGAGATACCAGATGACACAGAGGTTAGTTTATGTGACAGCTACACGATTTTTATCACGACGCTACTAATGAGTGACAATTTACAATGTTGCTTTTGCGGTGTATCTGTTTTATATCTGCACAGTTTTCTGAATTCTTCTGGAAAGAAAAACAGGTTTTAGTAGTAACTTTTGTGGTATAGCTACAATGTGAGGGCCTTTTTCTTAGCACAACAATACCTTACAGTATAGTATTTTCTTGATCACAGTAATGTACATAATAATTATGATATCTATACACAAAGCATTTCACTTTCGTTTCTGATGGGGTAAGTACATTGACTTCTGCAGAACTTAGCTTTCGGAGGACGATAATTACGACACTTCCACAGAATTATCTTACAGCAAGACGCGCATTTAGCGCTACAGGACACGCATTTGAGTGATTAATCTTATACTTAAAACACTTATTTTCAAAGATTTTTTAATTACAAAGAAAGTTTTCCATGATACATTTCATTCCATTGCTGTAATTTGTAACACCTGAGGGTATAATTACATTTATCCTCAGGGGGGTACACGCTTACTTTGTGTACCATGTGTTTGGCAAGCACAAGGAGCCCTAGCTAATATGGTATTTGCTTATACAACTTTACACATCGGTACCATATTTCTCTAACACACAAATTACACAGCTATCTGATCATTTAACTGAGAGAGACAAACATTTATTTTACTATATCAGTGACAGATGTTTACGTAATTACACAGTTGGATAACTTCACACTTATGAAACTGTATTTTGTCTGTACTTTGTAAACTGTTCATATTTTTTTGGAACCATTGTGATACTATGAGAGCTTTGAATGATGTATTTGGTATGAGATCATGATTTTTAAAGTACATTTGAGGCAGCTGACACTTTTGACATGAGCAGAGAATTATTTTAGGCTTAGAAATTATTGGAGGAAGTTACGACGTTTTTGAGATTTGACTGAAGTGTTATGATGTTATTATTACGACGACGATGTGTATTATGTTGTTGAGGAATGTTTATTATGCTACGTATTTCTCACGATGAAATATTGAAGAAGTGTCGACGAATATGTATATGTATAATGAGGTAAGGAATAATGAGTAGTGTTTAGGGACTCTGATTTATGAAAAGGATGTTGGAAACCAAGAAACGTACTTTAAGAGTTATGAAATGTGTGACTGTATCACAATGCTGACCAATATTTTTTTTGGACATTTATATTTATAGGATTTTGTTTCTACAGATTTGCAACGCTAATTCTTGACCTGTGAAATATTTTTATATGAGAGTACCACGGTAGCAGAATCTCCTGTCGTAAATATTTCCGTACGAAAGTTAAGTGACCACCTGCACGTAATGCGTCGCGGGCACCCAGCTGTGTCAGACGTCTGGAGAAAAAGCCATTATTGCGAGCCCTTTTCAGCGGCACAGGTAGAAAAAAAAAGGGGACGTGGGACGTGTCAAACACCTGGAGAACAAGCCATTAGGGTGTGCCTTTCATCGCTAATGCGACACCCTCGTTACTTGAAAACATATGATTACTCGCACTTTGTGCTAATTACTGAAATGCTTATGAATTGATGGGAAATATTCGTACATCTGCACACCTGATTACGACAAGCGTCTTTCTACGAGAGTTGAGAGCTACTAACTTATGAAATGTCACATGACTACTGAATGATATTTTTATGCTTTGCTTTTCATAGTTGCTTATTTCATTTGACATCTGGTTTCCAGCTGTGTTGCAGCATTGCTTTTATAAAATGAAATGCATTTGCTAATGTGAACACTTTCTGTCAACAGATCTATTAAATAATTATTTTATGATCCACATTCTTTAAAAAAGGAGCACTTGGAAAGGAAAGAACAATAAGAAGGAACTAGTAACTGCATTCATAATTTTCTTTTCAAGTAATTGGTAACTTTTTGGTAGAATAACTTCTTGTGGTGCACCACTTTAATTACATAGACATTAAGATGTGATTATACATTTCCCTTATCTGCATTGTTATCTTTAGTGTACTATTTTTTCTGCTTGAGCTATGTCATGTTTTGATATAAGTTATTACATTTGCTGCTGCTAGCTTTGCCAATCTGTATTTTTTGTCATTGCTGCTTGTGTTGATTTGTTATGTGATGCTGCATTGCCTCGTCCCTTAGTTTAGCATCTGAGCTCAGTAGATTTAAGTTAGCTTAAGAGGGGGTAGACTATAGAAGAGAATGAGTTGCGATGAATTGGAAGAAATGCATTGAGAAAACAGGTTTAGGTAGGATTTTCTTGGAAATAAATGATGAGGTAAGATAATGGAAAATAAAAATGAGGTAAGAAATGTGTGAACATATAAACACAGAAAGCATGCTTAGTTAGAATTTTTTTTGGTGGAAACAAAGGATGAAATAAGAGGAAAGATATATGAAGTTTTGGGTTGGACTGCAGTACCAAATGTTACACTGAAAACGAACCCTGTCCTTTCCTTTTGTGTTATCCCACTATGAGTTTGTGTACCCTTGTATATTTGTTTTCTTCCTGTCTCTGTGTACTGTTTCATAGAATTTTTTTCTCTTCTAATACTAAGCTATATTCACTATGAGGAGGAATACTGTTATCCTCAAATATAAGTTGCATTAATAATATGTTATTTTCTTTGTAAAGTTGTTTACAATTCTGTTCTGTTTCAATGTTCATGTGTGAAATTAATGTTTCGAAAACTATTCTCATTATTTTATGTATGTACTCATGTCATAATTCCTGTAACACTGACGTATATGTCTATTTCTATTCTTTTGTAACGCCTGTTTTACTACAAATGTTATCTGTATTGTTATGTTTTTAATGATGTATTTTGTACCTTTGTTATTGTATTCTTATGTTATAAAATTGTAATTGTTACCAGTTCTTCAAATTAAGTAACATTTCACTGCACACATTTCTGTTGGTCATAGTACATGGACAATATGTGAGAAGTAGGGACTGATAGTGTTTGCACGTGTGTTAATGATTCAGCAAGGGACTGGATAACAGCATTGCTGGTTCTAAGGACAATTCCAAAAACTTTGTGAGTGCACAAGTGGTGGTTTATGGACTTGCTACATTATCCGCAAGACTCTTCAATGGTGATTGTGCACCTGCACAGTCACAACAGATGGCTGCTGGCTATCTCTACAAGGACTACAGTGGGTCTGCACCTCTGGTGGCCCACCAATACCATTATCTCTACAAGGACTACAGTGGGTCTACATCTTTGATGATCCATCAATACCATTATCTCTACAAGGACTACAGTGGGTCTGCACCTCTGGTGGCCCACCAAGGACTACAGTGGGTCTGCACCTCTGGTGGCCCACCAATACCATTATCTCTACAAGGACTACAGTGGGTCTGCCCCTCTGGTGGCCCACCAATACCGTAAACTCTACCAGGACTACAGTCTGCTCTGTGATGACCTACCTACCAATACTCTTCAAAACTTCGAATGACTCTGCTGTGGGTTTGCTCCATTGTGGCCCATTACCTGTATGCATATCAAGAGTCAGCACTGTCTTTCCATTGGAAGGACAACACTACTTCTTCAAGACTGCATGGAAATCCACTACTTCCGTGTGCATTTTCTTTTACTGCTCAGACTTTGAGAAAAAACACTGCTATTCTACTGTTATGTACGATTAGGACTGTCTTTATGGACTGTGAGAAAATTTTAGCTTTTGACCAACATTGTATCAATAAGTGTGTGCATTTGACATGTTTGTTATTGTAATTATGAAAAATTTTATCAAATCATTATTGGCCACTGCCCAAAAAAATATTTTGTAAAATTTTTTGTGGGGAGCATGGGGGCTATGTAAGTAGGCTGTTTATGTTTTCTCTATGTAAGTAGGCTGTTTATGTTTTCTTATTGGCAACGTTACGTAGCGCTCAATATGAAAATCACTGGCTGTGCTGTGTGCAGTCTGTGGCTGCTTTGCATTGTTGTAATACTCGCCATTGTAGTGTTAGGCAGCAGGCTGTGAACAGCGCGTAGCGTTGCGCAGTTGGAGGTGAGCCGCCAGCAGTCGTGGATGTGGGGAGAGAGATGGCGGAGGTTTGTAATTTGTCATGAACTGAAACACGTATGTAACATAGCAGCGATGGCGAGGCATTGTAGCATCTGTGACCAGAGGGTATGCGCTTGTCCGCGTGAGTGTTGCGAGCAGTACGCTAGTTGTCGCAATGCAGAGCAGTTCTCTGTCGTTAGTCGTTGCGAGTCTGTAGCTCTGTGTAGTCGTGCAGTGCAGTACGCTAGTTGTCGCTATGCAGAGCAGTTCTCTGTCGTTAGTCGTTGCGAGTCTGTAGCTCTGTGTAGTCGTGCAGTGCAGTACGCTAGTAGTCGTCATGCAGAGCGGTCGGTCAGTAGTAGCAGCCCAGTGCGGTTGTGTGATGTAGGCGGTCGGCAACACTGGTCAAGATGCTGAATGAGGTACACTGTTAATTAATATAATCATTAGACAATGTAAAACTTATTTATTGTAATCAATCTCTAACAAGTCCCCCAATAATAATTTTGATTTCAAAAGCATTTTTCAAAAATTTTATTTTTTATTGAACTAAAGATTTCGTTGCACTTCCCCTTTCATTCCACTTCTTTTGAAGAAAAATTTCAGTAAATTCACAGAAAAAAGGAGGAATATTATTTGCAATGCAGTTCCTCCAAGCCGTGCGCAGAAATAAGAGCAGAAATTTGACATCCAATTATACTGAGGTAAGACTTTAATTCCGATTGTTTTACACAGGGCCAAAGACCGATGTTTCGGTTTAATTGAATTTTCTTATCACTGAATTGACCTTAATTTTTTTTGTGAAGAAATTATATTTGAGTCAGATTGCGAATTTCACATTTTTGTTCCCATTGTCAGTACATTTCATTGTGGGCAGGGTATGCATAGAGCAATGTCCATTAGTATTCTTAAATTATATTGTCTTGTAAATTTTTGTGCGGAGGTTACACTTGGCGACACCCAGTCCAGGATCGTATTTCGTTGAGAGTCTTTTGAGCGACAGTCAGATATCTGCTCTTATTTGCTTAGATATAATTAGGATTTGGCGCAACGCTTTTACTAATCTTGTGACTTTCTTTCTACAGGTCAACGGCAATTCGTTGCTCTATTGTATTTGTGTGTTGCTTTTGCATTTGTGCTTATTGTTTTGTGAATAATTGTGACTGTTGTTAAACTGCCGCGAAAGACTGTGAATAGTGTATCGCGAGGTATTATGAACGAAATTACCGACTTAAACAACGTGACCAATAGTAATTGTGACACGCAGTGTAATGATGACAATCCTGCGTACACTGACAATCAATGCATTCCAACCACTAGTGATGACTTTTACCCTGATAATGAACAAACAAACTCAATTGTCTCGTCTGTTAATTTGACGACAATTGATGACGCAGAACGCTCTATTGTAATGAGTGCTGCCCAGCTTAACACATCCGATTCGGAAAACTCAAGTAATGTACAGACAAATCTGTCTAATGAAAATGAACAGATCACACAAAGTAGGACAGATGTATTTAATTCCGAAATAATGTCTGACAGTGTACATCCGACTGACAAACCTTTTTGTCAATCTCAGAATAACCAAATGGTTACGGAAAATGAGACAATTCCAGATCCAGTATTCATTAGCACAGAGAACAGAAATGCTAATTTTCTATCGGATCCAATTATGGCAATTTTGCTACACAATTTTAAACAACTTAGTGAACAGAACGAACAATTGAATAAAAAAATAGACAGCACTTCAAAACGGTCGGATGAAAAACTTGACAATAATGACGAAAATCTCAAACAACTTAGTGAACAGGTCAGACAACAGAATAAAAAATTAGACGACAATTCCAGACAGCTCAGTGAACAAATTAGAGCCGTTGCCGCGCAGTGTCATGACACTAAGGAACAGTTGCGCGTGGAAATTGAGGCTTGTTCACAAAAAAATAGCGAAGAAATAAAGTCTGTTGCGCAAGAATTAAGAGAAATGCAAACAGCCGCAACAGATACACTCAGAGACGAAATTAGCGGAGTCGCTAAACAATGCTCTGAAAAAGCTACACAATTACGGGACGAGTTTAAAGCAATGACGGTAGAACTTTCGCACACAATGGACGCAAAGATAGACGCGAAATTCGAACAGCAGAACACTCAGATTAACGAGCGCTTTAATCAGCACATACAGAACAGTGATACGCGTTTCCGCAAATTTATTCAAGATCAAAATAAAGTCAAACGTCAGGTTATGGAAACAATCACTGCACAAAGACAAGAGGACAAACGTAAAACATTCGCGAAAGCGAAGACGTATGTAGACAATAATATTACTACAGTGTCCGACAAAATTAATACCATAGAACAGTTGAACGCGGAATTATGGGATGAAATTTCTGATCTTAAATCAAAAACAGACACACACACAGTAAATATTCAAACAGTGACAGACAGATTCGAACAATTAGATCTAACACAGGATTGCGATGTCATCAAAGCTGATGTTAAAAAACTGAGCGAAACTACGCGTAAGTTGCAAAAACAGATTAATGCGTCCGATTCTAAAACCGATGATCAGGCAAAAATACTGACAGAAAAATATGATGAATTGGCCAGTCGTATTGATGCTATCGAAAGTGCTAATGACAATAAATCAGACGATACTGCACCGGTTTCATTTAACCAAACACCTGAATTTCAAAATTTACAGCAGACAATTAATGAGATCGATTCATCTAACAATACGTTACGTAGGAAGTTGTCAAATTTACAACAAGAAGTAACAGAGATCAAAAACATTTCAGTTAATAACATACCGCAACAGACGCCACTTTATGAACATGTGTCAGACTCACGCTGCGCGTATAATTTGGGTAATCTACAGAGAGTACGGGACTTAGATTCCGATCAACCACAGTTCAATAGATTCTCTTACGATCCTGAACCTGTTCCATCACACAGAGATGATAATTTCGACTACAAACATTTTCTGTCAGTGAGAAAGTTTAAGGTTTTCAAAAACGATAGAACGCAGATTCACCCACTGGATTGGATTCAACAATTTAGCTTTGCTCTTCCACCGACTTGGCCTGTAATGCATAAACTTGAATTTATTAGCAGTTTTTTGGAAGGCGAACCGGCAACTCGTATGAGACCGATCGCGAGGCAATGCTATTCAGTAGAAGAGTTTCAGAATGCTTTTCTATCTGCGTATTGGTCGAAGACGACACAGCGCGGAATTAAAGACCAACTAATTAGTTTGCCGAATTACGAGAACTCAAATTTTCCCAGTGTGACGCAATTTTTTGAGCACATGGTACAACAAAACCAATACCTGAGTGAACCGTACAGTGAATCCGCACTTATACAATTATGCATTTCCAAATTACCACGGTCATTACGAGTGTCACTTCTAACGGTGAAACACGTATGTAACATAGCAGCGATGGCGAGGCATTGTAGCATCTGTGACCAGAGAGTTTCCGCTTGACCGCGCGAGTGTTGCGAGCGGTTCTCAGTTCTCTGTCAGCAGTCGTTGCGAGTCTGTAGCTCTGTGTAGTCGTGCAGTGCAGTACGCTAGTAGTCGTCATGCAGAGCGGTCGGTCAATAGTAGCAGCCCAGTGCGGTTGTGTGATGTAGGCGGTCGGCAACACTGGTCAAGATGCTGAATGAGGTACACTGTTAATTAATATAATCATTAGACAATGTAAAACTTATTTATTGTAATCAATCTCTAACATGTCCCCCAATAATAATTTTTATTTCAAAAGCATTTTCTCAAAAATTTAATTTTTTATTGAACTAAAGATTTCGTTGCACTTCCCATTTCATTCCACTTCTTTTGAAGAAAAATGTCAGTAAATTCAGAGAAAAAAGGAATATTATTATTTGCAATGCAGTTCCTCCAAGCCGTGCGCAGAAATAAGAGCAGAAATTTGACATCCAGTTATTCTGAGGTAAGACTTTAATTCTGACTGTTTTACACAGGGCCAAAGACCGATGTTTCGGTTTAATTGAATTTTCTTGTCACTGAATGGACTTTAATTTTTTGGTGAAGAATTTATATTCGAGTCAGATTGCGAATTTCACATTTTTGTTCCCATTGTCAGTACATTTCATTGTGGGCAGGTTACGCATAGCGCAATGTCCATTAGTATTCTTAAATAATATTGTCATTCATGTAAATTATTGTGGGGAGGTTACACTTGGCGACACCCAGTCCAGGATCGTATTTCGTTGAGAGTCTTTTGAGCGACAGTCAGATATCTGCTCTTATTTGCTTAGATATAATTAGGATTTGGCGCAACGCTTTTAATAATATTGTGACTTTCTTTCTACAGGTCAACGGCAATTTGTTGCTTTGTTGTATTTGTGTGTTGCTTTTCCATTGTGCTTATTTATTTTGTGAATAATTTTGACTATTGTTAAAATGCCGCGAAAGACTGTGAATAGTGTATCGCGAGGTATTATGAATGAAATTACCGACGCAAACAACTTTACTGATAGGACATGTGACACGCAGTGTAATGATGACAATCCTGCGTTCACTAACAATCAGTGCATTACAACCACTAGTGATGACTTTTACCTTGATAATGAACAAACGAACTCAATTGTCTCGTCTGTTAATTTGACGACAATTGATGACGCAGAACGCTCTATTGTAATGAGCGCTGCCCAGCTTAACACACCCGATTCGGAAAACTCAAGTAATGTACAGACAAATTTGTCTAATGAAAATGAACAGATCACACAAAGTAGGACAGATTTATTTAATTCCGAAACAATGACTGATAGTATACATTTGACTGGCGAACCTTTTTGTAAACTTCAAAATGACCAAATGGTCACAGAAAGTGAAACAATTCCAGATCCACTATTGAACAGCACAAAGAATAGAAATGCTGACGTTGAGTCGAATCCAATTATGGCTTTGTTGCGACAAATGAGCAAACAACTTAGTGAACAGGACGAAAAATTTAATAAAATTAATGAAAAACTTGACAATAATGACGTAAATATCAAACAACAGAGTGAGAAAACAGACAACAATTTCAGACAACCGAGTGAAGATTTTAAACAACTTAGGGAACAGAACAAACAAGATAATGAAAATCTCAAACAACACTTAAATGAAAAATTAGACGACAATTCGAGACAGCTTAGTGAACAAATTAGAGCCGTTGCTGCGCAGTGCCATGACACTAAGGAACAGTTGCGCGTGGAAATTGAGACTTGTTCACAAAAAAATAGCGAAGAAATAAAGTCTGTTGCGCAAGAATTAAGGGAAATGCAGACAGCCGCAACAGAAACACTCAGAGACGAAATTAGCGGAGTCGCTAAACAATGCTCTGACAAAGCTACACAATTACGGGAAGAGTTTAAAGCCATGACGGTAGAACTTTCGCGCACAGTGGACGCAAAGATAGACGCGAAATTCGAACAGCAGAACACTCAGATTAACGAGCGCTTTAATCAGCACATACAGAACAGTGATACGCGTTTCCGCAAATTTATTCAAGATCAAAATAAAGTCAAACGTCAGGTTATGGAAACAATCACTGCACAAAGACAAGAGGACAAACGTAAAATGTTCGCGAAAGCGAAGACGTATGTAGACAATAATATTACTACAGTGTCCGACAAAATTAATACCATAGAACAGTTGAACGCGGAATTAAGGGATGAAATTTCTGATCTTAAATCAAAAACAGATACACACACAGTAAATATTCAAACAGTGACAGATAGATTCGAACAATTAGATCTAACACAGCATTGCGATGTCATCAAAGCTGATGTTAAAAAACTGAGCGAAACTACGCGTAAGTTGCAAAAACAGATTAATGCGTCCGATTCTAAAACCGATGATCAGGCAAAAATACTGACAGAAAAATATGATGAATTGGCCAGTCATATTGATGCTATCGAAAGTGCTAATGACAATAAATCAGACGATACTGCACCGGTTTCATTTAACCAAACACCTGAATTTCAAAATTTACAGCAGACAATTAATGAGATCGATTCATCTAACAATACGTTACGTAGGAAGTTGTCAAATTTACAACAAGAAGTAACAGAGATCAAAAACATTTCAGTTAATAACATACCGCGACAGACGCCACTTTATGAACATGTGTCAGACTCACGCAGTGCGTATAATTTGGGTAATCTACAGAGAGTACGGGACTTAGATTCCGAACAACCACAGTTCAATAGATTCTCTTACGATCCTGAACCTGTTCCATCACACAGAGATGATAATTTTGACTACAAACATTTTCTGTCAGTGAGAAAGTTTAAGGTTTTCAAAAACGATAGAACGCAGATTCACCCACTGGATTGGATTCAACAATTTAGCTTTGCTCTTCCACCGACTTGGCCTGTAACACATAAACTTGAATTTATTTGCAGTTTTTTGGAAGGCGAACCGGCAACTCGTATGAGACCGATCGCGAGGCAATGCTATTCAGTAGAAGAGTTTCAGAATGCTTTTCTGTCAGCGTACTGGTTGAAGACGACACAGCGCGGAATTAAAGACCAACTAATTAGTTTGCCGAATTACGAGAACTCAAATTTTCCCAGTGTGACGCAATTTTTTGAGCACATGGTACAACAAAACCAGTACCTAAGTGAACCGTACAGTGAATCCACACTTATACAATTATGCATTTCCAAATTACCACGGTCATTACGAGTGTCACTTCTAACGGGTCAGCAAAAAGAAAATATTTCAGCATTCAGAGATCTTTTATAGCTCTTGGAACTACAGCAATCTGATTATTCTTTTGTAAACAAAAACTTTTTAAGTAACAACCAAGGTCAACAACCGTACTGCAATTATGATCAGGGACGTAATTCCAATCAGAAAGATAACAGACGTTTTAGGAACGACAACTACCAAAACTTTAATAACAGACAGAATTCAGATTATCAATATCGTCAAAATTTTCAGCAACAGGAAACATATTTTGGTAACAATAGACGTTTTCCACCACAACAGTATGAAAGTCAGCCGGTTGGAATACATAACCAACAATGTAATGCACAAGGTCAACCAGGCTTTAATGTTCCGCCGCGTGCGCATATAGCCCAAGATCCAACAAATAGTAACGCGCGGCAACAAGGAAACAATTACGTACAAAGAAGACAGTATTTCAATTCCTATCGCAATACACCGTATAGGAATGACTATCACGACAGACGTAAAAACGATGAGCAGAATTATCAGCGTACATATAATAACAGTCGGTCTCACCAGCAACAAAATAATCAACAAGGACCTATTCTCATGAATGAACCCGACAGTAGGTACCATCCAGAACGTAATACGTCTGGAAGAAGTAATAGGACAGTTCAAATAGTCGAAATGCCACAACATCCTCCTAATAATAATAACGCGTCAGATAGAATCTGACTAGATACTGCACAGATCGCATCTTCCAATAATACAAGCACTACTTTAGACACGCAAAATGTTGTTCATGAAAATGTAATTACTTTTGACGACATCAGAGACACTCTTTTACAGGAAAGACCAGTTATTCAGAAAACCATTTCACATCCTGTTATCGAAATTAAAATTGGTTCATCGAAATTCTCAGCAGTAATTGATTCCGGATCACCAATATCAGTAATAAATGAGGAGACTTTCAATGAGTGCAACAAAGAGAATACCTATCCGACATTACCTTTAGGCAAAACAAAAGTGAAAGGAGCAGTACCGAGTAAAGGAGTAGACGTTAAATTACAGACGCATTTATCATTTTGTATTGGAGGTCATACTTTCCACTCAAATTTTTGGATAGTTCCTTTATTGACAACAGACGTTATTTTAGGCACGAATTTTCTGGTACAACACGACGCAGTTATCGATTTTCAGAATTCTTATTTAATGTTAAAGGATGAAAATGTACAACTTGCTTTAGAATTTCAGCAGTCATTATCTGCGGAAGAACAAACAATCAACCGCACAGAGGTCATTTCCGCAACACGTGACATAGACTGTAATCCCACATTGTTAACGGATACGTACGTACACAACTATAATACTCCAGACGAAATGGACTACGAAGTAATACAAATGATTTCCGATAAAGTTAGACAAAGCAGTGCAACTACAGACGACGAACGAACGCAATTACACAAAATTCTTTTACAGCAAGCTCCAGTTTTTGACAACATTCCTGGTACTATGTCCGGCTTTATGTATGAATTTCAAGTCAAACCGCACGACACATTTAAAGCAAAGCATTATCCTATTCCATACATTCACAGAGAACAGGTTAAAAAAGAATTGCAGGATATGCTTGATCAAGGAATTATTGAACCAGCAGTTAGTCCGTACATAAACCCGCTACATATTGTTAAGAAAAAAGATGGCTCACTTCGCCTTGTACTTGATTCACGTCACATTAATGACATTATTATTAACGAAACAGATCGACCACAGACACTAGAGGAACTTTTACAGAAATTTCATGGTACAGCTATTTATTCTACACTAGATTTGAAATCGGGATTTTGGCAAATTCAACTTCATCCGAACTGCAGAAAATATACAGCTTTTCTCTGTTTCGGCGACTGTTATCAATTTTGCAAACTACCGTTCGGCTTAACTATTTCTTCTGCAGCTTTTATTCGCGGTTTGAACACTATACTTCCGACAGAACTTAAAGACAGAATTACGACGTATGTAGACGACATTCTTATCGCAGAAGCTAACTGGTCCGAACACAATCTGATTCTTGAACAACTGTTACAAACTTTTCATGCACAAGGACTTACAGTTAATCTTAATAAATCGCACTTTGGCAAAACTTCCATAAAATTTCTTGGACACGTAATTTCAGCAGAAGGGATTGCACCTGATCCGGAAAAACTTCAAGCTCTACGTGACATTACCGTTCCTACGACGAAGAAGCAATTACGCAGTTTTTTGGGCTTAATTAACTTTTTTCGTAAATTTATTCATCATTCTGCTTTAGACACACCCAGGTTATGCCAATTAACAGGTAAAAACACAATTTGGTCTTGGGATAAGCAAGCACATTCTGAATTCATGAACCTGAAACATGCTTTGTTGAATGCCCCACTTTTATCGCACCCAGATCTTACCAGAAATTTTTCCATTGCCACTGACAGTTCCAATACCGCTTTAGGCGTACACATTTTCCAGGAAATTGAAGAAGATGGTTCAACAGTTATTAAAAACATCGCATTTGCAAGCCGCATTCTGTCACCTGCTGAACGAAATTATTCCGTTACAGAATTGGAAACATTATGTGTTGTATGGGCTTTTACGAGATTTCGGCACTTTCTTTATGGCAGACATACCACCGTTTACACAGACCACAGAGCGATACAATTTTTACTTTCGGCTAAACTCACTCACGACAGGTTAAGCAGATGGAAACTATATTTACAAGAATTTAATTTTACGATTGTCCACATTCCTGGCACACAAAATGTTATAGCAGACGCGCTATCGCGTTCTCTCGGCAACAATCAGCAAGACGTAGCAACCAACTTCTGCAAAACAAATTTCAGTGTCATGTACATTCAGCAAGTTGCGTTTGAAAACTTTATTTCATCGTCATTACAGGACATAGCAAAGGAGCAAAATAAAGACAATGTGTGGAAAGAAATTAAACACCTTTGGCAAGATAAGAATAATGTTACGATTAGAAACCACTACACTGTACGCAATGACATTCTGTTTCGCCGCTCTCACCCTGACAGCAACAATTGGTTATTATGCATACCTGACGAACTGGTTAACAAATTAATTTGGTACACTCATTTAAGCTACGCACATTACGGAGCACGAAAATGTTTTCTTATACTGAGACAGAACTGTTATTTTACTAACATGGAAAAACGTATACGACGAGTTTTAGCGTCTTGTAAAATTTGCCAGAAAGCTAAATCAGACACCACTTCACATATTCCTCCATTACATCCCATTATACCTGTTAAATTAAGACATATGGCCGCAGTAGATATTTTTGGTCCGATTCCGAGAACTAACAGAGGTTTTTGCTACATTTTTGTCGCTGTTGAGCTCACTTCAAAACTTGTTACTTTCACTCCATTACGCAAAGCTACTGCTAAAACTGTTTCAAATGCATTTGTAAAACATTTTCTATCTCATGTAGGGCATGTAATGAAAGTAATTTCTGATAATGGATCACAATTTCGTAGTAGCGTATGGACACGCATGTTACGAGCTAGAAACATTTCTCCGGTCTATATATCCAAGTACCACGCTTCTTCGAACCCTTGTGAAAGATTAATGAAAGAAATTGGTAAACTGTGCCGAATATACTGCCACAAAAGACATATTGATTGGGACACACACATATTCTCATTCCAAGATGTAATTAATTCCATTCCAAATGAATCCACTATGCTATCTCCGTCTGTTATACTGAAAAATGCTGAACCACCTAACAAAATTAAAGAATTAATAACATTTCCTACATCTCGTCGATTACGACACCACGAAATAATTGACATTGCGCTGAACAACATCAAACGTGCCGCAGAGCGCCGGAGAAGACAGCAAAAACAGGTTTGTACACGCCGCGACTTTCACGTTGGACAGAAGATACTAGTAAGTACACACTATTTATCCAGCAAATTAAAAGGTAAGTGCAGTAAATTTGAACTTCTATACGCAGGTCCGTATCGGATTCGCAGCATCCCTCACCCCAATGTTGTACACGTCGAAACTTTGAGAACTAGAAAATCGAAAGGCAATCACCATATCTCAAACATTAAACCGTTTATTGAGTGAAACCACTGTATGATTCAACACACTATGATGCCATTTACTAATGCAATTATTTCACGTGACTAATTACTGATGATTATCGTATTTTTTCTTGGCAAGTGCCCGGCAAGGTAAGGTTAGCAGGTCGCTTTTCTTGTCGTTACACATCAGACCGTGCACATTTTCCACTTTTTTGTGTATATGATTGTACTCCAGTATTGTTTGTATGTATTGTGAAATAGTTAAGATATAACACACACCAGTCGACTTTGACATTTTTTTGCCCTATGATATCTCAACATCGTGAGTGTTTTACATTTTTCCTTTTGCTGCTGCATTGTATTATTCTGTGTATATTTTTGCATTTGAACACTGTCAATGTTTTTGACATATTACGTTTTCTGTCATGTTATGCTGTATGCTTAAGTATGTTACCATAAACCAGTCATTATTTAATGGGTATATGATTTAAATGCAAGACATTAATCTCTGTTCATCAATTTCAGAAAGAAATGATGTATGTAAGAAATAAATCCAACAGAAATGGGAATTTCACCTACGGAATAAACGAAAGGAGATGCAATAACTTTATGAGGAAGAGTAAATGGATCAGAATTAACAAGCATTAACAAGACTATATTATACTCACCACAGAATAGCAGTCTTAACTAATTTTTTTCTTTCAGAATACAAGGTGATTGATGCAGGCTGTCAGAGAGAACTACACATCTTAGTTTTAGTGATGAAATATGCTAGAGATAAGGAATAGTTGTATAATGAGTAATGAAGTGATTTTTTGCAGATGATAATGAATACTGATGAATAATGATGAAGGATATGGTATTATGAATAATGAAGTTTTTCTTTACAGGTGATGATAATAATGAAGTTATGATAATGTGGATAATGAAGTGATTGATAATGAAGTTTTTTCTTTACAGATGAGGATAATGTTGAAGTTTTATATTTATGCTATGTAGTTATTTAAGTATTTGTTGCAGTTTGTTTTGACAGCAGGTGTTATATTGCATAGTAGGATGACAGAAAGTTTTGGAAAGGACAGCTATGGAACACATTTTATACACATTTCACTACCTGTTAATTCGAAGTTCACTACTTTTCAGCATAGTGTGCGTTTCTTCTTTCAGGTCAATAATCCATTTTGTACTTTTTCCAGGAGAACCTTTTCATGATACTTGCTAAACCTGTTACTTATTATACCTGTTCTAGTACTTGCATTTTTTTTGTATTTTTACCCATTTGTGTTTATCATTTATAAATGTGATCACATATACTGCCTTGTTACATAACCTTGCTACAGCTGACTCATGACGAATGACGTTACCTATCCTCGTTTGCAGCAATAGGTCAAAAGCAAATAGTGTTATGCCTCAGCAATTAATTATCGATCCCAACGCAATGCATTGCTAACAAAAAAAAAAAAAAAAAAGGTATTACCAGTCCCAAATAGTGACACCAGTTTGAGACAATTCTGAATAATACTGATTAGCTCTGAATAGTATGTCACTTGAGTAATGACTTCTTAATGAGACAAAAAAAAAGGTATATATTTAAGATAATGCTTTGTCACTAGCTAATAACTGCCACTATTTATTGTAATGAGACTACTTATAGTGCCTGTGATTATTAATGCTTTGATTGTAATTAACTGATTTTAATAATGACTTTGTAATGATCTAAATACTACTGAATGAGGAACACTGTTTATTGTAATGAGTACTTATAATGCCGATGATTATTAATGCTATGACTGTAATTAACGGATTTTTAATAATGACTTCGTAATAATCTGAATAATACTGAATGATGATTCTATTCAATACTTGCTGGCCACTGAGTGCCAATAATTAATGTCACTCCACGAATTGTTATTAATTATGCCATTGATTAGCTCTTGTTTCCAATGTTGATACTTTGTAACCAGAAAGGAATGTGACTGTTTAATAATGCTTTGTAATTAGGAGAAGGTTAATTATACTCTGTAACTGAAAAGAATGCGACTATTTCATAATACTTTGTAACCAGGAAAAGAAGGCTACTGATTCTATGTAAAACAATTAATGAACATTTTTCTGTAATACTGCATACTTGGTACAGAAAGGTTCAATAACTGGGCTATGAATGCCGCAAACTACTAATGAAGACTGTAATTATCAATGGTATGTGTCATAATGTCCTTCACCTCATGAGCTAACTACCCTGAATTATTGCAATGTCCATTTGTCCTGTTTATCCTAGTGATCATGGAGCACTGTATTTGGTTTTGCACTAATTCTACGTTGGTGTGCCTTGTAAGAGCGTGGTGTTGACACGACATGCTGTCCACCACCGTGAGCGATGAAGACATTATTATGGTCCCACTGTTTGGTGTACGTAAGGTACTGCCAAAATGAAGACAGTTCAGTGTCTTGGCTACACTGATAAATTCTGATGGGTAAAGAACTTCAAGTTGTGTCACTTGGTGTTGTACTTCTGTGGAAAGATATGGACTTTCAGAACAGCTGTGTGCAATCTAAAGTGCTACAACCATGATGCAATCCTTCCCTTTCCTATCCTGATTCTTGTCACATAAAGAAAAAAATTTTTTGGTAACATCATTTATGTTCATAGGTTATACATTTTTCGATTCGCTGAACTCCAATGCGAGTACACTTATGTCACTTGTCATCATGATATTTTTTCTTACCAGTCTGTTTATTTGTTCTGAATATGCTAAAGAATTTTTTCAGTGCCTGTGCACTTTGTTATCTGTCAAATAATTTGTATATGCATTTTTTCTGATTTGCTACTATGTTTTGTACTCACATTTTGTCTTTGTCTGATATATCTTGTACTTAGTGCGTGTGCACAACATTTACTTTATGTACTACATCTAATTATTCTGTAAATTGTAGAAGTTTATTAGTTAATTAAAAATTTTGCCGCGATTGGCAAGTCCAAATGACTCACCATCGCTGCCAAATTTTTGCCCCCCCAGTGGAGGGTTATGAAACACGTATGTAACATAGCAGCGATGGCGAGGCATTGTAGCATCTGTGACCAGAGAGTTTGCGCTTGACCGCGCGAGTGTTGCGAGCGGTTCTCAGTTCTCTGTCAGCAGTCGTTGCGAGTCTGTAGCTCTGTGTAGTCGTGCAGTGCAGTACGCTGGTAGTCGTCATGCAGAGCGGTCGGTCAATAGTAGCAGCCCAGTGCGGTTGTGTGATGTAGGCGGTCGGCAACACTGGTCAAGATGCTGAATGAGGTACACTGTTAATTAATATAATCATTAGACAATGTAAAACTTATTTATTGTAATCAATCTCTAACAAGTCCCCCAATAATAATTTTTATTTCAAAAGCATTTTCTCAAAAATTTAATTTTTTATTTAACTAAAGATTTCGTTGCACTTCCCATTTCATTCCACTTCTTTTGAAGAAAAATGTCAGTAAATTCAGAGAAAAAAGGAATATTATTATTTGCAATGCAGTTCCTCCAAGCCGTGCGCAGAAATAAGAGCAGAAATTTGACATCCAGTTATTCTGAGGTAAGACTTTAATTCTGATTGTTTTACACAGGGCCAAAGACCGATGTTTCGGTTTAATTGAATTTTCTTGTCACTGAATGGACTTTAATTTTTTGGTGAAGAATTTATATTCGAGTCAGATTGCGAATTTCACATTTTTGTTCCCATTGTCAGTACATTTCATTGTGGGCAGGTTACGCATAGCGCAATGTCCATTAGTATTCTTAAATAATATTGTCATTCTTGTAAATTTTTGTGGGGAGGTTACACTCGGCTCCCATTTCTATTAAGTATTGTCTTTTCTTTCTTTTGAAATTTTTGTGGGAATGTTACAACGGGTCAGCAAAAAGAAAACATTTCAGCATTCAGAGATCTTTTACAGCTCTTGGAAGTACAGCAATCTGATTATTCTTTTGTAAACAAAAACTTTTTAAGTAACAACCAAGGTCAACAACCGTACTGCAATTATGATCAGGGACGTAATTCCAATCGGAAAGATAACAGACGTTTTAGGAACGACAACTACCAAAACTTTAATAACAGACAGAATTCAGATTATCAATATCGTCAAAATTTTCAGCAACAGGAAACACGTTTTGGTAACAATAGACGTTTTCCACCACAACAGTATGAAAGTCAGCCGGTTGGAATACATAACCAACAATGTAATGCACAAGGTCAACCAGGCTTTAATGTTCCGCCGCGTGCGCATATAGCCCAAGATCCAACAAATAGTAACGCGCGGCAACAAGGAAACAATTACGCACAGAGAAGACAGTATTTCAATGCCTATCGTAATGCACCGTATAGGAATGACTATCACGACAGACGTAAAAACGATGAGCAGAATTATCAGCGTACATATAATAACAGTCGGTCTCACCAGCAACAAAATAATCAACAAGGACCTATTCTCATGAATGAACCCGACAGTAGGTACCATCCAGAACGTAATACGTCTGGAAGAAGTAATAGGACAGTTCAAATAGTCGAAATGCCACAACATCCTCCTAATAATAATAACGCGTCAGATAGAATCTGACTAGATACTGCACAGATCGCATCTTCCAATAATACAAGCACTACTTTAGACACGCAAAATGTTGTTCATGAAAATGTAATTACTTTTGACGACATCAGAGACACTCTTTTACAGGAAAGACCAGTTATTCAGAAAACCATTTCACATCCTGTTATCGAAATTAAAATTGGTTCATAGAAATTCTCAGCAGTAATTGATTCCGGATCACCAATATCAGTAATAAATGAGGAGACTTTCAACGAGTGCAACAAAGAGAATACCTATCCGACATTACCTTTAGGCAAAACAAAAGTGAAAGGAGCAGTACCGAGTAAAGGAGTAGACGTTAAATTACAGATGCATTTATCATTTTGTATCGCAGGTCACACGTTTCACTCTAATTTTTGGATTGTTCCTTTATTGACGACAGACGTTATTTTAGGCACGAATTTTCTGGTACAACACGACGCAGTTATCGATTTTCAGAATTCTTATTTAATGTTAAAGGATGAAAATGTACAACTTGCTTTAGAATTTCAGCACTCATTATCTGCGGAAGAACAAACAATCAACCGCACAGAGGTCATTTCCGCAACACGTGACATAGACTGTAATCCCACATTGTTAACGGATACGTACGTACACAACTATAATACTCCAGACGAAATGGACTACGAAGTAATACAAATGATTTCCGATAAAGTTAGACAAAGCAGTGCAACTACAGACGACGAACGAACGCAATTACACAAAATTCTTTTACAGCAAGCTCCAGTTTTTGACAACATTCCTGGTACTATGTCCGGCTTTATGTATGAATTTCAAGTCAAACCGCACGACACATTTAAAGCAAAGCATTATCCTATTCCATACATTCACAGAGAACAAGTTAAAAAAGAATTGCAGGATATGCTTGATCAAGGAATTATTGAACCAGCAGTTAGTCCGTACATAAACCCGCTACATATTGTTAAGAAAAAAGATGGCTCACTTCGCCTTGTACTTGATTCACGTCACATTAATGACATTATTATTAACGAAACAGATCGACCACAGACACTAGAGGAACTTTTACAGAAATTTCATGGTACAGCTATTTATTCTACACTAGATTTAAAATCGGGATTTTGGCAAATTCAACTTCATCCGAACTGCAGAAAATATACAGCTTTTCTCTGTTTCGGCGACTGTTATCAATTTTGCAAACTACCGTTCGGCTTAACTATTTCTTCTGCAGCTTTTATTCGCGGTTTGAACACTATACTTCCGACAGAACTTAAAGACAGAATTACGACGTATGTAGACGACATTCTTATCGCAGAAGCTAACTGGTCCGAACACAATCTGATTCTTGAACAACTGTTACAAACTTTTCATGCACAAGGACTTACAGTTAATCTTAGTAAATCGCACTTTGGCAAAACTTCCATAAAATTTCTTGGACACGTAATTTCAGCAGAAGGGATTGCACCTGATCCGGAAAAACTTCAAGCTCTACGTGACATTACCGTTCCTACGACGAAGAAGCAATTACGCAGTTTTTTGGGCTTAATTAACTTTTTTCGTAAATTTATTCATCATTCTGCTTTAGACACACCCAGGTTATGCCAATTAACAGGTAAAAACACAATTTGGTCTTGGGATAAGCAAGCACATTCTGAATTCATGAACCTGAAACATGCTTTGTTGAATGCCCCACTTTTATCGCACCCAGATCTTACCAGAAATTTTTCCATTGTCACTGACAGTTCCAATACCGCTTTAGGCGTACACATTTTCCAGGAAATTGAAGAAGACGGTTCTACAGTAATTAAAAACATCGCATTTGCAAGTCGGATTCTGTCACCTGCTGAACGAAATTACTCTGTTACAGAATTGGAAACATTATGTGTTGTATGGGCTTTTACGAGATTTAGGCACTTTCTTTATGGCAGACATACCACCGTTTACACAGACCACAGAGCGATACAATTTTTACTTTCGGCTAAACTCACTCACGACAGGTTAAGCAGATGGAAACTATATTTACAAGAATTTAATTTTACGATTGTCCACATTCCCGGCACACAAAATGTTATAGCAGACGCACTATCGCGTTCTCTCGGCAACAATCAGCAAGACGTAGCAACCAACTTCTGCAAAACAAATTTCAGTGTCATGTACATTCAGCAAGTTGCATTTGAAAACTTTATTTCATCGTCATTACAGGACATAGCACAAGAACAAAATAAAGACAACGTGTGGAAAGAAATTAAACACCTTTGGCTAGATAAGAATAATGTTACGATTAGAAACCACTACACTGTACGCAATGACATTCTGTTTCGCCGCTCTCATCCTGACAGCAACAATTGGTCATTATGCATTCCTGACGAAGTGGTTAACAAATTAATCTGGTACACTCATTTAAGTTACGCACATTACGGAGCAAGAAAATGTTTTCTTATACTGAGACAGAACTGTTATTTTACCAACATGGAGAAACGTATACGACGAGTTTTACCGTCTTGTAAAATTTGCCAGAAAGCTAAATCAGACACCACTTCACATATTCCTCCTTTATATCCCATTATACCTGTTAAATTAAGACATATGGCCGCAGTAGATATTTTTGGTCCGATTCCGAGAACTAACAGAGGTTTTTGCTACATCTTTGTCGCTGTTGAGCTCACTTCAAAATTTGTTACTTTCACTCCATTACGCAAAGCTACTGCTAAAACTGTTTCAAATGCATTTGTAAAACATTTTCTATCTCATGTAGGGCATGTAATGAAAGTAATTTCTGATAATGGATCACAATTTCGTAGTAGCGTATGGACACGCATGTTACGAGCCAGAAACATTTCTCCGATCTATATATCCAAGTACCACGCTTCTTCGAACCCCTGTGAAAGATTAATGAAAGAAATTGGTAAACTGTGCCGAATATACTGCCACAAAAGACATATTGATTGGGACACACACATATTCTCATTCCAAGATGTAATTAATTCCATTCCAAATGAATCCACTATGCTATCTCCGTCTGTTATACTGAAAAATGCTGAACCACCTAACAAAATTAAAGAATTAATAACATTTCCTACATCTCGTCGATTACGACACCACGAAATAATTGACATTGCGCTGAACAACATCAAACGTGCCGCAGAGCGCCGGAGAGGACAGCAAAAACAGGTTTGTACACGCCGTGACTTTCACGTTGGACAGAAGATACTAGTACGTACACACTATTTATCCAGCAAATTAAAAGGTAAGTGCAGTAAATTTGAACTTCTATACGCAGGTCCGTATCGGATTCGCAGCATCCCTCACCCCAATGTTGTACACGTCGAAACTTTGAGAACTAGAAAATCGAAAGGCAATCACCATATCTCAAACATTAAACCGTTTATTGAGTGAAACCACTGTATGATTCAACACACTATGAAGCCATTTACTAATGCAATTATTTCACGTGACTAATTACTGATGATTATCGTATTTTTTCTTGGCAAGTGCCCGGCAAGGTAAGGTTAGCAGGTCGCTTTTCTTGTCGTTACACATCAGACCGTGCACATTTTCCACTTTTTTGTGTATATGATTGTACTCCAGTTTTGTTTGTATGCACTATGAAATAGTTAAGATATAACACACACCAGTCGACTTTGACATTTTTTTTGCCTTATGACATCTCAACATCGTGACTGTTTCACATTTTTTTTTTTTTTTGCTGCTGCATTGTATTATTCTGTGTATATTTTGCATCTGAACACTGTCAATGTCTTTGACATATTACGTTTTCTGTCATGTTATGCTGTATGCTTAAGTATGTTACCATAAACCAGTCATTATTTAGTGGGTATATGATTTAAATGCAAGACATTAATCTCTGTTCATCAATTTCAGAAAGAAATGATGTATGTAAGAAGTAAATCCAACAGAAATGGGAATTTCAGCTACGGAATAAACGAAAGGAGATGCAATAACTTTATGAGGAAAAGTAAATGGATCAGGATTAACAAACATTAACAAGAATATACTATACTCATCACAGAATAGCAGTCTTAACAAATTTTTTTTTTCAGAATACAAGGTGATTGATGCAGGCTGTCAGACTGAACTACACATCTTAGTTTTAGTGATGAAATATGCTAGAGATAAGGAATAGTTGTATAATGAGTAATGAAGTGATTTTTTGCAGATGATAATGAATACTGATGAATAATGATGAAGGATATGGTATTATGAATAATGAAGTTTTTCTTTACAGGTGATGATAATAATGAAGTTATGATAATGTGGATAATGAAGTGATTGATAATGAAGTTTTTTCTTTACAGATGAGGATAATGTTGAAGTTTTATATTTATGCTATGTAGTTATTTAAGTATTTGTTGCAGTTTGTTTTGACAGCAGGTGTTATATTGCATAGTAGGATGACGGAAAGTTTTGGAAAGGACAGCTATGGAACACATTTTTATACACATTTCACTACCTGTTAATTCGACGTTCACTACTTTTCAGCATAGTGTGCGTTTCTTCTTTCAGGTCAATAATCCATTTTGTATTTTTTCCAGGAGAAGCTTTTCATGATACTTGCTAAACCTGTTACTTATTATACCTGTTCTAGTACTTGCATTTTTATATTTTTTACCCATTTGTGTCTATCGTTTATAAATGTGATCACACATACTGCCTTGTTACATAATCTGGCTACAGCTGACTCATGACGAATGACGTTACCTATCCTCATTTGCTGCAATAGGTCAAAAGCAAATAGTGTTATGTTTCAGCAATTAATTATCGATCCCAACGCAATGCATTGCTAAAAGAGGTATTACCAGTCCCACATAATGTCACTAGTTTATGATAATTCTGAATAATACTGATTAGCTCTGAATAGTATGTCGCTTCAGTAATGACTTCTTAATGAGACAAAAAAAAAAGGTATATATTTAAGATAATGCTTTGTCACTAGCTAATAACTGCCACTGTTTATTGTAATGAGACTACTTATAGTGCCTGTGATTATTAATGCTTTGATTGTAATTAACTGATTTTAATAATGACTTTGTAATGATCTGAATACTACTGAATGAGGAACACTGTTTATTGTAATGAGTACTTGTAATGCCCATGATTATTAATGCTATGACTGTAGTTAACGGATTTTTAATAATGACTTCGTAATAATCTGAATAATACTGAATGTTTTATTCTATTCAATACTTGCTGGCCACTGAGTGCCAATAATTAATGTCACTCCACGAATTGTTACTAATTATGCCATTAATTAACTCTTGTTTTCAATGTTCATACTTTGTAATTGGAAATGAATGTGACTGTTTAATAATGCTTTGTAATTAGGAAAAGGCTAATGATTATTATTGGAACGACAAATGATTAATTACCTGTAATTAGACAAATGATTAATTAACTGTAATTAGACAAATGATTAATTAACGACAAATGATTAATCAACTGTAATTAGGAAAAGGATAATGAGTATTATTGGAATGACAAATGATTAATTAACTGTAATTAGGAGAAGGTTAATGATTCTTAATTATACTCTGTAACTGAAAAGAATGCGATTATTTCATAATACTTTGTAACCAGGAAAAGAAGGCTACTGATTCTATGTAAAACAATTAATGAACATTTTTCTGTAATACTGCATACTTGGTACAGAAATGTTCAATAACTGGGCAATGAATGCCACAAACTGCTAATTAAGTCTGTAACTGTCAATGGTATGTGACATAATGTCCTTCACCTCATGAGCAAACTACCCTGAATTATTGCAATGTCCATTTGTCCTGTTTATCCTAGTGATCATGGAGCACTATCTTTGGTTTTGCACTAATTCTGCGTTGGTGTGCCTTGTAAGAGCGTGGTGTTGACACGACATGCTGTCCACCACCGTGAGCGATGAAGACATTATTATGGTCCCACTGTTTGGTGTACGTAATGTACTGCCAAAATGAAAACATGGAACATTACTACGACAGTTCAGTGTCTTGGCTACACTGATACATTCTGATGGGAAAAGAACTTCAAGTTGTGTCACTTGGTGTTGTACTTCTGTGGAAAGATATAGACTTTCAGAACAGCTGTGTACAGTCTAAAGTGCTACAACCATGATGCAATCCTTCCCTTTCCTATCCTGATTCTTGTCACATAAAGAAAAAAATTTTTTGGTAACATCATTTATGTTCATAGGTTATACATTTTTCGATTCGCTGAACTCCAATGCGAGTACACTTATGTCACTTGTCATCATGATATTTTTTCTTACCAGTCTGTTTATTTGTTCTGAATATGCTAAAGAATTTTTTCAGTGCCTGTGCACTTTGTTATCTGTCAAATAATTTGTATATGCATTTTTTCTGATTTGCTACTATGTTTTGTACTCACATTTTGTCTTTGTCTGATATATTTTGTACTTAGTGCGTGTGCACAACGTTTAAATATTCTGTAAGTTGTAGGATTTTGTTAATTAAAGAAAAATTTTGCCGCGCTTGGCAAGTCCAAATGACTCACCATCGCTGCCAAATTTTTGCCCCCCCCAGTGGAGGGTTATGAAACACGTATGTAACATAGCAGCGATGGCGAGGCATTGTAGCATCTGTGACCAGAGGGTATGCGCTTGTCCACGCGAGTGTTGCGAGCAGTACGCTAGTTGTCGCTATGCAGAGCAGTTCTCTGTCGTTAGTCGTTGCGAGTCTGTAGCTCTGTGTAGTCGTGCAGTGCAGTACGCTAGTTGTCGCTATGCAGAGCAGTTCTCTGTCGTTAGTCGTTGCGAGTCTGTAGCTCTGTGCAGTCGTGCAGTGCAGTACGCTAGTAGTCGTCATGCAGAGCGGTCGGTCAGTAGTAGCAGCCCAGTGCGGTTGTGTGATGTAGGCGGTCGGCAACACTGGTCAAGATGCTGAATGAGGTACACTGTTAATTAATATAATCATTAGACAATGTAAAACTTATTTATTGTAATCAATCTCTAACAAGTCCCCCAATAATAATTTTTATTTCAAAAGCATTTTTCAAAAATTTTATTTTTTATTGAACTAAAGATTTCGTTGCACTTCCCCTTTCATTCCACTTCTTTTGAAGAAAAATTTCAGTAAATTCACAGAAAAAAGGAATATTATTATTTGCAATGCAGTTCCTCCAAGCCGTGCGCAGAAATAAGAGCAGAAATTTGACATCCAGTTATACTGAGGTAAGACTTTAATTCCGATTGTTTTACACAGGGCCAAAGACCGATGTTTCGGTTTAATTGAATTTTCTGATCACTGAATTGACCTTAATTTTTTTTGTGAAGAAATTATATTTGAGTCAGATTGCGAATTTCACATTTTTGTTGCCATTGTCAGTACATTTCATTGTGGGCAGGGTACGCATAGAGCAATGTCCATTAGTATTCTTAAATAATATTGTCTTGTAAATTTTGGTGGGGAGGTTACAGAACTGATATACATATTATGACTTGTGATGATATCAAGGTAAATACATTGTTCGTTCTCTATTAATATCTTTCATTTGCTAACTATCCCTATCAGTAGTTAGTGCCTTCCATAGTTTGAATCTTTTATTTAGCTGGCAGTAGTGGCGCTCGCTGTATTGCAGTAGCTTGAGCAGCGAAGATTTTTGTGAGGTAAGTGATTTGTGAAAGGTATAGTTTAATGTTTGTCAGGGCCATTCTTTAGTAGGGAGTTTTGAAAGTCAGATTGCGTTGCGCTAAAAATATTGTATGTCAGTTTAAGGACAGTCTTGTAAGAATTGTTCAAAAGGGACGTTTCAACTTGACTCTGGCAGTCCCATCTCAGTAATTAGTGAAACAGCCTTTAGCAAATGCAACAAATCGAACGATTGCCCCACACTTCCGTTACGTAAAATTAAATTACAAGGTGCAATCTTTGGAAAAAGTGTAGATGTACGCCAACAAACCAACTTAGAATTCTTTTGTCAAAGCTACAGCTTCTCTACGAACTTTCTTATTGTTCCATTATTGTCGACGGAAATTATATTGGGAGTAGACTTTTTGAATGAATTCAAAGCAATCTTAAACTTTCACGATGCTGAAATAAGTTTAGAGAAGGAAGGTAAGTCAATAGCTTTGAAATTTGAAGATTGGCTCTCAAACCATGACGAAGAAATCAATCGGCTTTACCTTCTGTTGGACAACAGTTCGGAATTTTCTACGGAACTAGACACTAACAATCACTCTGCAAGAACTGACAGGGATGATATCGACGGCATATTTGAAATTAATGAGTTAATTCAGAATAAAATTCAAACAATTGAGAATTGTAATGACACTGATAGGCAGGACCTTTTTGAGATTTTACAAGAACATTCCACAGTTTTTACTCATAAAACAGGAACAATCAAGGGATTTCAATACCAATTTCGTGTTCGTGAGCATACTAAATTTTGTGTTAGACCATATGTAATTCCAGCACATTATAGGGACCGTGTTAGAACAGAAATACAATCTATGCTTGACGAGGGCATTATTGAGCCTGCAGTAAGCTCATACAACAATCCATTACATGTTGTTGAGAAGAAAAATGGATCGATCAGGCTTGTCTTAGATTCGAGACAAATCAATACGATCATTATTCCTGAAACAGACAGGCCGCAAAAGTTGGAAGAACTACTTCAAAATTTTAATGGTGTAAAAGTGTTGTCTTCCATTGATCTCAGATCCAGCTTTAATCAGATCGAACTTCATCCAGAATGTAGAAAATACACAGCTTTCCTTTGTTTCGGCGTTTGTTATCAGTTTCGGAAACTTCCCTTTGGTTTGAACATTTCTTCAGCAGCATTCATTCGCGGGCTAAATTCCATATTACCTGAGTTCGTAAAACGTCACATCACCTTATATGTGGACGATATTCTAATAGCAGAAGCTTCATGGGAACTACATAATCGCATCCTCAACAGTTTGTTATGTATTTTTGCAGAATCTGGAATTACAGTTAACTTGGAAAAGTCTGAATTCGGTAGGACAAAAGTGAAGTTTTTGGGACATATTATTTCTTCTGAAGGCATTCAGCCGGATCCTGAAAAGGTAGAAGCAATCAGAGCCATTCCAGTTCCATCCACAAAAAGACAAGTCCGCAGTTTTCTAGGTCTCGTAAATTTTTACCGTCGTTTTCTGAATATGCAAATTCTTGTTACACCAAAACTTTGTTCTCTCACTGGAAAAAATACTATTTGGAACTGGGACGAACAAGCACAATTGGAATTCAATTCTTTGAAAGAAGCGTTACTTCACGCGCCAATCTTAGCTCATCCAGATCTGTCACAAGATTTCTGCCTTAGCACGGATTCTTCTAAAGTCGGTCTTGGTGCCCATTTATATCAAGAAGCCATAGAAAATGACACTACCATTCAGAAAACCATTGCTTTTGCTAGCCGAGTGCTAACAAAATCTGAAAAAAATTATTCCGTTACTGAATTAGAAGCTTTAGCTATCGTTTGGGCATTTAACAAATTCCGTTTCTTTCTTTCTGGTAAGCACGTAAAAGTATACAGTGATCATCGTGCATTACAATTTCTTATGTCTTCAAAATTAAATCATGACAGGTTAAAACGTTGGGCATTGTTTCTGCAAGAATTCCGCTTCACAATAGTCTACATTCCCGGCAAGGAGAACATTGTTGCGGACGCACTGTCACGCGCACCGGCTGGGCTTGAGAAAAGTACCACAGAAGGGAACCTCGAGAAAAATTTCAGTATTCTTTACATTCAGAAAGTCGCCTTTGAAAACTTCATCACCACATCTTTAAAGGACATTGCTCATGAACAAGATAAAGATCCGATTTGGAGAGACATCAAGAGCAAATGGCATGAAAAGACACACACACAGATTCGGCATTATTATCTGGTTAGAAACAACATACTGTTCAAACGCTGCACTGTTGATGACAAGCTATGGCTACTTTGCATTCCTGACGATTTTGTTAATAAGCTCATTTGGTACATTCATTTCAGCTACGCACATTTTGGTCCACGAAAATGTTATCATATTCTTCGAACGACTTGTTATTTTAACAATATGGAAAAAAGAATTCGAAGAGTCTTGTCTACTTGTAAACTTTGTCAAAAGGCGAAACCATCTACTGTCTCACATCGTGCTCCGTTGTTTCCTATTATTCCTTCTAAATTAAAAGAATTTGCTGCTGTTGATCTCTTGGGACCGCTTGTCAGAACATCCAATGGATTTTCGTACGTTCTAGTCGCTGTTGAACTTACTTCAAAATTTGTTTCTTTCACTCCGTTACGTAAAGCCACTGGACGATCTGTATCCAACGCCTTTGTTAAAAATTTCTTACGTGAAGTTGGCCACGTTGCTAAAGTTATTTCAGATAACGGACCGCAATTTAGATCTGCTGTTTGGTCACGCACGCTTCGGAATCATAAAATCAAACCTGTTTTTATTTCATTGTACTCACCACATTGCAACCCGTCTGAACGGATTATGAAAGAAATCAATAAGCTTTGCAGACTTTATTGTCACAGAAAGCATCAGCATTGGGACAGATATCTACAATTATTTCAAAATGTGGTGAATGAAATGCCTCATGATTCCACTGCTTTACCACCTACTCTTGTACTAAAGAATGAAGAACCACCGAACAGAATCAGAGAGCTTGTGCCTTTCCCCAATACACGTAAATTTCGACACAAAGACATAATTGATTTGGCTCTTAAAAATATAAAATCTGCAGCAGACAAAAGGAGAAAACTACACGGTAAAGCAAATGCAAAGAAATTGTATATTGGTCAGAAAGTTCTCATTAAAGCTCATTCTTTGTCACATAAGAAGAAACACTTGAGTCAAAAATTCTTTCTAGTTTACAATGGACCTTACAGAATCCGACGTATACCACATGATAATTGCTTTGAAGTTGAAACTCTGCGTACTAGGAAGAGTAAAGGTTTACACCACATTTCACATGTAAAACCGTTTATTGAAAGATAATCTGCTTTTTAACTTTGTCATTGCCATAAAACTTTTCACTTTACATTACTAGTATGCTTGTCAGGCTTAGAATCTGTTAACATGCAACATTGTTTGAAGTTAAATATCCAGTCAAGAACCAAGAGAACTTATTGAAACAGAAATGATGAATGCATTGTTATAGTGAACAGACGTCACAGTGTTATTGTGTGTGTACATTCTTGCTTGTTAGTTGCACGATTATGGAACGACTATAAGGCTTACATACTTAGAACATTTACCAGTACTGCTAATGAGATTTTAATGCAACATTTTGGTTTACTTGAAAATATATTCTGGATTTAAAGTACTTTCAGTGAGATACCAGATGGCACAGTGGTTAGTTTATGTGACAGCTACACGATTTTATCACGACGCTACTAATGAGTGACAATTTACAATGTTGCTTTTGCAGTGTTTCTGTTTTATATCTGCACAGTTTTCTGTTTTATTCTGGAAAGTAAAACAGGTTTTAGTAGTAACTTTTGTGGTATAGCTACAATGAGACTGCCTTTTCCGTAGCACAACAATACGTTACAGCACAGTACTTTCCTCATCACGGCAATAAGCGTAATAACTAAGATATCTATACGCAAAGCATTTCACTTTTGTGTATTATGAGGTAAGTACATTGACTTCTGCAGAACTTAGCTTTCGGAGGACGATAACTACGACACTTCCACACAGATTATGTTGCAACAAGACGCACATTTAGCGCTACAGTACACGTATTTGAGTGATTAATTTTGTACTTAAAACATTTATTTTTAAAGATTTTTGAATTACAAAGAAAGTTTTCCGTGATACATTTCATTCCATTGCTGTAATCTGTAACACCTGAGGGTATAATTACATTAATCCTCATGGGGTACACACCTACTTTGTGTACCATGTGTGTGGCAACCACAAGGAACTCTAGCTAATATGGTATTTGCTTATACAACTTTACACATCGGTACCATATTTCTCTAACACACAAATTACACAGCTATCTGATCATGTAACTGAGAGATAAACTTTTTTTATTACATCAGTGACAGATGTTTACACAATTACACAGTTGGATAACTTCACACTTATGAAATTGTATTTTGTCTGTACTTTGTGAAATGCTCATATTTTTTCGGAACCATTGTGATACTATGAGAGCTTTGAATGATATATTTGGTAAGGGAGCATGATTTTAAAGTACGTTTGAGGTAGATGACACTATTGAAATGAGCAGAGAATTTTTTTTAGGTTTTGAAATTATTGGAGGAAGCTACGACGATTTTGAGAATTGACTGAGATGTTATGATATTATTACGACGACGATGTGTACTATGCTGTTGAGATATGTTTACGATCAATAAGATGATGCTACCGTATATGAGGAATAAGAAGTATGTTGGAAACCAAGAAGCGTACTTTAAGAGTTATGAAATGTGCGTAAATGCGTAACTGTATCACAATGCTGACGAATATTTTATTTGGACACTTATATTTATAGGGTTTTGTTTCTACACATTTGCAACGCAAATTCTCGACCCGTGAAATTTTGTATATGAGACTGTCACAGTAGCGGAAACTGCTGTCGTAAATATTTCCGTAAGAAAGTTAAGTGACCACCTGCACGTAATGCGTCGTGGGCACACAGCTGTGTCAGACGCCGGGAGAACAAGTCATTAGTGAGTGCCTCATCAGAAGCACAGGTAGAATAAAAGAAAGGGGATGCCATCGTCCTCGCTATTGACATTTCCTTGTTGAAAGCATACTGTGGAGCTCGTAATTTATGATATTTACTGAAATGCCTAATGAAATGACGAGAAATATTTTTCCAAATTTGTGCTGATCCAATATTTGCGTTTTTCCCATATTGGCGTTTATCTGATATTTGCGTTTTTCCCATAATTACGTTTTTCCATATTTGCGTTTTTCCCATATTTTTGTTTTCCAATATTTGCGTTTATCCCATATTTGCTTTTATCCCATATTTGCGTTTTTCCCGTATTTGCAATTTTCCCATGTTTGACATTTCCTATATTTGCGCTTTTCAAATATATGTGTTTGTCCCATATTTGTGTTTGTCCCATATTTGCGTTTTTCCCAGATTTGAGCTTTCCCACATTTGCGTTTTTCCCATGTTTGCGTTTTTCCCATATTAGCGTTTTTCCCATATTTGGTTTTTGCCATATTTGCGTTTATCCCATATTTTCGATTTTACCATATTTGCGTTTTTCCCATATTTGCTTTTTTCCCCACATTTGCGTTTTTCATATATTTGCTTTAGTCCCATATTTTCGATTTTCTCATATTTCACTTTGTCCCATATTTGAGTTTTCCCATATTTGCGTTTCTCCCAGATTTGCGTCTTTCCCATATTTGCATTTATCCCATATTTGCGTGTTTCCCATATTTTCTTTTTTCGCACATTCTCGTTTTTCCCACATTTGTGTTGTTCCAATATTTGCGTTTTTCTCATATTTGCGTTTATTCATATTTGCGTTTTTCCCATAATGTGTTTTTTCCATAGTTGCATTTTTCCCATATTTTCGTTTTTCCCATATTTGCATTTATCCCATATTTGCGTTTAACCCATATTTGCAATCTGACAATATTTGCAATTTAACCATATTTGAAATTTTTCCATATTTGCGCTTTTCCCATATTTGTGTTTGTCCCATATTTGCGTTTTTCCCATAATTGCGTTTTTCCCATATTTGAGCTTTCCCATATTTGCGTTTTTCCGATATTTGCGCTTTTTCCATATTTGCATTCATTCCATTTTTGCGTTTAGCCCATTTTTGCGTTTTTCCATATTTTGGGATTTGCCATATTTGCAATTTTTCCATATTTGCGGTTTTCCCATATTTTGGTAATTTCCCATATTTCTGTTTATCCCATATTTGCGTTTATCCCATATTTGCGTTTATCCCATATTTGCATTCTTCCCATATTTTCAATTTTCCCATATTTGACATTTTCCCACATTTGCGCTTTCCCATACTTGTGTTTGTCCCATATTTGCGTTTGTCCCATATTTGCGTTATTCCCATATTTGATGTTTCCTATATTTGTGTTTTTCGCATATTTGCGTTTATCCCATATTTGGGTTTTTCCCATATTTTCGTTTTTTATATATTTGCGTTTTTCCGATATTTTCGTTTATCCCATAACTAATGAACTGTTACTTTCTTCTAGTCAAGGTGTGCCACTACATTCTCTTCTCCCATATTTGAGATTTTCCATTACTCATGAACCCATGCTATTAACGAATTCCTTGTTTTAGTCAAGTTGTATCCCTAATTTCTCCAACCATGTGTTCTATTCGTCTGTATGTGTTACCACTTCATGTACTCCATATGCAGTGTTACAACAATAAATCTTGAGTGACCTATTAATCTCCAAAAGCACCAATTTTTTTTTCTGGCAGTGTATTAGCAACCATGAGTCGCAACATTTGCAGACAATAATCCTATACTATGAGATCATCAGCGTCCACCTTCCACCTCTAGTCCACGCTCGCCATAGGCATTAAATCACGAGTAACGTGTAGTTAAAATAGATAACTTCACACAGAAATGTCCTAGGAAGCCTTGCAGGCTTGTTCCAGCTCTACTACTGATGTGGCGACAATGGCTTGCAGCTCATACAGGCTGTGGGGTTACAAGCTCAGACGCCTAGTTTATAATTAATATGTATTAAGGAAGAATATTTAGAAAATGGCAGTTCAAATTTGCCGAAACTAGTCATCACTGTACGATCAATTGCGATTTCGGTAAATAAAGTTTTCGAATCAGAACACTTCACCATTTAAAGCTATAGAGAGTCTTCTACAAGACTGTCTCTGTGCCAGGTAATCCAATAGATGTGACTTAAATTATAATGAATGTAATCCAAATAGAGATGTGCAGGGCGAGTCAAAAAGGAATTTGCCACTGTAGAATGATGTAGAAATGTATTGAGATAACTTATAGAATCGGTAGGTGTATGATTATGCAGCAAACAACCTCCATGTACTTCAGTCCATCAGTGCCCCATTCCACCACCAGGAACGCCAGCGTTGTGCACAGTTAAGATGGCTGCTTTCACTGGTGTGGAGCGTGCCCGCTGTGTGTTCTGGTTCCATGAAACGAACTCTGCAATAACTGTTCGGTGGTTTTATTAAAGCCCGTGCGTATGTTCCTCCCGTAGCAACGAATTCGGCCGACCTGAAAAATTTAATCTACGCTGCTGTTGCTCAACTTTCACCCGATTTTCCGCAAGGAATGTGGGAAGGGGAAGTTGACTACCAGTGGGATGTGTCCCACATCATAACTGGTATTCGCATCGAAACGAAATGACACTTTTATAAGAAATTTGAGGTTCTTTACTACAAAATAACACGTCAATCGACTCTGTAAGTTATCTCAATATATTTATGTATTTCCAAAGCTACAATGTCCTTTTTGACACGCTCTTTATTTTCAGCGTCATCAGTGCGCAGTTTTCTAGAATGCTACTGTTGACCAAAAATAAACTCCGTCCAAATGCAACATCTTTGAACCTTAGCGTCAGCCACACTCTTTGGTTTATTTACACCCTGTAGAACAAGTGGGAGTTGTTGGCTGTGGCAAAGTTTGTGTATTGCTGTGTGATCAGTCCAACTGGAGAACATGAACCACGTTCTCCAGTGTGGCTTGTGAGCAATGGGTAAATTGGTGGATGGTAATTACTGTAAGTAATACCATCAAGCTGACCTTGCACAGTAAGTAATTCTGGATACCTTGCCACATTCTGCGCTTCTTTCTATCGTCTTTTCTGTCCTTCCTTGGACTACATTTAGACATTAGAACAGTTATGCGAGAGATGACTGGCTTCGTGACATTCGAGGCGTGAAATATCTCATGTGGTAAACTAATAATGGGAGGCGCCGCCCAGGGAAGTCGGGCTCGAGGACACGATCTGAGACCGCGTTCCTCAGCAGCGTTGTTGAGGCCACAACTACCAATCATTCCTACTTCGCTTTTTTTCTCTTCTCAAAAGTTAAAAATTTTATAATTTTCGATTTGTAAATTTCTTGTATTATAATTTCGAGAAGTGATTACAGCTGTATCTTACACAAAAAATGACAAAAGACCTCCACGCGGCAGTGCACGGGCAGCGCTGCCCGTGACCTCAGCTGCGCAGCCAGACACCGCGGTGAGGCGGGGGCCGAGTGCACTGAGTAGAGCATTGAGGTCCGCAGAAAATTATCAGACGGCGGACCTAGGCTGTGCAAATGCAGGCTCGGAAAAGAAAGAAAGTGCAGCCTTTGCTGGAGTCACTCGTGCCGGTTTTCCAGGACGCTTAGCACGATGCCGCAGCCGTGGCGGCTATCTCGGCAGTGAGCGCTCAGCCCCCACTGCCTGAGAGGACAGCGCCGGCCGCCACCGTCAGCTGCCGTCAGCCTCTGAGGCACCCACTCGGCCGCCAACTACGTGTTTTCACGCCGCTGCACAGACAAGTTGTTGTACTGCATTTGCGGCATTCTTAGTGGCCTTCCCTGCACGGAAAGCGAGCTGCCAGTAGTTTGTACCGCTCAGAAGCCGGTGAGACGACTTCTGGCGCCACCCAGCTTTTCAAAGGCTTTTTACAGAACATCCAGGAAGCAAGTAGATTTATCGGACTTCCTTGATTACAACTACCTCCGCGATTTTCCATGGCCAATTTCTAGAGATCGATTATAAACGAGACATAAACATGGAGCTACCTTTGGCGCCAAAAGTTATATAATTTACCTCTGATAATCTATTAGGACATTGACCTGTGCCTCAAACAAGACTATTTAAGGGTATGGAGACAACCTCATGAATACATATCAGCAGGGGACCGACCGTTCGAGGGGCTGGAGGCTCAGGAATGGTGTGGAGCGTCTTCAGTTGCAGTGACATGGGACTCCTGATATGTCTATATACAATTCTGATAGGTGACACGTACATAAGCATCCTGTTTCATCATCTGCATCCAATCATGTCCATTGTGATGTCCGACTGATTTGGGCAATTCCAGCGGGGCAATGCGGCAACCCACATGTCCAGAATTATTACAGAGTGACTCTACGAACTTTCTTTTGAATTTAAAAACTTCCGCTAGCCACCAAACTCCCCAGACGTGAGCATTATTGAGCATATCTTGGACGCCTTGTAACGTGCTGTTCAGAAGAGATGTCCACCCTCTGGTTCTCTTACGGATTTACGGACAGTCCTGCAGGATTGATGGTGTCAGCTCCCTCCAGCACTAATTCAGACATTAGTCAAGTCTGTGCCACATGAACCAATTTCTTTTACTCTTCAGTGCCTACATGTGTGCATGTGTATATGTGTGGATCTTTTTTCACCTACGCACATTATGTAAAGGCAAAAACCAATTAGAAAAGAAAAAGTGGTTGACTGGGAAAACAGAGTGCTTATTATTAGTTTTTAATTTGTACATGGAATTAAATGCAAATATGGCACATAATTAAACGGAAAAAGCAGATAGTTTATTAATTTAAAAATGTATATGGAATTAAATGTGAAATTATATATGTGATTAAATGGTATAAATGGTTCAAATCGCTCTGAGCACTATGGGACTTAACATCTGAGGACGTCAGTCCCCTAGAACTTAGAACTACCTAAACCTAACTAACCTAAGGACATCACACACATCCATGCAAGAGGCTGGATTCGAAACTGCGACCATAGCGGTCGCGCGGTTTCAGACTGAAGCGCCAGAACCGCTCGGCCACACTGGCTGGTTTAAATGGTATTGAAAATGAATATATTAAAAAATACACATCGATCATTTTTTTACAAAAAAGATTCGTAACTAAAAAACCATTTCTTATTGTTTAGTTATATCATTGTTATTTCACTGAAAAGAACCTAATGACTACAAATGACTAGCCAGATGTAAATGATGAAAAAGGAGTATTTCCTTAAATCAATATTGTAAGATGTGGCTAGTTATTTACAGTGTGCTGCATTACACATGTCTTTTCTTCAAAGCACAAAGTAAACTTCAAGGTAAAACAATAGGAACTAAAAAAATTATGTACAGTCACAGCAGCTTCGCAAAACATTACCCCTGAGTTAGAGTAACTGTATATAATTCAGCATTAACATCAAAGTGCTGACTGCTGCTGGCCACACGCTGTGGCGCGCCACCACTCTGGCTGCCCTCCAGCTGCGGCGCCAGCACTGCTGTGGAGGCCGTGGCTGGCTGGCTGGGTGTGGGGCTGGCTGCTGGCTGCGGCCCCGCCTCTGCAGGTCTCCTCTGGAGGCGGGCTGGTGGCTCCCCTCCCAGCCAGTGGCCACGTGGGGCCCGCGGCGGCAGCTCGCCAAAGCACTGCCCGGCCGACACGAGCGCCACAGAGCCGTCTCGCGCACAGTGCTGGAGACTTCCGAGTAAACACTGGCTCATGGTACATTTATATGAACTTGAATGGTGAGGATTGGTACGCAGTGAGGCAGGAAGAACAATTTATTCTGTATTTTCTCTATTTACATATGTACGTTTTATACTCATTGTGTAGAGCAATGTTTTCCCACACATTGCTTCATATGAGTCTAAAAAATTCAGCTTGTACAGTATTCTGTCCAGCAAGTGCCTCAACATATGTATTAGTAGACATACCACCCCTGAATTCTACTTCACTGAACTCGATAGTAATAGGCTCTCCTGGTACAGCGAGAATAAATGCATTTATACACTGCTCCTCTTACATTCAACTACCAGTACCTCAGTCTGTCTGTAGCAGTCGCTAAAATGCAGTATAAATCATCCAAATTCCCCACACTCGAATGTTTTATTTAAATGCGCATATCCCCTGAAGTTGATTCAGTCATAGCTTCCCTGTAGATATGCAATGTTGAAACCCTCCTCCCATACATTTTAAAGTCAGTTGGTGATTGTAATGCACCACACTTTGTTGTCATCTACTTCTTTGTATACTCCCTCATGCTGCACAGATAGTCCTGTGATGCCAAAAACACGTCGAAAGTTTTCTATTTCTAGACCTACACTGACGCTTTTAGATAGACTAACAGTCACAGTATATATATGTGTTGGTGAAAAGCAGTACACTTCTGCAACTTAACTGAGACTTGCCGACTTGAGGAACTTCTGATCTCTGTGTGAAATAGTTGAAAGACTGCAGGTCTGATAAATCTGGAAGATACTCTGTGGCTTGTTGCTGCATTCCAGCTGGAGTTCAATGGCCTGGTGTAAAAATACATACGTATTGTCGAGTACGTTTGGTTTTTCGGCCCATCCCTGCTGACTGCACTTTGTGACGTTCTTTTCACTACTTTATACAGACCTGAAATGATCTTTATTGGGCGACAACAGTGTCCAGGAGGGGAATGTAGGGGGATTGGAGTGGGGAGGGAACGGTGAGTGGATGGGAAGGCGACATACGGATATGTGTCTGCTGTAATATGACACCGGAAGAAAAGTACTGACAGATCCTGAGACAGCGATTTCGCTCGTGCAGTCTCTTAACGGATGAACGCAGAAAAGGTTTCTAGATATGGGAGTGGAACGCAAATTTCATAATAGCAGAACCCCTTACTTTGCACACAACAGCGAGTGTTCATGAGAGACAAAGGTATCGCCAGGAGTGCGGCAGAACGTAATCTCACAGACAGGATGAGCTGATGATGCTGTAGTGTACAGGGACGTCTAAGTGTTGAGTGACTGTAGGATGGTACAAGATGACTTATGCAAAATTTCTGGTTGGTAAGATGAATTATAGTTAGATCCAAATGTAGAAATATTCGAATACAGAATTAGCAGCGCGCTGCTTGACATTCACGTCCATGAAATACCTAGTTGTGACGTTGCAAAGCAATGTGAAATGAAATGAGCATGTAAGGGTGCAGCGGAGAAGGTAAATGCTCGACTTCGGGTTGGAGAATTTTAGGAAAGAACGGTTCATTTGTAGAAGACAGAATATAGGACACTAGTACAATCCGTTCTTGAGCACTGTTTGAGTGTTTTGGATCCGCACAAGGTCTTATTAAGGCAAGACGTCGAAGCAATTTAACTGTGCAGCCAGAGTTGTTACCTCCAGGATCGAACAACATGCTAGTGTTATGGAGGTGGTTTGTGAACGAAAATAGGGACCCCTGTAGCGAACACGATATTATTTCTAGGAAAATTATAGAGGAAATTTAGAGAACCGACATTAGAAGCTGACTGCAGAACGATTTCACTGGCGTCAACGTCCATTTCGCTTAAGGAGCACTAACAGAGAAATTTGGGTGTCTGTGGAGTCATGGCGAAGAAGTGGGATCTAGAGAAGATAAGATCCAACAAAGAACAAATTGCAGAAATGCTATCACTTGAGTTTCTAAACACATTAAGAGACAAAGAACCACTTGATAATGTCAACGAGTACTGGAATATGCTGAAAGAAGAAATCATCAAAGCAGGACAGCAAAATATAGGATATGTAAAAGGGAAAAGGGAAAAGAAACGATAGGTCACACAAGAAATGATTTCGAATGTGGAGGAGAGAAGAAAATTTAAAAACAAGAACACTGAAGGTGCAAGAAAGATGTACCGAAGGTTAAATAATGAACTGCAAAGAGAAACAGAGCGGGCTAGGAAAAAATGGTTAAGAGGAATGTAATGCAATCGAAGAACTGGACAGGAAGGGAAGATACGACTTACTGTACAACAGAGTAAAGACTATGACATGGGATTAAAACAGAGCAGGAAGTGCTACTATGGAAATTTTGAGTAAAGACGAAGAGGTAGTGTACAAAGATCGTGACGATGTCCTCCAGCGATGGGAAGAATATCTAAAAGAGCTATATGACACAGATCGCAAACCAGAAACTGTGGAACTTGAATTACTCAACAGTGTAAATGATGACCAGAAAGGAAGGCCCAACCATCATAATGGAAGAAGTCACGTCTGGCATGACTGCAATGAAAAACGGTAAAGCAGTAGGTACAGATGCCGGGAGAAATATTAAAATGCTTGAAACAAGATGAAATAAGGGAAATATTGAGGTTATGAATAAAATATGTGACAGTGGTGAATAGCCTGAAGACTTTCTGACAAAACTAATGATTCCATTACCGAAAAAAAAAACAAGGAATCAAGAAATGCAGTGAGCACGGGACAATCAGCCTCATTTCACATGCAGCCAAAATGATGTTAAGAATAATTAATAACCGACTTTAAAAATTAATGGAGGAGAATCTTGGCGAGGAGCAGTTTGGCTTTAGACGGAATACGGACACCAGAGATGCAGTGGGGCTCCTACGACTCTTGGGAGAAAGGTTTATTGAAAAAGGAAGAGACCTCTAAATGTGCTTCACCGATCTAGAAAAGGCATTTGACAATGTGGCTTGGAACAAGCTGGCGACTGTAATGAGAGAAAAGACTCATTATATTTTAATCAAAAAGCCTCAGTTAAAGTGAGAGGAGAAAGTACAAACTGGATCGGACTAGGAAGAGGAGTAAGACAAGGATGCTGTCTATCACCTAACATTTTCAATCTCTACTTGGAAAATATGATTGCCCAATGCACATTAGATGACAAAGGAGTAGAAATTGAAGAAGAGTAGGGTGTTTGAGGTTTGCTGATGACATGGTCCTTCTAGCCACAGGAGAAAAACAATTACAGGATTTAATGGACAGCATTGACGCCATTATGGAATGAAAATTAACACAAAGAAAACAAAAGTATTGGCACTAGGAGAAAATAAAGAAATAAAAATTACGCTGGATGGAGAAGTATTAGAACAGGTGCTAAATTTTAAGTATCTTGGAAGAAGGATAGACACCGACTGGAAGTGCACCACAGAAATGAAAACAAGGATAGCAGTGGTAAAAGAGGCATTTTATAAGAAAAGGAGAGTTTTCTGCAGCAGTGTGGACAGAGAACTGAGGAAAAGACAAAATGTTTTGTATGGAGTGTTCTTCTGTATGGCCTGAAACATGGGATTTGAGGAATAAAGACCGAGAAAGGCTGGAGGCTTCTGAGATGTGGACATGGCGGAGTATGGAAAGAATAAGTTGGATGGACAGAGTAATAAATGAAAAGGTATTGAGATGAGTGGGAGAGAAAAGACAGTTGCTAGATGTAATAAAGAGAAGAAAATGAAATTGGATTGGGCATATATTAATAAAGAATGACGGACATGTGTAGAAGGTCATGTAGAAGGGAAAAGGAAGCGAAGAAGGAGGAGATTTCAGATACTGGATGACGTAATGGACGGTACAACATACAGCAGCCGTAAGAAGGAGGCAATGGATCGCAGAAAATGGAGAGGCAAAGGACCTGCTAATATAGCAAAAAACTGATGATGATGGAGGCATAAAGAGAGTCGCTTTTCCCTCTCTGTATTTACGAGCGTAACAGGAAAGAAAATGACTAGTGATGGTGCAAGGCAACTTCCACCATGCACCATATTGCGACTCATGTGGAGTTGTAGATGTACATCTGCATCTACACCAGTACTCCGCGTGACACCCGGCGGTGTGTGGCGGAGGGTTCTTGTAGCATCACTAAGTGAAAGTCTCTTTAGTGCGCTTGTCGCTTTGTCTAGGTGTTCTGCAAACAAAACACAGTCTTCCCTACAAGATTTTCTATTTGATCGTTCCTATTTAAGTTGGCCCTAATTGTAATACCTTGGCATTTAGCTTAAACGGCACCCTTTCGATTTGTGTGACTCATCGAGTAAAAGAAATTTAACGGGTTCCTTCTAGTTCTCCTGTGGATGACATAACACTTTTCATTATCTAGAATCAAGTGCCACTTTACGCACCGCGGTGGTACACTATCTAAATCATTTTGCTATTGCTTTGATCTTCTGATGACTTTACTAGATGGTAAAAGACAGCATCATCTGCAAACAATGGTTGTTCAGATTGCCTCCTAGATCGTTTTTATAGATTAGGAACAGCACAATGACTACAACACTTCCTTGGGGAAGGGCAGATACCACGTTTGTTTTACTCGACGACTTTCGCGAACTCTCACCAGGCAGACAGGAATACGGCGGTCATCCGGATGAGAGGCGTCACGCTTCCCGTGGTTTGGCCGTCCTGCGGCAGACTTCCGCTGCGCCCGCCGTCATATTGAGCGCGCGCTCCCTGCGGCGCGCACTGCTTCTGTTTGCTCCCCAGTGTCGACAGCGGACAATGCAGCCGGCGGGCGTAATTGCCACAGTGGCAGGTCTGCTTGCAGCAAACGGGACCTACTCGGTGCTGGAGTGCGTCTGCAGGCACATGGACAAACGCTCCGAGCTCAGTGCCGGTGAATTTGTGCTACGGTGGCACTACTCTCTCCATTCCAGTAAGTGCTCTTTCGTGCTGTACGTATTGATAAGACGTTATGCACAGTCCACTTATCAAACACTCACAGGCGGCTTGGCTTACATATGCAGTTATTAAAAATTATACGTTTTCTGCCTGACAGTGAAGGACTACGTTTATTATGAGGACGCTCAGCTAGGTATACACTCTTAAGGAATACGTATACAAATGACATTGGTGTAACAGGGTGACGAGAACTGAAGGAAAGTGATGGCATGCAACCGAATGCGAAACAGCCTGTCGTGGAGCTTATCGTAGAACTGGCTGTCCTTTAAGACGTTGCTGCAGGTAGTGTTATAATATGTTTCATACACACTGAAAAGACAGATATCTGGAGGTACCATTCATCTGGTGGTTCCAGGTGGTACGAACTGCTATGTCACACACTTTCCAGGAGCGGTAGCTTGTTCTTTGGGAGTATGATTTCTATGCGCAGCATAGTAATCAAGAAAAAACACTTATTTTCTGACGAGCTATTGGCCAAAAGCAGTGATCATACAATATCTGTAGTTCTCTTACGTCTGTTCTCCCACTCTTGTCTTCTGCGACGTAAATATTCCCTACGGCCCCTGCCAAAATTACACACACGAGAAAGAATCAAAGGACGCAGAGCAATAAACAGCGTTCCAGCCATTTTACCATCTGGTTAATCAGTCGGCATAACTGTATACGAATGCGAATTGATAATAGATGATCTTGATTGATCTCTCTTGGTACCTCTAATTTAGAGGGTCCCTTTCATGTACATTTCCTCTTCAAATGCCGATTGGCTACAGTTGAAAACAAATTCCTTACTCAACGACGGGGTAAATTTGCTTATCTCATCTACAAATATTTCGGTCGATCCTGTAGTTTGCTGTACATCGTCAAGTTGACGCTTTCATCGAAATTTCATTGTCTCACGTCTCACACTTCTGTAGCACTATTTGACGTCATGCAAGCATACACTGCTTCTTTTGAAATCTATGTAATCCTTGAAACGCGCTAGTGAGCCTTGTCCTCCGCTGAATGTCTGTAGTTTTCCTTACACACTAACGGTCATATTTCTGAAGACTTGTTCTAAATATGTTCGTAATTGTTCTTTTGCTATGCTGTCTGCGATTTTCCAAGTCCTTGGACAACGACTGTCCTTCACTACGTTTGACTGGAAACGGGAGCTGCGGCCCTCTGTCCGACAACGACGATGAACTACAGCACACCTGTTTCAGTACAACTTTCTAGTGCCGTGCACGTATCGCCATCACTGCACTCCTCTTGTACATTGTTCGCACGACACCACGCATTCCGCTGACTCATCCGCCACTTCTTTCTCACTCCTTTCTGATCAAATCTCGACTTTGGCTACTGTTACTGAAGATATAACGCAATGCTTGCTTCGTTTATCGTTGCCATTGCTCTGCTTTGTAACAACACCACTAGCACTGTAGCACTGTCGTGAGTTACTCGTCGACTAAGCAGTTCAGCCACGCTCCGTAGCCTCGTGCTGTCGACATCATTTGACAGCTCCAGTCCCGCACCCTGTTGGCATCTGCAGCCAGTGTTGTGTTAGCATCGTGGGCAATGTGTGGGCCGCCGAACGCTGTCACACTTGACATGCAAGTGCATGTCCAGCTTGTGTCTTTACCCGTAGCTTACAGCAAACACGGAAAATAAAATGGGTTATTGGTAGGAGTTGACCAGGAAATCCAAATGTTACTTTTACAAACATTTACATTAAAAGAGCTGCAGGATGCCTTACTTCGGCTTTTTCACCTTTGCTTTACTTCGAGCTGAGGTAGCGGCTTTTGTACTTCACAGTTCTCTTCTAAGCTTTAAGCTGTGTCACCTAGGGAGATGTACTCTCGCAATTTCATTACTCTACAGTAATTATATTTTTTGTGCTGCAATTATTTTCCGCTGGTGTATTGCTGGCGAGCTTTCCCAGTTGCCCTCTCTGCTCAAGGAACGCCCATAAACTTACTCGCGGAGGTTCAGAGGACAAAATGAACCTTAGTAGTCCCCGCGTAATGCATTCAGACATACGCATGCTATCTGAACAACTTAAAATTTATCATACGATAAAAACTGAAAATGCAGAAAAAACGACCTCATACGAGGCAGAATCGAAGGGCGATTGTTTAGTTGCACACATTTGTAATTTGCACAACCAGCTCTTTTCTGGGGCTTGTAGAGTTTCCAGACTTTAGAGGTTCCAGGCTGTGGCGGATTGTGTTCCCACGGCCGGAGAACGCGAGCGGCCCGCGGCGCGAGTCGTCCAGTGCGGGGGTGGGGGCCGTGGCCCGCTGCGTGGGAGGCCGGCCTGCCTGCAGCCAGACACACACGTCGGGGAGTACGTGGAGGAGGCGCGCCAGTCGGCCGTAAACACACTTTCGCTTAATCACAATAGGAGTAGTTTCCTTTCGTTACAGTGATTGTCAGGGAAAGTCCCTCAGTCATTGGCCGTAACTGAGGCATTACTCCAGTACGGGAAGCTTCAAGTATCGCTGCACAGTTGACGGGGACAGGCTCTCGCCAGAATACATCGCAGGTTACGGAGAGCGCCAAGTGAGTCAGTCGGCCCTCAGACACGACGAGGCGGAGGTCTCCGTGTTGTGCCAGCAGCGTGGGCTTCCCTCTGTACGAGTCAATTACGTTCATTGATATCAGGTGTGTATTACTCGAACGTTCGCAGTGGTTAATTACAATAGCCGTACCGCAATGGCATCCCGAATTTTCGGTTAACAGTAGCAGCTGCCCACAGTCACATCAGAAGCGACTCTTTGTATGTTTACAGCCCGGTAGCCACATCGACGGCGAGAGACGTCATCAGGGCAGGTACGAATGTTTACCGGCGAGGTCAGCTCACCGCCGAGGTATCCTCAGCTGGACTCCCTAAGCGAAGCGGATCTGACGAGTGTAGCTGCGCGGGCTGACCGTCTGTTCCTTCACAGAGACATTACGCTTTCTTCTTTCCTTTTGCTTCATTTTGCAGTCTAACTCGCTGCGGGTTTTGTCACACATTTGCTCAAAATGACTTGAGTCCCTCGTGAGGGAATGAGCAGGCAGAACATCTTTTGTGTGTCCAGAGATTCTGCCGTAACCTTTCTGGCAGATGAGATCAGCGCTTTTTAGTGCAAAGCCACTCTCTGCCACTCAGTGCCTTCATTGCTGCTTTATTTTCGGCGAGGAACCGTATGTCAACCGCAGTTGCATATCGGTCGACAATTTAAGTTCGATTATTTCTAAAATGATCTCAACATTAGATGAGTACTTAGCTATTACATTTGTTTTCTCCCTGCTCCGTAAGCGCTGAACGTTCGCAGACAAGTACAAAGGGACAGAAGTGCAACTACTGCCTCGGAAGTGTACAGAACAAATGAACGGCAGCGCCTCTGCTGCTTACCTAACGAGATACCCCGGGTAAACAGTGTTACAGCTAAGAGGAAAATACAGCTCAGAGGCGGATCCCAGAGATTAAAGCGAGAGGAGAGTGGTATGCCGATTACATCATTGCGAATTCCAGATTTTCAGGCTGCAGTTATTTGACTGTGACGCAGTACTTGGCAGGTAAACTGTGATGAGACAGGCTAAGTGTGCGGCGCTCCAGGAGATGAGAGTACAGAATGCCTGGGGTCGTCATTCACGGCCCAGCCTGGACTGGAGATCTGAAGTCACCAGGAAAGGCTCCCACCGCCTGCCGCTCCAGTCCGGAGCGCCCTGCCGCCTGCAGCCCAGCTGCCTCTCGGCCAGCCCGGAGTCTCCTCTCCAGCCCCGCACTGCCAGCTCGGACACCATCGTGAGACTGTATCTGCTCTGGCGTTCTGCAAAGATCTATGAGCATGGGTCCATAAGTCTTATTCCCAATCTCGCCAATCAAACCAGTTAACGATAAGTGTGATTTTCACTTAAATATTACTGTTTGCGCCTAGCCAGGTACATCGCACGTTCCTGTGGTAGCGGTGCTAACTCTGTCAAACTGGGGCAGAACAGCATGGCTGACATGCGACATTAAATTATTTTGTTGAAAGGGTGTCGAAAATATCGCAAGCGAGCTGTCTCAAGGACTCAGAAATGTAACAGCTGCGATCAGTGTAACCAATTACGTATTGTATACCGAGTGGCTCCCCGTGAGATGGGCGAGAGTGCAACGTGGCATTCTCCGCTCTGCTCAGGGCCTCGATGCACGGACCGTCCACACCGATGCTGCAGTCAGAACCTCGGCTCATACGGAATGACGGCACAGTGTCCAGTGTTGTACTGTCGGCGCAGCTCTTCCCGCTCCCTCGTCAAGGGGAGCCGCAGCAGTGGCCGCCGTGCTGACAGTCAGCTGACTTGTTGACCTTTTGCTTGTAAAAGTGTGCAGCACACCTCACGCCGTGTCCATTATCGTTGGCTGCAGCTCTCTTAGTGTTTCAGTAGCTGCTAGTACTGATGTGCATATGAGTAGCCCATGGAAGCTCGTGAGTCAGAGTCCAGACCTCGAGGTGACTGACGAACGTTTTGCAGATTGGTCACCGGAGCTCGCAAAGTGCGACAGCCTGGAGCAGCCGTCCCCCGCGTGGTCAGCTGCGCAGCGCCTGGCAGACCGCCTCAGGGACTTCGGACTGCCGCCGCCGCCAGCAGGTGGAGCGTTGGAGGGAGGGGGGTGCGCCGGCGCCCTGGCGCAGCTCCGCCGCCTCACGTGGGGCGAATCCTTCGAACTCCTCGAGGAGCTCGACTGCCGGATCGCTGGCGACTGTATCGACTCCCGCTGTGTACCGAGGTATGTAGACTACTCGATGCCATTACTACTAACTGTACAACAAATTCTTTCTCCTCTCCTTAAATTTATTCTCAATACTGTCACCTACTTTTCCTATTTTGCGATACTAACTATCTGTCAATAAGGGCACATTTGTGAGACCCAAAGAGGAAACGCGCTAATACCTTCTGCCGCCGCATCTTCTGTTGACACTTTCCACCGAGCAGTCAATGGAATTTGCCTCGTGGCAAACGTCTCTCTCCGCTCGCTGTCTCCGCATATCGCTACAGCAGACAGTAAGTAATCTGATGATGACAGTCAAAGACTGAAAGCGGTAACTAACAATAAAAGCTTTTCATCGAGACTGCTTGCCTTACTAAAATTGAATTTATATTCCTATTTCCCAACCGTATTATCAAAAATCAATAAAAGTATATCGTCGTTTGAGATGACAACAGCTGTAGCTCGATATCGTTGTTAGTTGTAAATTAGTTCAAAAGTGAACAATAAACACTGCAAGTGGCTAAATTAATTACTTTTCGAAACAAGCAATTATAGAGTCAACACCCTGCACCACCGGATTACAGTAATACTCCACAATATTTGCTGTATATACGTAATTAAAATCTCTAAGAAGGCAGCAGTCAGCAACAGTAAAATTATGGAAGCCATAGGAATCGAACAGCCAACCAGTGGCACGTCAGATGTTTATTCACACTTTTACCTTGCTTTACTGTTCATTAAACCACGTGGCTATACCTTAGCATTTATATGGGTCATTTTAGTGTTGACTGAGCTTTATGACCTGTTTTCTCTTTTCAAACAATAACTTTACACACGTAACTACTTCTTCCAAGGAAGAAAGGTTCATATCTGTTTAAACCGAGGTAAGGATTCGAATAAACTTGTGAAGTACAACTAGCTGGTGCATGATTCCCATTCTTTCCATACATCATTAACTTATAGTAAGACAGTCACATGCAAGCCAACTTTTGCTCCAAGCATCATGAAATGGCGTCACGGTATTACCGCCTCTAGCCTCGAAGACTTCGTCAACTCGGCGGGGAAGAGAGTTCCGAAAGTTTCTTCAGATACGCAGCATCTGCCCGAGGCCTCCCACTGCTGCATCAGATCCCGCAGAGCTACCAGTGTGTGGGGATGTCGGCTGCCACGTCTCAGCTGCTGTTCCAGACAGTACCGTACAACGTCTGCGGCTCTGAGACCGGGTTGTCTAGTGGTCGCCTCGAGGTGCTGTAGGGCGCCTGAGTGTTCGTGAAACCGGGAGTGCATGCTCGCAGCCCTGGGAACACGACTGTGTGTGTCATCTTCTACAACGCAAGTGACCAGAGAATAGGGCAACACCGTCACCGAGAATGTTGAAATAAACGTGCTGGTTCAGGTTCACATTAACCTTAGTGACTGAATCCAAGTCACGGCGACAGAAACACCTCTATGACAGCATAGAACCACCAGTGGCTTGAACTCCATCCTCTATAGGCCGTCGGTCCCATCGCCACCTCCATAATTTCAGAAGAGGCGAAATCGCGCGACTCGTGTGACGCACCTCCGCTCAGCCACTGTCCGTCTCTGTGTGATTGGCCCACTCAAGACGCGCAGCTGTATGTGTCTGTGTGAGCGGCGGTCGCTGACTCCAAATGTCGAGCCTGTGCAGCCGCCTTCCGAACGATTGCTAGGCAGCTGGTTCAGACGGAGCTGCTTTGCCAGGCATTGGCAATTTGCGTCTCGTTTCAAACCGACCGCCAGTCACTTGGAGTGACACTCGTCAACAGCCCTGTCGGCTAGGATCTTTTTACGCCACTGCCTCACATCACTACGACTGGTTCACCATTCGTTGCAGATACTTGGACAGTCCACATTGATAGACCAACAGATCGTGTAACTTTACTAGTGGTGTGGTCGTGGACATGTCGAAGCGCAAAAATTCCTTTCTGCCAATTCTCGACATCTCCACGTCGACGCAGGTGACCGCCCTGATCCCACGCGAGCGACTGGCACGTACACACCGCGATTGTCACCTCACCGTCACCGATGACGTCAACGGTGGAGCGTCACGTGACCGCCTGGTTCCTCCCCTGCAGCACGGCATCCAGCCCTCCAAAGCGACCTCTGTGCTCAATTAAGTGGAGCCATAGCATTTCGTCTGATGAGATTAGTTCATGCTTTCCAGAAGCTATGCGTTTTGTACACTTTTAGCCAACACTTAATTCGTCTATGATAAGCATCAGGTGGGAAATAACTTTGTAGTTGGCGACTTCAAGGACACTTTGTTCGTTTTTAATTTCACACGTAAATGGTGTACCATAATCGGCGGATTACTTTCTTTCTACAAAAGACATATCGTTTTACGATCACCACCCAAGTGTTGTTATTGCTGTTAGAGGCATATGTGTACTGTTCACTGAACATACATAAATTTCCAGTCTTAGTTCCTCATTTGCATATAATGCCATTTTAATATCATAAAGGAAAACGTTTTGTACACTTTTAGCCAACACTTAATTCGTCTATGATAAGCATCAGGTGGGAAATAACTTTGTAGTTGGCGACTTCAAGGACACTTTGTTCGTTTTTAATTTCACACGTAAATGGTGTACCATAATCGGCGGATTACTTTCTTTCTACAAAAGACATATCGTTTTACGATCACCACCCAAGTGTTGTTATTGCTGTTAGAGGCATATGTGTACTGTTCACTGAACATACATAAATTTCCAGTCTTAGTTCCTCATTTGCATATAATGCCATTTTAATATCATAAAGGAAAACGTTCCGATGTTCTGCGACTACTATATACATAATCACGGACTAGGATTTATGTTCTTATGCTGAGATACGATGGGTTGTGATTAAATTCGTAACATCTGCACAACATTGGGAAAATGTTTCCGTTGTGATATTAGTTTCATGCTCTGTCGATCATCGAACGATAATTCATTTACTTAGTTTAATTTTCTGTCAAATATGGTTATGTCTCCGTCATACACACATGAAAAAAGTTTTGCATCACCCCAGTTCCCAGAACTGCTGAAGATAGACGTTGACTGTGGATATTATATCACAGTTACAGTCCCTTCGACTGTTCAGAGATGTCACTAAACCCGCCCAAAGACGTAAACAACCGTCCATGAGCAGCGCTTATGACACGGAAGGGGTCCGACAGTTCCAGTCGTTCCACCAGGAAGGAGGTACACGGCTGGTGTTGTCTGTAGTTCAAACATGCCTATACGGTCAATACCGCGGTTCGGTCGCGGCCGCATTGTTACTTTGTGCCACGAAGGGCTCTGAACAGGAGAAGTGTCCAGGCTTCTTGGAGTGAACCAAAGCGATGTTGTTCGGACATGGAGGAGATAAACAGAGAGACAGGAACTGCAAACCACATGCCTCGCTCAGGCGGCCCAAGGGCTACTACTACTTCAGTGGGTAACCGCTACCTACGGATTATGGCTCGGAGAAACCCTTACAGTAACGCCACTATGTTGAATAACGCTTTTCGTGCAGCCACAGGACGTCCTGTTACAACTGAAACTGTGCGCAATCGGCTGCATAATGCGCAACTTCACTCCCGACGTCCGTGGCGGAGTCCATCTTTGCAACCACGACACCGTGCAGCGCGGTACGTGACCCACCAACCAATCTGAGGGATCTACGCCGATTCGCCGTTGAGGAGTGAGACAATCTGGACCAACAGTGCCACGACGAATGCAGGCAAGCGCCAATGCCAGAGGACGTGCTACTGGGTATTAGAGGTACCAGTGTGTACAGCATCTGGACCATCACCTCTGAAGGTCTCGCTGTATGGTGGAACAAAGTGAAACGTGTGGTTTTCTTGACCAACAAAAAGGGCGGAAATGATGTTTATATTGATATCTATTCCAATTTTCTGTACAGGTTCCGGAACTCTCGGAACCGAGGTGATGCAATGTATTCTTTGATGTGTGTATTAAGTAGTGAAATACATCTCAACATATTCATACCTTACTAAGCGAGCTAATAAGATTGCTGAAACGTTGACCTGTCACATTCAAAAGGGTAATTAGATTAGGAAGGAAGACTCTAAAGCAGTAGGTGAGTTGTCCTATTCAGTCAGCAACATAATTGTTTGCAGACGAAGTAGACAGGACATAAAATACAGACTGGCTAGGGCTTGGAAAACATCTCTGGAAGAGAGTAATTATTTTGCTGTTTAACATAAATTTGACCTTTACGCTGTCATTTCTTAAGGTACTTGTCTCGAGTGTAGTCTTGTATGGAAGTGAAACATGGATGGTAAGCAGCTGACACAAGAAGAGAATATGAGGTACTGAGATGTAGTGCTAGAGCAAACTGCTGAAGAATAGGTGTTTAGATGGTTTAATTAATGAGAAGATACTGAATCGAATTAGAGACAGTAAAAAATATGCCACAATTTGACTGAAAGAAGGGATCAGTTGACAGAACACCTCCTGGGACGTCAGCGAATCGTCCGTTTGGTAATGGAGAAGTAGTGTGGGGAGAAAAACTTGTAGAGGGACACCGAGTGATGAGTACAGTAAACAGGTTCAGATGAATGCAGGCCGCAGTAGTGGAGGGGCTCGCACAGGATACTGTAGCATGGAGAGCGGCATCAAACCGGTCTTCGAACTAACAATGACAGCGACAAATAACTGCGACAATTGTAATGATAACAGAAATAACGTTATTTCTCACTACTCTGAAACCTGAATCTTGCTGACAGATGGAAACTGTGTGTCAGGCCGGCACTCAAACCCAGTCCTCCTCCTTCTGCGGACACTTCTCACACCAACTGTAGTATCGAGATATGAACAACAACGTGGGCATTGTCGGTCCGCCTTGATGCAAAATATTTTTGTTGTTCATTTATTTATTTATTCATTGCCCATGTTAGTTTCAGAGACAAACATCGCCATCAATGTAAAACATGCAGAAAATAGCACAGTTATAATACGGTGTAAATCGTTATTACATGTTTACTGTTTGTTTTTTAAATATTGTGTTCTGTGGGTACTTTAATAATACCTTATTTATTATACATTACAGCGTGGTTTTAAGATTCTTGCTGGTGTTTGGGGCATATTTTCTGTGTTTTTCTGTTGCCGTTTTTCTCAACATAAATCATGTCATTTGCAACTGTGTGAGCGACTATTAGTAAACAAATACGAAAACGTGAACTTACGTATGTCAGCGTTATGCAGTTGGGATTACGGTACTGTTGTGGATACAGTTTTGGTGTGTACTAGGTTGTTACATAGTTTCTCGTGTACTCATGTTCGCTGGACGGCTTGCAGCTAGTTCTATACACAGAAAAACATAACCGTCGCACTTCTTTCATAATGCATAACGTTACGCCAACTTGCCGCTGGCGTGTCTCGTGAGAAATGTATCACACGTTGCAAGAAGGTTATGAAAATTTAAGCGCAAGTTCTGACGACTTCCGTTCCTCATTTATGTGTCTCTGTCTGATGGGCGAGTGGTCCTTTTGCAAGTGTGTGCTTTCTGTCGTGTGTTGTGCGTCAGTTCTCTCAGAGCAGTGAAGATTGTGTCGTTGAAAAGTGTTGTTTCTTCGTTTATTACGTTTTTCCCTTCCACTATTGCTATTTGTATATAATAATTTTCTTCTGTTGTTGTTGGTATAAACAGATAAACTTCTGGGATAGAATAAAATGACCAACCTAAGTGATTACCCAACACAAAGATATCAAAGGAACCCAGAGACATTAATAGAAAGCATCACACGCATCCTCACACAGAACCAGACAAAAAGAATGATACAAAGGAGTCCTAAAGCTCCACTCTTAACAGGCCTCCCAAAGGTCCACAAACTTCTCATTCTAGTCAGGCCAGCGGTGGACTTCAGAGAGACACATGTACACATTCCTAGAGAAAACATACACACACACAAACAACAGAAGTTTCAAAACGCCAGAAGACATAATAGAGAAAATTAACAATATCCCCCCAACAGCAAAACTTGTATCTTCTGACATTACATCCATGTACACACACATACTCACAGAAGAAACTATAAACACTATAGAACAACAGCTAAAGTACAAGAAATTCCCAGAAAGACATATAAATGAAATCTCATCCATTCTTAGTCTAATCACTGAACAAAACTACTTCACTTTCAGCAACAACTTCTGTTTGCAAAAAGAGGGGCTAGCCATGGGATATCCCCTCATTGGGAAATTAGTAGGCATATTCTTGGATCGTATAGATAACACAATGTTCAACAACTTTCTAAAACAAGATGAGTACAAAATAATTGACTGGTATCGATACGAGGATGACATAATTGTCTTATAGATGAAACACAAAACAGTTGAAGAGGTACACAGTAGCATCAACACAGTACTACCTCAGTCCCACTTCACAAAGGAAAGAGAAAAAAAAAACAAGAACCTAAATTTCTTGAATCTTACAGTTACAAGAAACAAGCACCAACATTATTCTTCCATCTTCAGAAAATCCACATCCACAACCACTGCTACCCATATCTCATCCAACCACCATACATGTCAGCTTTGCACCCATGCTCCACAGGATAAATAGACAGGATAAATAGAACACGTCTTAAACTGAAGAGTACACACAGGAACTAAATATAATCAAACACAGCCGGCCGGAGTGGCCGAGCGGTTCTAGGCGCTACAGTCTGGAACCACGCGACCGCTAACATGCGATACATTTCTCGCGACACATGCTAATGGCAAGATGGCGTAATGTTTCGGATTATGAAAGAAGTGCGAAACTTACGTTTTTCTGTGTGTAAAATTAGCTGAATGCCTTGCCATGAACGTAAGTACACCAGGAACTATGTAACAACCGAGTACACATCAAAACTGTATCCACAACACTACGGCAATCCCAACTGTATGACGATGACATACATAAGTTAATGTTTTTGTATTTGTTTAGTAATAGCCGCTCATACAGTTCCAGATGACATAACCTATGCCGCGAAAAACGGCAACAGAGGCACACAGAAAATTTGCCCCAAACCCCAACAACAATCTTAAAACCATGCCGTACTGTATAATAAATAAGGTATTATGAAAGTACTCACGGAAAACAGGATTTATAAAACAAACAGTACACATATAATAATGTTTTACAGTGTTTTATAACTATGCTATTCTCTGCATGTTTTAGATATAAAGACCCCATGACCCATTAATGACGGCGACATTTGTCGCTGAAACTAGATTGGGGAATAAATAACTAAACAACAAAATCGTTTTGCATCCAGAAAGACTCACAGTTCCCTTTTTTTGTATGCAAACACCATCTGGAAGAGTTCCAAATAAAATTATTCTATGGAGACATGAGTCACGATTGTACTCACAGCTTCAGTTTTGACATTTTCTTTCCTCCGGCACCTCGTTCTCGGAATGATAAGATGTCAGCCACGGCATTTTGGTATGGATGTTCCTGTTTTAGAAGAGGCGTATGAAGAGCTGGAAAGAAGACAGGACGACAGGCAACTCCTACGGATAGCTAAAGCAAGAGATAAGGCGACCAAGGACATAGCATCAGAGAGGCCGATAAAGGATAAATCAGGTGTAGTATTATACGACCTTGAGAAAATCCTTAAGATCTTGGAAAGGATATTTGAGAACAGGGTGCGTCTAGAAACCGACGTATGTTAAGAACAGTTTGGATTAATGCCGGGAAGAGGAAAAACCAACAAAGGATGCGAAAGATCTATATATTAACCTGGAAGGAGAATAACTGATGATCAAGAAATTTAAATAGCTAGGCTCTTACATAAAAAGTAATGGAGGACTGGAGGTCTTAATACAGCAAATAGTTATGGATGAACTGGAGGAAACTGAGCTGAGTACTGTGTGATAAGAAGGTTAGCTGCAGAATGAAAGGAAAGTTTTACAAGTCTGCGGTGAGGCCTGCGATGCTGTATAGTGCAAGAACTTGCCCAATTACAAAAGGCCAAGAGAAAAAGATGAAAGAGGTTGAAATGAGAATGATAAGGTGGATGAGTGGGGTGACACGAAAGGATAGACTAAGGAAAGTGTACACCAGGGGAACAGTGAAAGTTTAGCCCGTAGGGAAGAAGATCCAAGGAAGTAGGCTGAGATGGTATTTACACGTGCAGAGAAGAGGGGAGTACTATGCGGGGAGAAGAGTTGAATACCTAGAAATCGAAAATTCGAGGAGAAGAGGAAGACCGAAACTGAGGTGGAAAGACAAGGTAGCAGGAGACCTACGGGAGAAAAGATGGCTCAGAGAAGAAGCACTGGATAGGAATTTATGGAAGAGAAGGATCCAGCAAAACAACGCCGACCCCACATGATGCGGGAAAAGGCTGATATGACGATTATGAGGATGACAATGATGTTCCTGTCATTTCTTTAGAATGATTTGGGCAAACAGTAGCAAGCGTAAGTCACAATAGACGGATCAGGTATCCTTGTTTGGCAAACAGTTTACGGGCTTTTCAAATCGCTGCTTCTATCACTCTGACCTTGTATACAGGATGATGCTGGCTGTGTAATTCCCACCAGATGTTCTGATTATGTTACTTCGTGATCTTCCTAAATTACTTCAGGCAAATGCCCAGGTGATTCCTTCCTTGACCTCACGGCCAACTGTCTGCTCATCCTCGTTAAACTAGACTTATGGGTGTCCACATGCCTCTATATACATGTTTTCAGTTGTCAACCTGTGAAGCAACCGATGCCCAGTTTTCATCAAAGATGGATCCTCGAAGGAATAAAATTGCACTGCACCTGCTACACGAACCGGGACGAGGGTGCTCAGACCGGGTGATGGTGTCAGAACCCTCTCCACACTCGTCACGTGAGCTCGCGAGGGCCGCCTTCCAGGACTGTGGTGGTACAGGCCCGAGGAGCGACGGCTCGGCCATGTGTGGGCAGCACGACGAGGGCAGGCGTGTCGCGGGGGAGCTGTGGGGCTCCTGCTGCACATGTCGGACATTAATGATCTGGCAGACGTAGTTAACAGTCACTGCACAGACGGTGTAGTTGTCTGTACCAAAGTGAACATGGTCAGGGAAGGAGGGGAAATGTTGGATTCTGCTCGCGACGACAACGCACAGGAGGTCGCGCAGTCAGGATTTATAAGTGGGCATCCGAGGCTGCCGTCGAATGACAGTACAGGAAAATAGCTAAAATAAAGAGGATATATTTCAGTGCACACTGTGCAAGGAGCGCGCCCAGAGACGGAAGTTACCAGGTTTAGGCCATTCTAGGAGGCCAAACTACTAATTGAAGATGGCAACGGAAGGGGAGGCGATTCACATTAACTGATGTTGGTGGCCGTTCATGGAACGTGTGCCAAGAAAGACGTCTGTTCTGCTCGAGGTCTGGATCACGAGAGAGAGAAGCAACCGTGTTCTGCATTGCAGAGTGCTCCAGTGTCCACACACGTGACCTGTATCCCACACACGCTACTGGGTAAAACCGATGGCGTGAATCCACTAGCAGTCTCAGCACAGGGCTCAAGGCGTCTCTTGTCAGCGGCTTCAACTGGACAGAACTGCCACAGGCAGGCAGCTTCTGTCACGTAGGCACAGCGTAAGTTACTCTGGGAGAAAACTTTTAAGGATTTCATTGGGCCTTTGAAGTAAATTCTTTAAATCATTTCACTAAAATATTCCTTTACTGGCTACCAGCACGTCCAAAAGTACTACCTAAAAGCAAAAGCACCGCATGTACCTAATCACATCTGGATAAGATCTTAACCTTCGAGCTGGACAGTGTCATTTATCACAAATTTCTTTCTATATGCATTGTTAACTGTCTTACGCATTTTCGAGAACTACTTGAAACTTTTCAGATGTAAGCGCTGTTCTCCCATGCCTTTTACTAAAGAAAGCTGCGGTCTGAGCTGCAACTTAAGGTAGTAGAGGAGCTTTTCCTTTTTCTCTCGTCCACATGTCACATGCCGTCCTCTTTTCTTGGTGGCAGGCTACCCAAGTGTTTCAACCCACGGATCTTTGAATTTCTCTAGGAAAGTTGCTACGTCGACAGGAAGTGAGGCAACCTTATCTGTTTTGACTAGCTGAAGCCTCGCAAGGGAAAATGCTAAGTCTTTCAACGAAAATGCTCCTTTTCTGGATTTATCTCATTTTCGTCGAAAATGATTTGAGCTCTTATTCCAGCTATATCCATAACAGAATAGGATACGACCAGTGGCCATCTTCTTGTGACTCATGCTATGGAATACGCTCTTCCCATTTGATCGACTATGTAGACCCCTCCATTTGTCACATTGTAATAACTGCCTTATTGCAACAAGTTTATCAGTTGCTCTCCCTTCTTGTCTTGAGCTTTTGTCGTCAAAACGGATGCAACGTAAAAGGAACAGCAGTCCTCTATAGCTCATCACAGCTCCCGTAATATCCATATTTCTGCCATCTGCTTTCCACAGTTCGACAACATTAGTGTGGCTGGCTTGCGTAATCCCAGAGAGGTAAAGCAATCCCAGTAATGCCATTATTTCTTCATCTGTAGTGTTTTTAGCACCCCTTTCTCTTGAATACTGTACACTTTCTTTCTTAGACTGAGTACAGAAGAGTGTGTACTTAACATTTTGTCAATCGTTTCCAGGCTAAGTACTGTCCATTTCACTTATGACCTTTCTGGATACACTTTCTGACCCAGGAAATATTTTTAGAATATTCTTTCCTTCTGTTTTTATGACTACATTAGCGCATAATTGATTCCATTTTCATTTTTCTCTGTCCTAATAAAAATATAAACAGTGGAGAGCGTCTGTTCGCGGTCATCGTCTGAATTGTGTTCCCGTTCGGGATCCGAACCTCGGTCACGTCGTGTGGCAAACTGTTCCTCTTCTTCCTCAGCGTAATCGCCAATTTCCTGGCCTGATTCGGTGTCGAACCCTGGGTCCTCGTCGAGTGGCCACGCAGCCTCCTCGTTGTCGGCCAGCTTTGTTGTGGCCTGTACAGGGTGGCAGGGCCCGCTTGTGGACAAAAGGTAACGAGATGAGAGTGAAAGGAACGCCACTTACACGACTGGGCGCGTTGTGTACCTTGTATTCTAAGACGGCACACGCGTTGTTTATTTTACGTTTCTGCTGCTCACTTGGACTACACAACTTATCACTGAGCTAGCTGAAGCTATAATGAAGGTATAGGTACGGCTGGCAATTTTATAACAACAATGCAATTTTTTTATTTATTATGCAGAGAATTGGACAAGACAATGCCATTTGCGGGTGGCGCATGATATGCATAGTCGCGCTCAATCGAGAGTTAAACTGCAGTGAAGACTGAAAACTTCCTTTACTTGTTTGTAAACGTAAAACTGTGCACTTAAAAAATAAGTAGATAATAGTTATCCTACACCTGCCATACCAGTGAGTAATATTTGGAATCAGTCTGTTTACAGAAACACGTAGATGTACGAAACACAGAAACCAACACAGAAACCTGTACCGGCAGTCGCAAATTCTTCCCTTAAAGCCAACATGTAAATAAAAGTTATTTGAAAACGTCCTGCCTTCAACTAAACACAGTTTCTTCTTTTTCACCCATACATGTTTCGGCGAAGCTTTACCGTCATGAGAGGTTCCCTTCATTTTTCTGTCGAACAAAGAATATATTCAAACTTCCTGGCAGATTAAAAATGTGTTCCGGACCGAGACTCGAACTCGGGACTTTCGCCTTTCGCGGGCTACCCAAGCACGACTCACGCCCCGTCGTCACAGCTTTAATTCCGCCAGTACCTCGTCTGCTACCTTCCAAACTTCACAGAAGCAGGAGAGTCCTGCCAACCTTGCAGAAACTAGCACTCCTGGAAGAAAGGATATGGCGGAGACATGGCTTAGCCACAACCTGGGGGATGTTTCTAGACGAAATTTTCACTTTACAGCGGAGCGTGCGCTGATATGAAACTTCCTGGCAGAATAAAACTGTGTGCCGGACCGAGACTTGAACTCGGGAACTTCGCCTTTCGCGGACAAGCGCTCTACCAACTGAGCTACCCAAGCACGACTCACGCCCCGTCCTCACAGCGTTAATTCGCCCAGTACCTCGTTAAGTCGTGTTTGGGTAGCTCAGTTGGTAGAGTGCTTGCTCGCGAAATGCGAAGGTCCCGAGTTCTAGTCTCGGTCCGTCACACAGTTTTAATCTGCCAGGAAGTTTCATATCAGCACACACTCCGCTGTAAAGTGAAAATTTCGCTGTAGAAACACCCCCCAGGCTGTGGCTAACCCATGTCTCCGCAATATCCTTTCTTTCAGGAGTGCTAGTTTCTGCAAGGTTCGCAGGAGAGCTTCTGTGAAGTTTGGAAGGTAGGAGACGAGGTACTGGAGAAATTAAAGCTGTGAGGACGGGGGGTGAGTCGTGCTTGGGTAGCTCAGTTCGCGTGGCCAGCAGTCTGGCTTTAGCTGTCGCCGCGGTCGCACGCTCCCCAAGTTTGCTCCGTGAAGGTTCAGTGTTTACGCCAGTTTTTTCGTGTTTCGTGACTGTTTATCGGCTTTTTGCACGTGAATTAAGTGTTACAAATTAAGCTATTGGTCTTCGTTCATGTCGTCTTTCTACGTAGTGCTGTTGGGATTTCGGCGTTGTCCGAAATTTCTTCGCTGCAGAACACCATGGCAAACTCCGTGAGAAAAAACACCGTGATTTTCACCTTCGACAAGTACACCCGTCCAGTACAGCCCTCTGCACTTGAAATACACGACTGGATTACCGAGTTATTTGGAATTCATCTTGAATCTGTTCATACCATGCAGCTAGACTCATGAATACTGCATTTTTGTTAAGTTTAATGATTCCGTGAGTGTAGACCGCTTTCTGGAAAAATTTGGTTATGAAACGGAATTTATACACCGTGATGGTACTACTGTAAAACTCAGGAATTCCGAGTCTGTAATTAGAAATGTTAGGGTTTTGAATATTCCCATAGAAGTACACAACTCCAAAATTAAAGATGTCCTTTCAAAGTGTGGGGTTGTCAGGCAAATAGTCAACGAAAGGTGGGCTTCGCATTTCAAGCTGCAGTGCTTTAACGGCATTCGCTCCGTGGAGATGGAAGCGAAGGCAAACATTCCCTCCCACATCGTTGTTAACGGGCACAAGGCGCATGTTATTTACTCAGGGCAAACCCCTACATGTCATGTATGTAACGATTCTGGTCACCTCCGTCAGGACTGCCCTCGCCGTGTTTTTGTGCTAAAAAATAACCTTACGCAACGCCGGAAATTAACATTCAACGATTTGTTGCCAGCCAGTAATACAACAGATGCGGCGGCTGTCGTGGATCCTGTTACTACCTCTGAAAATGTTGCACTTAATGTTAACGACTTTCCATCTTTAAAACCTGCATTAACTGCTGAAATTCCGTCCCGTGACAGCGAGACTCCCACTAAAAAGCGTCCTCTAGAGGACACTGAAAAAAATGTTGATGAGGGCTCTTCCTGTGAAACACCCGTTGCCAGAAAGTCGAAGCCAAGTCCTGTTGGAAGTGGTAAAAGGAGATGAAATGCAGGTCGATGTGGCTCCCGCACAAGGAATTATACCGCCACGAACAGATAGTGACGCAGCTCGTAGTGACCTTTCACAGAAATGTGACCCTGAGCCTCAGGTCACAGCTGCAATAACCGCATCGAGTGCACAGCCCATACAGTGCGAACAGTACGAGGAAGTACCAAGCAAACAACCTGCTGGCTCCGAAGCGCAACACCGCGCCGAAGGAGGAAATAAACAAGCATCACCGCCTCGCCAGCAAGACAACGCAACCGACAACTCCCCGGAGCCAAATATTGACGACTCGCAAGCCACCGCCGTTGCGCAAGACGGCCACCGTCTGAGGCTGCAACCGAAACCAGGTCTTGCTGTCACGCGTCATCAAGCGAAAGTCACACCAGAGAAGAAAGACGTCATGAAAAAGAATATTAAATATGAAGTCATCAGGGCCAACACTGACGTGGAGAAAGACCACAGTGACTTATAGCGATGCATTGTCAGGATTTCAGGATAATTTTCTTTTCAAGCACTTTGTTTCAAAGCAGTAAAAATTTTTCTATGAAGTTAGTGCATGTAATGGGCACACAGCTTGTAAAGATCGTGACTTGTAGAGAAGCATGTTGCTGCTATAATCATACCGATCCTCATCCCAAATAGCTTCTTCAGGTATGTCTGTGATGCAAGTTTATATCATTACTACTATTAACATTAATAAAATACAGTCACCCTTCAAATTGGCAGAATCAGAAGATTTCTTGTTCCAGTCTGGGACAGATATCGCGTTGCTACAAGAAGTTGCGATGACGGCATTTCGGATCCCAGGCTTTTTTGGAATTGTCAGTGTTTCTACGCAAGCCATATCGGTACAGCCATTCTTATAAGGGAAGGCATTCCAGTGACTGAATTCGAACGACTAGAATCAGGAAGAGCCGTAGGCATAAAAATTTTCGATATGACCGTGCTTAATCTTAACACCCCATCAGGAAATTCCCATAAATTGGATGGTGCGATGCTTTTTAAGATGAACTAATTTATTTATTGAGGAAAAATCCGTGTTCTCTTATATTAGGTGGACATACAGTGTGTTTCAAAAATGACAGGTATATTTGAAACGGCAATAAAAACTAAACGAGCAGCGATAGAAATACACCGTTTGTTGCAATATGCTTGGGACACCAGTACATTTTCGGGCAGACAAACTTTCGAAATTACAGTAGTTACAATTTTCAACTACAGATGGCGCTGCGGTCTGGGAAACTCTATAGTACGATATTTTCCACATATCCACCATGCGTAGCAATAATATGGCGTAGTCTCTGAATGAAATTACCCGAAACCTTTGACAACGTGTCTGGCGGAATGGCTTCACATGCAGATGAGATGTACTGCTTCAGCTGTTCAATTGTTTCTGGATTCTGGCGGTACACCTGGTCTTTCAAGTGTCCCCACAGAAAGAAGTCACAGGGGTTCATGTCTGGCGAATAGGGAGGCCAATCCACGCCGCCTCCTGTATGTTTCGGATAGCCCAAAGCAATCACACGATCATCGAAATATTCATTCAGGAAATTGAAGACGTCGGCCGTGCGATGTGGCCGGGCACCATCTTGCATAAACCACGAGGTGTTCGCAGTGTCGTCTAAGGCAGTTTGTACCGCCACAAATTCACGAAGAATGTCCACATAGCGTGATGCAGTAATCGTTTCGGATCAGAAAAATGGGCCAATGATTCCTTTGGAAGAAATGGCGGCCCACACCAGTACTTTTTGAGGATGCAGGGACGATGGGACTGCAACATGGGGCTTTTCGGTTCCCCATATGCGCCAGTTTTGTTTATTGACGAAGCCGTCCAGGTAAAAATAAGCTTCGTCAGTAAACCAAATGCTGCCCACATGCATATCGCCGTCATCAATCCTGTGCACTATATCGTTAGCGAATGTCTCTCGTGCAGCAATGGTAGCGGCGCTGAGGGGTTGCCGCGTTTGAATTTTGTATGGATAGAGGTGTAAACTCTGGCGCATGAGACGATACGTGGACGTTGGCGTCATTTGGACCGCAGCTGCAACACGGCAAATGGAAACCCGAGGCCGCTGTTGGATCACCTGCTGCACTAGCTGCGCGTTGCCCTCTGTGGTTGCCGTACGCGGTCGCCCTACCTTTCCAGCACGTTCATCCGTCACGTTCCCAGTCCATTGATATTTTTCAAACAGATCCTTTATTGTATCGCTTTTCGGTCCTTTGGTTACATTAAACCTCCGTTGAAAACTTCGTCTTGTTGCAACAACACTGTGTTCTAGGCGGTGGAATTCCAACACCAGAAAAATCCTCTGTTCTAAGGAATAAACCATGTTGTCTACAGCACACTTGCACGTTGTGAAGAGCACACGCTTACAGCAGAAAGACGACGTACAGAATGGCGCACCCACAGACTGCGTTGTCTTCTATATCTTTCACATCACTTGCAGCGCCATCTGTTGTTGAAAATTGTAACTACTGTAATTTCGAATGTTTGTCCGCCTGAAAATGTACTGTTGTCCCAAGCATATTGCAACAAACGGTGTATTTCTATCGCTGCTCGTTTAGTTTTTATTGCCGTTTCAAATATACAGGTAATTTTTGAAACACCCTGTATTAACTGTGTTTTAAACGAGAAATATCAACAACCCAATTTCAACTACTCGCCACAGTTAAAAAAGTTAGTAAGGAACTTCAGCACCCGACATCAGTCGAGTTCACGTATGTAACCAGCCACTCCCGCAGCAGACTAGATAGAATTTACGTGCCACCACATTTGGAAATTTTTTTATTAAACGTTGAAACAGTTCCCGTGTATTTTAGCGATCACAGTACACTTTTAACTTGCTTTAATTTAAGTGTACAGCCAACCCGTCGATTCAGAGGGCAATGGAATTTGAATATATCTGTCTTAACTGACGAAGAACTGGAACAGGAAATAAGAGTAGCGTGGACTATGTGCCTCCGCACAGCAGACAAGCACCCAACAGTCACTGACTGGTGGACTAGGAGGGCTAAACCAAGGCTGCTGAAAGTTGTCGTGCAGTATAGTGTAGCGAGGCGCAGGGAGTTGAGGAATACAATGGAGTTTTATTATAAAGTTATAAGAGACTTATATCAAGAGGCACATGATGACGTAATTCGTCTGAATGATATCAAAAAATAAAAGCCAAGTTATTAAGCATTAAACAGCAACAGATGGAGGGACTAAAAATTAAATCGAAAGCCACATCAGTAGTAGCTGATGAAACTGCTTCTCTGTATCACTTGGTGCAGCATGCTAAAAACAGACGTCAAACTTTGGTTGATGAAGTCCAGACGCATACTGGTACAAGGCTTACATGCCAGAAAGAAATACTGGACCAAGTCCACAGGTACTACGACAACTTATATGCCCCTACCACAGTGGACGATGCAGCTCTCGAGGACTTTCTCATTGTTTTAGGTCCACAGTTGTCGGGAACAGAAAACGCTGACATCCTGTCACCTATTACTAAAGATGAAGTGCATGAGGCAGTGCGTAACTCACCTCTCAAAAAATCTCCGGGACTTGGTGGCCTCCCTGTGGATTTTTATGCCCGCTACTGGTGTATAATTGGGGACAAGGTCACTTCCATGGCGAATGTGGTCTTGACCGGAAAAGCGGTCCCTGCAGAGTTTAAGGAAAGTAAAATAGTACTGATTCCTAAGAGTAAAGCCAAAACCAACTTTAACAAATTTCGGCCTCTTTCGCTAGTAAATTCTGATTACAAAAAAATTTCGCGTATTATCAACAAAAGACTCCCTGCCTTTTCCAACAAAATATTGAGTCATCATGAGTCTTGTTCTCCTACCAGAAGGGTATTCGAAAGTCTATCTGCATACAGAGACGTCATTGCAATTACGTCAGTGGCAAGTATAAAATCTTTATAGATTTCAACAAAACCTTTGACCGCGTTAGTCATAGATACCTCTTTGCGACGCTGTCAAGAATGACTTTCCACCCTCAGATTGTCAACATGCTAAGAAATATTGCAACAGGTATAAATGCGAAAATAGCAAACAATGGCCAAACCTGTAAACCCATACAGATAAGGCGAGGGGTTCCACAGGGCAATCCCTTATCTATGTTTTTATTTACCGTATCTGTAGAGCCCTTTCTCCGCAGTGTCCACGCAAGATTAACAGGCATTACATTGAGTGTTGGGAAAACCGTCATACGAGCTTATGCTGATGACGTGGGTGTTGTAATAAGGAATAAGGAGACAGTTACACTGGAAAGAGAAATCCAAAAGTATTGTCTAGCGTCGGGAGCGACAACCAATGAAAACAAAAGTAAAATATTGAATCTGCGGGGCCTAGATCACCTCCGACTGGCATGGGCAAAACAAGACAACAAACATAAAACTTTGGGAATAACCTTAATGGCATGTCCGATGAGGATGGCTGCTTTTAACTGGACGGAAGCTAGGAGGAAAGTTCATGGTGCTGTAATGGAGAACATCCATCGAACTGTGGACCAGGTGCAAAAGGTCAGATTCATGAACTCCTGCATTTTGTCTAAAGCGTATTTGACTGCACAGGTATTTCCAATCCCCAAGCTAGTAGCGAAAGGGATCGTGTCCACTGTTACCAATTATTTATGGCGAGGAGACATATTCAGTGTTGGTGCGACTACCGTTATACTGGATGTCAGAAACGGGGGCCTCGGTTTGGTGGACATTCGAAATAAAGCGTCTGCTCTGTTCCTCAAACGGACTTTCCATGTACTCAGAGAACTGTGACGCCCCATAGCCTGCAAGCACCGATTGATGTGCGAAGGATTAATGCCCGTCTGCAGTATGTGAGGAACTTTTTCCTCGAAGCAAGTTACCTTAGTGACGAAATCAGAAGCAACACATGTACCACAGTGCGTGACATCATACTTGAAAGGAAGTTAAATGAGGGCAGAAACAAAATTGAAAAGAAATTCCCTAATTGTGACTGGAAAGCTGTATGGCGGAACATCAACTATGCCGGGCTATCTGCAGACGCTATTTCCGCATGGTACAAAACAGTTAACAGTGTCATCAGCACCAACGAGAGACTGTATGGGATCGGTTTAAACCAGACACACCTTTGTGGAAAATGCCGTCTGGTGGATACACTCATCCACAGATTCACCTGCGGCGGCAGTGTGAATAACTGGAATTGGATCAGGCAACAAAGCGCCTTTCTCACCGATCCTCGACCGAACATATAACGCCATCGCTCCTTCTGAGACCAGACATGACATACTTTCCGAAATTAAAAACGAACGCCATAAGCTGGTTACTGGGAAAATATGTTAGTTATGTCATCAACAAACTTGGGTCGGACAACGAGATAGAATTCCGCGTTTACATGAAGTGTGAATACGCAAAAATCAGCACGTATCGCAACCACAAGAAGCACTACGGCAACATGCTGAAGATCATTTTTGAAAGAATGGGTGTCGGTTAAATATGTGGCACCACTACAACACCTTGAACGAGAACGAACAGAAGAAAATTGAAAGTCACTTGTGTTCTTATTGTTATTTACTTCTATGTTACACGAAGATGTTTTTCAAAATTTTCAGAATTACTCGTGTTCGACTTCCAAAGTACTTGTGTGATTCAAGAAGAATTGTTAAGTTTTTGTCAGTGATCAGTTTCTACTCAGAGAAGAGGTTTCTTTGTCTTTCTTACATCGGAGAATGGGAATTTTGTGTTAAGATTTCTGCACACTTAGTGCTTAGTGCTATGACCCAACTGGGGACATGCAAAAAGGGGTGGGAGGGGTTTGGGCCTCGACGCGCCGGCAGTGCCGTGAAGAGACCCCACCGCTAGTGCGGCGTGTACCACGCCCTGTGACCTTCCTAAAAAAAAAAATTAAAAAAAATGTTTTTAGCGCGCGGGAATAGGATACGGAAGGTCATGGGTTCGCGCGTGGGTGGATGCGGAAAATTTTCTTTTCCTCTTCATAAAAAAAAAGGAAAAAAAAGTTGATAGAGCACTTGCTCGTGAAAGGCAAAAGTCCCGAGTTCGAGTCTCGGTCCGGCACACAGTTTTACTCTGCCAGGAAGTTTCATATCAGCGCACACTCGGCTGTAGAGTGAAAATTTCATTCTAGAAACATCCCCCAGGCTGTGGGTAAGCCATGTCTCAGCAATATTCTTTCTTCCAGGAGTGCTAGTTCTGCAAGGTTCGCAGGAGAGCTTCTGTGAAGTTCGGAAGGTAGGAGACGAGGTACTGGCGGAATTAAAGCTGTGAGGACGGGGCGCGAGTCGTCCTTTGGTAGCTCAGTTGGTAGAGCACTTGCCTGCGAAAGGCAAAGGTCGCGAGTTCGAGTTTTAATGTGCCAGGAAGTTTCATATCAGCGCACACTCCGTTGTAGAGTGAAAATTTGATTCTAGAAAGAATATATTGTTATATGGGGAAACGTATAATTTTAGAATTGTACATTTGCATTCGAAACGTTCTAAGAAGTTTGTATGCGTTAATGGCACATGCTCTTGCTGATGTCCGTGTCTGCTATTTCCAGTTTGGCTGGTATCTCGGTATTGCAGATGACATGCAGCGACATGAACAACGACATGTGATACTATGGTTTACATGTCTGTTATAACGTTCTGAGCAAAAATAACACATTCCCAAAAATATGCGTATCCCAATGCGATATTATACTCTTTACTCTGCAGATGAATAAAGGAAACTCGCTGGTGATAATGAAATATGGCTGAAATACGTATCGGTAAAAAGAGAAGAAACCGTGTTTGTTCAAGGTTGAATCTTTTCAAATTTTTGTTCTTAAATCAAAGACGAGATAAAAAAAAACTGAGATTTCATGTAGAGAAATCACCTAAGATGAATACCTACTCACAACATTCCAAGAAGCTGTATGAAGCGAAGAATCTGAGAATACAAGACGGACGCCTGGCTGTCGCTCTCGTAGGGCCGGCAAAGACGAGGTCACACTAATTACAGGGCGCACAGGAGCGAAGTGGCCGGGGAGACGGTCCAGTATGTGCTACTGCAGGAAAAACCCTCTACCACGCACTTCGCAGGGGTTTGTAGAGTATGGAAGTGGAAGTTAATTCAGATATTACCAGCATGTTATTTTTACAGCCTTATGACTGAATATTTACTTTCGCACAGGAAAAAATAAATTTCACGAGCTGGGTGACTGACGCAAAAGCGGTAGTGCATGATATGGAAAAATATACTGTCCGAAATAATATATGATCTCAACCACATGCACTCTTATTTATTCTGTAATTACTGCTTCCATTTCCTTACAGTTTGCATCCTTCAGCTTTACCTTTAGTTGCCCACATTAAAAATGGTGTTACAAGCAATTTGAGTGAGTGAGGCGCAGGAGTTTGAACTTTCTTCGACGTACAAGACTTTATTGCTTAAACGTTTGCAAATCCCGTTAACGTTAGTAACGTCTTCACTCTACGACATTCAGTAAACAGATAACCGAAGATTTCCGCTGCTCGCCTGGCATTGTCCTCGTTGTATACCAGCGTAATTTGATGTTATTCTCAGATACGTACATACTACTCACACAGCTGATCCTATCAGCTGGTCTAATGACATTTCTCAAAATATTGCTGTGTTCTCTGTTATTGTCTCTAGTTGATGGCTCTTGATACTGCTGTATTCCTTGGCAATATTATGCTTTTAATATGTGTTATTCAAATGCGTTGTGTTTTACACGCTTGCTGTTTGTCACTTGTAAAAATGGACATCTTTTTCCTGGAAAATATCAAACGAACATATGTGAAGTATTACATCTTACATCCAACCTGTGGCCACCGGTGAAGCCTCAGGAGTTGACTGAATGACTTCGCCGCAGCTGGGTAGGGGCTTATAATCACGGCCAGCCACGCCGTGCCACAAGTCACGCGTGCAGCGTGTCTGGGCCACGGGCGGCGCGGGCCCGGCCTGCCTGCCGCTCGGCTCCGCTCGGTCCTTCTCGGAGGCGCCCGGAAGAGCGCGGCGCTTCACCCGGCGTCGCGGTGCGGCGTCTTCCGGCCGGCACAAGTCTCTCGAGTTCGGCAGACTCGCGCTGTCAGCGCTGTTTACCCTTCGCTGTGTGATCTCGGTACGATGGAGGTTCACCGGGCCAGTGGCTGTTTGCACGAAGGGGGCAGTCGAGCCATCTACCGTCGCGATTCTTTAAAATGAGTGGCAGTGACAGAAGAGAGCGAAGAGGTTTCTCAATTCATATACGTTACAGGTAGTGCATATCTACTGTGAAACGACATTAGATGTACATATACATGGATGCTCTGCAGATCACACTTAAGTGCCTGGCGGAGGGTTCATTGAATGACCTTCACAACAATTCTCGATTATCCCGATATCGAACAGTGCTAGGAGAAAACGAATGCCTATACTTTTCCCTGATAGCTCCCGTTTCCTTTATTTCACTACGACGATAGTTTCTCCCTAAGTATGTCTGCGTTAGCAAAATATTTTCGCACTCGAAGGAGAAAGTTGGTGATTGAAATTTCGTGAGATGATTGTGCCACAATGAAAAACGCCTTTTTGATGTCCACCCCAAATAATGCATCATGTCAGTAACACTGTTTCCCCTATTTCGGGGTAATACAGAACGTGCAGCTCTTCTTTGAACTTTCTCAATGTACTCTGTTAACCCTATCTGGTGAGGATCCCACACTGTGCAGCGGTACTCCAAATGAGGGCATACAAGCGTAGCGTAGGCAGTCTCTTTAGTAGATCTGTTACATTTTCTAAATATTCTGCTAATGAATCGCAGTCGTTGGGTTGCCTCCCCCTCAACATTATGTGTTCTTCCCAATTTAAGTCGCGTCTGCCCATTCTGATTTAGGTTTTCCGTGATTTCCCTAAATCGCTCCAGGCAAATGCTGGGATGGTTCCTTTGAAAGGGCACGGCCGACTTCCTGCCCCATCCTTCCCTAATCCAATGATACTGATGACCTCGCTGTTTGGTCTCTTTCCCCCAAACAACCCAACCCAACCCGACCCAAACCCCCAATCTATGTGGCTCGTAATTATAATTCCTAGGGTTTTAGTTGAATCTGTGGGCTTTAGATTTAGTGACTTATCGTGTAACCGAAGTTTAACAGATTCCTTTTAGCACTCATATGGAGGATTTCATTATCTAGGATCAATTGCCACTTTCCAAAATATACAGATATATTTTCTAAATCGTTTTGCATTTTTTGATCTCAGATTGTTCCTCAGATTGTTACGAAATCATTTATATAGATAAGGAACAGCAGTGGGCCTATAACACTACGTTGGGGAACGCCAGAAATCACTTCTGTTTCACTCGATGACTGTCAGTTATAAGGAACTGTGACCTCTCTGATAGGATATCACGAACCCAGTTAGCTAACTTAGATGATATCTCATAAGCACCCAATTTCAGTAGAAGCCGCTTGTGTGGTACAGTGTCAAAGGCCTTTTCGAAATCCTTGTCGATAGCACTCAACACTTCGCGCTTCACAAGAATAATGTTTTCTGAATCCGTCTTTACTGTGTGTCAACAGACCGCTTTCATCGAGGTAATTAATAGTCCTCACACGCAATATATGTTCCAAAATCCTACTGGATATCGAAGTTAATAATATGGACCCGTAATTTACTCCATTACTCCTTCCACCGTTCTTGAATATTGGTGTAACCTGTGCAGCTTTCCAATCTTTTCACACGGATCTTTCGTCCAGCTGACGGTTGTATAAGGTTGTTATGTATGGACCTGTTGCATCAGCATACTCTGAAGGAAACGTAATTGGTATACAGTACGGACCGGAAGACTTGCTGTTATTAAGTGATTTAAGCTGCCTCACAAATCGTAGGATATCTGCCTCTAGGTTACTCATGTGGAGAACTGTTCTTGATTCGGATTCTGGAATATGCAGAAAGAGTTTAAAGATTTGATTGACAATGAAACAGGATTAAATCACGAATGTCGACACACAAGATTCCTTGTTTTGTACCTCAAAAAGCACTTTGTGCTAAATTTGCAGGCCTTTGGCACATGGCGAAAGTGGAAGAAAGCATATTATAATTGCTGAAGTCACACGTATCTTCCGTTTTCAGCTGCAACGGTTTTCAGTGAAACTGAACGATTCCTATGGAGACTTCATATCGTACTGCAAAGTACGTAGGTTATATCGAGAGACATACCTGGAACAACTTAAAACTTGCTAGCGTTTAATAAAGGAATGCAGGAACGAAAATTAAAACATGTGCAATCTACTGCATATTTCACATTTTAACTGGACTTGACTGCACACTGCCCAAAGTAATGCACTGCAAGGTAACTTTTTCCTCATTTGATGGGGATGGATTTAAAAAGAAAATCGCGTTTCTGGAACGGACACATTCTGACAAAGACAGTGAAGTTCCCTAAGATCACTGGTGTTAAACAAAATACGAAGTTTGAAGAATACGTTGTGGCCTAGAAAGAATTACAAGGGTAGTTTTATAAAGTTTTTGAGATTTTTAAAAGTTTGTTTACATTAGCGCTTCATTGCGTATTAATACAGGTTACGTAACATCAGTGCTGTTGTGCCAAGTTATCCTCTTCCTTTGTGTAAATTTTTCTGTCAAAACACGTCTAGCAAAGGCGATGTTTGCTGTAGAAATCTGAAAGCGGGGATGTGAAGACTGTGTAGGTTATAGTTCATTGGGGCGAATGTAGCGGCGAGGAAACTGGGTAGATAAGACGCTCTCCATCGGAACGTACGTTATGTAGAAAGGACAGAAAAGTCGCTGAAAAGGAGGCAAAAATTTGTGCCCTTGAGGCTGAATTAGAAAATGAGGACTTGGAATTATGTAGGCTAAGGGAAGAAACAGGGACGGGAGAGGTAGAAGCAAAAAGAGAAACTGTTGAAAAAACTTCGAAATTCAGTTAGTAAATCAGTTTGGCTTGCTATCTGAAGTAGTGGAGGAAGGGCCTCATCCAGATGTAGTTGAATGTATTTTGAAGCAGAATATTAGCTTCAAGAAAAAAAGACATGTAGGGATCAAATCAGAATAGGAAAAGAAGAATATTGCTTCTAGTTAACAGTCAAGGCCAGGAGCGTCAGGAGGAATTAGGTGCAGCGTACCAGCTCACAAGTTTTGTGAAAACAAACGCTAGGGAGATGAGGTAATCACAGTTGGAGCAGCAGGAAACAGCCTGCGGTATGAATCCAAGGTGTACTATTGCGAGAGACTTGGATGAAATAGGAACATGAACTGGCCACACAAATGTGGTGTCTGTGGAGGTCTTTCAGCGCCATGTTCGGTCCTGCGTAAACACTGGTGTAAGGCGTGTTAACACTCTGGCTTGCTATCTGAAGTAGTGGAGGAAAGGGATGTTCCAGATACCCCCAAAACCTCACATACGCGATGTTCCTGTTGACACTACTGGTAGGTGAGGACACACTACGCATGGCCTGCACCTAAATAGGAAGGGGAAAGATAAGTCAGCTTCTCTATTAGCAGACACTGTAAGGGGAAGCCTCAGTCACACGAGGGTGACCCCTGTGGTTAATGGGACCAGGTAGACAGGTTTCTTATGTTAAGGTCAAAGTCCAAACAGGCAACACTCAAGAAAAATAGAATAACAGAAGCTTCATGTACAGTAAATAGGGATGAAGCTGAGGGTAGTATCAACTTACTTCATCAGAATATCAAGGGAATAAAAAATAAAGTAGATGATCTGTTAGCATATGTAGATGACCTATTACGCTGTCTGTCAGCCAAAAACAGGAAGTTGTTAATCTGTGATGATTTCTAAGTAAACTTTCTAACCAGTTCAGATGGGAAAAGTGTAAGTGTTATTAATTGTATATAAAATAGAATCAGCTATCAATTTCCCTGTACATATAGCTCAAGGCAGTAGCGCTCTAATAGATAATGTATTTGTACAGCAAGAGGGTGTAAAACTAACACATGCTTTTCCAATGATAAATGGATTGTCAGCCCATGATGTACAATTGATTGAATTAGAAAACACAGCAATGTGTACAGCTCAGAAATCATGAAATAAAACTGTAAGGTTGCTCAACCCAGTGTTTATTGAGCACTTCAGAGAAAATCTAATAAATGTATGTAATGAGCCAAATGCACTTGTGCCTGGGCATGGCCCGTGAGCCAGTGTCTTGGCCACCCCATTTCTACACTCCTCGTTTCTTTTGTAATTCCTACAAACAATAACACCTGTATTCGTACTGATAACTAATTTAAATAAAACCTACTGGTGAATTTTGCTTAATGGGTATTAGGCCACTGTCCATGGCATATTTCTGTGCCTAAGACTTCGTCCCCTAAATGTGGAGGCACAAAATTAACTTGTGGAAAGAGACCTATCCGAGATTTCAATTTTGATGTATTCTAGAGCTTCCAGCAGATAAGGGCAACGCTACAATGCTCATGAAATAATGAACCTACTGCAGAAAAACTTGCGTTGTATTGCAACCAAGAAGGTACAGTGAGATTAAAAGCAATCTCCCAAGATCAGTACTTAGGGTAACGGATCAGCTAGTAAAAGCCTCTTTGATTTTTCTCACCAACTAGAAGTGTCTTACTAAATCAGAACTGGTCCCATCAAGATTGTGTGGTATACCAAAAATTCACAAACCCCTCACTCCATTAAGACCAGTTGTTAGCGCTATGGACTGTTCGACAAGCGTGACTGCCAAATACCTGGACAGTCTTCTACAGACCTCTTTAGCAAAAAAAGACGTATAAAAGGTTCAGTTCTTTATACAAAAAGTAGAATCCTTCATGTCCATCAGATATTAGCCCATTTAGACATTCTATTACTGCTTACTATAGTTGCTCTTAGTAAAACGATGTCACATATGGAATTTACACTCTTAGACAAAAAAAGGAACACTCCGTGAAGGAAATATCCGAAAGGTACAGAAAGTAGTAATTGTACTTTACATGAGCAGACAAACAAGTGGATGACTTATTCAAGAGGGAAGCTTAACAAGTTAAGTAAGTCAATAATGCGTCCTTATGTAAGCAATTTTTCATCTTGACATTGATTGACAGAGTTGTTGGATGTCTCCCTGAGGAACATCATGCCATATTTTGTCCAAATGCTGCGGTAGATGGTCAAAATCCCGACCTGGTAGGACGTCCCTGCCTATATCGCTCCAATTATTCTCAATTGCGAAGAAGTCTGGCCACCTTGCTGGCCAAGGTAGCGTTTGGCAAGTCTAAAAACAAATAATAAAAACTCTCCCCATATGCGAGAGGGCATTATTTTGCAAAAAAAGTTAGCCAAGAATGGCTTACCTTGAAGCCAGCAAAACGGGGTGTAGAACAGCATAGAAGAACTGCTGTGCTGTAAGGTACCACAGATTAAATCCAAAGAAGTCCTGCTGTGAAAAGAAATGACACCCCACACCATCACTCGAGGTTGTCAGACCATATGGCGGACGACAGTAAGGCTGGTATACCACGACCATCCGGGCAGAAATGCAAGTCCTTACGGATGAAATAGACAGGATGGGTAGGAAAGCTAAGACGAAATGGCTGCCTGAAAAATGTGAAGAAATCGAAAAAGAAATTATTGTTGGAAGGACTGAGTCAGCGCATAAGAATGTCAAAGCAACCTTGAGTGATATTTTTAGCAAAGGGTGGTAACATGAAGAGTGCAGTGGGAATTTCACCGTCAAAAAGGAGGAGGAAGTGGATATATGGAAAACGTACATGGAAGGCCTCCATGAGGAGGGAAGATTTGTCTGATGTGATAGAAGAAGAAAGAAGAGTCGATTTAGAAGACATAGGAGTCCAGTAATAGAATCAGAATTTAAAAGAGCTTTGGAGGACTTAAGATCAAATAAGGCAGAAGGGATAGATAATTTTCCATCAGGATGTCTAAAATCATTGGGGGGAACTGGCGACAAAGCGACTATTCACGTTGGTGTGTAAAACGTATGAGTCCGCCGACATATCATCTAGTTTTCGGAAAAAAATCATCCACACAATTCCTAAGCCTGCTTAACGAAATTGGAGAATACATCCAGAAAATAACTGAGGACGTAGGTCGCAAGTGCTGCACTGAGATGAAGAGGTTGGCATAGGAGAGGAATTCGTGGTGGACCACATCAAAAGAATCAGAAGACTGATGACTCAAAAAAAAAAAAAAAAAAGGTCTCTAACGTTTCGTCTCCAAATGCTGGAGATATCTTCTGTAGTGTTAGCAGTTAGCCAACACTACGAACAGTACCTGAGTGAGAGAGCCGATATGCACGCGTTAACCCACGCAGGCCAGAGATAGGTCTGAAACAGGATACGTAATGAATGCTATAAAGAAAAGTACGTAGCTGCTGGAATACTTAACTTTAATCCATCATTGATGTACATCGCTCTTGACGATACAAGTGAGACTCTGTAGATACATGCAATGTAATGCTAATGGCGCCTTGCTAGGTCGTAGCCATTGACTTAGCTGAAGGCTATTCTAACTATCTGCTCTGTAAATGAGCGAGGCTTCGTCAGTGTGCATCGCTAGCGAAGTCGTCTGTACAACTGGGCCGAGTGCTAGTCCGTCTCTCGAGACCTGCCGTGTGGTGGCGCTCGGTCTGCGATCACTAACAGTGGCGACACACGGGTCCGACATGTACTAATGGACCGCGGCCGATTTAAAGCTACCACCTAGCAAGTGTGGTGTCTGGCGGTGACACCACATCTTCAGAGGCTATAAAGGCTCAGGCAGCAGTTTGAAACTTCTATAAACTGTACAAGCTGAACTGTTTGTTCGGATCCCTGCCACAGTCGGGCTGTGATGTCATCAGACGGCTGCTTAAGAGCGCAGAGTCACGAGTGCGTGTGTTGTCGAGCTTCTGCTGGGGAACACTTGGCGCTGGTTTCTGTATTCAGCACTGAGGCCAGCAACTAGTCTAATTTCCCTCATTCTTCTTTCCGTTAAAGTTGCTGTATTCCTGAATTTCCCTGAACATTTTTGAACTTCCCTCTTTCATCATGGGTAATAATATTTTAATTGAAATGGTTTCTTCGCAGTTACTTTCTTTGTACCTATGTTTTTCTTTCCAACTTTTGTTATTGTCATTTTCAGATATATCCATTCCTCTTCAAGTGGACTGCCTACTGGGATATTCCTTGTTGCTGTATCCATAGCCTTGCAGATCTTCAAGAGTATCTCGTCATTCCTTAGTACTTCTGTAACTGACACATTTGCGTATAGATTCTTTCTGACTTATCTCTTAAACTGCAACGTACTGTTTATCATTACTACATTGTGATATGAGTCTATATCTGCTCCTGCGTATGCCTTAAATCCACTATATCCTTTCGGAAGCTCTGTCGGACCATGATGTAATCTAACTGTAGTTCCCCATATCACCCAGCCTTTTCCAATTATACATCCTCCTCTTGCGATTAAGAGTATTCGCTATTACTACCCGAAATTTATATCAGGACTGAGTTAGTCTTTCTTCTCTCTCATTCCCTATCCCAACCCCATATTCTCCAGTAACCATTTCTTCCACGTTTTCCCCTACAACTGCATTCCAGTTTCCCACGAGTAATGGAGTTTCATCTCCGTTTACGTCCTGTATTACCCTTTCAATACCTTCATATACTTTTTCTGTCTCTTCATCTTAAGCTTCCGACGTCGGCATGTACTATCTGAACTATCGTTGTCGGTATTGGTTTGCTGTCGATTGTGATAAGCGTAACTGTATCACTGAACTGTTCACTGTAACACACTCTCTGCTCTACCTTCCTAAAGAATCCTACTCCCATTATACTGTTTCGTGCTACTGTTGATATTACCATAATACAAGCCCAAAATACGACCGTCCCGCCCCGCAGCAGCACCCATGGATAGAGACCTGCACCGGTGCCTGGTCACCTACACAGCCTTGTACGACGATCCCTAGTCGACATTCGAAACCTGTACTCGCCGGTGAACACAAGCCCACTCCACTGATCCAAGTTCTGTTTCACGTGTCCCCTTAGCCAATTTCTTCGCACTCCAAGGTTCCAGGTAGTTGTTTATTGTTGTTCGTAGTGGTGGCCTAGTGACCACATTCATCTAGTGGAACTGGCTACTTACTGACTGTGTCGACGAGCCTCCATGTTGACACCAAACAGAGGGAGTACTTTTACAGATAGAGACTCCAGCCAAACACAAGCGGAACTGAGCCCACAGAGTTCTACCTCCATGATACAGAGGCACACATATGTGCCCCTGGATAGGACCAAAATTTCCTGCAGCTACTTCCTTAATTACCTTGGGGTCTCCCTCTTCCTGTCACTGTCATTTATGCAGCACTGCACGGACCTGTGAAAGTCGTTTGCTTCTATTCTAAATCAACTGCACTACATTCCTGCAAAAAACTGGGGAGCAAATGTAGACAAACAAAACAACGCTGCAATTTCTCTTGGTTATTGAGCTGTCGCATATTGTGCTAAAGCGTGGGAGAATGGCACTCACACAGTTAAGACGTAAGGAGCCATGTTGACTATTAATGACATTGCTACAACAGCTCCCACTTAGGGGTTGCATGTTCTGTCAAATTTTGTCCCTGCTAATCTCACAATCAAGGATGCCAATGTGCTAATTCTTAAGACAGAGTGCTATAAGAATTCAGTCCAACTGAGTAAGGTAGCGTAGTATGGTCTTTCTTGTCAAGAAAGATCAAGATTCAGCCTCATCCAAATGGCACAAGAGAGACATGGCAACGTCTTGAAAACGTGGTATTATAGTGGAAGTGCTGCTCGTGATTATGGCGCCAAGGAGCAGACGGTGAGCCATGTTGTGGGGGAGCGCCCACTCCATGCCTTTGAAGGCGGTCTGCTGTGCTTGTCCAATCATACTTCTGGCTGCATGTTTGTATGCGAATTCTTGTATTTCATCAGAAATGATCAGTTCGCCAGAATATGTTAGCAGACTCGCATACCAGCCGTAATGTACGCAACAATTCCTGTCTGACACCTCGATTCGTCTCTAATCGGCTGGCGACCTCTATCAATGGGAAACGTAAAAGCTGAAGTAGGGCAAGTTTAGTTTTCACTATTCTAGTCTACAAAATACAGTCAAGTTTCAGAATATCTTCTGTCACATAAGCTGACTCCATTTTATTTTGAAAGGTTGAACAACATGGAATGGAACATGACAACGCTGCAAATGGGTGATCTGAGGCATCATATCCTGTCCCAGTCAGTGCATGCTTTTCGACGCATCACAAGAGCCATGGTCGGCAGGGTGAATTGTGAGTCGTCGCGTCATGCTAAGTTTGAGTGGAGGGATAAACTTGGTGAGTATATTATTTGGAAACTTCGTTATTGTTAAATAAAGCGTAATGTGCTCATTTAGGTTTTCTATAAAAAGTCTCGTCGAAGTAAATCAACACATGGTGATGGAGCTGCACCACATTTGAAAATTCTGTCCTAATTTAAGTGCATAGAAATAAAAACATAAGCACTAAATAATAATCACACTGAAGAAAAGAAACAGTTGTCTAATCACAACCGATTTCATCTAACAAGAGAAGATCACCAACCTGGTTTGATATACAAAACGCACACTTGCAAGGTGTGAGCCCCAGCTGTCTATGTCGCGCGGAGATTTGGACCACGATTATGACTGTACGCAGTTAAGACCTTCTGAACACATAGATTTTCAACGCTCGTGTACCACTTGTTTCCGTCACGCTCCGCTGCGTTCGCCCATTGTCGGAGCTCGAACTACTGTACGGTACGGTGAGTAAGAGGTTCGCGTTTATAGTGCCGGTGAACCGACAAGCGACAGTGTGGCACCTCCAGGAGCAGTATACAGTGACGGTCAAATTGCCACGTTTAAACGTCAAAGCTCGCTACAGTTCTGACCGATAAGCGTCGTTATATGTGGCTATTCGACTAACTCTTACACGAGGCAAAAGAAACTCTATGAGCGTTTCTTTGTGCTACTATTTCTACCTTGCGATTCAGTTGCGGCAGTCATACGAAGACCCGTTAAATGGAGAGAAGAAGATTGACGTTAGACTATTCTTTATGAGAGGATGGTGGTGACAATGATGACGATACCCTTTCACCACGATCATTTTCGTCAAACAACTTCATTGGCACAATGCGACGGAGACGTAAAATCGCGAACTGACTGTTTAGGAAGCTTGCTTTGAAGAGGTAATATTGTCAGGTTTCACCTTGCCTCTGTCCGTAAAAGAGATCTGTGTGTGTGTGTGTGTGCGTGTGTTTTATAAAAAACTGCTGCAGAATATGTCCTAAAATATTGCTAAACAGTGTTGACCATATATGCGCATGGCATTGAAATACTATCTGCTCATATTGCTTACCCGTTTTTCATGTTAAATCACATGTGTTCTACTTGAAGAACAAAATTTCGGAACACATGGGGCAGACGTGACCGGCTCCACACACATCTTCCCACACTTGCGACATGAAGAGGTTATGAGGTCTCTGGACGTCACCCCGCTGCACAGTACTCTGCACTCGTGCATCAGGCAGCTGCAGTGGGGCGGAGCCAGTGGCAGGCAACCTGCCCCTACTGAACTTTAAAAACTCTGCATTCAAGACGTCTAAAATGAGTATTATCTTAAGTATGGCCATTTATTTTAAGAGAGGATGGGTGTTTGGTATCTAGGGTTGAGATCGTGCAAATTTACGTTTTTCTCCTTACAAAAGAAGGTCGAGTTAGTTACGTTTACGTGGAAGGTTACAAGTAAAAAACATGAAGGTTGAGGACAGATTTCATTCGATGTCAGATAAGGAGAGATCATGCTGACACATCAGTAGAGCACACCGCCTCTAGCCTCGACAAGGGCCTGAGTTGGCCGACAAAGAGAGTCCACGAGTCTCTCCAGTTGTGTCGTGTTCAGCTGACGTCACTCAACAGGTCCCGTAGAGCCGCCAGATCGCAGCGACGTTGAGACCGCCGCTGTCCACACGCTGGAGCCAGACATTTGCTGTGAGGCTGAGACCGGATGGCTTAGCGGGCATGTCGGGATGCGGCAGGACGGCTGAGTGTTCGGTCGTCCAGCCAGGAGCGTGTCCACGCGGTCTGTGAAGACGGCTGCTGTCTTGGGAGCGTCCCCAGGGCACTCAGCATGAAGGTAGCGCACAGGTCCCGATTAAAAAATCACTATGCGATGTGATGCGATCTAGACTGCTCGCTCACTAAACTTCAGCACAGATCTCTGACACGTGACGTTTTAACACTCCCGTTCATTGTCGTTGCGATAAAAGTGACAATGCAGGAAGGTACTGTAACTTTTCCGAAATTTTTAGACCTTTAATGCCATACGCTACAGAGCGTACGGGGATCCACTACACGATGCCAACCCCAGCAGAACAAACACTAAGAGTCGCAAGAAACGACAGAGTCCGTATCCTTAGAAATAGTGTAAAGTGCGTTATAAAAAGTAGCGGAATTTGGCACATTGTGTACATTTATTTACTTCTTTATGCGTTTATTCCACCCGATAAAATTAAGGCATTCGTGCGCTCTCTTATATATAACCTGACATCTCAATGTGTCAACATTACGACATGCGAAGTACACGGGCAGCACACGGTAGTGATAATTATATTACTTCTGCTAATAACAACAACAACAACAGTGGAGACACATAAGAACACACGTTTCTCTTGATTGGACATGCACAACTGTTGATACACATCCCAGTGATAAAATCAACTGCTGATGTACAATTTGCAACTGTAGCAGGTATTATCACTGATGACAGAAATTAATGTATGGGGTTTCATAAAATCCACATGTTATGCTTTATATCAGAATACACATATTACAAAAATTGTAGCTCTGCATCTTTAAGTTGACTTAGATGTAAAACAGTGTAACTGTTTCAAACTGTGGATGCATTACTTTTACATGTTTGTTCGCCTTTCTTTTAACAAATTACATAGTGATAAAAATATCAAAACTTTACGTACTGCAATTACGTAACGTTATTGCTTCAGTACAAACAGTCATGATTGCACACGACGTTTGGCCTTGGAGCGGAGTGGAAGAGAGGGGAGTCCCTTTCTCTCTCCCTCTGTCGCTCTTTGCTTTAACTCGCAACCGTCGGTAGCTATCGAAAATGCTCGCTTCCCCACGGGTGGTATGCTTCGAAAAGGATCAAGGCACAGGAAAGTTCCAACTGAGGTTACGTCCTGGTTAGGCTCTTGTTAATACTCGTACTTCTGTATTTATGGGAAGAATTTTCCGATTATCTATGTCTAGAAGTCGAAATCTATCTTTTCTAAATCCTGCTATTCGATTGTGTGGCACACCTAGGGCCAGACATAAGCTCAGATGTCAGTTGAATTGCGATGAAGAGTGGATTGAAGTTTAAGAGAATGGTCTTGAAGAACAAAATGCGGAAAGGAGTGGGACACTAAAGTGCAAAGCAATCACGAACTTCATTTGAATTTCTCTTGGGCTGTAGATATTACGTTGATGAATACCACACAGGCTGTTCATTTGAACAGAAATGGACACCTATGAAAAGGGCATCATAGAAATTGGACAAACAAAGATAGATATAAGGAGCTAACGGAAAAGAAACCTTGGGAAACAGAAAAAAACACAGAAATTGATCAGCAAATCATTGGCGAAAGTGTCAACCAAGAATTATTGAAGTTGGCGTCTAGAATATACGAGAATGGTGGTATACCATTAGACACAACCATGAAGATAAGAGCAGAAACTTGCAGGCCTATCGCACAACTAGCATAACACCTCATGTATGGAATTTGTCGACAGGACTAATATATACAGAGGAATGGAAAAGATAATAGAGGATATGATAGATGACGATCGTTTTGACTGTCAGAAGGGCGGTACGTCTGACATTGTGACTGATGAGAGAAACAAAACTTGGAAAATAAAATGGCCACATTCATAGACCCTATAGACCTGGAAAAAGCATCCGGAAATATAAACTTCTGCAAGATGTTCGAAATATTGACAAAAATGGGAGTAAGTTAGAAAGAAAGACGGGTGATACGTACAAGAACCAAGAGGAAACAATAAGGTTGCATGACGAAGAACAAAATACTGTCCCATCTTCCTACCAAAGTGTTTGGTATGTTCCATTCTTCACCAGTTCTGCTGAGAACCTCATCATTTTTTCTTTTATCAGTCCATCTAATTTTCGACATTCTTCTCTAGCACCACATCTCAAACGCTTCGATTCTCTTCCGTCCCGGTTTTCCCACTGTCCATGTTTCACTTTCATAGAATACTGTGCTCAAAACTTACACTCTCAGTTACTCGTCCTCAAACTAAAACCTACATTTGATTGGATAGATAAAAAAATATATACTCACCCAGCAGCAGCAAGGCACACACATAAAAGACTGCTGTGATTGGTAAGCTTTCGGGCCAGTGGCTCCTTCTTCAGGTAGAAGGGTTGAAAGGGAAGGAAGAAGGGTAAAGGAAAAGGACTGGAGAGGTCTAGAAAAAGGGGTAGATTTTGGGAAAGTCGCCTAGAACTGTAGGTCAGGGGAGACTTACTGCACGAGATAAGGGAAGACTAGTTGTTGAGGACTGCATCGGACGAGATTTGAAAACCTAAGAGCTTAAAGGTGGAATACAAGGTGATATGCACGACAGAGATTACTGCTAAAACATTGATCACAAGTTATTAAGAGTGAAAAGGTAAGCACATTGTACATAACAGAGGTGGGATGGGGCGGTGAAAAATAGATGGGAATGACAATGAAAGATGCAGGAAACTGTAATGGAGTGAAGCAAAGAGTAGTTACAGTGATAAAAAGCTGGGTAGCGAGAACCAAGGACACGTTGTAGAGTTAGTTCTCACCTACGGAGTCCTGAGAAACTGGTGTCTGGGGGAGGAATCCAGGTGGTGAAACAGGCGCTGGTGTCACGAATGACACGTTGTAGAGCATGCTCTGCAACAGGATATTGTGAGTTACCAGTATATACCCTCAGCCTATGGCCATTCATCCTAATTGATAATGTGATGGTAGTCATGCCTATGTAGAAGGCTAAACAGTGTTTACGTAGTAGCTGGTAAATGACTTGTACCTTTTCGCAGCTGGCTCTCCCTTTGATAGAATATGTTTCGCCAGTTTTTTTGTCAACAGTCTACTGACTGGTTTGATGCGGCCCGCCACAAATTCCTTTCCTGTGCTAACCTCTTCATCTCAAAGTAGCACTTGCAACCTACGTCCTCAATTATTTGCTTGATGTATTCCAATCTCTGTCTTCCTCTACAGTTTTTGCCCTCTACAGCTACCTCTAGTACCATGGAAGTCATTCCCTCATGTCTTAGCAGATGTCCTATCATCCTGTCGCTTCTCCTTATCAGTGTTTTCCACATATTCCTTTCCTCTCCGATTCTGCGTAGAACTTCCTCATTTCTTACCTTATCAGTCCACCTAATTTTCAACATTCGTCTATAGCACCACATCTCAAATGCTTCGATTCTCTTCTGTTCCGGTTTTCCCACAGTCCATGTTTCACTACCATACAATGCTGTAATCCAGACGTACATCCTCAGAAATTTCTTCCTCAAAATAAGGCCGGTATTTGATATTAGTAGACTTCTCTGGGCCAGAAATGCCTTTTTTGCCATAGTGAGTCTGTTTTTGATGTCCTCCTTGCTCCGTCCATCATTGGTTATTTTACTGACTAGGTAGCAGAATTCCTTAACGTCATTGACTTCGTGACCATCAATCCTGATGTTAAGTTTCTCGCTGTTCTCATTTCTACTACTTCTCATTACCTTCGTCTTTCTCCGATTTACTCTCAAACCATACTGTGTACTCATTAGACTGTTCATTCCGTTCAGCAGATCATTTAATTCTTCTTCACTTTCACTCAGGATAGCAATGTCATCAGCGAATCGTATCATTGATATCCTTTCACCCTGTATTTTAATTCCACTCCTGAACCTTTCTTTTATTTCCATCATTGCTTCCTCGATGTACAGATTGAAGAGTAGGGGTGAAAGGCTACAGCCTTGTCTTACACCCTTCTTAATACGAACACTTCATTCCTGATCGTCCACTCTTATTATTCCCTCTTGGTTGTTGTACATATTGTATATAACCCGTCTCTCCCTATAGCTTACCCCTACTTTCTTCAGAATCTCGAACAGCTTGCACCATTTTATATTGCCGAACGCTTTTTCCAGGTCGACAAATCCTATGAAAGTGTCTTGATTTTTCTTTAGCCTGGCTTCCATTATTAGCTGTAACGTCAGAATTGCCTCTCTCGTCCCTTTACTTTTCTTAAAGCCAAACTGATCGTCACCTAGCGCATTGTCAATTTTCTTTTCCATTCTTCTGTATATTATTCTTGTAAGCATCTTCGATGCATGAGCTGTTAAGCTGACTGTGCGATAATCCTCGCACTTGTCAGCTCTTGCCGTCTTCGGAATTGTGTGGATGATGCTTTTCCGATAGTCAGATGGTATGTCGCCAGACTCATATATTCTACACACCAACGTGAATAGTCGTTTTGTTGCCACTTCCCCCAATGATTTTAGAAATTCTGGTGGAATGTTATCTATCCCTTCTGCCCTATTTGACCGTAAGTCCTCCAAAGCTCTTTTAAATTCCGATTCTAATACTGGGTCCCCTATCTCTTCTAAATCGACTCCTGTTTCTTCTTCTATCACATCAGACAAATCTTCACCCTCATAGAGGCTTTCAAGGTACTCTTTCCACCTATCTGCTCTCTCCTCTGCATTTAACAGTAGAATTCCTATTGCACTCTTAATGTTACCACCGTTGCTTTTAATGTCACCAAAGGTTGTTTTGACTTTCCTGTATGCTGAGTCTGTCCTTCCGACAATCATATCTCTTTCGATGTCTTCACATTTTTCTTGCAGCCATTTCTTCTTAGCTTCCCTGCACTTCCTATTTATTTCATTCCTCAGCGACCGGTACTTCTGTATTCCTGATTTTCCTGGAACATGTTTGTAATTTCTCCTTTCATCAATCAACTGAAGTATTTCTGCTGTTACCCATGTATTCTTCGCAGCTACCTTCTTTGTACCTATGTTTTCCTTCCCAACTTTTGTGATGGCCGTTTTTAGAGATGTCCATTCCTCTTCAACTGTACTGCCTATTACGCTATTCCTTATTGATGTATCTATAGCGTTAGAGAACTTCAAACGTATCTCGTCATTCCTTAGTACTTCCGTATCCCACTTTTTTGCGTATTGATGCTTCCTGACTAATGTCTTGAACTTTAGCCTACTCTTCATCACTACTATATTGCGATCTGAGTCTATATCTGCTCCTGGGTACGCCTTACAATCCAGTATCTGATTTCGGAATCTCTGTCTGACCATGATGTAATCTAATTGAAATCTTCCCGTACCTCCCAGCCTTTTCCAAGTATACCTCCTCCTCTTGTGATTCTTGTACAGGGTATTCGCTATTACTAGCTGAAACTTGTTACAGAACTCAATTAGTCTTTCTCCTCTTTCATTCCTTGTCCCAAGCCCATATTCTCCTGTAACCTTTTCTTCTACTCCATCCCCTACAACCGCATTCCAGCCGCCCATGACTATTAGATTTTCGTCCCCCTTTACATACTGCATTACCCTTCCAATATCCTCATACACTTTCTCTATCTGTTCATCTTCAACTTGCGACGTCGGCATGTATACCTGAACTATCGTTGTCGGTGTTGGTCTGCTGTCGATTCTGATTAGAACAACCCGGTCACTGAACTGTTCACAGTAACACACCCTCTGCCCTACCTTCCTATTCATAACGAATCCTACACTTGCTATACCATTGTCTGCTGCTGTTGATATTACCCGATACTCATCTGACCAGAAATCCTTGTCTTCCCTCCACTTCACTTCACTGACCCCTACTGTATCTAGATTGAGCCTTTGCATTTCCCTTTTTAGATTTTCTAGTTTCCCTACCACGTTCAAGCTTCTGACATTCCACGCCCAGACTCGTTGAACGTTATCCTTTCGTTGATTATTCAATCTTTTTCTCATGTTAACCTCCCCCTTGGCAGTTCCCTCCCGGAGACCCGAATGGGGGACTATTCCGGAATCTTTTGCCAATGGAGAGATCATCATGACACTTCTTCAATTATTGGCCACATGTCCTGTGGATACACGTTACGTATCTTTCATGCAGTGGTTTCCATTGCCTTTTGCATCCTCATGTCGTTGATCATTGCTGATTCTTCCGCCTTTAGGGGCAATTTCTCACCCCTAGGACAAGAGAGTGCCCTGAACCTCTATCCGCTCCTCCGCCCTCTTTGGCAAGGCCGTTGGCAGAATGAGGCTGACTTCTTATGCCGGAAGTCTTCGGCCGCCAATGCTGATTATTTATCAAAATTTAGGCAGTGGTGGGGATCGAACCCGTGGCCGAAGACGTTTTGATTATTAATCAAAGACGCTACCCCTAGACCGCGGGAACTATTTTTGCCAGTTACAGGGCTATTATAGGAGGTCACCCGCTTGTTAACTCGAGATCAATGTTTTAGCAGTAATCTCTGTCTTGTATATTACCCTATCTTCCACCTTTAAGCTCCCTGGATGCGGTCCCCAACACTCCACCTCATCTTGTACGGTAAGTCTCCTCTGACCCGCGGTTCTGGGTGACTATCCCAAAATCTACCCCTTTTCCCCCTTTTCCTAGACCTGCCCTTTTCCTTAACCCTTCTTCCTTCCGTTTCAACCCTTTTACCTGCAGAAGGAGTCACTGGCTCCGAAAGCTTGCCAATCAATGATTGTTTGATTTCGTTGTTACAAAACTGACAGTTGATGTTAGTTGACTTCGTTTGGCCATGAACATCCTCTTTGAATGTTCTTCTCTACTCTTTACGTTCTCTTTTATTTTTCCATTATGAGTTAGTTTGTCCTTGGTTAAAATGACTCTGAGCACTATGGGACTCAACTTCTAAGGTCATTAGCCCCCTAGAACTTAGAACTTGTTAAACCTAACTAACCTAAGGACATTACACACATCCATGCCCGAGGCAGGATTCGAACCTGCGACCGTAGCAGTCTCGCGGTTCCAGACTGCAGCGCCTAGACCCGCACGGCCATTTCAGCTGGCTACTTTGTCCTCAAGGTAGCAGAATTCTTTCAGTTCGTCTTGATCCTCGTCTACAATTCTGACATAAAGTTGAACACTGATCTGATTTCTGCTAGACATCATTAATTTAATCTTTCTTTGGTTTAGTCTTAATTCATAGAGTCTACCCATTAGATTGTTCATTCTACTCAACATCTGCTACTGTTATCTCTGACTTCCATTGAGAATAGCAATGACATCAGCTATTCCTGTCACTGATAACCTTTCAACCTGAATTTTAATTCCATTTCTGAACCCCATTTTTAATTCCGTCACTGCTTCTTCGATGTACAGATTGAATCGTAGATGCAATTAGATGTACGTCTTTTACCTTTCCTATTGGTCTTCCTACTTTATCCTCTTGTTTGATGTACAAATTGCACGTAACCCTTCTTTCCCTTGAGGTTACACCCATTTTCCTTAGAGTTTCGGAAATCCTGTAACATTTTAAATTATTGTACGATTTTTATCTAACTACAAATCCTACGGACATGCCTAGATTTTCCTTAAGTCTCGCTTTAATCATCAATCGCCAACTGAGAAGTCATTCGCTAATGCCTTAATCTTTCCTAAAACCAAATTGATCTTCATCTAGCACTTCCTCAATCTTCTTTTTCCTCTTATACACATACTCTTGTCAGCAACTTGAGTGTGAGAGCTCCTTAGGTAATTGTGCGGATGTCCTCGCACTTATGTGTCCTTGAACATACAGAACCATGTGAATGATATTTTCAAGAGATACTGATTGTTTATCTGGAGAACCAGTTTGAATAATAATTTGGCTTCCAAATTTCTGAAAAATTTCCGAAATTCCTAAGAACTCTTCCACATGCCTTCCACATGATTTGATCGCGAGTCTTTCTAACCCCTGTTTGTTTCTGTGGGCTGGAGAGGTAGGCATCTCGACGACCGCTGCTTCCCGTGACGTCTCACGAGGCCACCTGAGGACAGAGCAGCGTCGACCTGACCACCACAGGCAAAAGCGACTCCCGGCGCTGAACACCACAGAACGCCCTACACTATGCTGCTTGTGGTGTGGTGTCAGTGGTAGCCACAGATCTCAACCCAGGTTACATCGGTCTGTCTGTGATGGCTGGTGAACTTCTCAGCACTCTGTTGCCCTCCACCCCAACCCGTGGCTATACATTCTGCAGTCGTTGCCCTACAGCCAGATGCCAGTGTAATGTGTCGGTACGATGCTCTCAATTCCCTCATGCCGAAGATTCGTTTTTTTACAGAGACATAAAGATGCACGTTCCTTGGACTTTCTCTTTTGAGATTTGCCGCTGAGTAATCCCAATAGCATTAGGAACAGAACAAACATCGTGTACACACATCATTCTCCATCTGTAGCAATGTCTTTTTTGTACTAAAAATAGGCTCACATAAGAACGAAATGCCAAAAATCTGGCACAGGCATAAAAATAATGCTGTATTTTTCTTAAAGACGATGTATCTGCCGTTAACTGTAACATTATTTGTTTTCACGACTACATTTTCGATCCTGAGTCCTTTATACAGGTATACAGCAATAACCGAAAAGTGAAGTGCAGATAGCATGTATAGAACGCCACTATCCTCCCATACATGAGGCAGTCATATTACAACAAATGCTAAAAACAGCACATCACTTGCATCGGGCCACTGGAGGTGTCAAAATTTACGAATCTTCCGACGTGTGTATATCTCACTGTTGTCTCTGTATGTTGAGTCTCCTAACTCTGAGAGTACATCAACATCAGATGAGCTCAAGGATTATAGCAATGGCATAAGGTAAATTTATTGTTACTGATGTTAACATCACTAACATGAATCTCCTCAAATCACTGTTCCTGTTGTTTATATGACAACTGAGGCGGTTGGTGGGGAACATATTCACAAGTCGTTTCTTCTTTGCTCTTAGCAGTGATTGTACATGCCACAGTAAACGTTTTATACCAGAGTATCTTAATATTGTTAACAAAATTTGGCATTCTGTTTACGATACAAGCATTTGGTGTAAAGAAATAAGATAAAACATTTCTTTATTGTGATAGTGCGTAATAGTACATATGGTATCCATCGTCAAAGGCGTACAGTAGCTTGGGTGCTCATAAAAACATGGCAGTACTAATCATATATATATATATATATATATATATATATATATATATATATATATATATACACTCCTGGAAATTGAAATAAGAACAACGTGAATTCATTGTCCCAGGAAGGGGAAACTTTATTGACACATTCCTGGGGTCAGATACATCACATGATCACACTGACAGAACCACAGGCACATAGACACAGGCAACAGAGCATGCACAATGTCGAAGCTAGTACAGTGTATATCCACCTTTCGCAACAATGCAGGCTGCTATTCTCCCATGGAGACGATCGTAGAGATGCTGGATGTAGTCCTGTGGAACGGCTTGCCATGCCATTTCCACCTGGCGCCTCAGTTGGACCAGCGTTCGTGCTGGACGTGCAGACCGCGTGAGACGACGCTTCATCCAGTCCCAAACATGCTCAATGGGGGACAGATCCGGAGATCTTGCTGGCCAGGTTAGTTGACTTACACCTTCTAGATCACGTTGGGTGGCACGGGATACATGCGGACGTGCATTGTCCTGTTGGAACAGCAAGTTCCCTTGCCGGTCTAGGAATGGTAGAACGATGGGTTCGATGACGGTTTGGATGTACCGTGCACTATTCAGTGTCCCCTCGACGATCACCAGTGGTGTACGGCCAGTGTAGGAGATCGCTCCCCACACCATGATGCCGGGTGTTGGCCCCGTGTGCCTCGGTCGTATGCAGTCCTGATTGTGGCGCTCACCTGCACGGCGCCAAACACGCATACGACCATCATTGGCACCAAGGCAGAAGCGACTCTCATCGCTGAAGACGACACGTCTCCATTCGTTCCTCCATTCACGCCTGTCGCGACACCACTGGAGGCGGGCTGCACGATGTTGGGGCGTGAGCGGAAGACGGCCTAACGGTGTGCGGGACCGTAGCCCAGCTTCATGGAGACGGTTGCGAATGGTCCTCGCCGATACCCCAGGAGCAACAGTGTCCCTAATTTGCTGGGAAGTGGCGGTGCGGTCCCCTACGGCACTGCGTAGGATCCTACGATCTTGGCGTGCATCCGTGCGTCGCTGCGGTCCGGTCCCAGATCTACGGGCACGTGCACCTTCCGCCGACCACTGGCGACAACATCGATGTACTGTGGAGACCTCACGCCCCAAGTGTTGAGCAATTCGGCGGTACGTCCGCCCGGCCTCCCGCATGCCCACTATACGCCCTCGCTCAAAGTCCGTCAACTGCACATACGGTTCACGTCCACGCTGTCGCGGCATGCTACCAGTGTTAAAGACTGCGATGGAGCTCCGTATGCCACGGCAAACTGGCTGACACTGACGGCGGCGGTGCACAAATGCTGCGCAGCTAGCGCCATTCGACGGCCAACACCGCGGTTCCTGGTGTGTCCGCTGTGCCGTGCGTGTGATCATTGCTTGTACAGCCCTCTCGCAGTGTCCGGAGCAAGTATGGTGGGTCTGACACACCGGTGTCAATGTGTTCTTCTTTCCATTTCCAGGAGTGTATATATATATATATATATATATATATATATATATATATATATATATATATATAATTTTACATGTGTATTTTTTGTACCACATTAACATCACAAAGGTACATGAATTGATCCACTGGACAAATAAAAAGAAAAGGGAGTACAAAAAGTGAGATAAAAACATGTGATGGGATACTTGTCACAAATTACAGAACATTATGTGTATCATCATGTAATGGTAAAATGTACCGTTAATATGTAAGGTACTGTACCAGTACAAATGTAGTCATACATTTCCATGGTCCTTAGAAAGTTTAGGCCGAGAATGGCTATTTCAGCTACACTTGCATAACACCTTATTCAATTTTTTACTGAATTACTAAAATATATTACTTATGTTAAAATAAATACATCCTAAATATAAAATCGTTGATGAGTGGACATAATTCTTCCTCATTTCCATACATATCATACAACTCACGGGAAACGTTGTAAAGACTACTCACATTATAAAACCAGCATAGACACAATTCTGTGCAAATCGTTACGTCCTATGCTTGTCAGTAAGTGAAAGTCAAATAGCCAAACTATACATCCCCATTTATGTTACTTTCTATTATTAGCACATAGATCTCTTATTTCTTAAATCTGTCTTATTGTTGGGCAAGCTGTGTGTGTGATTTTTGAAATAGTTGTATATTTCCACTTCTTCAAGTATTTTGATACTCTTGCCATTAGGTTAATTTTTATTACTGAATCTACGTTAGGTGATGGTACTCCTCTCTCTTTGCTTGATGTGCTCTTTAAATTTGTCGCTGGAATATGAGCTTTGTAACGTCCGGTCAAGATGTCCATGCTGTAACTCATGCGATTACTGACATTGTATATTGATCTAGTTTCAAAAGGTAAATGCTACCTGCATACACTTTGTGGGGGCAGAAAGTGAAAGCTGTGCTTCTACAGAAATCTCATCCACTGGCTTGTTCACCAGTCCGTCGTCTCGCGTCTTGTGCAGAACTGCAGGCCCAGGCGGCTGTTTTCCGGGAACGCCTCTCCAGCTTCTGGCGGGACTTCGCGCAGCTGTTCTCACTCGGTGCGACGCACTTCTCACAACTGTTGGTTCCCATCGCATTCGAACGTATGGTAAGTGGAGTTTTTTTCCTCCTCTTATAATCTGTATTATACGTACAGGGGGTGAGAAAATGACACACACCACCTGGCCAGTTTTTGGAGAGTGTTTTCCAGTTTACCTGCCTCACACTGTAACTATCTTAGGCTCTCCAGTTCTAATACTAACCATCTGGAAGAATTCTGAACCAACTTCTACTTCTGTGAGCCTTTTGGGGCTATGATAAAGGGAGGCTAAGCTCGGAATGGTTAGAGGTCGAAGAAAATCGTCTGTATCTTTCTTTTCTCGTGTTTGCTATCTACTTCTTTAACAGATTCAGATAACTTTGCATCCAATCCTGCTTTACAAGCTGAAGCATGTTAGCTTCATATTTAGTGGAGAGTGGTCTAGAGTCTCAGTGTGGCATTTCAAGTCTCCATCAGCATCTTCTCTTCCTAAGAATCTCTACTCCATATGGAAGGCCTATAAAATTACTTCTGCTCAACATGGAGGTTCGTCAACTTCAAATCTCGTAATGAACCTGTATACATACCACATAATTCATACATTTCGACACAACTGTTCAACGTCTTCCCACCTTAACATTCACGTGGCCATTTCCCAGGACTCCATGACAAGACGATAGCGCAGCTGACACTTGTGGCTCGACGCCATTGGTGGCCCCCTGTGCTCACCACTGCCAGCCAGCACTGTCCGTGTGACACGGCAATGCCCCAGCCGCCGCAACCACAGAGGACGCGCGTCAATAACGAAAACCTGCAGTTGAGGTCCACCAGTTAGCGCATGTTGCGGCTGCGAGTGGCTTTGTTAAAGGCACTGTGCTACTACAGTCACAACCAGAACATTTTATGAATATGTCAAGGCCAATGAAAACCTCTGTCAGACTAACCTGAAACCGGCTGCTGCTTTCTGAGAGCATTCATCTTAGTCGTTAGCCTTTCTGCACGTATCTCGTGGCCTAACTCGAACCATTATCGAATCTGAATTCTCTGTCTATGATTTATGAACACTGCCACCAGTGATTTTCCCACTACCAAGAATAAAAGCTATTTGGTCTTAACACATACACTCGACTCGCATTCGGGAGGACGACGGTTCAATCCCGTGTCCGGCCATTCTGATTTAGGGCATAGCCGACTTCCTTCCCCATCCTTCCCTAATCCGATGAGACCGATGACCTCGCTGTCTGGTCTCCTTCCCCAAACAACCCAACCTTAACACATAGAATGGCCACTGTGCATTATGACTGTTTGGATTCTGACAGTAGTATACATGGAAAGCAAAAGGACGCACTATGATCTGTGTCTTTGTGTAGCTTTTTGTGGCGTATGTAGCAACGTGCCAGTCCCTAAAGTATCGTATGAGCCTCATTTAGGATCCTTTGAGAAGAGAATTAAGCGATACCTGTTTTAGTGACCTGAGAAGGTTCTGGGTAGATTAAATCTTTTTTCTATAAATATTACGGATGTTTGCTGGATGGTAATTTCAAAGATTGATAGTTGCAGGTTCCGTATTTAAGAATGGTTTCTGCCTACATCGTTTCATGTCCTGTCATTGCATCTTGTTTTCGTTACCATCATCCACGCATTTCACTGCAGCAAAGGCAATTTACCTGATACATATCCAATATTTTGTAGAGTTAGTACCTCACATCTTGCGAGAATGTTTAAAGGACGACTTCTTTATTACATTTGCGGTGCAGCTACGCTTCGTTGATCATACACTGCACCTGCTTAGGAAAAGTGTAATTGCGAAAAGTTATTCCGTGAAACCAATGTTGTACAGATAGTTTCGCTTTAGAGACACACTTTGCTTTCTGTATGAAACTTAAGTCTTCAGACTGCTGCCGCAGTCTTGAGGTATTCGTATTCGAGATAATTCCTCTCGTGGTTCTTCACTACAGCCCTGCAGAGTAGTACGGCAAAGCGTGCTGTGGCCCAGGTAACGACGCAGCTTACGATTTTGACCCTGTGCCCTGGTAACTGGGCTCTCACATAATAATGTGTACAAATATGTATGCATGTATGGTCAGAACAGTTCAAATGGCTCTGAGCACTATGGGACTTATCTTATCAGGTCATAAGTCCCCTAGAACTTAGAACTACTTAAACCTAACCAACCTAAGGACATCACACACATCCATGCCAGAGGCAGGATTCGAACCTGCGACCGTAGCAGTCGCGCGGTTCCAGACTGAAGCGCTTAGAACCGCTCGACACACCAGCTGGCATAGATTAGGTATAGATGGCAGAAAGCGCAGTGGCGCCATGGCAAGGACGACGGATTCAACGTATTGGAAGGTGCCGATTCAAATGTGTACAGCACCTTCCAATACACTGCTCCTGCACAACGAAGGAAATTCTGAATTTTATTTTTCGTTTTCTATACTGCTTATCGACGTACCGGTAAGAGTCGTCTGCAGTAACGTGTCACCACTGCAGTGAGTTTGGGTTTGTCTGTGCGCTGCACACCCTACTGTGTGGACTCGGCCCATGTCGCTCCCTGACCTCTCTCGATCTGTGTTGTTGTGACGCCCACAGCCGGGCTGTCGGAAGTGGGAAGCGGCTCAGACCACAAACGGGATGTTAGCTGCCCGCTGACCGCTAACTACATGCTGTCACAGCGAGGACGTGACGCACGTCACACACACACACACACACACACACACACACACACACACACACGCACCATAAACATATAAAATACTTTCTTTACACGGATGCATATTGTACATGTTCCACACGAAATATATGCTCTCTCTCTCTCTCTCTCTCTCTCTCTCACACACACACACACACACACACACACACACACACACACGCACACATGGACGCACGCAGTGTGCAATGAAACATTCATAATCTCAAACATGCTGTCAGAACTGTGACAAACAGACTTGTGGGATAGTCCAGCTCTACCTCTAGGGCATATCCCTCAACAGCATCAGCAGCCACGTATTTGATCTCTTTCCTCAGTCTGGTGATTTCCCCTTTGGACATCCATGAGAGCCCTTGAAAAGGGAGACTTGGTTGCATGGTTTGCCTTTAGAGACAGTTTACATCCAGGTACAGGATGAAACTGAAATCGTCAGACAACCTGTACTCCCCCTCGATTATTTGCAAGTTATTTGCCTTGGCATACCTGCGCACACATTGGCAAAGTCACTCGTGGACCGCATGTTCCAGGAAGACATGCATCTCAACGTTGGTCAAGAAGTGGCTGCTGGCTTGTGTCTTTCTTAACATGGCATCCCACGAAATCTCAGCCATATGCTACAAAACTTCTCAAAGATGTAACTCTTCAGGCTTTCCCGGCGATCTAATGACATCTTGGGTTGTCGGGTGTTCTGCCGGATATCAGCGTCGTACTTGCACGATATTTCGGTCACGTAGCTCGAGACCTTCATCAGGTGCGACCTGAGACTGCTCCTCGAGTGGACCTGGTCCAGTATTGATGCCTATGGCCTTCCCCCTCCACCAACGGCTGCAGGCGCTTCCTCTGTGGTCTGCGCCCATTCCCTGTGACCTGCTGGAGCGTTGCTGCTCCGTTTTCCGTCTGCTGCGGTTCTAGGTGTTCCCTCTGCGGTCCGCGCCCACCAAACCCGCTCCTGGGGGTTTCATCTACGGTCTGGGGTACCGGGCGTTCCCCCTGCGGTCCGCGCCCGCTCACCACGACCTGTTGGAGCGTTGCCGCTCCGTTTTTCGTCTGCTGCGGCTCTGGATGTTTCCTCTGCGGTCCGCACCCACCAGTCCCACTTCTGGGTGTTCCATCTTCGTTCTGGTGCTCCTGGCAGTCCGTCAGGGGCTCGTTTACCATCTCCATGTCTCTGGTTCTTCTGTTTGTGTAGTGTTGCAGCTGGCCCCGTTGCTCCTTTAACAATTCCAGAGCCGGATCCCAGGCTCTGCTTAGCTGGTACCCTGTGTCACGATTCATAAGATCGTCAGCCATTTTAATCTCAATCGATTCTCTTATAACACTGTCCCAAAATCTGGGTGTTTGTGCTAGAATCTTGGTATCCTCATACTTCATGGCATGATCTAGTTCTAGACAGTGTTCAGCAATGGCTGACTTAATCACCTGTCTTAATCTAGTGTGCCGCTGATGTTCTTTGCACCTGATCTCCACAGTTCTTGTCGTCTGGCCAATGTAGGACATGCCACATTGACAAGGTATATTGTAAATCCCTGGTTTTCGTAACCCCAGGTCGTCTTTGACACTCCCCAGCAGTCCCCCGATCTTGTTGGATGGACAGAAAACACACTTGATATTGTGTTTACGCAGGATCCTACTGATTCTGGCAGAAATAGAGCCAGCATAGGGCAGATATGCCACCTTCCTTGCTTCATCTTGGTCTTCTTCAGGAACCTGTGGTATAGTGGCTGGTTGGAGTGCCCTCTCAATTTGTCTGTCCATGTATCCATTCTTGGAGAAAACTGTTTTGAGACGTTCTATCTCTATGGGTAGATTCTCTTGGTCTGATAGGGCACGTGCTCTGTGGACTAAAGTCTTCAGAACCCCATTCTTCTGTGCAGGGTGGTGACAACTGCTGGCCTGCAGATATAAATCAGTGTGTGTAGGTTTTCGGTACACACTGTGGCCAATTGATCCATCTGCTTTCCTCTGGACTAGTACATCCAGAAATGACAGCTGGCCATTCTTCTCCAGTTCCATTTTCTTATCACGAAGGTGTCATCCACATACCTAAAGAAGCATGTGGGTTTAAATGTGGCTGTCTCCAATGCCCTCTCCTCAAAACTCTCCATAAACATGTTGGCAACCACAGGGGACAGTGGGCTGCCCATAGCTACACCTTCAGTTTGCTCGTAATATTGGATTCTGTACAGGAAATACGTGGATGTCAGTGTATGACTGAACAGGTCCAACAGAGCACCATCAAATTTCTCTGCAATCAGTGCTAGTGAGTCCTTCAGTGGGACCCTGGTGAACAGCGATACCACATCAAAACTAACCATGATGTCCGAATCTGTGATGTGCAGTTGCTTGAGGCGTTGCAGGAAATCTTCTGAGTTGCGGATGTGGTGAATACATTTCCCTACATATGGAGCCAGGAGACCTTTCAGGTACTTGGCTGTTGTGTACGTAGGTGCCCCAATATTACTGACAATAGGACGTAGGGGCGCTTTTTCCCATAGTTGTCTGATGATCTTGTCGGGCATCCCTGTTTCCTTCAAGAGAGCACTAGTCTTCTTGGCCACCTTGTCCGTGGGGTCACACTCCAGAATTCTGTATGCAGGGTCCTCCAGAAGTTGGTGTACTTTCTCATCATAATCCACTCGCTGCAAGATGACAGTGGAGTTCCCTTTGTCTGCTGGCAGTACCACAATGCTGTTGTCTTCCCGTAGTTTCTTGAGTGCAAGCCTCTCCTCGGTTGTGATGTTCGATTTCGGCGGCCTGGCCTTGGTGAGGGCCCTGCAGGTCTCTCGGCGGACTTCCTCTGCCACATTAGGTGGAAGTGTGGCTGCAACTTGCTCTACTGCACTGACGAAACCTGAAATGGGTACGTTTCTAGGGGTCGTAGCAAAGTTGAGACCCTTGCTGAGTACCTTTAAGGTTGTATCATCAAACCGTATGCCACTCAGATTCGTCACCGTGCGTGTCTCTTCCATCTGCTGTGCTTTCTTGCTCATGCGGTCAAACTTTGCAGATTGGCAAGATAAGGCATTCCTCCTAGCACACTAGGAGCAGCTAAAGACCAGGAGGCACGGTCTACCCAATCCCAATCTTCTCTTGTTAAGGCGGCTGCCATGTACAGATGAATGTGTAACAGCTCCCTGGCCACAACATCTAACCTGTGGCGCATGTCTCGAATCCTCTCTCTCACCAGTGCCATGCTAGCTCTGCGTTTTATCTTGTTCACCGCTCTGGAGTTGATGTGATGTTCAATTCTGGCAAATACTGGTACCACTTCTCCATCTCGACACCTCAGCAAAAAACTGAGAGAACTCAGCATCTTCCCTTTCTTCTGCCGTAGCTTGTCCAGCTTCTTGATATTCTGATACATCTCCTCCTCGTAGAGACTTTTGATGTAACTCTTCAGGCTTTCCCGGCGATCTAATGACATCTTGGGTTGTCGGGTGTTCTGCCGGATATCAGCGTCGTACTTGCACGTTATTTCGGTCACGTAGCTCGAGACCTTCATCAGGTGCGATCTGAGACTGTTCCTCGAGTGGACCTGGTCCAGTATTTATGCCTATGGCCTTCCCCCTCCACCAACGGCTGCAGGCGCTTCCTCTGTGGTCCGCGCCCATTCCCTGTGACCTGCTGGAGCGTTGCTGCTCCGTTTTCCGTCCGCTGCGGTTCTAGGTGTTCCCTCTGCGGTCCGCGCCCACCAAACCCGCTCCTGGGGGTTTCATCTACGGTCTGGGGTACCAGGCGTTCCCCCTGCGGTCCGCGCCCGCTCACCACGACCTGTTGGAGCGTTGCCGCTCCGTTTTTCGTCTGCTGCGGCTCTGGATGTTCCCTCTGCGGTCCGCGCCTACCAGTCCCACTTCTGGGTGTTCCATCGTGCAAGTACGACACTTTTATCCGGCAGAACACCCGACAACCCAAGATGTCATTAGATCGCCGGGAAAGCCTGAAGAGTTACATCAAAAGTCTCTACGGGGAGGAGATGTATCAGAATATCAAGAAGCTGGACAAGCTACGGCAGAAGAAAGGGAAGATGCTGAGTTCTCTCAGTTTTTTGCTGAGGTGTCGAGATGGAGAAGTGGTACCAGTATTTGCCAGAATTGAACATCAAATCAACTCCAGAGCGGCGAACAAGATAAAACGCAGAGCTAGCATGGCACTGGTGAGAGAGAGGATTCGAGATATGCGCCACAGGTTAGATGTTGTGGCCAGGGAGCTGTTACACATTCATCTGTACAAAGCAGCCGCCTTAACAAGAGAAGATTGGGATTGGGTAGACCGTGCCTCCTGGTCTTTAGCTGAGTGTGCTAGAAGGAATGCCTCATCTTGCCAATCTGCAAAGCTTGACCGCATGAGCAAGAAAGCACAGCAGATGGAAGAGACACGCACGGTGACGAATCTGAGTGGCATACGGTTTGATGATACAACCTTAAAGGTACTCAGCAAGGGTCTCAACTTTGCTACGACCCCTAGAAACGTACCCATTTCAGGTTTCGTCAGTGCAGTAGAGCAAGTTGCAGCCACACTTCCACCTAATGTGGCAGAGGAAGTCCGCCGAGAGACCTGCAGGGCCCTCACCAAGGCCAGGCCGCCGAAATCGAACATCACAACCGAGGAGAGGCTTGCACTCAAGAAACTACGGGAAGACAACAGCATTGTGGTACTGCCAGCAGACAAAGGGAACTCCACTGTCATCTTGCAGCGAGTGGATTATGATGAGAAAGTACACCAACTTCTGGATGACCCTGCATACAGAATTCTGGAGTGTGACCCCACGGACAAGGTGGCCAAGAAGACTAGTGCTCTCTTGAAGGAAACAGGGATGCCCGATAAGATCATCAGACAACTATGGGAAAAAGCGCCAGTGCCACCTAGTCTGTATGGTCTGCCTAAAATACACAAAGAGGGTGTGCCCCTACGTCCTATTGTCAGTAATATTGGGGCACCTACGTACACAACAGCCAAGTACCTGAAAGGTCTCCTGGCTCCATATGTAGGGAAATGTATTCACCACATCCGCAACTCAGAAGATTTCCTGCAACGCCTCAAGCAACTGCACATCACAGATTCGGACATCATGGTTAGTTTTGATGTGGTATCGCTGTTCACCAGGGTCCCACTGATGGACTCACTAGCACTGATTGCAGAGAAATGTGATGGTGCTCTGTTGGACGTGTTCAGTCATACACTGACATCCACGTATTTCCTGTACAGAAACCAATATTACGAGCAAACTGAAGGTGTAGCTATGGGCAGCCCACTGTCCCCTGTGGTTGCCAACATGTTTATGGAGAGTTTTGAAGAGAGGGCATCGGAGACAGCCACATTTAAACCCACATGCTTCTTTAGGTATGTGGATGACACCTTCGTAATCAGGCCACACGGGATGGACAGGCTCAATGAGTTTCTTGAACATCTTAACTCATGCCACCCTAATATCAAGTTCACCATGGAACTGGAGAAGAATGGCCAGCTGTCGTTTCTGGATGTACTAGTCCAGAGGAAAGCAGATGGATCAATTGGCCACAGTGTGTACCGAAAACCTACACACACTGATTTATATCTGCAGGCCAGCAGTTGTCACCACCCTGCACAGAAGAATGGGGTTCTGAAGACTTTAGTCCACAGAGCACGTGCCCTATCAGACCAAGAGAATCTACCCATAGAGATAGAACGTCTCAAAACAGTTTTCTCCAAGAATGGATACATGGACAGACAAATTGAGAGGGCACTCCGACCAGCCACTATACCACAGGTTCCTGAAGAAGACCAAGATGAAGCAAGGAAGGTGGCATATCTGCCCTATGCTGGCTCTATTTCTGCCAGAATCAGTAGGATCCTGCGTAAACACAATATCAAGTGTGTTTTCTGTTCATCCAACAAGATCGGGGGACTGCTGGGGAGTGTCAAAGACGACCTGGGGTTACGAAAACCAGGGATTTACAATATACCTTGTCAATGTGGCATGTCCTACATTGGCCAGACGACAAGAACTGTGGAGATCAGGTGCAAAGAACATCAGCAGCACACTAGATTAAGACAGGTGACTAAGTCAGCCATTGCTGAACACTGTCTAGAACTAGATCATGCCATGAAGTATGAGGATACCAAGATTCTAGCACAAACACCCAGATTTTGGGACAGTGTTATAAGAGAATCGATTGAGATTAAAATGGCTGACGATCTTATGAATCGTGACACAGGGTACCAGCTAAGCAGAGCCTGGGATCCGGCTCTGGAATTGTTAAAGGAGCAACGGGGCCAGCTGCAACACTACACAAACAGAAGAACCAGAGACATGGAGATGGTAAACGAGCCCCTGACGGACTGCCAGGAGCACCAGACCGAAGATGGAACACCCAGAAGTGAGACTGGTGGGTGCGGACCGCAGAGGGAACATCCAGAGCCGCAGCAGACGAAAAACGGAGCGGCAACGCTCCAACAGGTCGTGGTGAGCGGGCGCGGACCGCAGGGGGAACGCCCGGTACCCCAGACCGTAGTTGAAACCCCCAGGAGCGGGTTTGGTGGGCGCGGACCGCAGAGGGAACACCTAGAACCGCAGCGGACGGAAAACGGAGCAGCAACGCTCCAGCAGGTCACAGGGAATGGGCGCGGACCACAGAGGAAGCGCCTGCAGCCGTTGGTGGAGGGGGAAGGCCATAGGCATCAATACTGGACCAGGTCCACTCGATGAGAAGTCTCAGGTCGCACCTGATGAAGGTCTCGAGCTACGTGACCGAAATATCGTGCAAGTACGACGCTGATATCCGGCAGAACACCCGACAACCCAAGATGTCTTCTCAAAGATGTTGGCGGTCAGATGTACATTGGTGTTCATCATTTTACATGTTCTGATAAATCAGAGATGCCGAAGTCCTGCTGTTCATTCACCAAGTGCCCGTTCTTTCCATTCATTATGGAAATGCCTCTTAGTTTACTACAGAATCCAGATATTCGTATGGAAAGACCCCTTCTCCCTCACAAGTTGAAACTCTTGAAACTCTACATCATCGAGATAAGTGGCTCACTTTGCTAAGAATATCTTCAGGACGCGGTGGTTCAGCAAATTTCTAAAGACACGTGAGCATGAAGCGTTGTGAATCCAGGAAGTGGTGTGATCCTCTTTGAAGCGGCATGTATTTGTCAACGGTGTCAGCAATGATACTGATCTTATCATGCTACTACCCAGACTCGTCAAAGTGCTGAACTAGAAAGTTGGCATCATGCTCACTTAAATTGTGGAAAAGATGGCTGTGTGCTGTGGCAGTTGGTACTTGAAGTTACATGGGTTGTAAGCTGCACTCTGGGATTCCCCGTTACGTGGCAACAGTCTCTACAGGGAGCTTCCTCACCTCTGTCCAGTCACAGTCCCCAGGTATAACGATCAGCTGCCTGCTTGTACAGTGCATCATTTTCCTTCACGTTGGTCATGAGGACGTTTTCACTATAAATGTTATAAACATCCCGTACAAGACTTTCAAGCTCAGTGAGCAGCCATCTCGCACTACTCCCTTGGCATAAGATTTTAATTTTAGTGCACAGAACTTGATGGGTAGCCCCATATCGTATGCATCATTTTGTGACAGTGATATGGGAGGCAGAGGCACCACGTTCACACTGTACCACAGGAGCTAGGAGGCGCTCTAAATCGCAGTAAACGACGAAGGGACAGAAGTGTTGGTGAGTGGCATTCTTAAACTTCGAGAACCGTTTATCCTTGATAAGCATTTCCACACCTATTGTTTCTTGGCCCTAGCAGTCAATCAGGTGTCTTTCAAGATACATGCTCATGGTAAACGACTTGAGACATCTACAGCAAAAATATCTTGCACCTTTTTTGTTTTCATTTCAGAGGAACGTAGGTGGGACATGCATTTTATCGAAACGTTGTGTTGCTTATCGTCTTCAGAGATTAGCAGCAGGTCTACACTTTTTGGATGTTTCTCAGCTAATATGGACATGAAGAGGGGACCACCTAATTTACGCTCGACTTCTTTGTCGATGTGCCACACAGCGTGTTAATGTTTGTCTTCTTAGAACGTCAGTGGACATCTGGTGTTTGTTGTGTATCTGTATGCCCTATATTTTTTGGTTAATTTCTATCACTAGTGAGAAGCAACGATGGAAATCAATTTAAATTCCTCTCATCATGATTCTGGGCATTACAACATGCTTTTTGTTAGCAGTATATACTTTTGAAGAGAGATGTAACTGGACCCCACAATAAGTTGCTCAAAATCTTATGAACATAAATCAAGGTAGAGCATATAGCTGAGTGTCGTACAGGACTCCCTTTCCTGCATCTCAGAAAAGTGACTCAGTATGACCACTCTGGTATCGACTCACCCCATGACGTCACGACAGCTCTCCCCCTAACTTGGACAATGCCCTTCCCCTCAACAACACGTCGAACTCCTAATAACTCTGCACACGAGAAGGAGAAAGAGACGCAGTTGATCAGTATCTAAGGAAGGAGAAATAAAAATCCGTATTCGTATAATAATAATAATAAATTCTGAGTACTTACAAGTAAAACTGTTGTTATGATCATTACTGGAATACACTTCCAGCAACTCATCATCAGTGGGCATGTTTGTCATTAAGGGCATATCCAGCATGGGTACTAGAGGAGGTGTATGACGTCGGCAGGGGAATGTGCCTAAGAGAATATGAACAAACGAAAACACAGGTGCAAAAGAACTAGTAGCTGGTGGTCGTGTCAAAACACCGAAATTCGCATTGAGAACATCTACAAACTAGAGCATCTCAAAAATAACAAACAAACAATTTAATACTGTAGAATAAGCGATATCTGCCTCTGAACAATCGAAGTCGTTCCCCAGAGATCATCATCATCGTCATCATCATTATCAGCTGCTGGGTTCAGATCCCACAGCGAGTAACGCCTGCTCACAGCTAGGAAAGAAGAAGTAGAACCCATAAGACTCACTTACACTACTAGGCATTAAAATTGCTACACCAAGAAGAAATGCAGATGATAAACGGGAATTCATTGGACAAATATATTATTCTAGAACTGACAGTGATTACATTTTCATGGAATTTCGGTGCGTAGATCCTGAGAAATCAGTACCCAGAAAAACCACCTCTGGCCGTAATAACGGCCTTGATACGTCTGGGCATTGAGTCAAACAGAGCTTTGATGGCGTGTACAGGTACAGCTGCCCATGCAGCCTCAACATGATACGACTGTTCATCAAGAGTAGTGACTGGCGTATTGTGACGAGCCAGTTGGTCGGCCACCATTGACCAGACGTTTTCAATTGGTGAGAGATCTGGAGAATGTGCTGGCCAGGGCAGCAGTCGAACATTTTCTGTACCCTGAAAGGCCTGTATCCAGGACCCGCAACATGCGGTCAGGAATTATCCTGCTGAAATGTAGGATTTCGCAGGGATCGAATGAAGGTAGAGCCACGTGTCGTAACACATCTGCAATGTAACGTCCACTGTTCAAAGTGCCGTCATTGCGAACAAGAGGTGACCGAGACGTGTAACCAATGGCACCCCATACCATCACGCCGGGTGATACGCCAGTATGGCGATGACGAATACGCGCTTCCAATGTGCGTTCACCACGATGTCGCCAAACACGAATGCGACCATCATGATGCTGTAAGCAGAACCTGGATTCATCCGAAAAAATGACGTTTTGCCATTCGTGGACCCAGGTTCGTCGTTGACTACACCACAGCAGGCGCTCCTGTCTGTGATGCAGCGTCAAGGGTAACCGCAGCCACGGTGTCCGAGCTGATAGTCCATGCTGCTGCAAACGTCATCGAACTGTTCGTGCAGATGATTGTTGTCTTGCAAACGTCCCCATCTGGACATGGCTGCACCACCCGTTACAACCTTGCGGATAAGATGCCTGTCATCTCGACTGCTAGTGATACGAGACCGTTGGGATACAGAACGGCGTTCCGTATTACCTTCCTGAACCCACCGATTCCATATACTGCTAACAGTCATTGGATCTCGACCAACGCGAGCAGCAATGTCGCGATACGATAAACCGCAATCGCGATGGGCTACAATCGGACCTTATCAAAGTCGGAAACGTGATGGTGCGCATTTCTCCTCCTTACACGAGGCATCATAACAACGTTTCACCAGGCAACGCCGGTCAACTGCTATTTGTGTATGAGAAATCGGTTGGAAACTTTCCTCATGTCAGCACGTTGTATGTGTCGCCACCGGCGCCAACCTTGTGTGAATGGTCTGAAAAGCTAATCATTTGCATATCACAGCATCTTCTTCCTGTCGGTTAAATTTCGCGTCTGTAGCACGTCATCTTCGTGGTGTAGCAATTTTAATGGCCAGTAGTGCATAAACAAAAACACTATAGAAAATATGTATACTTGCTTTCATCCTCAGCCAAGGTGACCATGATGAATGACATCACACCGTCGTCGGTAAACAGTGACAACAGTGCGGTGTCATCATTGTTATCCAACGTACGTGGCCATGACTGCAGTCACCATCATCGTCACGGATACCGCACGAGCGCTTGACTCCGATATCAGGGCTGGCTGGCGGTCGGAGAGAGACAAAGACTCAGGTCGCCCTCCGCAGGGCTGTCACAAAACCCTTCAGCCACGCAGAGTGCGCTGATCAGCAATTCAAGTCGCAATTCATCACGCTTTTTCTCTCCCCACTAACATTACTTACACATAGCGCATTGCGACAGTGCCCAGCGTGTTGGTACACATTTGAACATGCCCCTCATAACTTGCTACTACTCTCATTACTTACCAAGCGTGGACGCAAGGCAGCACACGCGGGTTTATTTCTCGTAAGAAGAAGAACTTCCACATATTAAACGAGTGGGATTGTGCTGTGACAGAAATGCGCGAAATGGAATATGCTGGCTGCAAGTAGCTGCTGATCGGCTACGTTTTGAGTGACACATTGCAGAAACTTGGGAAATCATCTCGACAGTTCTCCAAAAAGAGTGTAGATGTCACCTGGTAAATAAACATAGCTGACAAAAGAACTGTAAAAAATGAGCTCATTGTGCACTCTACACAGCAAATTTTTATTAAGAAAATAATATTTGCACATATCTACAACACAAGTAAAACCATTTTTCTCTCCAGCACCATACACTTGCTTAAGGTGTCGGACTGACATACAGTTGAATGATTCCAAATTCAGGATGGCAGTGTTCTTGAAAATATCCAAAATTCATACCACCACCTCACGACCTTTGACTGCATGACGCTCTCTCTGTGATCACAGTTTCGGAGTGATGTCAGCATATCCTCACAGGTCATTCCTGTATCGTGGCGGCTACTGCGATAGTGGAATCGAGTCAATCACGCTACTGTCTTCCAAGACATGTCACACTTCATTGTTCTGAGCAGCTGGGCAAAAGTGACAACTGTGTAGAAACTTGTCGAAACACAGACTGAGTCGATGCGTGTGACAACAGCTACACCTGTAATCATCTTTAAACATGAAGCGGCCGCACTCGTCGTGGCGGCCTCGCCCGTGAGCAACAATGTTGTACCAGGAGACAGGCAGCTTGGACCCTGGCAAGCAGGTGTTCAGCTGTATGTACAGGTGTTTCGTACACCTACATCTTGGCATAACCTCAGAGAATGAGGTCTAGGGTTGTAAGATCCAGCGATCGCAATGGCCATCAGAGAGGACCCCCCCCCTTTCCAGTCCTACAATGAGTGTGAGTATTCTTCAGGTGTTTGCAAACATTAACATCAAAGTGGAATGATCTTGGATAATGCCCTAAAATACCTTGACTGAGAATCTTTGCTGTTGGCCTCCGATATGGGTGGCGTGGGTGTTGTCCTCATTCTAGATCTGCCTGTTTGGCTTTTGAAAACAACATCACGGATGAATGAGGCCTCATCCACAAACAATACAAACTGTATGAAGTTAGACACTGCAGCGCAGTGAACGATACAGGATTGACACAAGCAGACATAGGACTCAAAATCCGTTCGTCGCAGTGCTTGCACATTTCATCTTTGATTACTCATTGTGCACTGTACACAGCAACACACCTCACCATGAACACGACACAAGCTATCTGATGCAATGGACAGCTGACAGCAGGGTCAGTGGTGTGCTTGCGGCACAGGTTAATGCGCCACTGCGATGCTTGAGTGCTACGAGCCTAGTTGTGGACAGTAGGTCCGTTTGGTGGTCAGTTGTGTACAGTGTTTATCAGCTGCTACTGTTCGAGTGCACAACGGACACCCGAGATCTTTGCAGGAGTGTGAAGAACTGTAGACATGTAAGCGTAGGCTTCCGCGGCCGTTGTCTTCTTCAATAAAATTCTTCAGGGTATCAGACCGCATCGTCATAATTTTAAATTGCGCCAACGTTTCGGCCAGCGTTGCAGCTAGCCTTCATCAGGGCCTTACGATTAACTGCTAAATGAACACACTTGGATTCCTTAAATAGCTGCACGAGAAAACCGTGTCGTTACTTGATTGGCTGTACTAGGAGGAGGAGGAGGGGTGAAAGGTATGCTTTATTGGTGTTTCCTTTATTATCTGTTATTGGCTGAAATAGCTGTATTCTATTGGTCTTTATATTAATCCACCCCATTGGAGGAGACGGACGAATAGCGAACAGGTGATGGCTGTGACGTCATACTGTTTCCATGCTGTCCAGAAGCCGGCTGCGGCGTGCCATTGCTTTGTGTGCTCGCGACCACTACTGTGGCTCTCCGCGTGTCCGCGTGGGCCGCCACGGCACTGCCGCCGCTCCGTAGCCCTGCTATTGCAGGCAGCCAAGACCTCGGAAGCTTGTACCCGTCCTCTCTATTCATGTTGGCGGGTCTTTTGGCTATTTCTATCGCCTCTCTAATCTTTCTTTTGAAAGTGAGAGGCTGTTTCGCCAGGACGCGGGCTTCTTGAAAAAATATTGGTTTCCCGCACTCGTCCCGGTGTTCCGCCACTGCTGACTTAGTGTGTTGTTTCAGGCGGATATATCTTTCATGTTCCGAGAGCCTAGTGCTGATCGGACGTCCCGTCTCACCTATGTAAACTAATCCACACGCACAACCAATTTCATACACGCCAGCTGTGTGTAGTTTGTCAACTGCATCCTTGGTAGAACCGAGCATGTCTGATATTTTGTTTCTGCTTCGGAAAATTGGTTTGATGTCGGCTTTTCGTAGAATTTTGCCAATACGTTCGGTGACCCCTTGTACATATGGTAACACAGCAATGCTCTGTGCCTCCTTCTCCTCTTCCCTATTAGTCTTCTCCCTTGTCGACATGGTGCTGTCTATCATCTGCTTCCCATAGCCATTAGTTCCGAAGATGGACCTGAGGTGTTCAAGTTCTGTCTTAAGATGTTCTTCGTCGCTTATCCTGTACGCTCTCTTCGTTAGCGTGTGCAGGGCGGACTTCTTCTGCGTGGGGTGATGGTGGGAGGAGGCGTGAAGGTACCTGTCCGTATTGGTTGGTTTCCTGTACACTTTGTGGCCAAGTTTACCATCAGGTTTTCGATAAACTTCCACGTCGAGAAAAGGCAGCACCCCATTCTTCTCTGTTTCCATTGTAAACTGGATTTTTCTATGCTGTTGGTTAAGGTGCTTGTGGAAGTTCTGTAACTCCTCTTCTCCGTGGGGCCAGATGACGAAAGTATCATCGACATAGCGAAGCCAACAATTTGGACGTAATGGTGCGGACTGGAGGGCTGTTTCCTCAAATGCCTCCATGAAAATTTCTGCTGCGATAGGCGATAGGGGTGAGCCCATAGCTACACCGTCAGTTTGTTCATAAAATTGACCTCTCCACCTGAAATAGGTGGTCGTCAGACAGTGGCGCACAAGCTCACATACATCAGGTGCCACGCGTTCTTCTAGGATGTTCACAGTATCTGACACTGGGACATTCGTGAATAGGGATTTGGCGTCGAAGCTAACCATCAGATCTTGGTCCGTAACACGCATTTCCTTTAGGAGAGACACGAAGTGAGTGGAATCCTTAACGTAGGACTCGGTTTGATGCACTAGGTGTCGGAGCCTAGGTGCCAGTTCTTTCGCTAGGTAGTAGGTCGGCGAATTTATACTGTTTACTATGGGCCTTAAGGGGAAGTCGGTTTTGTGTACCTTCGGTACACCATATATCCTTGGTGCCTGTGTCACTTGTGGGATGAATCTTCTGGCCTTGTCGAAATTGATTCTAGAGTGCTTGAGCAGTGCCTGCGTCGTTTTGATTACCTTGGCCGTCGGATCTCCCTGAAGTTTCTTGTAGATAGGTTCTGCGAGAATATCTTCCATTCGTTTGTTGTAATCAGTCGTGTCCAAGACTACAGTGGCGTTGCCCTTATCTGCCTGTACCACTACTAAGTGGGGGTTGTCCCTGAGTTCCTTAATGGCATGATATTCCTCAGCGTTGATGTTTTGCTTCGGTGGCTTTGCTTTATTCAGAACTCTGACCGTTTCCTGCCGGATCTTCTCCGCCTCGGCCTGTGGCAGATGACGTACCGAAGCCTCTACGGATTCTATAATATCTTCTTTTGGAACTCGCTTAGGTGCGACTGCGAAATTCATCCCCTTGGCCAGGATTGCTGTGGTTGCTTCGCTCAAGGTGTGGCTGGAGAGGTTGACCACTGTCCGTCGCCTGTCCAGCGTCAATGTTTCGTCCGTGGCTTTCTGTTGTAGTTTGTCGTACTTTCTCATCTGGCGGTTAGTAATACTATTGCTGGTCCTTGATGCTTGCTGAAAGGTTAACCTGTCGACTTTATCCCAGTCTTCCATCTGAAGTTTTCCGGCCAGAAATAGGTGCAGATCACACAAATTCCTGTTGTGAGCATCGAGACTTATGCGGATGTGGCGAATCCTTTCCCGTAGCAATGCTTTACTGGCGTTAACACAGATATTCCTCGCCTTGTTCGTTTTTATGTGAGACGTCAACCGCAAAGAATACGGCACAACACTCGTGTCTCTGCATCTCTTCAAAAAAGCAAGGTCATTCAGCAGTTTACATCTTTTTAAACGCAGTGCTTCTAACTTCTTGATGTTTCCGTGGATTTCCTGCCCATACAGGTTGGTTAAATGTAAGCGTAGGCTTCCGCGGCCGTTGTCTTCTTCAATAAAATTCTTCAGGGTATCAGACCGCATCGTCATAATTTTAAATTGCGCCAACGTTTCGGCCAGCGTTGCAGCTAGCCTTCATCAGGGCCTTACGATTAACTGCTAAATGAACACACTTGGATTCCTTAAATAGCTGCACGAGAAAACCGTGTCGTTACTTGATTGGCTGTACTAGGAGGAGGAGGAGGGGTGAAAGGTATGCTTTATTGGTGTTTCCTTTATTATCTGTTATTGGCTGAAATAGCTGTATTCTATTGGTCTTTATATTAATCCACCCCATTGGAGGAGACGGACGAATAGCGAACAGGTGATGGCTGTGACGTCATACTGTTTCCATGCTGTCCAGAAGCCGGCTGCGGCGTGCCATTGCTTTGTGTGCTCGCGACCACTACTGTGGCTCTCCGCGTGTCCGCGTGGGCCGCCACGGCACTGCCGCCGCTCCGTAGCCCTGCTATTGCAGGCAGCCAAGACCTCGGAAGCTTGTACCCGTCCTCTCTATTCATGTTGGCGGGTCTTTTGGCTATTTCTATCGCCTCTCTAATCTTTCTTTTGAAAGTGAGAGGCTGTTTCGCCAGGACGCGGGCTTCTTGAAAAAATATTGGTTTCCCGCACTCGTCCCGGTGTTCCGCCACTGCTGACTTAGTGTGTTGTTTCAGGCGGATATATCTTTCATGTTCCGAGAGCCTAGTGCTGATCGGACGTCCCGTCTCACCTATGTAAACTAATCCACACGCACAACCAATTTCATACACGCCAGCTGTGTGTAGTTTGTCAACTGCATCCTTGGTAGAACCGAGCATGTCTGATATTTTGTTTCTGCTTCGGAAAATTGGTTTGATGTCGGCTTTTCGTAGAATTTTGCCAATACGTTCGGTGACCCCTTGTACATATGGTAACACAGCAATGCTCTGTGCCTCCTTCTCCTCTTCCCTATTAGTCTTCTCCCTTGTCGACATGGTGCTGTCTATCATCTGCTTCCCATAGCCATTAGTTCCGAAGATGGACCTGAGGTGTTCAAGTTCTGTCTTAAGATGTTCTTCGTCGCTTATCCTGTACGCTCTCTTCGTTAGCGTGTGCAGGGCGGACTTCTTCTGCGTGGGGTGATGGTGGGAGGAGGCGTGAAGGTACCTGTCCGTATTGGTTGGTTTCCTGTACACTTTGTGGCCAAGTTTACCATCAGGTTTTCGATAAACCTCCACGTCGAGAAAAGGCAGCACCCCATTCTTCTCTGTTTCCATTGTAAACTGGATTTTTCTATGCTGTTGGTTAAGGTGCTTGTGGAAGTTCTGTAACTCCTCTTCTCCGTGGGGCCAGATGACGAAAGTATCATCGACATAGCGAAGCCAACAATTTGGACGTAATGGTGCGGACTGGAGGGCTGTTTCCTCAAATGCCTCCATGAAAATTTCTGCTGCGATAGGCGATAGGGGTGAGCCCATAGCTACACCGTCAGTTTGTTCATAAAATTGACCTCTCCACCTGAAATAGGTGGTCGTCAGACAGTGGCGCACAAGCTCACATACATCAGGTGCCACGCGTTCTTCTAGGATGTTCACAGTATCTGACACTGGGACATTCGTGAATAGGGATTTGACGTCGAAGCTAACCATCAGATCTTGGTCCGTAACACGCATTTCCTTTAGGAGAGACACGAAGTGAGTGGAATCCTTAACGTAGGACTCGGTTTGATGCACTAGGTGTCGGAGCCTAGGTGCCAGTTCTTTCGCTAGGTAGTAGGTCGGCGAATTTATACTGTTTACTATGGGCCTTAAGGGGAAGTCGGTTTTGTGTACCTTCGGTACACCATATATCCTTGGTGCCTGTGTCACTTGTGGGATGAATCTTCTGGCCTTGTCGAAATTGATTCTAGAGTGCTTGAGCAGTGCCTGCGTCGTTTTGATTACCTTGGCCGTCGGATCTCCCTGAAGTTTCTTGTAGATAGGTTCTGCGAGAATATCTTCCATTCGTTTGTTGTAATCAGTCGTGTCCAAGACTACAGTGGCGTTGCCCTTATCTGCCTGTACCACTACTAAGTGGGGGTTGTCCCTGAGTTCCTTAATGGCATGATATTCCTCAGCGTTGATGTTTTGCTTCGGTGGCTTTGCTTTATTCAGAACTCTGACCGTTTCCTGCCGGATCTTCTCCGCCTCGGCCTGTGGCAGATGACGTACCGAAGCCTCTACGGATTCTATAATATCTTCTTTTGGAACTCGCTTAGGTGCGACTGCGAAATTCATCCCCTTGGCCAGGATTGCTGTGGTTGCTTCGCTCAAGGTGTGGCTGGAGAGGTTGACCACTGTCCGTCGCCTGTCCAGCGTCAATGTTTCGTCCGTGGCTTTCTGTTGTAGTTTGTCGTACTTTCTCATCTGGCGGTTAGTAATACTATTGCTGGTCCTTGATGCTTGCTGAAAGGTTAACCTGTCGACTTTATCCCAGTCTTCCATCTGAAGTTTTCCGGCCAGAAATAGGTGCAGATCACACAAATTCCTGTTGTGAGCATCGAGACTTATGCGGATGTGGCGAATCCTTTCCCGTAGCAATGCTTTACTGGCGTTAACACAGATATTCCTCGCCTTGTTCGTTTTTATGTGAGACGTCAACCGCAAAGAATACGGCACAACACTCGTGTCTCTGCATCTCTTCAAAAAAGCAAGGTCATTCAGCAGTTTACATCTTTTTAAACGCAGTGCTTCTAACTTCTTGATGTTTCCGTGGATTTCCTGCCCATACAGGTTGGTTGAATGTAAGCGTAGGCTTCCGCGGCCGTTGTCTTCTTCAATAAAATTCTTCAGGGTATCAGACCGCATCGTCATAATTTTAAATTGCGCCAACGTTTCGGCCAGCGTTGCAGCTAGCCTTCATCAGGGCCTTACGATTAACTGCTAAATGAACACACTTGGATTCCTTAAATAGCTGCACGAGAAAACCGTGTCGTTACTTGATTGGCTGTACTAGGAGGAGGAGGAGGGGTGAAAGGTATGCTTTATTGGTGTTTCCTTTATTATCTGTTATTGGCTGAAATAGCTGTATTCTATTGGTCTTTATATTAATCCACCCCATTGGAGGAGACGGACGAATAGCGAACAGGTGATGGCTGTGACGTCATACTGTTTCCATGCTGTCCAGAAGCCGGCTGCGGCGTGCCATTGCTTTGTGTGCTCGCGACCACTACTGTGGCTCTCCGCGTGTCCGCGTGGGCCGCCACGGCACTGCCGCCGCTCCGTAGCCCTGCTATTGCAGGCAGCCAAGACCTCGGAAGCTTGTACCCGTCCTCTCTATTCATGTTGGCGGGTCTTTTGGCTATTTCTATCGCCTCTCTAATCTTTCTTTTGAAAGTGAGAGGCTGTTTCGCCAGGACGCGGGCTTCTTGAAAAAATATTGGTTTCCCGCACTCGTCCCGGTGTTCCGCCACTGCTGACTTAGTGTGTTGTTTCAGGCGGATATATCTTTCATGTTCCGAGAGCCTAGTGCTGATCGGACGTCCCGTCTCACCTATGTAAACTAATCCACACGCACAACCAATTTCATACACGCCAGCTGTGTGTAGTTTGTCAACTGCATCCTTGGTAGAACCGAGCATGTCTGATATTTTGTTTCTGCTTCGGAAAATTGGTTTGATGTCGGCTTTTCGTAGAATTTTGCCAATACGTTCGGTGACCCCTTGTACATATGGTAACACAGCAATGCTCTGTGCCTCCTTCTCCTCTTCCCTATTAGTCTTCTCCCTTGTCGACATGGTGCTGTCTATCATCTGCTTCCCATAGCCATTAGTTCCGAAGATGGACCTGAGGTGTTCAAGTTCTGTCTTAAGATGTTCTTCGTCGCTTATCCTGTACGCTCTCTTCGTTAGCGTGTGCAGGGCGGACTTCTTCTGCGTGGGGTGATGGTGGGAGGAGGCGTGAAGGTACCTGTCCGTATTGGTTGGTTTCCTGTACACTTTGTGGCCAAGTTTACCATCAGGTTTTCGATAAACTTCCACGTCGAGAAAAGGCAGCACCCCATTCTTCTCTGTTTCCATTGTAAACTGGATTTTTCTATGCTGTTGGTTAAGGTGCTTGTGGAAGTTCTGTAACTCCTCTTCTCCGTGGGGCCAGATGACGAAAGTATCATCGACATAGCGAAGCCAACAATTTGGACGTAATGGTGCGGACTGGAGGGCTGTTTCCTCAAATGCCTCCATGAAAATTTCTGCTGCGATAGGCGATAGGGGTGAGCCCATAGCTACACCGTCAGTTTGTTCATAAAATTGACCTCTCCACCTGAAATAGGTGGTCGTCAGACAGTGGCGCACAAGCTCACATACATCAGGTGCCACGCGTTCTTCTAGGATGTTCACAGTATCTGACACTGGGACATTCGTGAATAGGGATTTGACGTCGAAGCTAACCATCAGATCTTGGTCCGTAACACGCATTTCCTTTAGGAGAGACACGAAGTGAGTGGAATCCTTAACGTAGGACTCGGTTTGATGCACTAGGTGTCGGAGCCTAGGTGCCAGTTCTTTCGCTAGGTAGTAGGTCGGCGAATTTATACTGTTTACTATGGGCCTTAAGGGGAAGTCGGTTTTGTGTACCTTCGGTACACCATATATCCTTGGTGCCTGTGTCACTTGTGGGATGAATCTTCTGGCCTTGTCGAAATTGATTCTAGAGTGCTTGAGCAGTGCCTGCGTCGTTTTGATTACCTTGGCCGTCGGATCTCCCTGAAGTTTCTTGTAGATAGGTTCTGCGAGAATATCTTCCATTCGTTTGTTGTAATCAGTCGTGTCCAAGACTACAGTGGCGTTGCCCTTATCTGCCTGTACCACTACTAAGTGGGGGTTGTCCCTGAGTTCCTTAATGGCATGATATTCCTCAGCGTTGATGTTTTGCTTCGGTGGCTTTGCTTTATTCAGAACTCTGACCGTTTCCTGCCGGATCTTCTCCGCCTCGGCCTGTGGCAGATGACGTACCGAAGCCTCTACGGATTCTATAATATCTTCTTTTGGAACTCGCTTAGGTGCGACTGCGAAATTCATCCCCTTGGCCAGGATTGCTGTGGTTGCTTCGCTCAAGGTGTGGCTGGAGAGGTTGACCACTGTCCGTCGCCTGTCCAGCGTCAATGTTTCGTCCGTGGCTTTCTGTTGTAGTTTGTCGTACTTTCTCATCTGGCGGTTAGTAATACTATTGCTGGTCCTTGATGCTTGCTGAAAGGTTAACCTGTCGACTTTATCCCAGTCTTCCATCTGAAGTTTTCCGGCCAGAAATAGGTGCAGATCACACAAATTCCTGTTGTGAGCATCGAGACTTATGCGGATGTGGCGAATCCTTTCCCGTAGCAATGCTTTACTGGCGTTAACACAGATATTCCTCGCCTTGTTCGTTTTTATGTGAGACGTCAACCGCAAAGAATACGGCACAACACTCGTGTCTCTGCATCTCTTCAAAAAAGCAAGGTCATTCAGCAGTTTACATCTTTTTAAACGCAGTGCTTCTAACTTCTTGATGTTTCCGTGGATTTCCTGCCCATACAGGTTGGTTGAATGTAAGCGTAGGCTTCCGCGGCCGTTGTCTTCTTCAATAAAATTCTTCAGGGTATCAGACCGCATCGTCATAATTTTAAATTGCGCCAACGTTTCGGCCAGCGTTGCAGCTAGCCTTCATCAGGGCCTTACGATTAACTGCTAAATGAACACACTTGGATTCCTTAAATAGCTGCACGAGAAAACCGTGTCGTTACTTGATTGGCTGTACTAGGAGGAGGAGGAGGGGTGAAAGGTATGCTTTATTGGTGTTTCCTTTATTATCTGTTATTGGCTGAAATAGCTGTATTCTATTGGTCTTTATATTAATCCACCCCATTGGAGGAGACGGACGAATAGCGAACAGGTGATGGCTGTGACGTCATACTGTTTCCATGCTGTCCAGAAGCCGGCTGCGGCGTGCCATTGCTTTGTGTGCTCGCGACCACTACTGTGGCTCTCCGCGTGTCCGCGTGGGCCGCCACGGCACTGCCGCCGCTCCGTAGCCCTGCTATTGCAGGCAGCCAAGACCTCGGAAGCTTGTACCCGTCCTCTCTATTCATGTTGGCGGGTCTTTTGGCTATTTCTATCGCCTCTCTAATCTTTCTTTTGAAAGTGAGAGGCTGTTTCGCCAGGACGCGGGCTTCTTGAAAAAATATTGGTTTCCCGCACTCGTCCCGGTGTTCCGCCACTGCTGACTTAGTGTGTTGTTTCAGGCGGATATATCTTTCATGTTCCGAGAGCCTAGTGCTGATCGGACGTCCCGTCTCACCTATGTAAACTAATCCACACGCACAACCAATTTCATACACGCCAGCTGTGTGTAGTTTGTCAACTGCATCCTTGGTAGAACCGAGCATGTCTGATATTTTGTTTCTGCTTCGGAAAATTGGTTTGATGTCGGCTTTTCGTAGAATTTTGCCAATACGTTCGGTGACCCCTTGTACATATGGTAACACAGCAATGCTCTGTGCCTCCTTCTCCTCTTCCCTATTAGTCTTCTCCCTTGTCGACATGGTGCTGTCTATCATCTGCTTCCCATAGCCATTAGTTCCGAAGATGGACCTGAGGTGTTCAAGTTCTGTCTTAAGATGTTCTTCGTCGCTTATCCTGTACGCTCTCTTCGTTAGCGTGTGCAGGGCGGACTTCTTCTGCGTGGGGTGATGGTGGGAGGAGGCGTGAAGGTACCTGTCCGTATTGGTTGGTTTCCTGTACACTTTGTGGCCAAGTTTACCATCAGGTTTTCGATAAACTTCCACGTCGAGAAAAGGCAGCACCCCATTCTTCTCTGTTTCCATTGTAAACTGGATTTTTCTATGCTGTTGGTTAAGGTGCTTGTGGAAGTTCTGTAACTCCTCTTCTCCGTGGGGCCAGATGACGAAAGTATCATCGACATAGCGAAGCCAACAATTTGGACGTAATGGTGCGGACTGGAGGGCTGTTTCCTCAAATGCCTCCATGAAAATTTCTGCTGCGATAGGCGATAGGGGTGAGCCCATAGCTACACCGTCAGTTTGTTCATAAAATTGACCTCTCCACCTGAAATAGGTGGTCGTCAGACAGTGGCGCACAAGCTCACATACATCAGGTGCCACGCGTTCTTCTAGGATGTTCACAGTATCTGACACTGGGACATTCGTGAATAGGGATTTGACGTCGAAGCTAACCATCAGATCTTGGTCCGTAACACGCATTTCCTTTAGGAGAGACACGAAGTGAGTGGAATCCTTAACGTAGGACTCGGTTTGATGCACTAGGTGTCGGAGCCTAGGTGCCAGTTCTTTCGCTAGGTAGTAGGTCGGCGAATTTATACTGTTTACTATGGGCCTTAAGGGGAAGTCGGTTTTGTGTACCTTCGGTACACCATATATCCTTGGTGCCTGTGTCACTTGTGGGATGAATCTTCTGGCCTTGTCGAAATTGATTCTAGAGTGCTTGAGCAGTGCCTGCGTCGTTTTGATTACCTTGGCCGTCGGATCTCCCTGAAGTTTCTTGTAGATAGGTTCTGCGAGAATATCTTCCATTCGTTTGTTGTAATCAGTCGTGTCCAAGACTACAGTGGCGTTGCCCTTATCTGCCTGTACCACTACTAAGTGGGGGTTGTCCCTGAGTTCCTTAATGGCATGATATTCCTCAGCGTTGATGTTTTGCTTCGGTGGCTTTGCTTTATTCAGAACTCTGACCGTTTCCTGCCGGATCTTCTCCGCCTCGGCCTGTGGCAGATGACGTACCGAAGCCTCTACGGATTCTATAATATCTTCTTTTGGAACTCGCTTAGGTGCGACTGCGAAATTCATCCCCTTGGCCAGGATTGCTGTGGTTGCTTCGCTCAAGGTGTGGCTGGAGAGGTTGACCACTGTCCGTCGCCTGTCCAGCGTCAATGTTTCGTCCGTGGCTTTCTGTTGTAGTTTGTCGTACTTTCTCATCTGGCGGTTAGTAATACTATTGCTGGTCCTTGATGCTTGCTGAAAGGTTAACCTGTCGACTTTATCCCAGTCTTCCATCTGAAGTTTTCCGGCCAGAAATAGGTGCAGATCACACAAATTCCTGTTGTGAGCATCGAGACTTATGCGGATGTGGCGAATCCTTTCCCGTAGCAATGCTTTACTGGCGTTAACACAGATATTCCTCGCCTTGTTCGTTTTTATGTGAGACGTCAACCGCAAAGAATACGGCACAACACTCGTGTCTCTGCATCTCTTCAAAAAAGCAAGGTCATTCAGCAGTTTACATCTTTTTAAACGCAGTGCTTCTAACTTCTTGATGTTTCCGTGGATTTCCTGCCCATACAGGTTGGTTAAATGTAAGCGTAGGCTTCCGCGGCCGTTGTCTTCTTCAATAAAATTCTTCAGGGTATCAGACCGCATCGTCATAATTTTAAATTGCGCCAACGTTTCGGCCAGCGTTGCAGCTAGCCTTCATCAGGGCCTTACGATTAACTGCTAAATGAACACACTTGGATTCCTTAAATAGCTGCACGAGAAAACCGTGTCGTTACTTGATTGGCTGTACTAGGAGGAGGAGGAGGGGTGAAAGGTATGCTTTATTGGTGTTTCCTTTATTATCTGTTATTGGCTGAAATAGCTGTATTCTATTGGTCTTTATATTAATCCACCCCATTGGAGGAGACGGACGAATAGCGAACAGGTGATGGCTGTGACGTCATACTGTTTCCATGCTGTCCAGAAGCCGGCTGCGGCGTGCCATTGCTTTGTGTGCTCGCGACCACTACTGTGGCTCTCCGCGTGTCCGCGTGGGCCGCCACGGCACTGCCGCCGCTCCGTAGCCCTGCTATTGCAGGCAGCCAAGACCTCGGAAGCTTGTACCCGTCCTCTCTATTCATGTTGGCGGGTCTTTTGGCTATTTCTATCGCCTCTCTAATCTTTCTTTTGAAAGTGAGAGGCTGTTTCGCCAGGACGCGGGCTTCTTGAAAAAATATTGGTTTCCCGCACTCGTCCCGGTGTTCCGCCACTGCTGACTTAGTGTGTTGTTTCAGGCGGATATATCTTTCATGTTCCGAGAGCCTAGTGCTGATCGGACGTCCCGTCTCACCTATGTAAACTAATCCACACGCACAACCAATTTCATACACGCCAGCTGTGTGTAGTTTGTCAACTGCATCCTTGGTAGAACCGAGCATGTCTGATATTTTGTTTCTGCTTCGGAAAATTGGTTTGATGTCGGCTTTTCGTAGAATTTTGCCAATACGTTCGGTGACCCCTTGTACATATGGTAACACAGCAATGCTCTGTGCCTCCTTCTCCTCTTCCCTATTAGTCTTCTCCCTTGTCGACATGGTGCTGTCTATCATCTGCTTCCCATAGCCATTAGTTCCGAAGATGGACCTGAGGTGTTCAAGTTCTGTCTTAAGATGTTCTTCGTCGCTTATCCTGTACGCTCTCTTCGTTAGCGTGTGCAGGGCGGACTTCTTCTGCGTGGGGTGATGGTGGGAGGAGGCGTGAAGGTACCTGTCCGTATTGGTTGGTTTCCTGTACACTTTGTGGCCAAGTTTACCATCAGGTTTTCGATAAACTTCCACGTCGAGAAAAGGCAGCACCCCATTCTTCTCTGTTTCCATTGTAAACTGGATTTTTCTATGCTGTTGGTTAAGGTGCTTGTGGAAGTTCTGTAACTCCTCTTCTCCGTGGGGCCAGATGACGAAAGTATCATCGACATAGCGAAGCCAACAATTTGGACGTAATGGTGCGGACTGGAGGGCTGTTTCCTCAAATGCCTCCATGAAAATTTCTGCTGCGATAGGCGATAGGGGTGAGCCCATAGCTACACCGTCAGTTTGTTCATAAAATTGACCTCTCCACCTGAAATAGGTGGTCGTCAGACAGTGGCGCACAAGCTCACATACATCAGGTGCCACGCGTTCTTCTAGGATGTTCACAGTATCTGACACTGGGACATTCGTGAATAGGGATTTGACGTCGAAGCTAACCATCAGATCTTGGTCCGTAACACGCATTTCCTTTAGGAGAGACACGAAGTGAGTGGAATCCTTAACGTAGGACTCGGTTTGATGCACTAGGTGTCGGAGCCTAGGTGCCAGTTCTTTCGCTAGGTAGTAGGTCGGCGAATTTATACTGTTTACTATGGGCCTTAAGGGGAAGTCGGTTTTGTGTACCTTCGGTACACCATATATCCTTGGTGCCTGTGTCACTTGTGGGATGAATCTTCTGGCCTTGTCGAAATTGATTCTAGAGTGCTTGAGCAGTGCCTGCGTCGTTTTGATTACCTTGGCCGTCGGATCTCCCTGAAGTTTCTTGTAGATAGGTTCTGCGAGAATATCTTCCATTCGTTTGTTGTAATCAGTCGTGTCCAAGACTACAGTGGCGTTGCCCTTATCTGCCTGTACCACTACTAAGTGGGGGTTGTCCCTGAGTTCCTTAATGGCATGATATTCCTCAGCGTTGATGTTTTGCTTCGGTGGCTTTGCTTTATTCAGAACTCTGACCGTTTCCTGCCGGATCTTCTCCGCCTCGGCCTGTGGCAGATGACGTACCGAAGCCTCTACGGATTCTATAATATCTTCTTTTGGAACTCGCTTAGGTGCGACTGCGAAATTCATCCCCTTGGCCAGGATTGCTGTGGTTGCTTCGCTCAAGGTGTGGCTGGAGAGGTTGACCACTGTCCGTCGCCTGTCCAGCGTCAATGTTTCGTCCGTGGCTTTCTGTTGTAGTTTGTCGTACTTTCTCATCTGGCGGTTAGTAATACTATTGCTGGTCCTTGATGCTTGCTGAAAGGTTAACCTGTCGACTTTATCCCAGTCTTCCATCTGAAGTTTTCCGGCCAGAAATAGGTGCAGATCACACAAATTCCTGTTGTGAGCATCGAGACTTATGCGGATGTGGCGAATCCTTTCCCGTAGCAATGCTTTACTGGCGTTAACACAGATATTCCTCGCCTTGTTCGTTTTTATGTGAGACGTCAACCGCAAAGAATACGGCACAACACTCGTGTCTCTGCATCTCTTCAAAAAAGCAAGGTCATTCAGCAGTTTACATCTTTTTAAACGCAGTGCTTCTAACTTCTTGATGTTTCCGTGGATTTCCTGCCCATACAGGTTGGTTAAATGTAAGCGTAGGCTTCCGCGGCCGTTGTCTTCTTCAATAAAATTCTTCAGGGTATCAGACCGCATCGTCATAATTTTAAATTGCGCCAACGTTTCGGCCAGCGTTGCAGCTAGCCTTCATCAGGGCCTTACGATTAACTGCTAAATGAACACACTTGGATTCCTTAAATAGCTGCACGAGAAAACCGTGTCGTTACTTGATTGGCTGTACTAGGAGGAGGAGGAGGGGTGAAAGGTATGCTTTATTGGTGTTTCCTTTATTATCTGTTATTGGCTGAAATAGCTGTATTCTATTGGTCTTTATATTAATCCACCCCATTGGAGGAGACGGACGAATAGCGAACAGGTGATGGCTGTGACGTCATACTGTTTCCATGCTGTCCAGAAGCCGGCTGCGGCGTGCCATTGCTTTGTGTGCTCGCGACCACTACTGTGGCTCTCCGCGTGTCCGCGTGGGCCGCCACGGCACTGCCGCCGCTCCGTAGCCCTGCTATTGCAGGCAGCCAAGACCTCGGAAGCTTGTACCCGTCCTCTCTATTCATGTTGGCGGGTCTTTTGGCTATTTCTATCGCCTCTCTAATCTTTCTTTTGAAAGTGAGAGGCTGTTTCGCCAGGACGCGGGCTTCTTGAAAAAATATTGGTTTCCCGCACTCGTCCCGGTGTTCCGCCACTGCTGACTTAGTGTGTTGTTTCAGGCGGATATATCTTTCATGTTCCGAGAGCCTAGTGCTGATCGGACGTCCCGTCTCACCTATGTAAACTAATCCACACGCACAACCAATTTCATACACGCCAGCTGTGTGTAGTTTGTCAACTGCATCCTTGGTAGAACCGAGCATGTCTGATATTTTGTTTCTGCTTCGGAAAATTGGTTTGATGTCGGCTTTTCGTAGAATTTTGCCAATACGTTCGGTGATCCCTTGTACATATGGTAACACAGCAATGCTCTGTGCCTCCTTCTCCTCTTCCCTATTAGTCTTCTCCCTTGTCGACATGGTGCTGTCTATCATCTGCTTCCCATAGCCATTAGTTCCGAAGATGGACCTGAGGTGTTCAAGTTCTGTCTTAAGATGTTCTTCGTCGCTTATCCTGTACGCTCTCTTCGTTAGCGTGTGCAGGGCGGACTTCTTCTGCGTGGGGTGATGGTGGGAGGAGGCGTGAAGGTACCTGTCCGTATTGGTTGGTTTCCTGTACACTTTGTGGCCAAGTTTACCATCAGGTTTTCGATAAACTTCCACGTCGAGAAAAGGCAGCACCCCATTCTTCTCTGTTTCCATTGTAAACTGGATTTTTCTATGCTGTTGGTTAAGGTGCTTGTGGAAGTTCTGTAACTCCTCTTCTCCGTGGGGCCAGATGACGAAAGTATCATCGACATAGCGAAGCCAACAATTTGGACGTAATGGTGCGGACTGGAGGGCTGTTTCCTCAAATGCCTCCATGAAAATTTCTGCTGCGATAGGCGATAGGGGTGAGCCCATAGCTACACCGTCAGTTTGTTCATAAAATTGACCTCTCCACCTGAAATAGGTGGTCGTCAGACAGTGGCGCACAAGCTCACATACATCAGGTGCCACGCGTTCTTCTAGGATGTTCACAGTATCTGACACTGGGACATTCGTGAATAGGGATTTGGCGTCGAAGCTAACCATCAGATCTTGGTCCGTAACACGCATTTCCTTTAGGAGAGACACGAAGTGAGTGGAATCCTTAACGTAGGACTCGGTTTGATGCACTAGGTGTCGGAGCCTAGGTGCCAGTTCTTTCGCTAGGTAGTAGGTCGGCGAATTTATACTGTTTACTATGGGCCTTAAGGGGAAGTCGGTTTTGTGTACCTTCGGTACACCATATATCCTTGGTGCCTGTGTCACTTGTGGGATGAATCTTCTGGCCTTGTCGAAATTGATTCTAGAGTGCTTGAGCAGTGCCTGCGTCGTTTTGATTACCTTGGCCGTCGGATCTCCCTGAAGTTTCTTGTAGATAGGTTCTGCGAGAATATCTTCCATTCGTTTGTTGTAATCAGTCGTGTCCAAGACTACAGTGGCGTTGCCCTTATCTGCCTGTACCACTACTAAGTGGGGGTTGTCCCTGAGTTCCTTAATGGCATGATATTCCTCAGCGTTGATGTTTTGCTTCGGTGGCTTTGCTTTATTCAGAACTCTGACCGTTTCCTGCCGGATCTTCTCCGCCTCGGCCTGTGGCAGATGACGTACCGAAGCCTCTACGGATTCTATAATATCTTCTTTTGGAACTCGCTTAGGTGCGACTGCGAAATTCATCCCCTTGGCCAGGATTGCTGTGGTTGCTTCGCTCAAGGTGTGGCTGGAGAGGTTGACCACTGTCCGTCGCCTGTCCAGCGTCAATGTTTCGTCCGTGGCTTTCTGTTGTAGTTTGTCGTACTTTCTCATCTGGCGGTTAGTAATACTATTGCTGGTCCTTGATGCTTGCTGAAAGGTTAACCTGTCGACTTTATCCCAGTCTTCCATCTGAAGTTTTCCGGCCAGAAATAGGTGCAGATCACACAAATTCCTGTTGTGAGCATCGAGACTTATGCGGATGTGGCGAATCCTTTCCCGTAGCAATGCTTTACTGGCGTTAACACAGATATTCCTCGCCTTGTTCGTTTTTATGTGAGACGTCAACCGCAAAGAATACGGCACAACACTCGTGTCTCTGCATCTCTTCAAAAAAGCAAGGTCATTCAGCAGTTTACATCTTTTTAAACGCAGTGCTTCTAACTTCTTGATGTTTCCGTGGATTTCCTGCCCATACAGGTTGGTTAAATGTAAGCGTAGGCTTCCGCGGCCGTTGTCTTCTTCAATAAAATTCTTCAGGGTATCAGACCGCATCGTCATAATTTTAAATTGCGCCAACGTTTCGGCCAGCGTTGCAGCTAGCCTTCATCAGGGCCTTACGATTAACTGCTAAATGAACACACTTGGATTCCTTAAATAGCTGCACGAGAAAACCGTGTCGTTACTTGATTGGCTGTACTAGGAGGAGGAGGAGGGGTGAAAGGTATGCTTTATTGGTGTTTCCTTTATTATCTGTTATTGGCTGAAATAGCTGTATTCTATTGGTCTTTATATTAATCCACCCCATTGGAGGAGACGGACGAATAGCGAACGGGTGATGGCTGTGACGTCATACTGTTTCCATGCTGTCCAGAAGCCGGCTGCGGCGTGCCATTGCTTTGTGTGCTCGCGACCACTACTGTGGCTCTCCGCGTGTCCGCGTGGGCCGCCACGGCACTGCCGCCGCTCCGTAGCCCTGCTATTGCAGGCAGCCAAGACCTCGGAAGCTTGTACCCGTCCTCTCTATTCATGTTGGCGGGTCTTTTGGCTATTTCTATCGCCTCTCTAATCTTTCTTTTGAAAGTGAGAGGCTGTTTCGCCAGGACGCGGGCTTCTTGAAAAAATATTGGTTTCCCGCACTCGTCCCGGTGTTCCGCCACTGCTGACTTAGTGTGTTGTTTCAGGCGGATATATCTTTCATGTTCCGAGAGCCTAGTGCTGATCGGACGTCCCGTCTCACCTATGTAAACTAATCCACACGCACAACCAATTTCATACACGCCAGCTGTGTGTAGTTTGTCAACTGCATCCTTGGTAGAACCGAGCATGTCTGATATTTTGTTTCTGCTTCGGAAAATTGGTTTGATGTCGGCTTTTCGTAGAATTTTGCCAATACGTTCGGTGACCCCTTGTACATATGGTAACACAGCAATGCTCTGTGCCTCCTTCTCCTCTTCCCTATTAGTCTTCTCCCTTGTCGACATGGTGCTGTCTATCATCTGCTTCCCATAGCCATTAGTTCCGAAGATGGACCTGAGGTGTTCAAGTTCTGTCTTAAGATGTTCTTCGTCGCTTATCCTGTACGCTCTCTTCGTTAGCGTGTGCAGGGCGGACTTCTTCTGCGTGGGGTGATGGTGGGAGGAGGCGTGAAGGTACCTGTCCGTATTGGTTGGTTTCCTGTACACTTTGTGGCCAAGTTTACCATCAGGTTTTCGATAAACTTCCACGTCGAGAAAAGGCAGCACCCCATTCTTCTCTGTTTCCATTGTAAACTGGATTTTTCTATGCTGTTGGTTAAGGTGCTTGTGGAAGTTCTGTAACTCCTCTTCTCCGTGGGGCCAGATGACGAAAGTATCATCGACATAGCGAAGCCAACAATTTGGACGTAATGGTGCGGACTGGAGGGCTGTTTCCTCAAATGCCTCCATGAAAATTTCTGCTGCGATAGGCGATAGGGGTGAGCCCATAGCTACACCGTCAGTTTGTTCATAAAATTGACCTCTCCACCTGAAATAGGTGGTCGTCAGACAGTGGCGCACAAGCTCACATACATCAGGTGCCACGCGTTCTTCTAGGATGTTCACAGTATCTGACACTGGGACATTCGTGAATAGGGATTTGGCGTCGAAGCTAACCATCAGATCTTGGTCCGTAACACGCATTTCCTTTAGGAGAGACACGAAGTGAGTGGAATCCTTAACGTAGGACTCGGTTTGATGCACTAGGTGTCGGAGCCTAGGTGCCAGTTCTTTCGCTAGGTAGTAGGTCGGCGAATTTATACTGTTTACTATGGGCCTTAAGGGGAAGTCGGTTTTGTGTACCTTCGGTACACCATATATCCTTGGTGCCTGTGTCACTTGTGGGATGAATCTTCTGGCCTTGTCGAAATTGATTCTAGAGTGCTTGAGCAGTGCCTGCGTCGTTTTGATTACCTTGGCCGTCGGATCTCCCTGAAGTTTCTTGTAGATAGGTTCTGCGAGAATATCTTCCATTCGTTTGTTGTAATCAGTCGTGTCCAAGACTACAGTGGCGTTGCCCTTATCTGCCTGTACCACTACTAAGTGGGGGTTGTCCCTGAGTTCCTTAATGGCATGATATTCCTCAGCGTTGATGTTTTGCTTCGGTGGCTTTGCTTTATTCAGAACTCTGACCGTTTCCTGCCGGATCTTCTCCGCCTCGGCCTGTGGCAGATGACGTACCGAAGCCTCTACGGATTCTATAATATCTTCTTTTGGAACTCGCTTAGGTGCGACTGCGAAATTCATCCCCTTGGCCAGGATTGCTGTGGTTGCTTCGCTCAAGGTGTGGCTGGAGAGGTTGACCACTGTCCGTCGCCTGTCCAGCGTCAATGTTTCGTCCGTGGCTTTCTGTTGTAGTTTGTCGTACTTTCTCATCTGGCGGTTAGTAATACTATTGCTGGTCCTTGATGCTTGCTGAAAGGTTAACCTGTCGACTTTATCCCAGTCTTCCATCTGAAGTTTTCCGGCCAGAAATAGGTGCAGATCACACAAATTCCTGTTGTGAGCATCGAGACTTATGCGGATGTGGCGAATCCTTTCCCGTAGCAATGCTTTACTGGCGTTAACACAGATATTCCTCGCCTTGTTCGTTTTTATGTGAGACGTCAACCGCAAAGAATACGGCACAACACTCGTGTCTCTGCATCTCTTCAAAAAAGCAAGGTCATTCAGCAGTTTACATCTTTTTAAACGCAGTGCTTCTAACTTCTTGATGTTTCCGTGGATTTCCTGCCCATACAGGTTGGTTAAATGTAAGCGTAGGCTTCCGCGGCCGTTGTCTTCTTCAATAAAATTCTTCAGGGTATCAGACCGCATCGTCATAATTTTAAATTGCGCCAACGTTTCGGCCAGCGTTGCAGCTAGCCTTCATCAGGGCCTTACGATTAACTGCTAAATGAACACACTTGGATTCCTTAAATAGCTGCACGAGAAAACCGTGTCGTTACTTGATTGGCTGTACTAGGAGGAGGAGGAGGGGTGAAAGGTATGCTTTATTGGTGTTTCCTTTATTATCTGTTATTGGCTGAAATAGCTGTATTCTATTGGTCTTTATATTAATCCACCCCATTGGAGGAGACGGACGAATAGCGAACAGGTGATGGCTGTGACGTCATACTGTTTCCATGCTGTCCAGAAGCCGGCTGCGGCGTGCCATTGCTTTGTGTGCTCGCGACCACTACTGTGGCTCTCCGCGTGTCCGCGTGGGCCGCCACGGCACTGCCGCCGCTCCGTAGCCCTGCTATTGCAGGCAGCCAAGACCTCGGAAGCTTGTACCCGTCCTCTCTATTCATGTTGGCGGGTCTTTTGGCTATTTCTATCGCCTCTCTAATCTTTCTTTTGAAAGTGAGAGGCTGTTTCGCCAGGACGCGGGCTTCTTGAAAAAATATTGGTTTCCCGCACTCGTCCCGGTGTTCCGCCACTGCTGACTTAGTGTGTTGTTTCAGGCGGATATATCTTTCATGTTCCGAGAGCCTAGTGCTGATCGGACGTCCCGTCTCACCTATGTAAACTAATCCACACGCACAACCAATTTCATACACGCCAGCTGTGTGTAGTTTGTCAACTGCATCCTTGGTAGAACCGAGCATGTCTGATATTTTGTTTCTGCTTCGGAAAATTGGTTTGATGTCGGCTTTTCGTAGAATTTTGCCAATACGTTCGGTGACCCCTTGTACATATGGTAACACAGCAATGCTCTGTGCCTCCTTCTCCTCTTCCCTATTAGTCTTCTCCCTTGTCGACATGGTGCTGTCTATCATCTGCTTCCCATAGCCATTAGTTCCGAAGATGGACCTGAGGTGTTCAAGTTCTGTCTTAAGATGTTCTTCGTCGCTTATCCTGTACGCTCTCTTCGTTAGCGTGTGCAGGGCGGACTTCTTCTGCGTGGGGTGATGGTGGGAGGAGGCGTGAAGGTACCTGTCCGTATTGGTTGGTTTCCTGTACACTTTGTGGCCAAGTTTACCATCAGGTTTTCGATAAACTTCCACGTCGAGAAAAGGCAGCACCCCATTCTTCTCTGTTTCCATTGTAAACTGGATTTTTCTATGCTGTTGGTTAAGGTGCTTGTGGAAGTTCTGTAACTCCTCTTCTCCGTGGGGCCAGATGACGAAAGTATCATCGACATAGCGAAGCCAACAATTTGGACGTAATGGTGCGGACTGGAGGGCTGTTTCCTCAAATGCCTCCATGAAAATTTCTGCTGCGATAGGCGATAGGGGTGAGCCCATAGCTACACCGTCAGTTTGTTCATAAAATTGACCTCTCCACCTGAAATAGGTGGTCGTCAGACAGTGGCGCACAAGCTCACATACATCAGGTGCCACGCGTTCTTCTAGGATGTTCACAGTATCTGACACTGGGACATTCGTGAATAGGGATTTGACGTCGAAGCTAACCATCAGATCTTGGTCCGTAACACGCATTTCCTTTAGGAGAGACACGAAGTGAGTGGAATCCTTAACGTAGGACTCGGTTTGATGCACTAGGTGTCGGAGCCTAGGTGCCAGTTCTTTCGCTAGGTAGTAGGTCGGCGAATTTATACTGTTTACTATGGGCCTTAAGGGGAAGTCGGTTTTGTGTACCTTCGGTACACCATATATCCTTGGTGCCTGTGTCACTTGTGGGATGAATCTTCTGGCCTTGTCGAAATTGATTCTAGAGTGCTTGAGCAGTGCCTGCGTCGTTTTGATTACCTTGGCCGTCGGATCTCCCTGAAGTTTCTTGTAGATAGGTTCTGCGAGAATATCTTCCATTCGTTTGTTGTAATCAGTCGTGTCCAAGACTACAGTGGCGTTGCCCTTATCTGCCTGTACCACTACTAAGTGGGGGTTGTCCCTGAGTTCCTTAATGGCATGATATTCCTCAGCGTTGATGTTCTGCTTCGGTGGCTTTGCTTTATTCAGAACTCTGACCGTTTCCTGCCGGATCTTCTCCGCCTCGGCCTGTGGCAGATGACGTACCGAAGCCTCTACGGATTCTATAATATCTTCTTTTGGAACTCGCTTAGGTGCGACTGCGAAATTCATCCCCTTGGCCAGGATTGCTGTGGTTGCTTCGCTCAAGGTGTGGCTGGAGAGGTTGACCACTGTCCGTCGCCTGTCCAGCGTCAATGTTTCGTCCGTGGCTTTCTGTTGTAGTTTGTCGTACTTTCTCATCTGGCGGTTAGTAATACTATTGCTGGTCCTTGATGCTTGCTGAAAGGTTAACCTGTCGACTTTATCCCAGTCTTCCATCTGAAGTTTTCCGGCCAGAAATAGGTGCAGATCACACAAATTCCTGTTGTGAGCATCGAGACTTATGCGGATGTGGCGAATCCTTTCCCGTAGCAATGCTTTACTGGCGTTAACACAGATATTCCTCGCCTTGTTCGTTTTTATGTGAGACGTCAACCGCAAAGAATACGGCACAACACTCGTGTCTCTGCATCTCTTCAAAAAAGCAAGGTCATTCAGCAGTTTACATCTTTTTAAACGCAGTGCTTCTAACTTCTTGATGTTTCCGTGGATTTCCTGCCCATACAGGTTGGTTAAATGTAAGCGTAGGCTTCCGCGGCCGTTGTCTTCTTCAATAAAATTCTTCAGGGTATCAGACCGCATCGTCATAATTTTAAATTGCGCCAACGTTTCGGCCAGCGTTGCAGCTAGCCTTCATCAGGGCCTTACGATTAACTGCTAAATGAACACACTTGGATTCCTTAAATAGCTGCACGAGAAAACCGTGTCGTTACTTGATTGGCTGTACTAGGAGGAGGAGGAGGGGTGAAAGGTATGCTTTATTGGTGTTTCCTTTATTATCTGTTATTGGCTGAAATAGCTGTATTCTATTGGTCTTTATATTAATCCACCCCATTGGAGGAGACGGACGAATAGCGAACAGGTGATGGCTGTGACGTCATACTGTTTCCATGCTGTCCAGAAGCCGGCTGCGGCGTGCCATTGCTTTGTGTGCTCGCGACCACTACTGTGGCTCTCCGCGTGTCCGCGTGGGCCGCCACGGCACTGCCGCCGCTCCGTAGCCCTGCTATTGCAGGCAGCCAAGACCTCGGAAGCTTGTACCCGTCCTCTCTATTCATGTTGGCGGGTCTTTTGGCTATTTCTATCGCCTCTCTAATCTTTCTTTTGAAAGTGAGAGGCTGTTTCGCCAGGACGCGGGCTTCTTGAAAAAATATTGGTTTCCCGCACTCGTCCCGGTGTTCCGCCACTGCTGACTTAGTGTGTTGTTTCAGGCGGATATATCTTTCATGTTCCGAGAGCCTAGTGCTGATCGGACGTCCCGTCTCACCTATGTAAACTAATCCACACGCACAACCAATTTCATACACGCCAGCTGTGTGTAGTTTGTCAACTGCATCCTTGGTAGAACCGAGCATGTCTGATATTTTGTTTCTGCTTCGGAAAATTGGTTTGATGTCGGCTTTTCGTAGAATTTTGCCAATACGTTCGGTGACCCCTTGTACATATGGTAACACAGCAATGCTCTGTGCCTCCTTCTCCTCTTCCCTATTAGTCTTCTCCCTTGTCGACATGGTGCTGTCTATCATCTGCTTCCCATAGCCATTAGTTCCGAAGATGGACCTGAGGTGTTCAAGTTCTGTCTTAAGATGTTCTTCGTCGCTTATCCTGTACGCTCTCTTCGTTAGCGTGTGCAGGGCGGACTTCTTCTGCGTGGGGTGATGGTGGGAGGAGGCGTGAAGGTACCTGTCCGTATTGGTTGGTTTCCTGTACACTTTGTGGCCAAGTTTACCATCAGGTTTTCGATAAACTTCCACGTCGAGAAAAGGCAGCACCCCATTCTTCTCTGTTTCCATTGTAAACTGGATTTTTCTATGCTGTTGGTTAAGGTGCTTGTGGAAGTTCTGTAACTCCTCTTCTCCGTGGGGCCAGATGACGAAAGTATCATCGACATAGCGAAGCCAACAATTTGGACGTAATGGTGCGGACTGGAGGGCTGTTTCCTCAAATGCCTCCATGAAAATTTCTGCTGCGATAGGCGATAGGGGTGAGCCCATAGCTACACCGTCAGTTTGTTCATAAAATTGACCTCTCCACCTGAAATAGGTGGTCGTCAGACAGTGGCGCACAAGCTCACATACATCAGGTGCCACGCGTTCTTCTAGGATGTTCACAGTATCCAGAATCTGTACAGAAAACTGAAGTAGAATCAAGATAAACATCATTTCCGCCCTTTTTATTGGTCATGAAAACCACACACTGCATATTGTTCCACCATACAGCGAGACCTACAGAGGTGGTGGTCTAGATTGCTATGCACAACGGTATCTCTAATACGCAGTAGCACGTCCTCTTGCAATGATGCATGCCTGTATTCATCGTGGCATACTATCCACAAGTTCATCAAGGCACTGTTGGTCCAGATTGTCCCACTCCTCAACAGCGATTCGGCGTAGATCCCTCAGAGTGGTTGGTGGGTCACGTCGCACATTAACAGCCCTTTTCAATCTGTCCCAGCCATGTTCGATAGGGCTTATGTCTGGAGAACATGCTGACCGTGAGATACAGGAGGATTCCAGTTACATTACATTATAGTCAGGCAGAGGTTCCGAAATCAGGTATTGGATTGTAAGGCATACCCAGGAGCAGTTATAGACTCAGCTCAAAATATAATAGTGGTGAAGAGTAGACTGAAGTTTGAAACATTAGTCAGGAAGAAACAATACGCAAAAAAGTGGAATACGTAAGTACTAAGTAATGGAGAGGCAAGCTTAAATGTCTCTGATACTGCAATATAGCGCATTAGCCAGTTCAGTAGAATAAGAAGGACACTTCTATAAAGGGCGATCAGAGAGAAACGGTCCAGTAAACGAAGTTCTAAAATGCATACCTTATGAGCTATGAGCACTTTTTCACGTTCGATACTGTGGAACGAGCACTAAATAGTTTACTTCTCACTCTTTTTGACGCGTCAGTCCTTTTGTATTTTGTTCTTTGTACCTTACGAATATGTCTATAGTAGTGGAAAAGGCCAGTTACTCGTTGCTGATAGCAAAATTTAATCATCCTCCTCTCGACCGTCATTTCAGCATCGTCAGAGTTCTGAGGTGCAGCGATCATGGTTCATTAAGTTACTTCCTCAGTCTGCACATATACCTGCAAATCCATCGCTATCCTCCGGTGGAAATGATGAAAGTAACTGTGACTGTTCACATGTATGAGCTACGCGTGGGCATAATCGAGGCATTTCGAGCCGTGGAACAGAGAATAATTTTAGGAACTGGAAAATATATTTTAGAAAATGCTGCTTGTTCGAGATATAGGCACAGAAGCTCAGGATGACTCACGAGAAATATGCACAGACAGTCCAGTTACACTGGATTCCATGAAAAATTACAGCAATCTTAGATAAATAAGGGCATAAATGAGAACTGCGCATGGGGAAGTGGGACAATCCGGAACCAACACCAGCAATTGTCAGAAGCGAACAGCAGTCGGTGCCAGAAAATAACAGAATCACTTCATTATAAGACAGCAGGCATCAATAACACAGGACATTACCTACGTATTTTTCGAAACCTCTTTCGAACGGAAGAAATCAAGAGATAGATTTCACACTTCTGGAGATTGTTGTAAAGGATTATTTGCCCTTCAACAGCTGGCCGCGGTGGCCGTGCGGTTCTATGCGCTCCAGTCCGGAGCCGCGCTGTTGCTACGGTCGCAGGTTCGAATCCTGCCTCGGGCATGGGTGTATGTGATGCCCTTAAGTTAGTTAGGTTTAAGTAGTTCTAAGTTCTAGGGGACTGATGACCACAGCAGTTGAGTCCCATAGTACTCAGAGCCATCTGAACCATCTGAACCAGAGAATGCCAGCTCGGAGGACAATTTCCAATACGCTACTAAAACAACAGTACGCCATGATGAAAGAAATTGTAAGAGTCAAAATAAATTCTGCGGAAGCGGTTGTGCTGACAATTGATGGGTGGACCTCAACCACAAATGAGAGTTACTTGTTGGTGACAGCACACTACGTTAAAGACCTGGAGCTGGCATCTTCCCTCCTAGAGTGCTTTAAATACGACGAAAGGCACACGTCAGAAAAACTCTCCGAAGAACTGCGACATGTCACAAGGGAATGGGGCATTCAAGAAAAAGTCGTGTGTGTTGTTAGCGACAATGCTGCTAATATTGTGGCAGCTGTAAGACTCACAGCCTGGAAACACATCCCCTGCTTTGCGCACACACTCAATTTAATTGTTCAGAATGGGCTTCCGCACATTCAAACCATTCTGAATAAAGTAAAAAAAATTGTTCAATTTCTTAAAAGAAGTTCAAAGGCCTGCACGAAACTCAAAATGATGCAGGAACAGTTTAAAGAGCCTGTTCTGACACTAAGACAGGACACTGTTACAAGATAGAATTCAACCTATGATATGCTGCGAAGAACAATCGAGGTTAAGAATTCCCTAATGACAGTTATCACTCTGAATTATCCGGATCTTCCAAATCTGGCTGCAGAGGACATTGCGAGTGTAACACAGGCCTGTGACGTGTTGAAAGTTTTCAAACACTGCACCGAGGAAATGTCAAGTGAAAATATCACTGCTTCAAAAGGTATACTCCTTAGTCGCTCGTTGAAAAAATGGTGTTGCAGCTTTGTTAATAATGGCCGAAAAGCTAGCTAAAGACCTAAAATGACGGCTTCGAAATATACAGGGAAATTCCATTTTAGTAGAAGCAACTTCATTAATTCCCCGGTTCAAATTACAAGGTTTTTCTGGTAAAAATTCTGCTGAGAAGGTGAAATTAAACCTGATTAGGCACTGTGAGAAATTTGTGACGAACACATCCACTGCTACTGCAACAATCTCAGTCCCAACCACTGAATCTACTTCTAGTCTCTGGCTCGAATTTGACGAAGTGTTTTCCAGGCTGCAGAGTAGTCCACACCCGAGAGCTGCTGCAATGGTGGAAGTGGACAAATATTTACAAGAGCCCCTGCTACAGAGACAAGGCAATCGACTTCAGTGGTGGTCTGAACGGGTGTCAGTATACCCCTCGCTCTCTGAACTTGCAAAAATACGACTGTGTATTGTTGCAACCTCCACGCCGTGTGAAAGAGTGTTCTCGAAGGCAGGACACCTTATAATTGACAGAAGAAATCGCCTGACAGGAAAAAGTGGAACAAATCATGTTATCAAACGAAAATCTCTGAACATTCGCCAAATCCGTTGATGTTTATTCATAAATATATATGTATTTTTTAAATATAATTAGGACAATCCTTAAATTGACATTTAGTGTAACTATTTCAATAATGTGTACGAGATGAACAATCCAACATGAACGATTATCTTTCAAGCGTGGTTTCGACTCAAGCTTCAATTCCAGACTCAGAAGGTAAGCATTTTACTTTCATATTGGCTGTGCGTGCTCTCACAGACTTTCGTGTCCTACATGACACTTCAACCTTGAACCTTGACCCTAACTTCTTACCGGATGAGCAACCCGGCCACATCTAACGACACTGGTCAAAACACATCTAGACGTGGAATGTTTATCTACGCCGTACGCTCATGTCTATGTGAAACGGTTCTGTACTGTGCCACGTCGGTTGTAGTTCACTGACACTGTCAACGGGTTGCCAGAGTACAGACACACTTCTACAAATATGACTGGTGCCGCTTTTACTTTGACCAACGCTTGCCCTTAACAGGTAATTTTATATAGTCAAACTCCGCTGTCTACTATTTGTAGAACTTTTCCCTTACTTCGATTTCTGAGGCTAAAGTGTCAGTTTTTATGTAAGACTCTGATTTATGTAAGATTCTGAGCAAATCCTCACTTTGCTTTTGTTTCCATTCCATCACCTGGTAGCAAGGTGAACTGATGCGACGAAAATGACGTCAATAAAGTAACATCCTATGTTCTCCTACATTTTGAAATCACTAAAGGATTCTTTTACACATCAAAATGAGTAAATATATAGAATTTTGAAATTCGCCTGTACTTCGCCTCTCCATAAACTGATGTCAACAGCGTTAGCAGATTTTTGTGAATCGAGCTTACACACTCCATGGTTAGCGGCGCCATCTGGCAGTCGGCGCTTTCGTGTAGTAAAAACATACATACATATATACATTACATATGCGGCCAGTTCCCTGACGGCCGCAGTACAGCCACTTCCTGGTTCCTGCAGCGTTGCGAGTGACGGGCCATACCTACATCCGCACATGGGCTGAGTGACTGTCACGGTCTGTGCATTCCAACACAATAGTGGCATTACGAGCAGAGGACCTGTATGGCTGACGTTGCACATTGCGTATCCAGTACGACCTACTTTTGGCAAGTTCAGTGCTTGTTTTGTGACGGTACGCATAGGTACTCCCCACTGGTGTCTCAGTCTTGGGGAAAAAAAAGGATCGATACTGCAAATTTTGAGACGTGGTATGATAGAACATTATCTTTTTAGTAGTAAAGATGTTGTACTGTCACTTTTGAAATGCGCAGAAAAGCGTTAAAATACCGTCTGAAGAGGCCAGTTGCAGAAACAAACACCTGACCCCCCCCCCCCCCCCCCCCCCCCCCCGCTGCCACCCTAGAAGGTCACCACAGTATCGGAACCTGTTTTTTACAAATCAAGCACCAGCTGAGGTTAAAGCTGTACACCACTTAACAGATGCACTTCATGTCATTATTTTTGTCACGGTATATAAAATTTTTCAGTGTGTGCATGGCAACAAGAGCGATTCAGCTCAACAGATTATGGCGCTGTGTCATGCCTAGTGGCTGATACGTACCAATAAATATTACTACTTGTGTGTGTGAATGGAATTTTAAGCATAAAACGTATAATGCTATAGTTGACCTCTTTTATGCTACCTTTTTGTATTTTAGATCTGAAGAAGTCTCGTCAATGATCTGAAACTAGTAATCAGTAGAGGAGTTTTAGCGATCATGAAATACGACTTTTATCCACACATTTTAACATAACAGATCGCCCATCATTCCTTTAGAAAATGGGAAATAATAACGAAAAGAACTTTAACTTTTGCGCCCAAGGGCATATTTTGCACTGGGTTGACGCCACCTGCGACCGCTATTCTAATTCGGTCTAAATCTCATTTGGCAACCCAGAATGCCAGTTTGATGGCGCATTGTTGAATGTCTAGTTGCTTAGTTTCATTTTCATGGTTGATTTATAGACTAACCATTATTATTAGCAGTTTGTCACAGTTGAGCAAACGTGTTTGTTTTCAGGAAGATTTACTACAATGAGTCATAGAGACATGAACGAGGCGGAAATTTCCGCTTAATATCTAATAGACGAACAAGTATCCGAGTTACGGGATTTCGAGTCGAATTATATAGACATTGAAAAGAATACAAATAAAGAAGATACGGGGGGGGGGGGGGGGCAATGAAGAAACAATGCACACAGACAACACTCCCAAAATGCTACAAGTTCTGGTAGAGTGCATCCAGAAGCAGCTCCAAGAATATGTAAAAGTGGTTCTGCGAACTTGGCCCATAAACCTCAGCGAAGAAGTACACCTGGGAAAGAAGTATCTGAATCAATCAAAAAAATTTTCACTCCTGAAATGGTTAGGAAAATAACTGACGATACTATTGTATCATCTGAATGCAAAAAATTGATCTATTGTTAGCGATCCTGCACTATACGCTGTACAGTAACACATACTACAATATACTGTCCTACTTAACGCAATCTGTTACATTAGTTTGCTTTTAGGATCTAAGATGTACGTACTCACTTTGCATTTGACGATGTATTCGTTGTGACGCCTGATTTGAAACCAAAAATCTGCAGAAATCGAATGTTTGAAAATCAGAGTTACCTCCCCAAATAAGCAACAAAAAAAACTACCATTGGATCTTACAGCCGATACATTTGTCAGAAAATGGAACAAAAATACGTAGTTTTATTCGGTAAGTCGCAAAAAGAGACGTCCTAAGGGACTTTATAAGTATAGTGTTCATATAAGGTTTAGATGGGACCATTAGATTCCTGTGTTATAGCCTAAATACAGCATTCATGTACGGTTTAGATAGAACCATTAGATTTCGATGTTATAGCCAATAAGTCGTTAAAAGTGATGTCGCTATGAACGGCCTCGACTGAATGTATCCACAGGACGTGTGGCCTGTAATTGAAAAAGTGGCGTGCCAACGCGTCTCCTCGAGGCTTTCAGGCTTGCAGCGAAATGACCACGACGAGAAAAATTGAGGAATTGCAGCCAATATAAGAGGCCTTGCCAACGATGGCCCCAACCACGCGACATTCGCGAGCGGAACAGGAGTAGGCGGGTGACAGTGTGAGGAGAAATGTTGTTAAGAATAGATTCTGGGTTCGAACCCCAGTCCAACACAAAGCTTCACGTCACGGCATTTCAAATAAGTTACATGTGAAGAAGCAATATTTAACATCTCTCCTAGTTCCTCAACAAGGACGATAGATGCTGGGTAGGAATCCGCGTCCGTTAAAAATGTTTACGTTATGTAATTTATAGTTGATAGTTGCTAACTGATACTGTCTAAAATCGAGGTATATCACTCTCTGTACGCCTAGTCAGGAATGACTGTTAGTTTCCGTCAGTCACGAAATCTTTGCTTAGTCTACATGACCTGGATTTGAATCCATATGCAGAATGGGACGGTTCGTCGTGTCATTTGAAGTTCATAGATATTCTGAACTAGCTGCTCGTGAATAACTTAAGTTTTTAATGTCATTTTGCGTTAAATAATAAGTACGGTATGTTACTTTGAAGAAAAAATCATGAATATGACGAACTTACTACGTGCATTACCTATCCGACGTAACAATGAGAGTGGTAACATTTGAGGTATGTCATTTATTGTCATAAATGTGAGCTTACAAGCGTTAAGGACAGTTTATATGTGATAAGGGGTTCCCTGATATTAGTACTATCGTGGTATTACTTTACATCTTGAGTTACTGCGATACAGAGCAGTGTTTCGTAGTGGTGACTTGTTGGAACCATTTTCAACAGTCAAACGACTGTACTGAGAGGCTATTAGAGGACCTGCTAAACAGCTGCGTTATGCGGGTTGCATGCGATTCAGGCAAAATGCAATTCGATTCGTTCGGATATTTTTGAGCATGACTGTTCGTACATAACTTGTGTACCCGAAAGGAGTATTGTGGGTCCGATACAAGTAGGCTATTCTCACCATTTACGTACGTAATCGTTCATTGCTTACGGAAAGATTCCGGACAGTAACGTACACAGTGTAAGTACTGGCATCAGAGGCGGTACCTTCAGTGTCGGCGCTGTGTGGTCAGGAATGGGCAAAGTGCAAGCACGTTCTGTGAAAGAAATATTAGGCGCTGCTGTGACTAATAGTAAGGGCACAGAAGTATTTTGTTTGTAAACATTGTCGGGGGTGTTCTTGGAGGCAGATTATCTGTAAAAATATCCCTACGTTATTCAAAGAATTCGTAAATAAAATATTGTCAACCGATCTGACTAAAAATTGAACTAATTTTTGGCATCACATTAAACCAGCAAGCGGATCAAAACAATGAGTTGAGTCGCTCAGTGACCATACTACCACAGAAACGGATGATGACCGACTTAAGGCGAAAAACAGAGCTGCCATGAATCATTCACTCGTTTCCAGAATTCTAAATTTTCCGAAATATTGCTTGTACAAATATGATTGGAGCATGAATATAACAGCAAACTCAGCGAGTTTAAACTGTGCCGACCACCTCACATTAACAATGCAGCGCCTTGCCAAAATGCCGACAAAGCGAGAGAAGAGTTTTCTTGTGTTGGAATGTGCGGGATATTTGACCGAATGTGGCAGCTGCAACCGTGTAGGGGGGTGAACGAGATTTCTGTACGCGGTCCAAAGAAGTCAACAGCAGGCGCAAGCCGCGAACTCTCAACACCGCAGCAAAGTGTGTGGAACACCGCGCGTCGGCGGTCACACATCCAACCGCGCCGTCTGCATTTCTCACAACAATTAAAAGCAGAAGGTTGCGGCCGGCGCCTTCAGATTTGCGCCATTATGCACGGACCGGTTGAGGATGGACATTTCGTCTGCATGCTCATATTCAGCATCGAAGCAACCTCGCATTTATCTGAAAATGCTTATCTCCGCCATGTGAGAGTGTGGCGTACCGAGGATCGTTGTAGTTCCTTCACAGAATAAAAACGGCCCTTTCAAGCTTTGTCTGTCACACTACACAGAAAACATTAACCATCTGCGAATCTGGTTGATGCGCCGCAATTTCATGAGGATTTTCAGTAGCCCACACTCACATTGCGGAGATTAAGTTTTCAGATAAATTCTAGGTTGCTTCGTCGCTGAAGATCAGGATGGAGGTTCAGCATGGAGGTTCATCCTCCAGTGGTCCCACCGCTGTGGCGCGAATCTGAAGGCGCCGGCCGCAACCTTCTGCTTTTAATTGTTGTACGGGCTGCACACGGTACGGTTCGAAGTGTAACAGCCGAAGCACGGTCTTCCACACACTTTGCTGCGGTATTTAGAGTTCTCGGCTTGTCGCTGATGTTGACTTCTTTGTACAAAAATCTCGCTCACCCTCCTCCACGGCCGCAGCTGCCACATTTGGTCAAACATCCCGCACATTCCAACACACGAAAACTCTTCTCTCGCCTTTTCGGCATTTTCACAAGGCGCTGCATTCGTAAGATCAGGTGTCCGGCACAGTGTAAACTCGCTGAGGCGAAAAATATTTCGGAAAATGTAGAATTCTGGAAACGAGTGAATGATTTAATAGTAGCCCTGTATTTCGCCTCCTGTGTCGTCTTCCATTGCTGTGACGGTATGGTCACTGAGCGACTCAACTCATGATTTGGATCCCGTTGTTGTTTTCGTGTGACGCCAAAAGTTCTCTTAATTATTAGTCGGAAAGGTTGACAATGTTGTATTTACAAATTATTTTAATAATATAGATAATATTTGCACACGAAACTTGCCTCCAAGGATTCTCCTGACAATGTTAACAATCAAAGTACTTCTCTGCATCTCCAATTAATCACCGCAGCGCCTAATATTTCATTCACAAAATGTACTAGCACTTCAGTACTAACTAATCACACAGTGCCAAAACTATGTAGTGACTTCAATGCTGCTATTTATACTGCGTACATTAGTATCTGCCATCTTGCCGTAAGCAATCAACGATGACGTACGTAAATGGTGAGTATATGCCTACTTGCATCCGACTTTTATTACTCCTTTCCAGTACACTATTCAGTAAGTACGAACATGGAACCCAACGCAATTTCGCACCTGACTGACGAACTCATAGACCAAGACACAGGTATCGTTAATAGGAAGTGTGTGTTTGAATTCCGGAATTAAATCTAGAACTTCTCTCTGTGCAGCCTCAAGAATGAAAAATTAATACGCCAATGGCTTTATTCTTCCTGCAAAACAATGATGAGAAATTTATATATCATAGTGTTTTCTAACACGTATGGTGAGCTATCAGTGCTGCTATTCATTAACTTTTAATTCACGTCTTGCTGACAATTTACTTATAGAATCAGTGACGAGTGGCTGCTTTCCTTACCTGAAATACCGATTACAAGATACGAAGTGCCACAGTAACTGACCTAACGTTCTTTAAAGGGCAGATGGACCTGTACTGTATTACTGGCTTGTACCGATAATGTACATCATTTTCGTTACCACTCACGAATCATCCTGCTTCTTGTTTATTTTTCATTTAAGGCATACTGAATCTGTAGCTGGGTTCACTGTTGCCTTTCATCTAGTAATGTAGTGCCCGAACACAAAGCTCCGACGTCATTTGCATGGGAAAATTTAGTCGATAATTTCACATCTCCAGACAAAAACCGATCGTGAAGGTTTGATATTTTGCACAGAAAGGAATATTCTTTTAAATGGCGGTTAACGCAAGTACTGATCAGCTTTTGAAAGCCACCTAACAACTTTTTTTTTGAAAATCGGAAACCGGTAACGGTTTTGTGTAAATAAACTTTGCATATCATATTCGTGGTTGACTGCTCTAATTAAGTTGTAATCTTTATAATTTTACTACAGCCTAGTTTTTCATGCTGTTTGTTTTCGAGAATGCAGCGATAGATAGCAGGCACTATATAGTGTGTCTCAAATCAACATGAACATTATTCAAAAGGCCATTAGTAAATGATACGCGTTACCACTGCAGTGGAAAGCACTTTTCCTCATAACATTAGCACTAAAAAGTTCAACTCGATTATCCATTATATCATTCAGAAGACATACTAGATGTTACCGATAACTCGCGTCATAAGTATGCACGATAATATTCTTCAGATCCATTTGTTCCTTTTTAGGCCACTCGGCCAATGGGTTAAAACAAAACCGTGGACGGGACAGCACGGCGTGTATTCGCCTGGGACGTGTTGACTGCCCGCGCCCACGTGTCAACAGGCGTACGAGGCTGGCTGCACCGATGCCTCTTTGTGCGAAGGCTGCGTCCGTCTTGTGCACACGCAAATTTACACAAGGTGTAAACGTACGTTTACGCAGGCTACGAACTGTGCCCAATGCTGAAAAATACTGAACCTGCCGTTCCAACTGTGTTTCGATCCATGACGACATCAAAACGGACATAAAACACTCGTCGAAATCTAACGTGCATAAAATATCTGACACAGCAATAATTATCGTTACTGTAACACTCCATTTCTTTGGCTCCGCTAACTGACAACCGTACTGTAACCTGTCAACCTAGGCTAGACCTCGGGCTATGCAACACATCACTTTTCCACCACAACCTATATTAGAAAAAACACGTAATATAGCAGCCATGTAAACATCACCGCGTTCTGTTGTATCTGTAAGTATATATGGCGTCAGGGAGTACATCATTACGCCACGGGGCAATGTCGACACCCCCTATCGGTAGCTGCGACCTGCTCCAGTTTAGACAGCCGCCTGTACTGGGAAGACGGGTATTTGCAGAACCTGTGTTAATGCTTCAAAAAGGTGAAACAAGACTGAAGTCAGACAACTGCAGACTTTTTTTTAACTGGCTAACTACTAAATGGTTTATGACCAAATGGGCCACAAATGCGACAGCGAAATTTTCGCGAATCGCTTTTTTCTTCAGCAGAGGCATAGAAGTACCGGGTGGTCGTAAGTAAAATGCAGCCACTCACCGAAGTTCACTGTGGTCTTTAATTGTCATATGGCAACGAAACTTGGCAGGTATGGTGAGGCGTTAATGCGAAACCAGTCTGCGCCGGAGGAAATCAGTTCCGATTTTAGTTACCAGGTGCGAATCTGTCGTTGTGCAACGTCTCGCCGAAGTCTTCGGTGCTCATACTGAACAAATTGTGCAGCTGGCGGTTAATAACAAGATCTACATTCTGCCCTTCTCACTTGTTTGACCCTTCCTGCCCACGTTCCGTTGCCAATCCATTACATATGGAAACATTTCTATACGTCTTTCTTATGTTCATAGAGCCATTTGGTGGCCAAAATCGGAAATAATTTCTTTCCAGTGCAAATCGGTTCCGCAAGGGGGCTTTAGTGTACCAGGTTTCGCTGCCATACAATAGTTGCAGTCCACACTGGACCCCTGTGAGTGGCTCAACTTCAGATTATGAGCACCCAGTGGTACAGTACCGTTACTGCCAGCCCAAGTATCGTGTGAGACACCACACTGTCAAACATTCTGCTGCTGGACAGAACACGTGAAGAATTAAAAGCACCCAGAAACATTGTACACATTCGTAAGTCACCAGCGATCTTACTCCGTTATTATGGGCAATCGATGTGTGCCTCAGAGAGCGAATTCCACACATTCTCGATTAAATGGCGGCCTTTTTCTGAAACTGTTTTGGCTCCGGCCACTCTTCATCCGTCAACGTCACATTTCCCGACAATTCAGCACTACTAATCTCGCTACACACGAGACGTTTTGGACAGGTCTTCAATTCGGTGCATCAATTGCGTTGCACATTTTGTGACAGCCGAGTATAAGAACGGAAACCACCACACACACTTCAGTGTCACGAAAGTGAGAACCAGTTGGAGCTCAGATTTCGGGTTACGCATTATTCATAAAATTCGTGGAACTTTTATTTAATCATCCCGTCCCTCACGTGTGAAGACAGTCACTCTTATGTGACATCACGCGTCCTGTGCTGCGATTGGATGCGGCGAGCAAACTGAACAGTCGCTGTGCTGATCTATGTGTTTGCGAAGTTAAAGTTGGCAATTTCATAGTTTTGGTACTCAAATTTGCGTTTTATGACGATATGCAGTCTAAATGATATACGACATTTCAGAAGTCTTCAAGATTTTGAGTACTTTATCATGCTAAAGTGTCGGTAAATCTAGCGTCAGTGGCTACCGATAATTCCCTAAAAGTGACTTACCATCAATAACGGGTAAGGCCTCTGTAACAGTATCTGCCTAAACGAAATAGTATTTGCTATAGATTTCAGTCAAATATAATTAGCAAATGCCTCCACAAATGTAATTCCGACGTGATTCAGTGCTCTGACGGAAACTAATAACAAATCTACCTAGATTCTTGCAAATATTGCACTGGAAATGGCACCAATTAAATCTCGATTCTGCCGTCGTTATAGGTCGCACATAAAAATTTACACTGTATTTTAATCGTGTCATTGGAACGTCAGATAAAGAAGTTGGCAAGTGACAGTCAATCACCATCATTCATTCTTTGGTCACGTAAGATACGACTAATGCGCAAGCACGATTGCGACAACTTTTCTGCACAACAAGCTACTGGGAACACGACGCGTCTCAAAGACCTTGCGTAGCTTCGTCGACACACGAGTCTCTCTTACCCAACAAATAGTAACACGAGAACAAAGCGCTGCAGAGTTCTATAGAGCAAAAATATTGTGGTGTGTGATCGCTTCTCTTTTATCAGCAAATCAGAGACGAAACATGACGTCACAGAACGATAAAAGAGAATAAGAAAGTTTTATTTCATGAAACGCAAACATTACGATAAATTCTCAAGAATTCGCCAACAACCAAGCAAATCTTCGCCTCAGTCTAACGTAGGTTGGGGAAAACGACAGATCCCTCGTGGATCACAACCTAAATTCCAGAAAATTGTAAAAATACTGAAATAAACGCAAGTGCTGCGTTTCATCGCCAGAAGCACGTCGGCATGACGCCACGAGTGGAGTACAGGATTCGGAATGCCTATGCACTAAACAACTTCGGACGTCTGATTACTTTGCAGACGAGTTAACGTCTGTAATATTTGACGTTAAGCGTGTAAGCGAGGAAAAGTTTTGGAACTCTTTAAAATTATTCTCAACGTGAGTTCGAAGTCGCGAAGTGCTGAAATACTGGGTGAATAACGTTCGCGTATTTCAGCGCCGTGCGTTACGTTACCTCGCGACACGCCTTGAGTTTACAACTGTGATACTTTTCTTACTGTGTGAAAGCCGTAACGTCAGGTTATACCTTTGAATGAGTACCTTACAACATTTTAGATGTTCAAATTCGGCCAAATTAAGCGAAATGTTGAAAAATAAACTTCTGTCAGCCCTGCAAGGCGCAACAGAGGCAACCTGCTGTCACTCTCGGCTGGCGGTCCAGAATTACAGACAGCCACGGCTGCTGGAGTCAGTGGCAGAAGACGCCGTGTCGCACTGAAACTCACTCAGTCCGAAGTGCTGTTTGATGGTTTTCGCATACTTGCGTCCTCTACGAACATTGGTTATTTCGTTGCAGTGACGTAGCAAGGAACGCGTGGTTTTCGTTTCCAACAACTGTGGTACGAGAAATCTGCAGGAATCGACAATGGTACATCGAAACACTGCCCGACTGAATGTGGCGCTATTTTTCCGTTCGTTGCACGCTAATCTCGCTCAAGGTATCAGCGATTAAACGACTGTAAAAAGGCGATAAATAACGAGTAATAAATCATTAAACACTCGACGCACTAATTTAACAAACTATTCGCCATCCCTAATGTTCGTATCGATCCTAATTATTAAAGTAAGACAATGTATTAAACAAGAGCAGTTCCGTCGTGAGTTACGCGACAAGCCACACAAAAGCGAGCAGAACGACAGCCGCAGCTTCCAAGTACCCCAGTGGAGGCCGGCTGCCCGCCTCACCTGTCTCTGGTGTTCTCGCCGAGAGACTGCGCCGCACGCCGCCACACGCCTGGCCGCTCCGCCACATCTGGGCCGCACAGACAGCCGCGGCGCGCGGCTGCCCCAATTCTCCCCCCACCCCCCACCCCACCGACAAACAACACGATGACGTCATGAGGCTGAGTTGCTAGCAACGAGTTAAAATTTCATAGAGTAGCTGAGATACTAGTTACAGCGCTCCCAGCGGCAACCAACGCTAACTCGGCCGCCATGTTCTCCTTAGTCAAAATATTAGGAAAGCGTTACTGTTGTTTGTGTTGGAAGTGTGTCAGATGTTGTGATATTACTGCAATATTTAACTTTTCTAGTTGACTTTTTTGTTACAAAATTTGAAGTCAACATGCCTGCAGTGTGTTCAGCGTTCAACTGCACAAATCGCAGCGATAAAACAACAAATATTTCATATTATAAGTAAGTATATTAGTACCGAAATACGACACACGTTTTTTAATGTTTATTAAAGAGTCATTTGCTTTGGAACTGTAATTATGCTTAAGACAAATGCAGGAAGTAATTTATTTATCGTTGATTACAGATTTCCTTTAAAAGATAAGGAAATTACAAAAAGATGGGTTATAAATATGAAGCGAGAAAACTGGTTTCCTACTACAGCCAGTTACCTCTGTTCAGCTCATTTTGAAGAGAAATATATGTACCACACAAATGTCCAGAGGCGCCTTTTGTCAAAACCAGTACCTACTATCTTTAACTTTCCACCACATTTACAAAAGCAAGGTAAAGTATTACGACCACAAACCAGAAAGCGATCTTTCGACAATTTGCAAGTTAGTGCTATTACAGTGACATCATTAGCGCAAAGTAAGTCAATAATTTAATTTTACTCCGTGTTCTTATTACTTTGAATTACATACTTTCTATTATAATCTTATGGTGTAACTCTGTTATAAACTCATGATGTAACTACATTCTTTCAGTGCCTGTCGGACCCACATCTGTTTCTGCTGACCACAATTACTGTCTACCAAGCCCTAAGAAGTTGAAAACACAATATAACAGAGTACAAGCAGAGAATGTGCGACTAAAGAAGCGGATAAAGCAAATGAAGCAACTTAGTGTACGACACAAAAGAAGAATAGTGCAGTTACAGACTTTAGTTACTGGTTTGAGAAGAAGGCTATGTAGTTCAGTTTCTGATATGTTAAACAGTCAACATGTAGTTGGTTTGTTGAAGGAGCTATTGGAACTTCAGTGCAGTGCTAAAGTTTGCCATTATTCTCAGCAAATAAGGAAATTTGCCCTGACCCTACACTTTTATTCTGCCAAGGCATACAGCTACTTACGAAAATTTGTGAAATTACCCCACCCAAGAACGCTTCGACTTTGTTATTGAATTACTATGCTTGTGTTAACTACTTGTAACACATATTTCAAATAAATTCTCGTTCACAGTGTACTGGTTTTTGAGGCTTTGACTGTTTACTTTGAAATAGCGACAAAAATATCGCATTTCTGCGCCCGTTACTGTTTCTAATAGTTAACCACTGCATGTTTAGAAGTTCCACCGTAATATTCTGGTGGTACCTGCTCTAATTGCATTAATTTATGGGCAACAAGTAACGTTATAGTGGATGGACAGACTTATTTGAGTTGTCTTGTAGTGTTATCTACATCGAAAAGTTTAGCCATATTTCGACAAAAACATCCCTTTTTGCTGTCAGTGTACACTGAAATTACTGCTGTCTATTGCTTGTTTTAGAAAAAATAAAGCTAGTATGGGCTATTTCAAGTAAGTCAAACGCAGTTACAAGGGGGCGGGACACAGCAGACGAATGCCTTGACTAAAGAAAACATGGCGGCCAGAACTTCAATTTGCCTCAAACATGGCGGACCTATAGCCACTCTATGAAATTTTAACTCGTTGGTTGCCAGCTCGGCCCGCGGCATGCGAGGGAACGGCTGCAGCAGAGCGAGCGAGGCGTCTACGTCCGTGTCGGCACTGCCGGACCGACTGCGTCCATCCACGCCACAGTCCGTTCATCTCGTTCTGTGCTATACAGTTGGTAACAACCCCTCCCCCCCCCCCTTCCTACATGGGGCTCCCAAAACCGGATTTCGTAAACCGATTTCCCAATACCACTTCTGGTGAACGCAACAATGGAACCAAGACGCTGTATTTTCGTCACGGGATGAGGATAGATGCGAACAGAAGATTGTATTCCTACTTACGCATTAGCTATTCACGGTCATATGACACATTTGTAGTAGATGCAACCGACGTGGTGGTGTTGGGTCCCTATGGGACTAAACTGCTGACGTCATCGGTCCCTAGGATTGCACACTACTTAATCCAACTTAAACTAACTTACACTAAGGACAGCACACACACCCATGCCCTAGGGAGGACTCGAACCCCCGAAGGGTTCAGCCGTGCAGATGCCACCGACGCCATGTCTTCGGACTGTTACAGACTACAGTGAGAGGCAGGCGGCAGTTGCAACACAGGTTTCGGCGAGCTCGCTTGAGTGCGCTCCATTGTCTGTTGGCTGTTGTGTGTAAAACTAACTCGTGCTCCTTAATACGAGGAGAAGAAAGTGTTCTTCCTCTAAAACGATGAAAGAAGAGGTCCCTTTCTTGAAGTACACCACGACTATACAAACATACGCTGTGTCGTTCGGTGTTTCTCACTTAATATGGCGGACGTGTCGATAAAACACAACGCACAACGAAAAACAAGCACCTGTTGCCAGTTTTTGCAAGAATTTCTAGCAGCGTAACTTTCTTTTCAAGTACGAATAAACTACAAACAGAGGAAGACTTTGGAGTATCAAGTTGAAAATTATGTCACATTCTAGCGTCGATGGCGTGATGGCAGTGGAAAAGTTTTGTGCTTGTAGGTGAAGCCAGGGAAAAGTTACGGCCACTTACGTGACACGCTTGGACAGTCGAAACGACGAGCGGTCAAGAACGTCTTTTAGATCTGACGACCAACATGCATCCGTACTTTCAACGCATGCAAGGATTTTTAAACAGGTTTGTACAGTCATTTCGGTTAAAATTGTTTCTTTTGAAAGAGAGTGTTCAAGAATTCCTCATTGCTCCGTGACTGGGCAAACTATTTCGACTTTTGTTCCACATGTCAGTCTGCAACCACTTGCATATTTAAGCACTGACGATAATTCACTGCCGTCCATACAGCACAGGAAACGCAGTATATGTAGACATCTACTTTAGAAAATGTACACATATTCTGTCCTCATCGCGGTCGGCCACGTTCCGTGATACACAGCCGTGACGTCATAACATGGACACACTCGTCCTGTTTATTACGACCGACTCTGCAGCACCACATATACAGCCCCTACCATCGACAGAGCTTGGCCTTACAGTCTTCTTACTCACGATGATATGCTTAGTATTGCAAAAGATTTGTCCTATTATTAAGTTTTAGCATTTGAATCGTGTAATTTTTGTCCTACTACAGCTTTAATATACTCTCAGTACATGCAAATGGCGTACATCTTATCGGTCGTTACGAAAACGATGATCACAAGTGCCAAACGCACAAATTTCCATTTTATTTTCTGTATCGACAATAGAACCGTACAACCTTTGTTGTCAGACGGTTTTTGTTGGAGTATGCTTCCTCCTCCGCCAAGTAGTACTGTGATTTCTTACACATTCCAGCCAAGTATCAAATCGGTATGAAAGTTGCCTTGATGTCAATAGAGAAGAAAGTTATCATTACTAGGTGCTCGTACGAAGTTTGGTGTCCGCTCTCCGACGTGTCCGGAAAGTCCATACTAGAAAACAGTAGTACGAATTGGCACTCATCGTACATGTACCTAATCATTGAAAACCATGTCCCAATTAGGGCAAACACAGTTGCTAAGCTAAAACCACTGTGTTCTACTAGAATCTTTAATTTGTTTTTAATACACTGACTTTGCATAAGCAAGCGTGTCAGGTGCTCAGCACATTTCTGTGGATGACGCATACTACTTCTGTTTCGTTCAACTCGATGCTTCGAAGTAAATGTCGAAACTAGCAGTTACTGTTTTGGAGTTTATCCACATACGGTTCAAGAGGTAATATTAGCAGCTTTCAGTGTAATCAAGATTTCTAACAAATGAAGCTACGTTGTCTTCTGATCTTAAGAAACTGATAGCACCTCTTAGTTCCGACAAATTACATTTAACCGTTCCTCTACGTGGACCACAACGTCACACATGCTATGAAAGTGTTGTGCCGCAGGTATATATTGAGACCAGAAAGAAAAAAATACGATGAAATCATTATAAATAAGTTCCTCTCATTGATTTTTGTGTATGTTATTCAGCTTTCTGTGTATGCAATGCTTTATTTGAGAAGTAAGGATGCGTCTCTAGTTAGTAACGGTAGCAAACTTTTGCCCACAGCTGAAACTCCGGTCGCAAACCACAGACGCCATGAAATGACGTCGCCCTTACTAACGAGCCCATGAAGCGAGTTGATCAACTCTGGGTAAATTTTCTGTTTTTTAGTTTCATCGCTTGCGGGAATAGACTGAAAGAGCATTGTGTTGTCTCCCTCAACCCACAGAAAACGCGATAAGAAATTTTACGCTCTCCCGATTAAACTACAACTAAGAAAAGCCTTCACCTCATCACCGTAATCGCAATTCCTTCCAGTTCGCCGCTCGGTAGTTCGTCAGTATCATATAAACGGACGATTAAAACGGCACGGCGTTTATAATAAACTGCCCCGACACCTGCTGTGGCCAGAAAATTCCGTTACAACTGGGAACGGAGTTGCTCGCGACGGCATTCTTGCGTCAGACGCCGTCCGTGCTCTTGTCGAGTTAAAACTTTAGTAGCAGTTCGACATTATTTTAAAAAGGTCCATCGGCCTTTTCCTCGGCAACGTATGGCCGCCGTCATGCTGCCAGGGAACATGTCGGTGGCTGCGACGCTGTTTCCTCACATAAGGCCGTAAATGATTCGACGAATTGGTCTGGAGGAACGCCGCTGTCTCGATTGAAATTAATGTTGCGAAATCTGATCAGTGTGGCCTCTCTGATAACAGAAAACATTAAGCAATATTATGATTTTAAAAAGTCTGTACCCCCGGTTTTGCGTTGATAACAGTACTGCAAATATTTTTGTCTGAAACGAAAGTGCGAAACATTATACACAGATAAGTCGAATTTATTTTTTCGTTGACAGAGCTTTGTCACTGCCTCAGCGACTGATTGTTGCTGTTAGCATCGCGGATTGTTGCCACCTGTAACTCTCCCGCGAGTAATGGCTGTTATATGAAGTAAACGAGAACGACAGAGAAATTTGCATGCATGAGTTAATCGTCTTAATAAGAGCGAATCTATATTTGACGCAGAGACTGCATTTTTAAAATGTACCCACACCACAACCTCGCGTATCCCTCAAGTTGCGAGACGCGTGTCCACTCCCACATATGAGTCACACTGACAGTCGCTGGCCAGTTTTACCATCTTAACGCATCCGCACACTTCCTGTTTCGCACTCGACACATTCATGGATGGCCTTCTGTCTCAGCTGCCTCCAGCTGATGTTACTCTACATTCCTGGGAAGGAGGCGATTGTGTGAGAAAATCTTCCGGAAAACATGTGTAGAAATCATCAAAAAATACCTTCTAAACGTTTTTATCCAAACCAGTTAACGCATGTGATACGTTTATTATACTCACCTGGATGACTTGCGTAGTGAGGAATAGGAATAGCAGTAAGGGGTGGAACGTATTTACAGTCCATGGTTTTGAAGACGTGTAACTGCCTAGCAAAGTCAAGGCGAACTCCTAATCACGTACATAGTATCAGCGGATATGTCACCAGCCACAGTTTGAGAACAAGTAATAATGAAGTTGACAGCATCATCTGTTTTTTATCGATGCGAAATCTAAACCCAAGTGTGAGGCCTTGTTTTACTTCGTGGCAATGTATCAGCTGTTCACCTTCTGTTTGTACAAATTGCATTCGTTAAACGGTAACAGATAAAAAACGATACGTCGAGGGTCTTTACACACTCCACATGAAAGGAGGAGGGCCACATTAGAGCCAACAATTAATTTCTCTGAAAAGGCGATGAACAGGGAAGAGCTTTTTTCAGTGGTATTGTCGTGTCGCAGGGCGGCGCCGATCGGGAGAACGAAGATCACCAAAGCTTTATTTTACGGCGCCTGATTGCGTTATAGGCCGCTCGTTGGCGCATGTGAAACTGTGGACTCACACCAAGTTTCATGCGTTCGACCACAGAGGTACACATATACACTCCTGGAAATTGAAATAAGAACACCGTGAATTCATTGTCCCAGGAAGGGGAAACTTTATTCACACATTCCTGGGGTCAGATACATCACATGATCACACTGACAGAACCACAGGCACATAGGCAACAGAGCATGCACAATGTCGGCACTAGTACAGTGTATATCCACCTTTCGCAGCAATGCTGGCTGCTATTCTCCGCCCGCATCTCGTGGTCGTGCGGTAGCGTTCTCGCTTCCCACGCCCGGGTTCCCGGGTTCGATTCCCGGCGGGGTCAGGGATTTTCTCTGCCTCGTGATGGCTGGGTGTTGTGTGCTGTCCTTAGGTTAGTTAGGTTTAAGTAGTTCTAAGTTCTAGGGGACTTATGACCACAGCAGTTGAGTCCCATAGTGCTCAGAGCCATTTGAACCATTTGAATTTTGCTATTCTCCCATGGAGACGATCGTAGAGATGCTGGATGTAGTCCTGTGGAACGGCTTGCCATGCCATTTCCACCTGGCGCCTCAGTTGGACCAGCGTTCGTGCCGGACGTGCAGACCGCGTGAGACGACGCTTCATCCAGTCCCAAACATGCTCAATGGGGGACAGATCCGGAGATCTTGCTGGCCAGGGTAGTTGACGTACACCTTCTAGAGCACGTTTGGTGGCACGGGATACATGCGGACGTGCATTGTCCTGTTGGAAAAGCAAGTTCCCTTGCCGGTCTAGGAATGGTAGAACGATGGGTTCGATGACGGTTTGGACGTACCGTGCACTATTCAGTGTCCCCTCGACGATCACCAGTGGTGTACGGCCAGTGTAGGAGATCGCTCCCCACACCATGATGCCGGGTGTTGGCCCTGTGTGCCTCGGTCGTATGCAGTCCTGATTGTGGCGCTCACCTGCACGGCGCCAAACACGCATACGACCATCATTGGCACCAAGGCAGAAGCGACTCTCATCGCTGAAGACGACACGTCTCCATTCGTCCCTCCATTCACGCCTGTCGCGACACCACTGGAGGCGGGCTGCACGATGTTGGGTCGTGAGCGGAAGACGGCCTAACGGTGTGCGGGACCGTAGCCCAGCTTCATGGAGACGGTTGCGAATGGTCCTCGCCGATACCCCAGGAGCAACAGTGTCCCTAATTTGCTGGGAAGTGGCGGCGCGGTCCCCTACGGCACTGCGTAGGATCCTACGGTCTTGGCGTGCATCCGTGCGTCGCTGCGGTCCGGTCCCAGGTCGACGGGCACGTGCACCTTCCGCCGACCACTGGCGACAACATCGATGTACTGTGGAGACCTCACGCCCCACGTGTTGAGCAATTCGGCGGTACGTCCACCCGGACTCCCGCATGCCCACTATACGCCCTCGCTCAAAGTCCGTCAACTGCACATACGGTTCACGTCCACGCTGTCGCGGCATGCTACCAGTGTTAAAGACTGCGATGGAGCTCCGTATGCCACGGCAAACTGGCTGACACTGACGGCGGCGGTGCACAAATGCTGCGCAGCTAGCGCCATTCGACGGCCAACACCGCGGTTCCTGGTGTGTCTGCTGTGCCGTGCGTGTGATCATTGCTTGTACAGCCCTCTCGCAGTGTCCGGAGCAAATATGGTGGGTCTGACACACCGGTGTCAGTGCCTTCTTTTTTCCATTTCCAGGAGTGTATACAGCGGGTGCATTTATCCTTGCTGTGAGGTTCGGAACCAAATGGATTAGACAGTTAAATTATCTACACCTGGAATCAATTACTGATTTCAGAAATGATCTTGTTGTATTAGTGTCACACATGTAGTAAGTCAATTAACCTACTTTCTCCAACAGTCGCAATGTTAATGCGACAACTGTCCTTGTTACGTTTGGCCAGGTAGAGCGACAGCAAACGTTTCAAACACTGTCCTGACAATTCTTTATTTACACAAACGACAGAATTGCAGTAATTTGAGAATTCCTGTTCTTGTTGGACTGTGGCTCATTTAGGTGGCCGCTTCCACAGAAGACTAAATGGCAGTTTCACGGGAAGCACATATTTTTCTGGCCCTTTCCTCAGGAGTGCGTGTCATTATGCTTTAATAAGAAACATCCGTAGTGTCCAGTTTTTATGCCGAATGAAACGCTATGGCTTCTGATTAATCCAGTACAGATGCCGACACAGTATCGAGATGACGTCACTTGAAGAGTAAATTCATAATAGTGGGTTAGAGAGAAACGTTCTGTCGTGTCAAAAATTTTCGCCATTCGTGGAGTTTTCGATCTGACGACCAACATAGCTTAGATCCCTTCATTCATCCAACCCATGGATTTTGGAAAGTGTTTGCTGCGTAGCTTGTGCTATTCTGTTTTAACATATAAATGGCGTATAACTAACAGCTCGTTTGGAACAGTGTGGGCTACAAGTGCCAAACGCACAAATTTCCAGCGGTTTGATTTCTGTGTCGACAATCGAAATGCGCAACTTCTGTCGCCAAAGTCTTAACGTTGTAGTTGCATCTTTCTCTGCAAAGTAGTTCTGCGACATCTTACACACTCCGGCCACTATCACATCAGCATCAAAGATGCCTTGATGACGACAGAGAATAAATTTATGATTAATATCTGTGCACTCTCCGTGGCGTTTAAATAGTCCTTACTAGAAAACTGTAGTAGAAATTGGCGCGAATCTGACACGTGCGTAACCTTTGAAAACCGTGACCCAATTACGGGAAACACAGTTGCTGTACTTGAATACGGTGTACTACTAGAATTTTTAATTTGTCATTGATACACTGACTTTTACATGACAAGGCCAAATTCCACGTGGCCGAATTGCATTGCTAGGGACAACATTCAGGCTCGTTTGCCTATGGTACATCGTATTATAGGTTCAAATCTACGAGGGAAATAGTAAATATTCGACACAGCTGACACAGTTTTGTGAAGAAGTGAAGTACCATTTTTCTCAAAACGACATTGAAACTGCTTGCAATAACTACCATTTATTGCGATTTGAACTGCATTATAACTAGAAATTTAATACACAACAATATTAACTTCGAGCACAAACCGAAATCATTACATCTGTTTGACAACTGCTTCTGCTCTGTGTCTAAGGCGTGTCTGTGTGTGTGTGTGTGTGTGTGTGTGTGTGTGTGTGTGTGTGTGTGTGTGTGTTTGACGGTGGTTGAGTGTAATCACTGCGTGTAAAAAAAGAATTAGTGGTAGAAAAGACTAATGTAAAAGACTACCGTAAGAATGGTCAGTAAGTTGTCATATTTTTCTTTGTTAACCGGCATTGTGAGTGTGAACTAACACGTTAGATGTTACAGTGAGAGACCGGATTGATAATCAATTGAACAAGCAAAAAATTAAGCACCATCTGCGAATAACTCCAGGGAATCTGACCGATAACATCGAATACTACCGATATGTCGACAGGTAACCATTATTGTCATTTTAGAGCCCTGTCCAGTGCCTTGAAAATGACAGAGGTTTACAATACGGTGGGAGAAGCTTAACTTCTCCTTGGGCAATGTATTTGTAGTCTGCATAATTAAAAGGATACAAGTCCTAATCAGAAAGGCTAGGAAGTTCTCATTATTATGTAAGCAACTGATCTGTTGACAAACACATTTTTAAGCCATGAGTCTTTAATACTAAGAAATATTACTTTGTTCCAAAGTCTACTTTGTAATACCATCTTCACTTGTGTTTGAGTCTGTTTCCGAACAATCTGGTATTAAATTTATGATGACAGGTTCTAGTCTTATATCAATCATCGTTTCCCTGTCAATTTCTTCTTCCTAAAGCTTCTCAGCATGCCACACAGACTATGCCCACACTACAGGTGGGATGTTGTCTGTTGCCTCGTTGCTTATTGCCTCATCAAGCGATTCACTGTATGTTACCCTGAATGTTTTGTTTCTTTTTCTTCCACATAGTCTTAACACCCTTTGCCCAAACTAATTCCATGTGGCTACAATGACAGTGACATGTGAGTAAACGCAAAATGGTGTGACCGCATTCATGTGCAAGGAAGTCGTGTGTGAACGTTCTGTCACGTGAGTGGTACAGTATAAATTAACGAGCTACAGAAGATCGACACGAGTCTAAATTATACGATGCTTACTATTTTTATTTTTAAGCTGGGGAAAAATATCCCCATTTCAGGTGTTTGTACTTGATGTTTTTTCTATAACAGTTTAATTATAACTGGCAATGACCGACTTCGAAGCGAGGTATGACAAGAATTGTGAATCACATCACGAGACTGGCAGGGTTCATCCAGAATGGTAGTCACTGCTGTTTTACTTGCACGTAAATACAAGTTTATTCTCAGAAACAAAACGAGAAGAGTCAGACTGCATAATAATTGTCCGAGAACCTATCCCTATGAGAAATTTAAAACTGCCAGTGCCATCAATAATTTTCCGGCATATCTTCTTGGAATCATTATAACTGACCCATGTTTCATCGAGGTAATACACTGTTGACCTACCTCCTTCTCTTGTATCGTGAATCTTTATATGGGATGTAGTTCGTGCTGCACCTATATCCTTTGTTTGAACTAAAAATTCTCTTCTTAACGTATCTGGAACCAATGTCTTTGAAAATACTTTACCTTGACGAAGCGCTTACCATTGAAGCCTGCGTAATTGTAACACGTTTTTGTTATGTCAGGCATTCATCATTCACATGGATCTCTTTAAAACATCAATGTTAAAACTACCCGTTTGTGTTACAGGTTCTTTGCGATTTCGATGCTTTCCGGCGACACGAAACCAACTGTTTCTACAGTTCCGACAGTCTAGACACTTCCCTTTACAATTCGCTTTAACAATTCTTTGCCGACTCCACATGGTTCTGGGGGCCATTGTTGTGCTTTCAAATATCAACCGTAGGAGACGCGCTTTTAAATTCACGTTTGAAAAAGTTATAAATGAGGTAAATAATCCGCCTCGTCTGCTTGTGATGCACTTCACGTTTATTGCCGTCATATGACCTTTTTTTTTAAATCGCTCTTAAACATTTACAAGATACACATTCACAGTTGTACTGCTGCAAGAAAATAAAGGAAAGAAAAAAATTGATAGTTGGATGGACAGTCCGGTTGTGGCGAAGTGCGGCAACAGTGCTGCACGTAGGAGCGAGATTCCCGCTCCCTGCTGGAATGGAACTCGCTGCTAGCCGCTCGGAAAGAGCATGAATATTAGTGGGCGCCAGTGGCTAGTGGAGGGGGATGAGGAGAACAGCTGAAAATTGGGCCGCCTTCTTACATGACACAGACAATAGGACTCTTCTGATTCGTCCAGACCGATGCTTCGACGTAAGTATCGGAATTTCCAGCCACTATTAAAGTTTTGGAGCCAGTGCAGATACGGTTCTGGAGGAAGTATTTAGGTGCTTTCAGTTTACTCAGAACCGGTAACATATTGGTAGTATATGAAGCTACGATGTCTTCTGGCCAGAAGAAACTGACAGCACCTCTTTGTTTCGACAGATTATACTTCACCGTAGCTGCACATACCACCACCGTGCCACACAGAGTATGTTACTCTTGTGCCGTAGGTTTATAGAGAGACCAGAAAAAAAAGAAACCTGATATCAGTATATTTAACGAACTGATTCATTACCGTGTATGTTACTCACCTCTGGGTGTGTGCACTGCTCTATTTGGGAACTGAGGAAGCGTCGACAGCAGACTCTTGTCAACGGCTGAATCTGGAGGTCGTCCGTACTAGCGATACGATGAAGCGATTTCTCCACTCGGGGCAAATCTGTCTTTTAGTTTCATTGCTTAGGGGACAGACTGAAACAGCAGAGCGTTGTCTGCCTTAATCCACAGAAAACACGATAAGAAATGTTACGTTCTTTCGATTAAATTACTGCTAAGAAAAGCCTTGAGATTATCATCGTAATCGCAGTTCTTTCTACTTCACCGCCCTGTAATTCGTGACGGTCACGTAAACGGACAATTAAAATGGCCCGGTGTTTACAATAAATTGCTGTCAAAAAAAGAGCTGTATAGGCCGGAAAATTCCGTTACAGCTGGGAACGGTGTTTCTCGCGACGGCTTTCTTGTGCCACGTCCGTGCTCTTGTCGAGATGAACTTTACTAGCAGTTTAGGATTAATTCAGAAAGGTCCATCGCCTTTTTTTTCCGTCTCCGCATCACTATCGCCGTGCTGCCAGACAAGGTGTCGACGTCTGCGACGCTGTTCCCCCAAGGCGGGAAGCAGATGATTCGACGAACTGCAGTCCAGAATAGCCACTGTACAGGTAGAAATCATGTTTGCGAAATCTAATCTGTGCGGCCTCTATGACAGAAAAGATAAAGCCCTTTTCTTATAGAAAGGAATCTGTGTATTCCTCAATATTTTGTTTTAACAGTACTCCAAATAGTTTTGCGTACAACGCTTAGCGAAATATTACGCTCAGATTAGGCAAGTATCAAATGTTAGAAATATGGCGGGCTTCCCAGAATCAACTTTTCCCTTCGCTTCAGTGGTGTTACATGTATTCAGATCTCGGGAGGGCGTCTATCGCTGACAGTATGGTGACGTCATAACATCGACACTCGCGACTCACTCATTACGAGCGATCCTGCACTGAGAAACGCGCCAACCCTGTAATCGAGTGACCCCACTAAAGAAGCATTTTTTTTTCATTTTTGCTCTAGTTTACGCCTAATACAACATGAAAACGCAAACGGCGGACATCTATCCGCCTGGTTTTAGCTCTCCTGGCTACAGCTACCAAATATATAATTATTAATCGCTCTGTCTCCTGATTCAGCAAAAGGATCGCTTGAGCCGTGTGGACGACATGTTTACATCGCTGCGACATCTTCTTTCCCGATATGGTGCTGTGGTCTCCTGCACATTCCGGTCGTATATAAAAACAGGCCCGTAATAGGCTTGTTGACAATGTGGAAACACGTAAAGTTATCATTTTTGTAACCTCTTGTCAAGTATGCCGTCCATTCTCCATCGTGTTTGAATAGTCTATACCACAAAGCCGCAAAACAAATAGCTGCGCAACTTATATCTGCACTTAATTCACAGCCGTGCACCAGTAAGCTTAACTTTGGACGCTCAACATAGCACCTTCCAACACTTTAACGGACGTGGATAGTACTTTTGAGCATCCCATTACGTGCAATCTCCTCCTTCCCCTCTTCCTTATATTTTCACTGGCGTACGTAAGAAATCCATACCCTCCAATAATTGTTAATGTCTCCTCTCCATATTAGGAAAACACCGATAAGTTCGCTGTACCAAGGACAGTTGCATTACAGAGACGATACTCGTAAAAATTATGAATCTCGTCATAAGGACTAGCAAAACCTGTCAAGGTTTGATATGTAAACATAAGTAGAGAAAAACGGTTTCCGAAATTTTCGCCTTCTGAATGTTGTGTCCGGTGTAAACGTCGTATCTGTCGTACCGTTCACCTTGCCTGCTCTGTAAATAGGCTACGTGGAAAATCGCAGCAAATATTGAATTCTGGTCGACGTCTTCGTGGTACCTTAGGTCATTGCCCATATGTTTTAGGTACATACAGAGATACAAAAATAAATTAATATCATCGTATTTAACAGTCTCTCGTTCATCACTACTGAATCACAGACGATATTAAAAAATACCGTATTTACGCGTGGTGATAGGATCGATGTGACCAAAGTTTTGTTTCGTTTTCAATGCTTTGGCAATCGACCAGCGGTGCACAGTCTTTGCTATCAATAATACCGATTCCGTAGGGTCTCATGTGTTGCCCCATAACAGCGTGACTGACACTCATGTCACGACGTTTACACATTTACTACTTTACTAGAGGACTGTTTGTATTATACATCTATTTTCTTAGCGCCTTTGTCAAACGTATCATACTTATTGTCTGCTGAATTTTAAAGTTACTGATCGCTACCAACGCAACCGTCATTTTGCCTTTGTTAGCACTCTCCACCAAAGGTTAGGTGTACTTGACTCCTGAGTAGTTGACCTACATTCTGTCACGCATTGTCTGTCATATACAGGGTGCGGAACCACAATTTGACCAAAAGCCAAAGCATCAAAAGAAGGAATGTAGAGGTCGCAGTTGAGTATTTAAGGCGCTATGCCAGCATGAACCGTGGTCAGTTGGAACATTTGCTCCACATAATTTTGTTAATTAACTGGTGGCTTATTTTTCGTTCCTTCTGGCCCATTTAAGGACATGGACATGTTATTTCTTCATTTCTGGAACAATGCTGTCTAGCGTGCGTCACCTAAATCTGATACAGGTGAATGTGATAATTTAAATTTACCTTTTTCTCATTGTGACGATTGGTTAGTCCAAATGTTGTGTTTACGCATACATTTTCTGTAAATTACCAGTCATTTGAGTGAAGACATTCGTATGTCAGATTTCAATTACGTTCCTGTAGCCCAGAAAAATATACAGCTACGACCCTTAGTTGCCATACACAAAATACTATGTCTCATGCTATCTTTCCGCCCTGCACTTTTGGTCAAATTGTTTTTCCGCGCCCAGTATAACGGCGCTGGATAGCAAATCTATCTCAAGCAGACCTGTTCAAACAATTCACTTTTTACGCACGCTACACACAGCTCACTGAACGACTCCCAGCCCATTCGTCCACCTATATTCCGCCACGACACTGGAAAGCCAGCGCGCGAGCCTCAAAATCATGAACGCAGCATCAGATACTCATAGTGACACTGTACTGATTGTGAGCAACCTCAAACATTAATCGCAAATGCAAATCATAGTAATGTAGAAGCTGAGTTTATCTTTCCGTTTGTTCTCTGTCTCCTGCAGACCAGAGAGCTCTGTCGCTGCATCAGCGGTCGATTACTGGTGTTGGCGCCACGGAACGATGGCAGTTAAATTGTGATTCTATTAAAGGAATAAAAACAGAAAGAAGTAAAGAACGCGGCATCTAGCAGTCAAGCAGCACGTTTCTGGTAGTTTAATGCGATGAAAAATTTAAACGATAAATTACGTAGTGGGACTGAGTTAACAGCCATTACATAAACCCAGATTTAAAGCTACGCACTACAGAGACAAACTCACTAAAGTTATCGTCGTTGGCACATTTTATTTTACACACAATTGAATCAGACCACTTGTTATGAACTACACTTAACTATGCCTGTAATTCATGGCGAAGCTGACCATTACTGTTACTATTCTGGTATTTTTCTTACGTAAAGACTGAGCAAAATGCTCACACGATATAGCAATCTTATGTCTATCATGCAATTGTCCAGGAAGCAATTCCTCCAGTCCGAGCCATTCCTGTCGCGACTAACCTTATAAACTGAGTACTTAGTAAAAGGCGAACCGAATTACTTACTGCATTATGTGCATGAATGCTGAATTTTCTCGGCAACAACGATAAACAAGCACAAAAGAGAAAGATGTAGGCTACAGATGTATGCCATCATAGGGTTGTCGTGACAGCTGAGTCATTAATGAAATCTTGCGAGGTGCCGGGGTGGAGAAGAATTTGTACGTATTTAATTATGACGATTTTGTATGTGAACGAGACATGCACTCGACCCCCTCCTTATCTACCAGCTAATTAATTATGCGCACAATGGTAATGGAAGAAAATGATGGTGGCCCCTGCTAGTTAGTTAAATAAGGAGTGTACATTCACAATAATTTAATAAGAATAGTAATCTACTCACAAGGAAACCTCCCCATCGCACCCCCCTCAGAGTTAGTTATAAGTTGGCACAGTGGACAGGCCTTGAAAAACTGAACACAGATCAACCGAGAAAACAGGAAGAAGTTGTGTGGAACTACGAAAAAAGAAGTAAAATATACAAACTGAGTAGTCCACGCGAAGATATGCAACATCAACGAGACTGAAAAATTAGGAGCGCCGTGGTCCCGTGGTTAGCGAGGGCAGCTGCGGAACTGGAGTTCCTAGGTTCAAGTCTTCCCCCGAGTGAAAAGTTTAATTTTTTATTTTCAGTTTATGTGATAAACTCTTATGTTTTCATCACTTTTTTGGGAGTGATTATCACATCCACAAGAAAACCTAAATCGGGCAAGCTAGAAGAATCTTTTTACCCACTCGCTAAGTGTACAAGTTAGGTGGGTCGACATATTCCTGTCACGTGACGCACATGCCGTCACCAGTGTCGTATAGAATATATCAGACGTGTTTTCCTGTGGAGGAATCAGTTGACCTAGGACCTTGCGATCAAATGTTTTCGGTTCCCAATGGAGAGGCACGCCCTTTCGTCTACTAATCGCACGGTTTTGCGGTGCGGTCGCAAAACACAGACACTAAACTTATTACAGTGAACAGAGACGTCAATGAACGAACGTACAGATCATAACTTTGGGAAAATAAAGAAATTTAAATTTTAAGTGGAGGGAGGAGTTAAACCAAGGACCTCTCGGTCCGCAACTACTCACGCTAACCACGGGACCACGGCGGTCCTGAGCCCGCATTCTCCTTGATGTTGCCTATCTGGCGCATGGACTACTCAGTATATTTTGCTTATTTTTTTCATAATTCCACACAACTTCTTCCTGTTTTCTCAATTGATCTGTGTTCAGTTTTTCAAGGCCTATCCACTGTGCCAACTTATAACTAAATCTGAGGGGTGTGCGATGGGGAGGTTCCCTTGTCAGAAAAAAGGAGAACTTTATCATATTAAACAACAGGAAATGGGATTCTGCATATCTCTACGACATGATATACGGATTAAATATGAGAATGAGATTTATTATACACCAGAACATAAATTCACATGATTATTGACACAGACACTTCGTTAAAGAATAGGGTTACTGAAATATTATGAGAATAAGAGTTGGCTCGAGAACAAGGTGCTCCTACTGTCTGTGAGGCAATAGACTGACGATAATGACTGGAGGTCCTAATGAATCAAATATTAATCTCCCGACTATGTAGCAGTATCGCAATTAGCAGTGAGAGGGGATCACATGGAGAAACAAACAAGGTGGACTTGTAACAATGTGAGCAGGCTTGCTGCTGAGTGATTGAGTATCGATAAGGACCTACAATGCTGGAGCCTCACAATGCTGTACCGGTACTGAAATCTGCACCACGTCGTCGGTAGGCGGCGTCCTGGTGATGCAGGGGCCGACTTGTGCCGTGCAGCGACTCTGTGTCAACCCCTGGCAGCGGAGGCTGTCTGAGAATTCTAAGCAAGAGCGGAGCCAGCATTGCTGAACTCTCTACTCTCCTCGGAAACCGCTGATTCCAAAATCCACTACCAAAAATAATCTAAATTGACTGGAGGTGGGGGGGGGGGGGGGGGGGGAGAATGAGAGGTTCTATGCCCTCTTTTGCATGTCTCCTCTCATTTTAATCAATTTTATTAGTGTTCTATGTCATTGCACGGTAGTAAGAGACCGAATAAGGTTATTGTAATGAGAGTATTTGTACTGAGTGCTCAAAAAATAATTTTCACTTGATTCCTATACATGTTGGGTTACTTCCCTGGGTGGCTTGTGCGAGGCAAGCATCGGAGGACGTGGCACATGACATTTCCGGCTGGGGACTGCCCTTCCCTGAATCTGAGGGGTTCGTACAGTAGGCTTAAGCCCCTGGTGGAACGACCTGCGAGACGTCTGAGTGTCGCCGCAGTTTATGTGTTTACCATTCCGGCGCGTCCGGAACGAAGATTCCTGGCACCGACTGACTGCATTCTCCTCTTGATTCTGACAATACTTGTGTCCACAAGTCTGGGTGCGACTGTCTGGCGCCAGATGGCCCGTGGTCTAGGCAGGTTGTTTTCGTAGCCAGTCAAACGGCAAGTTCAGTGCCCTCAGCTGAACAACAGAGGCATGACTGGTCAACTTAAACTGAGGCTAGTTGGCGTCATAAAGCCCTGCTCGGAATTGCAGGGAGCGGCCGTTATTGGCGCGAATGATGTTCCGAGACAGTGTGGGGGAATTTTGGAGTCAGCGGTTTCCGAGGAGAGTAGAGAGTTCAGCAATGCTGGCTTCGCTCTTGCTTAGAATTCTCAGACAGCCTTCGCTGCCAGGGGTTGACACAGAGTCGCTGCACGGCACAAGTCGGCCCCTACATCACCAGGACGCTGCTTGCCGACGGCGTGCTGCAGATTTCAGTACCGGTACAGTATTGTGCGGCTCCAGCATTGTAGGTCCTTATCAATACTGAATCACTCAGCAGCAAGCATGCTCACATTGTTACAAGTCCACCTTGTCTGTTTCTCCATGTGATCCCCTCTCACTGCTAATTGCGATACTGCTATATAGACGGGAGATTAATATTTGATTCATTAGGACCTCCAGTCATTGTCGTCAGTCTATTGCCTCACAGACAGTAGGAGCCCCTTGTTCTCGAGCCAACTCTTATTCTCATAATATTTCAGTAACCCTATTCTTTAACGAAGTGTCTGTGTCGATAATCATGTGAATTTATGTTCTGATGTATAATAAATCTCAGTCTAATAGTTAATCGCCGGCCGCGGTGGTCTCGCGGTTCTAGGCGCTCAGTCCGGAACCGCGGGACTGCTACGGTCGCAGGTTCGAATCCTGCCTCGGGCATGGATGTGTGTGATGTCCTTAGGTTAGTTAGGTTTAAGTAGTTCTATGTTCTAGGGGACAGATGACCACAAATGGTTCAAATGGCTCTGAGGACTATGGGACTCAACTGCTGAGGTCATCAGTCCCCTAGAACTTAGAACAAGTTAAACCTAACTAACCTAAGGACATCACAAACATCCATGCCCGAGGCAGGATTCGAACCTGCGACCGTAGCGGTCTTGCGGTTCCAGATTGCAGCGCCTTTAACCGCACGTCCACTGCGGCCGGCACTGATGACCACAGATGTTAAGTCCCATAGTGCTCAGAACCATTTGAACCCTTTTTGCAAATGTTTCCCTTTTGTTTCACACACAGGCAACACTTCTTTTCTGTACAAAAACTACGTTCTTGAGCTCCTCACACTTCAGCATATGTAAACGGCTCTGTCCGAGTATTTGTGCGGATTTTCCCCGAGCCGAAACCGCACGGTCCTGGCTTCAATCTCGCCCACCATTTCTGTTTCGGTGATTGGAACTCGGGTTAGGACCACGTATTTCGATTCACTCGTCCCGCTCTTCATGTGAATCTCTGCGCCTCCAGCTCGTGTCGTAGTGGCGGGTGTCGTTTTGTCTCTGCAAGTTACTCTGCCGTCCCAATTTTGTCTCTTATAGTCCTGCCTCCACGCTGATGGATGTTGTTATTGCGCGGTGCTCCACGAAAGTCGCCATTGTAATAGTTATTTTGCCCTTTCCTTCGATAATTAACTCCAACTCGCGCAGAAGGCTTTTCAATGTTTAGATATTCGCTCCGTACTTTCCTACAAGCGCTTGCTGGTAGTTGCTTTCCAGTTTCGCGAAACAGAACTTCATTATTTCACCATCTCTATGTGACACATCAAGAAACTGATTCTTTCTAATTAAAGCCTCAAAGAGCTTCGTGGGGCTCTTGTATCCTGACGCCTCCGGATATGGACACAAAATGATTTCTTCTTTTATTCGGTCTTGCACTTGGCGCGATCAATACTTTCCCAGTAACGCGTCGGTGAATTCTTGGTACGTTCGGCATGTACCTGCAACACTACGCATTTTCTCAGCTGCCGTGCCCTCGATGTGCCACAGATAAATTCTAATTTTGCTGTCAATGGCAAAGATATTAGTAGCGTGTTAGAAAATTGTGACAGCCAAATTTTTGGGTGAAGTGAGCCTTCATTTATCCGGAAATTTTGGAATTTGAGGACCGATAGAATGTGTTTGTAATCAAAGTCTGGTACCTCTTGCACATTTCTATTGGGTGTAGTATCACACGCGCCCGTCTCTTTGACGCGAACTGACACCTCCTGGTTCTGCCCCACAATGATACTGGAACTGAGCGTCAGTTGTCGCGGCCGGGCTGCAGTTTTGCAGCCGTGCGCTCCCTGGGCTGCAGAGCGCGCTTCGTACTCGACTGCGTCGCGCCGAGCCGGCCGCCGCCTCTGGACGCTGTGTACCAATTTGTACTCGGCGTTCCAGGCGTGCCACATCTTTTCCTACGCTTCCACACCTTTGGGTGGTACCCGCAACGCGTTCTCCAACGCTTTCCATTCTTTGCGTTGTGCTCGCAAGTGCTTCCTTCCACTGGGCTTTCATTGCATCGATTCCTATTGCATTCTTGTGTCCAATTCGCCTAGCGATTCTTGCACGGTTATTTGCGGTTTTGGCCAATGTTTTGGCGCCAGCTGCCTCTACCCTTACTAATTCTGCATGTCTCTTGGCTTCGGTGGCCCTTTTCTTGGCTTCGACACTCGTCTTACCGACCTCCGCTATTTCATATCACATAATCGGTACTGTCTAGTTATGTGGCTCTGATGCTTTGTATGTTGCGTGCTGGCGTTCCAGAGACGTGGCGGAATATTGAAAGGTCTCTGTTGGATTCCTTTCATGTTAATTTCTTAAATCTGTTGTCATTTACGGCATAAATTCCTCTTCTAAATTTACTGTGGTGTTTCTGACTATCTGGGAGAAGACTGAGCAGTGAAACGTGTTACTTTTACACATAAACAAGAACGATCTGTCACACTACTACACTTTAAAACACAGTTTATATGTAATTCATGTCACACAGTCTCATACGGAACCTACATCCGCTTTCTTTTATATACTGTATATGATAAGATACTGTCATCCCCCTTCCCTTCTGTGTGAGAGGATGAATGAGCAAATGTATTTCTAGTTGCATGGTTGAGGGTAGCAGACAAGCCTGTCTGCTAGAGAACAGTAGGACCAACGTCGGAACAGGTAGCTACGCTTTCTAAAAGCAGAGAGGTTTCTATCCTTAGTATGGTCCTGTCCGTCCCTTGTCATGTTGGTATAGGAAGCTGCCCCTCTGGCCACTTCCGTTCGTATTTGTGAGCCACCCTCAGGAAGGGACCAAGTCAGTCTGTCCGTGGCGAGCGTCTGAAGTGGTAAGATCTCCGGCTAAGCACGTGTCTGCTGTCCGTAGAACAATGGATTTCTTAAGTTCAGCCTAACTGAAAATTTAATCACCTTTATTTCAAGTTTAGATCTAAAAATATCTAATGTTATCTTAAATTGCAACACAGTGTGATTCGAGTGTACAGTTCAGAATATCTTTCAGTAGTTGCTTTGTCAGTACTTTGTGAGTAAAGTCAAACCACGTGTTGATCAGTAACTCTAACTAAGATCATAAATCTTAAATGCGAATGTTTTTGAGATTATAACGTCTCGTCTTGACAATATTTTTCAATATAGCAACTTTTCTTTATGTTCAACCCACGTGGGGTGTACTTTGTGAGACCAGTACCACGTGCTTATACAATTGTTTGACCCATCAGGTTAATAGTAAGACGATAGTAACCAGTTCGAGGTTTTTGCTTTTCGATCTAATTTATTTTAATTATCATAATTATTGTGGAGTTACACTCTTTGTGTAAACCAAGTTGACCACGTGATGCATGTGGTGTAATCATCAAAGTAGCCCTCAGCTATTCTTTTCGGGAAGATTTCACAGAGAGTTAGTATGAATTTAGTATACCAGTGTGTGGTAATTACATGACGGACAGGATTGTGCTACGAACGTAACTTCTTTGCGTGAAAATTGAATCGGTTGGTTGTGGTTAATTTCCTCTTGCATATGTTTCAACGTTCTTCGTGTGTTATTTTATGAATGCAGCGTTGTATGCAGCCTCCCAATCCTGGTTCCATATTTGATGTGTTCCGTAAGATTACAAACTCACATTTTCACAGTCCTAAATAAGGCACCAGCTTAGTTGTGATTCAAGTTTAATATGCTGAAATTTCAATGATCAATGTTAAAATAAATTTCCAAATGTAAACTGATTTATTTCTTTTTATTTAAATTCTCTTATATATATATATATATATATATATATATATATATATATATATATATATATATATATATATCATCGGTTGTCGTATGACTATTAAAAGATTATAATTAATGTTAGTCTGGTTGGGAATTTGGTAAGCTAGACTGGATACTTGGTGAAACAGTTGCTCAGTAATGCAAAGTTAACTTCCCCAGACAGCTCACAGCTTTTAACCGGCTTTTATTGACTATCGGCACCGCTTTCAGATCAAATTAAAGAAACAACATTAGAATATAGGCGGATGATCGGGCTTTAGACTCATTCAATGACATACGTGTAGCGTACATAAAAAGAGTACAATTTAAGCAGTGCTGGTTGAGCAAGGTTCCCCACCGAGCAACGTTATACCGGGTTGCGGAACGACAATTTGGCCAAAAGTGCAGGGCGGAAAGACAGTATGAAACGTAAGAATGTGAGTGTCGTAACTAAGGGTCGCACATGCGTATTTTCGGCGCTATAGGAACGTAATTAAAATCTGACATACGGACGTCTTTACTCAAAATGAAAGGTAATCCACAGAAAATGTACGCGGGAACACAGTCTTTCGACTAATCAGTCTTCAGGATGAGAAAAAGCAAAACTTAGAACATCATATACACGTTTATCATACTTAGCCGACGTACGAGACAGTACTTCTTTAGAAATGAAGACAATCACGTGTCCATGTTTCATGTAGTAGTAAATGTATAAATGTCGTGACACAAGCGTCTGTTACGTTATTATGGGGCAACATACGAGACCCTACATCATCGGTATTAATGAAAAGAGAGGCAGTGCGCCGTTGCTCAATTCCCATTGCACGGAAAATGAAACACAACTTTTAATGGCGTCGGTCGCATTGCACCTATCGTCGTGAGTAGAGACGAAATAATTTTATAACGTCTGTGATGTGGAAGTAATGACTCAGAGACCGATGAATAGTGTGATATCAAGTTGTCTCTGTATCTCCATATACACCTGTCACACTCTAACCTATGGAGCCAAGGTGTCCTCATTTGTCCTCCTGTCAGAGGCAACCCGTATTCTATTAATTTACCGTTTTCACTCTACTGAAATGTGAATATTGCCTCTAGTCCTCCATCAAGGTATGTAATACCCGCTGCGGGTTTCCATGTTTGTACTGAGCAATCAAGATGGACGGTGCGACAAAGACGAGGACAACACGGAACACAACGTTCAGATGGCGAAAATTTCGGAGACCGTTTTCCTCTAATGATGTGGTTACATGTTAAACGTTATTCGACTTTGCTACCGCGAACAAACGTCAATGTCCCGAGCTTCATAACTTTTACACGCATGGTCTGTGCACTGCAGCTATCCTTTGACGAAGCGAACTTATCAGTCTTTTTGTAATACGAAGAGCAGACATTAACAGATGGTTGAGAGCACGGATTCCTGGCAGACGCCAGTGGGGTCATGATGTGGGGGAGGGTGAGGAGAAGACTGCACGTAAAGGGATGTTCAAAAGCCTCGTGCACGGCCACTGAAGCGTACGCAGCTGATTTCTTGAGCGATCAAGATTACGCTCGTTGCGGAAAGATGTGCGAGATGGGCACTGCTGCAAACATATTTCACCAGAAAGTATTTGGCGTTTAGGCACGGCGACAAAACTTCTCAAAGACTACAGACCCATCCACACGGCTGTGCACAGAGTTAGGGGGTGTCTTGTCTCCGGCCACTGTTTGCCGCAGCCCTCGCCACTAAGCGAGAGGCTGGCTCTGGCTATAAGCACATTTCCAGGATCGATATCGCAATGTTGCGTGATAAGACAGAACTGGTATTGGCAGATCGATTTGCAAATACTGCCCTACGTACTATGCAGTAGCAGTCCTACTATTTGACGTTCACAGATACGCTCCCCTGCGTGAGTATATTACTGAGAAATCGGAGATTCGAATACTAGAGAACAATTCTATCATCACAAATGTCCCGCAGATGTGTTTGTCCCATATTGGGCAATGACTTCCAGAGAGTGTGTAGACGTACAATTCGCACCGATCTGTGGTACAGCGTTGCGATGTCGACTGTTGAAACACGACGAATGGCACGTCTAATAGGAGGAATTAAAAATGACAACTTTTGTTTTCGTGGTCATTCAAAAATATTTCGGAATTGTTTTAATATATACCAAGAATGTGAAACAGACTACGGTGGAATTTCGAGATGTAAGACGCTGCAGGAATATTATTAGCATGTTGCCAACAGAGAGCACGTGATCCGTTTGACGAGGCGAACACAAAACCACAAGGAGTATAAGGTCTGCGCTCATAGCCCGGGCAGGTATCCGCCATCGGACAGATATCGGCCATTTGCACGCTTTCATAGAGGTTTAATACCTACACTAGAAAAAAAGTGTCTTATTAAACGGAAAGAATCACCTCTTCAGAAAATCATGGATCTTTTTAGAGTACATAATATGTTATTCTAGTGAGAAGCAAAAAGGGCTAGCACATGTGGCAGTGCAGAGCCGTTCATAATGAATGAGACGAGTGTGTGGATGTTACGACATCACCTTAGTGTATGAGCCACATACGCCTGCCTTGGCCTTTAGATAATCAAGTGCTGTCCCCCCCCCCCTCACCCAAAAGAAAAAATGCAGAGAAACTCACTAACCTCTTGATAGTACGAGATAAAATAATAATAACAACTATTTCTTTTCGCGTCGCAATGGAAAACGCCATAATAACGAAAACATGTCAAGCAGTCAACTCTTACAACACAAGTAAGGCCTGAATAAATTCGTCTCCGATGCTGATTTGACGGCGGTGAGTTTCCTGCTCTGCTAATGGTGCATTTGCTTGCCGACGGCCACCAACACGTGTGAAAACAGAGAGGGTATTAAGAAACCTGAATATGCTTAGGACGATAATGCGGAAAAACAGTTAGCAATAAGTATAAATATTCGCTGTATTATTTTAGGCAAAATTAGTTACGTTATTTACGTTCAGGTAAAACTAAGGTACACCAGTTCCGTGGAAAGACAGGCCGCACAGATGGGAACGTACAGCAGAAACTTGCACCGGCACCACGGCTACCGTCTTTCCTTGAGAAGCTGCACAGGATCTCCAAGACTCGGAAACGTTCCAGGCATGGTGGAAGCAGTGTCGCAGACATCGACGCCTTCTTTGGCAGCACGTCTGCAGCCGGCTGGTCCAGAAAGAGACGATGGAGAGATTCGTCCGAATCTTGATTTCTTATTCAAATCTAACGCGGCAAACACGCCGAAAGCATTTGTGTCCAGAATGCCGCTGCGAGACACTCCGTTCCCAGTTGAAACAAAATTTTCGGCACAGTACTGCTTTGGCGACCTTTCGAAAATTCACGTCTTTGTAATTGTTCGTTTATGTATTGCTGAAGAAACGAAAACCTCTGAACGAATCATGATGATGAGTCTACGAAATGTTTAGCTTTGGAAAGAGAACGATTATGGAAATTATTATGGCTTATATCAGGTAGTATCATTTTCTGGTGACGAATACGATAGGTTGATACTATTGCAACGAACGACGACTTTCCACGTCTGCATACGAGTTTTACCCTCTGTTTCACAGCAATATATCATTGTCACTCCTTGTTAACAAACCGGTGGTCGAAGCTCACTTAACGTTTCTGAATACGGGATGATGGTTAGGAAGAAAGAAGACGATAAATATTTATAGCTCGTCCACTACTATTGCGAAAATATTGAAATGCTTTGAAATGCAAACAGAGTGCGTAATATAGCATACAATCGTTTGCTATACAGAGGTGGAAGTGTTATGAAAGCATGTCTCCACAAATGATTAGTGGATGTTGGTAGCATGTTATTCCGATTGGACAGAACGTTTAACTTTCGCGAGTTTGTGTGTGGAAGGCCAAAGTCTAAATGTGGGTTTATATAGATTGAACACATTCGTGTGTGCTCCACCAACGTTATTTATCGTTTAATGGTATACTCGCTTCTAACTTCGATAAATGTAAAGTTTAACTCATGGTTGTGCATTTACTATCCTTTTTCCGTTTTCATTTTCTCCATAAAACCGTTATTATTCGCAAGAAAGTTAAAACGGCCGACATTGTGGAGCGCCAGCGGCAACAATAGGTCGCTGAGGCAGCGACAAAGCTCTGTGGGCTGCAGGAGACGCAGAATTAGCGGAAAAATAAACTCAGCCTCTGTCTTTCTACGATCTGCAAGCGCGATCAAAAGTGCTCAACGTCAGTACCGTGTCACTACGCGAATCTGACGCTGGTTTTACGATTTTGTGTAACCCGTGCTGGCGTTCGGGTGGCGTCCCTTTTGGAAGTCAATCTGTGACGTGTGTGAAAAAACGCAAACGTAAGCAGTGGCGGTTGGGCGGGGTTTTGTCATCCTGCACTGTTACACATTATCAGACATGACATGACCAGGGTGCTGACCGCAGTCTCAAATCTTCGATAAAATGAAAGTGCTTAAAACCGTAAAATGATGGAATGCTGTGGTAGTGTTTTTTTCCTTCAAAATACAATACGAAATCCGGCATCGGTGACCATGTTTCGGGAGTCGATATGATAGTGTTTACCTGACGAACCAGAAGCGGCAGCGGCAGATCGGTTTATAAAAAGCACATTCGTTACCTGTTTGTAGAACTGTTAAATAACGTTTATATTTTGTTTGACAGAATGAAAGCGATTATTAACATACTGTTACTCTTTCGAAGCGGGAACACAGAGAATCAAATATCTTATTTTTACGCTTAACATTTCTCCTCCGTTCGACACTTATAATTATCTGCAAAAAGATACCAGAATTTCCGTGTCCATTACTATATACAAGGTCCTTAATCGTTGAGTGACAGAATGGTGCCTGTAGACATCTTTTTCATGCTGTTTATTCCGTTTCAACGTCTTATTCCTTATGTGTTGTTGTGGTCTTCAGTCCTGAGACTGGTTTGATGCAGCTCTCCATGCTACGCTATCCTGTGCAAGCTTCTTCATCTCCCAGTACCTACTGCAACCTACATCCTTCTGAATCTGCTTAGTGTATTCATCTCTTGGTCTCCCTCTACGATTTTTACCCTCCACGCTGCCCTCCAATACTAAATTGGTGATCCCTTGATGCCTCAGAACATGTCCTACCAACCGATCCCTTCTTCTGGTCAAGTTGTGCCACAAACTTCTCTTCTCCCCAATCCTATTCAATACTTCCTCATTAGTTATGTGATCTACCCATCTAATCTTCAGCCTTCTTCTGTAGCACCACATTTCGAAAGCTTCTATTCTCTTCTTGTCCAAACTATTTATCGTCCATGTTTCACTTCCATACATGGCTACACTCCATACGAATACTTTCAGAAATGACTTCCTGACACTTAAATCAATACTGGATGTTAACAAATTTCTCTTCTTCAGAAACGCTTTCCTTGCCATTGCCAGCCTACATTTTATATCCTCTATACTTCGACCATCATCAGTTATTTTGATCCCCAAATAGCAAAACTCCTTTACTACTTTAAGTGCCTCATTTCCTAATCTAATTCCCTCAGCATCACCCGAATAAATTAGGCTACATTCCATTATCCTTGTTTTGCTTTTGTTGATGTTCATCTTATATCCTCCTTTCAAGACACTGTCCATTCCATTCAACTGCTCTTCCAAGTCCTTTGCTGTCTCTGACAGAATTACAATGTCATCGGCGAACCTCAAAGTTTTTATTTCTTCTCCATGAATATTAATACCTACCCCGAATTTTTCTATTGTTTCCTTTACTGCTTGCTCAATATACAGATTGAACAACATCGGGGAGAGGCTACAACCCTGTCTTACTCCCTTCCCAACCACTGCTTCCCTTTCATGTCCCTCGACTCTTATAACTGCCATCTGGTTTCTGTACAAATTGTAAATAGCCTTTCGCTCCCTGTATTTTACCCCTGCCACCTTCAGAATTTGAAAGAGAGTATTCCAGTCAACATTGTCAAAAGCTTTCTCTAAGTCTACAAATGCTAGAAACGTAGGTTTGCCTTTCCTTAATCTTTCTTCTAAGATAAGTCGTAAGGTCAGTATTGCCTTACGTGTTCCCGTGTTTCTACGGAATCCAAACTGATCTTCCCCGAGGTTGGCTTCTACTAGTTTTTCCATTCGTCTGTAAAGAATTCGTGTTATTATTTTGCAGCTGTGACTTATTAAGCTGATAGTTCGGTAATTTTCACATCCGTCAACACCTGCTTTCTTTGGGATTGGAATTATTATATTCTTCTTGAAGTCTGAGGGTATTTCGCCTGTTTCATACATCTTGCTCACCAGATGGTAGAGTTTTGTCAGGACTGGCTCTCCCACGGCCGTCAGTAGTTCCAATGGAATATTGTCTACTCCGGGGGCCTTGTTTCGACTCAGGTCTTTCAGTGCTCTGTCAAACTCTTCACGCAGTATCGTATCTCCCATTTCATCTTCATCTACATCCTCTTCCATTTCCATAATATTGTCCTCAAGTACATCGCCCTTGTATAGACCCTCTATATACTCCTTCCACCTTTCTGCTTTCCCTTCTTTGCTTAGAACTGGGTTTCCATCTGAGCTCTTGATATTCATACAAGTCGTTCTCTTATCTCCAAAGGTCTCTTTAATTTTCCTGTAGGCGGTATCTATCTTACCCCTAGTGAGATAGGCCTCTACATCCTTACATTTGTCCTCTAGCCATCCCTGCTTAGCCATTTTGCACTTCCTGTCGATCTCATTTTTGAGACATTTGTATTCCTTTTTATATTTTCTCCTTTCATCAATTAAATTCAATATTTCTTCTGTTACCCAGGGATTTCTACTAGCCATCGTCTTTTTACCTACTTGATCCTCTGCTGCCTTCACTACTTCATCCCTCAAAGCTACCCATTCTTCTTCTACTGTATTTATTTCCCCCATTCCTGTCAATTGCTCCCTTATGCTCTCCCTGAATCTCTGTACAACCTCTGGTTCTTTTAGTTTATCCAGGTCCCATCTCCTTAAATTCCCACTTTTTTGCAGTTTCTTCAGTTTTAATCTACAGGTCATAACCAATAGATTGTGGTAAGAGTCCACATCTGCCCCTGGAAATGTCTTACAATTTAAAACCTGGTTCCTAAATCTCTGTCTTACCATTATATAATATATCTGATACCTTTTAGTGTCTCCAGGGTTCATCCATGTATACAACCTTCTTTCATGATTCTTAAACCAAGTGTTAGTTATGATTGTGTTGTGCTCTGTGCAAAATTCTACCAGGCGGCTTCCTCTTTCATTTCTGTCCCCCAATCCATATTCACCTACTATGTTTCCTTCTCTCCCTTTTCCTACACTCGAATTCCAGTCACCCATGACTATTAAATTTTCGTCTCCCTTCACAATCTGAATAATTTCTTTTATTTCATCATACATTTCTTCAATTTCTTCGTCATCTGCAGAGCTAGTTGGCATATAAACTTGTACTACTGTAGTAGGTGTGGGCTTCGTATCTATCTTGGCCACAATAATGTGTTCACTATGCTGTTTGTAGTAGCTTACCCGCATTCCTATTTTCCTATTCATTATTAAACCTACTCCTGCATTACCCCTATTTGATTTTGTGTTTATAACCCTGTAGTCACCTGACCAGAAGTCTTGTTCCTCCTGCCACCGAACTTCACTAATTCCCACTATATCTAACTTCAACCTATCCATTTCCCTTTTTAAATTTTCTAACCTACCTGCCCGATTAAGGGATCTGACATTCCACGCTCCGATCCGTAGAACGCCAGTTTTCTTTCTCCTGATAACGACATCCTCTTGAGAAGCCCCCGCCCGGAGATCCGAATGGGGGACTATTTTACCTCCGGAATATTTTACCCAAGAGGACGCCATCATCATTTAATCATACAGTAAAGCTGCATGCCCTCGGGAAAAATTACGGCCGTAGTTTCCCCTTGCTTTCAGCCGTTCGCAGTACCAGCACAGCAAGGCCGTTTTGGTTATTGCTACAAGGCCAGATCAGTCAATCATCCAGACTGTTGCCTTGCAACTACTGAAAAGGCTGCTGCCCCTCTTCAGGAACCACGCTTTTGTCTGGCCTCTCAACAGATACCCCTCCGTTGTGGTTGCACCTACGGTACGGCTATCTGTATCGCTGAGGCACGCAAGGCTCCCCACCAACGGCAAGGTCCATGGTTCACGGGGGGGTTATTCCTTATATCAAAGCATAATACGGCAAGTCGCATGCTGCCACCTGTCGCCCAGCGACTACACTGCGTCCTCTGTAACTCCTTCCGCAGTTAACTTCTTCTGCAACACGGGGCGCCATCAGAACGTCTTTCGATACCGCTGGTTGGGGTGCGAATCACGCACTTCCAAGAAATAAAAACAGAACATTCGTACATAAAAATCTTTTGTAGTCGGCAACGAGGGAGGGCTGTAGCCTATTTGTATAAAAGAAGGTAAAATGAGACAACTGTGAGCCGACAAGACTGGGACATCAGAGAAACGGGCGGCTGCGATTTCAAATCCTCCTCCACACAGCACCAGAGAATGTCGTATAACGCAGTCAGGAGCCGTAGAATAAATTTCAGACTGTTTTCGTTCTCGAGCGAAGCGTTACTCAGCGCTTTCAAATAAGTAGTAGCATATTAAAACATGAAATAAGTTTATATTTTTTGTTTCTTTTGAAAATAATGGAAAGAAGTACATTCTTTTTTTCGTCACATTCCAGCATTACCTGAAACATCATTTTTTTCCTGAGAGGATGAAATTGATTTCAATGTCAGATAAGACTGTGTTTCCTGCGATGTGCACTTTTCAACTACTTAAAATATAACGCGGCGTTATTTTTTATTTAGTTCTTCAGTAAAAAGGCACCAATCGTGGCATGGAGTAACAAGAGGCATAAGTAGTTAGGTGCGACGATGGAAGATACATTATCCGATTGGAGAAAGAGCCAAATTAACAACCGGCGGCAGCCTTCAGAGAAAGCGGTCGCGGATCACGTGTTGCGAGCCATCGACTGTCTGGCGGATCTCGAAACGGAAAATCTGAACTACATCGACAGCTGCGGGAGGCAAAGGCCGGACAAGTTCTGTTACGTAGGAGGACTATCCAGAAATCTGTGGGCGGCGATATGGCACCGTGTGACAGATTAAAATCGGCGTAACTGGTCAGTGAGTGGGACACGTTACTGGAATGCATCTTACAACTGGCAGCAGACGCGAAATGACGTCTGCCTTTTTCATTGAAGATCAAAATCGCAGCATTCATTCACATTATGCAGTACTTAACTCGGTTCGCCCTATTACTAAATATTCAGTTTATACAGTAAAGTATGAATTACATGCAAAGGTAATTGTAAAATCATTCCTGTGTCGGAAAAAGAAATGCTCTGGCTGGAGGACTTGTTTCCAGGATGATTGCATGATGGACGCAAGACTGCTTTCTCGTGTGAGCATTGTGCTAATTCTTTACCAAAAAAAAATGCGATAGTAGTAGTGGTAGTAATAGTCAACTTCGTCATGAATTACAGGCTCAGTTATGTGTAGTTCATTGGAAATAGTGTAATTCCGTTGTGTTCAAAATGAAACTTGGCACGGACGATAACTATAGTGAGTTTGTCTGTGGAGGGCCCAACTTCAAACCTGGGTTTCTGTAATTGCTGGTAACTTTAAAATTTAGTACGCGGTAAGTACATGAAACAAAATGCGATACGTTTAACCAAGGTGCTACTATGTAAGATGTAAAATACGTTTCTTGACTGCAAAAAGTCCTCGACCGAAGTAGTGAATGTATAAATGTCGTGACAAAAGCGTCTGTCACATTATTATGGGGCAACATATTATGAGCCCCTACAGCATCGGTATTAATGGAACGAGAGACAATGCACGACTGGGCAGTTCCCAATGCACTGACAATGAAACACAACTTTTATTGGCGCGATTGCATGCTCCTATCATCGTGACTAGAGACGAAATAATTTCCTAGTGTCTGTGATGTGAAAGTGATGACTCAGAGACCGATGAATACTGTGATAGATACCGACTGCTCTCTGTATCTCGATGTATACCTGCGACACAGCAACCTATGGAACCCAGCTGCCCTCATTTGTTCTATTTCTGTGCGGTTTTGACTGTACTGAAATTTGGCTGAAGTCCTCTATGTAGGTATCTAATACCAGCTGCAAGTTTCCATGTTTGTATTGAGCAGTCAAAATGAACGGTACGGCAAACGCGGATCTCAACATTCAGATGAAATTTTGGAAACCGTTTTTCACTAATCATGTACTTACATGTTAAACATTAACCGTCTTTCCTAGGGTCAACAAACGTCGACGTCCCGAGCTTCATAATTTTTACACGCATGGTTTCTGCAATCCAGCTGTCCTTGACGAAGCGAACTTATCAGTCTCTGTGTAATATGAACAGGAGACATCAACAAATAGTGCAGAGTACGGATTACTGACAGACGCCAGTGAAATCATGATGCGGTGGAAGGCGTGGAGGGGACTGCGGGTAGATGGATGTTCAAAAGCCTCGTGCACGGCCGTTGAAGCGTTCATAGCTGACTTATTAAGCGATCAAGATTACGTTCGTTGTGGAAAGAAGTGCGCGATGGGGACTGCTGCAAACACATTTCACCAAAAGGCGTTAGGCGTTTAGGAACGGCGACAAAACTTCTCAAAGAGTAAAAACATTCACACCGCTGTGCACAGAGTCAGGGGGTGTCTTGTCACCGGCCACTGTTTGCCGTGGCCCTTGGCCCTAAGCGAGAGGCTGGCTGTGGCTATAAGCACATTTCCAGGATCGATATCACAGAGTTTGCGTGATAAGACAGAACAGCTATTGGCAGATCGGTCTGCTAAGACGGCCCTATGTTCTACGCAGTAGCAGTCCTACTATTTGACGTTCACAGAAACAGACTGAGTACCAGATACGCTTCCCTACGTCATTATTTTACTGAGAAAACGGTAATTCAAATACTAGATAACAATTCTATCATCGCAAATGTCCCGCAGATGTGTTTCTCTCATATTGGGCAATGACTTCGAGATAGTCTCGTAGATATACAAATCGCGCCGATTTGTGGTACAGCTTTGCGATGTCGACTGTTGAAACACGACGGATAGCACGTTTAATAAGAGGAAATAAAAATGACAACTTTGTTTTCTTAGTTATCAAAAAAATTGCGGGTTTGTTTTAACATATAGCAAGAATGTGAAACCGACGACGGTAAATATCGAGACGTGAGACGCTGCAGGAATAATACTAGCATGTTGCCAACAGAGAGCACGTGATCCGTTTGTCGAGGCGAACACAAAGCCATGAAGAGTATAAGGTTTGCGCTTGTAGGCCGGTGAGTTAAAACACGATCGGACAGATATCTACCATTTACACACTTTCAAAGTGTGTTTATATCTATACTAACAAAAAGAGTCGTGTTAAATGGGGAAAAAAATAATCTGTCCAGAAAAGCGTGATCTTTTTAGTGTACTTAATATATTGTTCTAGTGAGAAGCTAGAAGGCCCTGCTCACTCGATTCCAGGCCTACCATATCTGGCAGTGCAGAACTGTTCGTAAGGAATGAGACGCGAGTCTGGATGTTAGGACGTCACCATAGGGTATCAGCAAGAGACGCCTGCCGTTGCCTTTAGTTAATGAAGTACTATCAAAGAAAATAAAAATAAACTGCACAGATACTCACTAATCTCTTGATAGTACGAGAGAAAATATTAAAAACTTTTTCATTTCGCGTCGGAATGGAAAATGCCATAATAAGGACAACATATCAAGCAGTCGAGTACTAGAAAACGAGTAAGGGCAGAATAATTACATGTAGGCAACAGAGTTGGAAACGGTTACATACAAACGGCTGAGATGTTTTTAGAGTGTATCGAAGCTAGAGCCAGACGAAAAGTAAGCCCTCGAAATTCCTTAACTTCCTACAACGACGGAGCTGCTCGGGTGCTGAATGTATTGTCTTAGTGTGGCCAATAATAGACCAAGCTCTGTCGGTTCCAGAATACTTGCAAACTATAATAACCAGTTTTCTAGGCTAGCAAATTCGTCTCATTCGTCTCAGATGCTGGTTTGACGGCAGTGAATTTTCTGTTCTGCTAATGGTGCATTTGCTTGCCGAGGGCCAAAAAAACATGGGAAAACAGTGAAGATATTACGAAACCTGAATATGTTTAGGACGACAATGCGAGAAAACAGTAATAAATGTAAATATTCACTGCAGTGTTTTAGGCAAAATTAATTACGTTATTTATATTCACGTACAACCAAGGGACATCAGTTCCGTGAACAGACAGGTCGCAGAGATGACAATGTGCGGCAGCGACTTCTACCGCCACGCCGGTTGTTGTCTTAGCGTCGAGGAGCTACAAAGGATCCCCGAGACCTGATGACGTTTCAAGCATGGTGGAAGCAGCGTCGCAGACATCGTCACCTTGTTTACCGTTTAAGCGAGTTTGATGGGGGAGGGAACCAAACAGCCAGGTCGTCGGATTAGGGAAGGACGTGGAAGGAAGTCGGCAGTGCCCTTTCAAAGGAACCATCTCGGCACTGACCTGAAGCGATGCAGGGAAGTACGGAAAACCTAAATGAGAATGGCCGCATGCGGGTTTTAACCGTGGTCCTCCCGAATGCGAGTCCAGTGTGCTAACCGGTGCATCACCTCGTTCGGTCTACCGTTTTAAGCACATTCATTTTATCGAGGAATGAGTGCGGAGCTCTTGAGATTGCGGGCAGCACCCTCGGCACGTCATGTGTAACGGTGCTGGATGACAAAAAATCATCGCTCCTACAACACTGCTCACGTTTGCTTTTTCTCACATACGTCACTGAATGACTTCTAGAAGAGACGTCCGCCTATGTTACTCCACGCCACTCGACCGCCAGCACGGGGTCCACAAAATCGTAAAAGCAGCGTCGGATTCACAAGGACACGGTACTGACTTTGAACGCATTTAATCGCGATCGCAGACCGTAGAAATATAGAAGGTTGAGTTTATTTTCCCTTAATTCTCCGTCTCCTGCGGCCCACAGAGCTTTGTCGCTCCTTCAGCGACTGATTGTTGCTGCTAGTGCTCCACAATATCGGCAGTTCGTAACATTCTCGCGAATGATGGCGGTTTTATGGAGAAAATGAAAACGGGAAAAAGTTATAACAAATGCACAATCATCAGTCAAACTTTACGTTTATCCAAGTTGTAAGCGAGTAAACTTTTAAACTGTAAATTACCCCGGTGGGGCATGCCTAACTGTATGTAGTCTATACAAACCAGCATTTAGAGTTAGGTCTTCTAGACACAAACTCGAAAAGCTATCGTTCTGTCCAATCGAAATTACGCGTCGTATTCTTCAATGAAAAATGCTACTGACTTCCACTAATGACTTGTGGTGTCTTGCTTGCGTAACACTTCCACCTTTCGACAGCAAACGATTGTGTACTACTTTACACACCCTGTCCGCACATAAAAGCACTTCAATATTTCGCAGTAGTAATGGGCGAACTATAAAGATTTATCGCTTCTTAATTATCATGTCGGCATACTCATACGTAATGTGAGCTTCGAGCACCGGTTTGTTAACATGCAGTGGTAACGTTTTATTGCTGTGAAATAGCGGTTAAAACTCGATTGCAGACGTGGAAAGCGAATCGCAAAAGTCGTCGTTCGTTCCAACAGAAACTACCTACCGTATTCATCACTAGAAAATGATATTAACTGATATAAGCCACAATAATCTACATAATCGTTCTCTTTCCAAATCTAATTGGTTTGTAGGCTCATCATCGTAGAATGAGGAAAGACAGGAACTGACGAATAAGTACCCGACAACAATTGAATGTAAAATGGTTAATAATCATTCTGGTTGTCACAAGGTATTATAAAGATGGTTTAAGTTGGTTATACTGATACCTACAAAATATACTGGTGTTCGAATATGATGATATGCTCGAAAAGGCGAAATAAATGATTAGATACAGCGAAACACGTGGCGCGTGCTCCAGGGAGACAGGGGTGCCATGTGACGTCACACGTCCGTGTGGACTGCTGCTACGTCTGTAACGGACATCAGCCGCTGTGGCCGCCATTGAGACTTGACGGACGTCTCAGCTGCCACTACGGCTCTATGATGGCAGACATCTGTAGCCGAGTCTTAGTATTTTGTGCTCGTTGTTCTTTGTTGCCGCCAAAATTGCAGCATTCATTCACACTATGCAGTACGTAATTCGGTTCGCCCTTTTGCTAAATATTCAGTTTATAAACTTAAATATGAATTACATTCCCAGGTAATTGTAAAATCATTCCTGTGTCGCAAAAGGAATTGCTGTGGCAGGAGGAATTATTTCCTGGATGATTGCATGATAGACGCAAGACTGCTGTCTCGTGTGAGCATTTTGCTCATTCCTTACCTAAGAAAAATACGAGAGTGGTAGTAGAAATAGTCAACTTAGCCATGAATTACTGGCTCGGTTATGTGTAGTTCATAAGAAATAGTGTAATTTAGTTGCGTGTGACATGAAACTTGGCAAGGACGATAACTTTAGTGAGTTTGTCTGTGGAAGGCCCAACTTAAAACCTGGGTTTCTGTAATTGCTGTTAACTCAATCGCTTCACAAAGCTCATCGTTCAAAATTGTCACCGCATTAAACTAACAGAAACGTGCTGTTTGATTCCTAGTGGCCCCGTCCGTTACTTCTTTGTTTTCATTCCTTTAACAGAATCCCAGTTACTCCGGAGAAACTCTGGACGTAACTGCCTTCATTCTGTGGCGCCAACAGCAACAATCGACCGCTGATGCAGCGACAGAGCTCTGTGGTCTGCGGGAGACGGAGAATTAACGGAAAGATTTAGTCGGCTTCTACATTACTATGATCTGCAATTGCGATTAATGTCCGAATGTGGTTACGACCAATACAGTGTCACTATGCGAATCTGGTGCTGCTTTCGTGATTTTGTGGATCGCGTGCTGGCTTTCCAGTGACGTGGCGGAATACAGGCGGACGACCTGGCTGGGTGTCATTCAGTGACGTATGTGTAACGAACGTATGAAGCGACTAATTCAAACAGTGCTGTTTGAGCGAGGTTTGCCATCCAGCACCGATATACAGGGCGTGGAGAAACCATTTGACCAAAAGTGCAGGGCGGAAGGACAGCATGAAACATAGGAATGCGTGTATGGCAACTAAGAGTCGTAAATGCATATTTTCAGCGCTACGGGAACGTAATTGAAATCTGCCATACTGAGGCCTTTGTTCAAAATGATAGGTATTTTACAGAAAACGTATACATAAACAATGTTTGCACTAACCAGTCGTCACGACGAGAACAAGATAAATTTCAAGCGTCACAAACACGTGTATCGCATTCAGCTGACGAACGAGACAATACTTCTTCAGAAATGAGGACAATCACATGCCCATGTTTCTTGTTTGAGTATATTTAAAAAAAGCGAAAAATGAGCCACCACTTTATTAACAGGAGTATGTATGGAAAATGTTGTAACTGACCACCGTTTTCATGCTGCCGCAGCGCCTTAAATGTTTAACTGCGACCTGTATTTTCTATACTCAGATTCCTTCGTTTGGCGCCCTCTTTGTGCCCTACGCTTTTGGTCAAATAGTTTTTCCGCCCTGTATATGCCAGATGATGCGTTACAGAATGTTGTTCGAATTCTCAGGAGTCCAGTACACTTAATCGTTCGTAGGATGTTCTAACAATGGCAAGATGTCAGAATGCGTTGGTAGCGATTTGTAACTTTAAAGTTCAGTAGACACTAACTATGTAAAAGCAAATGTGACACGTATAACGAGGCACTACGGAATTAGACGTGTAATATGTTTTCTGATTACAAAAAGTTCTCTAGTAGAGCGGTAACCGCATAAATATCGTGACAAGCGTGTGTGTCACGCTATTATGGAGCAACGTATGAGACCCCACAGAATCGGTATTAGTGAAAGCATGCACCGTTGGTCAGTTGCCAAAGCGTTCAAAATTGAACAAAACGCTTAACTGGGTCTATGACATTGGAACTATCATCGTGAATGAAGACGAAATAAATTTATAGTGTCTATGATGTGGAAGTGATGATTCAGAGACTGATGAATACGGTGAAATTAATTCCTCTATTTTTTTTTTTGTTCGATAAATATATACGACACTATGGAACCAAGTAGCCCCTATTCCTTCTCCTGACCAGAGGCAAACACTATTCTACTTATTAACTGTTTTGACAATACTGAAATGTGGTGAATATCGCTTCTAGCCGTCCATCAAGGTGGGCTAACAGAATCGGATACCTGCCGCGAGTTTCCATGTTTGTACCGAGCAGTCAAGATGAAAGGCGCGACAGAGACATCCACTACGCGGGACAGAACATTTAAATGACCAAAATTTCGGAAACCAATTTTCTGTTGTGGTGGTTACATGTGAGACCTTAACAGATTCCACTAGCCGGAACGACCGCCTGCGGTACGTTCCAAGCTTCATACGTTTCACACCTATGGTCTCCGCTGAGCAACTGTCGACGATGAAACAAACTTGGCGGTGTTTTCCTATTGTGAAAGGAAGACGTCAATATGTAATGTAGAGTACGAATTCCTTACGGACGCCAGTGAAAATATAAGGTGGAGAAATGTGAGGAGGAGATCACACGTAAAGGGTTGTTCAAAAGTCTTATCCAGGCCCATCAAAGCGTTCGTGGCTGCTTTATTAGTAGACCGGAATTACGCTCGTTGTAGAAAGAATACGAGGCGGGCACTGGTGGAAGCGTTTTGCACCTGAAAAGATTAGGCGTTTAGATATGGGCAGGAGACTTGGAGTAAATTCACATTCCCACCGCTGTACGCAGGGTTAGGGGATGTTTTTGTTCCCAGCCACTGTTGTGAGCTCGAGCCTTTGCCACTAAGCGAGAGGTGGCTGTGGTTGTAGGGACACATCCAGCATCGACATCGCAGATGTGGAATGTAGTAGCAGTCCTACTATTTTACTGTCACAAAACGATTTGAAGGCCGCATACACCTCCCGAAATATGTATATAACCGACAAATCAGAGATTCGAATACTAGATAATAATTGTATCATAACGAATTTCCCGCAGATGTGCTTGTCACACACTGGGCAATCATTTAGAGAGAGTACGTAGACATACAAATCGCACTGGGTCGCGGAACAACTTTGCGATGTCGACTATTGAAACACGAGTGATAGTACGTTTAATAAGAGACAATCAAAATACTAACTTTTGTTTTACGTGATAATAAAAAAAATTTGCAAGATTGTTTTAATACATGGCAAGGATATGAAGGACACTACGGCAGAGTTTCGGGATTGGCCGAAGGTACGGAACACGGTTTGTGTCCAAAATTTTGCATAGGCCGGCGTGCAGCGTGTAACGCATTCAGCCACCGTCAAGAAAGCCCTTGTGGCGTTGGTTCTCGCGACCGGCTCTGCCCAGCAACAGGACAGAAGAATATGGATGAGACAAGTTTTTTTGTTTTAATCTTCTACCGCCTTGTCATTGAATTACTGTTTGACTTGAACGTGTTCTTTGCTCTCACAGGTGCAGTGTGTAATGGTTCTGGATAGATACGAATGGAATCTGTCGATACACACCGCGTTTAAATTCCGCATCGGCACAAATATGATGACATTGTCGACAAAATAGACGCTGATAATGCGTATGTGATTAAGACTTGGCCGTGACTCAAGACGAATCTTTCTAGCAGTTACAAGTCTTCATAACCTTGAGGCGTAAATACGTAACAACTCTTACCACACAAAGCGTGTGATCCGGGTGAGCATAATAAAACAGAATCTCATGCATTAACTGACCCAGATAAAAATGTTTTGACGGTGTTTTTTGACGATTTCTATACTTGTTTTCTGGAAGATTTTCTGACACAACCTCCTCCTCCTCAGGAATTTGGGACAGCATCAGCTGGAGGCAGCTGTGACAGAAGGCCGGCCATGAATGTGCGGACTGCGAAACAGCACTGTCGGGATGCATTAAAATGGTGCAACTGGCCATCGACTAGGAGTGTGATTCACATGTTGGAACGGCCACGCATCTCGTGAATGGCGGGCGACGCGACGTCCTGCTGTGTGTAGATTTTAAAAAACGTCAGATAACAGCCATCACTCGCGAGAGAGTCGAACTGCTGTCCTTTCGGAGCGCCATCAGTGGCAAAGCTCTGTAGGCCGCAGGGGACGGAGAACTGACGGAGAAATATGTTCAGCTTAACAATGATAATAATTCGCACGTGTGTTTTGCCAACTATATTGCAGTACTGTTATCGACGCAAAACCGAAGTAAACAGGCTATCTTATTTCATACAAGGGTTTTACGTATTCTGTCATCAGAGAGGCCGCACAGATCAGATTTCGCAACTGTAGTTTCAACCTGGACAGCGGCTGTACTCCAGAGTAATTCGTCGAATCATTGACGCCCCGACGTGGGGAAACAGCGTCGCAGACATCGACATCTTCCCTGGCAGCACGATGACAATGATACGGTCACCGAAAGAAGAGCCATGGAACTTTATAAGATAATCCCGAACCGCTGCTCAAGTTTAACTCGTCAAGAGCACCGACAGCGTCTGACGCAAGAATGGCGTCGCGAGCAACTCCGTTCCCAGCTGTAACGGAATTGTCGGCCCACAGCAGGTTTCGCGGCAATTTATAAACACCGCGTCATTTTAATTGTCCGTTTATCTCATACCGAAGAGCTATAGAGCGGTGACCGAGAAGGAAGTCCGATTACGATGCTGAAGTGAAGGCTTTTCTCAACTGTAGTTTAATCGGAAGACCGTAATATTTCTTATCGTGTTTTCTACGGGTTAAGTCAGACAACACTATGCTCTTTCAGTGAATTCTCCTAGGCAATGTAAGTAAAAAAAAAAACAGATTCACCCAGAGTTGGGAAATCGCTTCATCGCCTCACTATTAAAGGCGGCCTCATTTCATGGCAGCTGTGGTTTGGAAACTGAGTTTCAGCTGCGGGCAAAAGTTTGCTGCCGAAACTAACTAGAGACGCTCCTTACTTCCCAAATAAAGCATTGCATACGGCGAGAAGTGAATAACAGGCACAGGAATGAATGAGAGGAACTCATATATAATGATTTCATCGTTTTTTTCCTTCCTGGTCTCAATATATACCTGCGGCACAAGACTAGCAAAACGCGTGTGACGTTGTGGTCCACGTGTAGGAACTGTTAAGCATAGTCTGTCGGAACAAAGAGGTGCTATGAGTTTCTTAAGACCAGAAGACAACACAGCTTCATTTGTCACCAATCCTGATTAGACTGAAAGCTGCTACATGTAGCCTCTGCAACCGTATGTGGATAAACTCCAAAGCAGTTTCGACATTTACTTCGAAGCGTCGGTCTGAACGAAACAAAAGTAGTATGCATCATTCACAGAAATATTCAGAGTACGTTATACTGCTACAACGATGAAAAATAATATTACGACGATGTCAAACCTTATTTTCACGATATAAAGAAGAACTGACGATATTAAAACTGTAATTATAATTTTATTATTTTAATTTTTTTGCTCAGTGAATCAAAGACTTTCTATTGCACGGAATAAACTAGCATTGTTTGTACTACGAAGCTATATATGATTGTTAAGTGAGAACTGATTCTATGTAAGACATTTTGTCTGGCCGGAATTTGTTCTCGTACTGGTCGGTAGAGAATGAAAAGTTTCTTAATCGATGTATGTAATGTGAAAGTATAAAGGCTATAAAAAGGAGAGACAGAGAGAGAGAGAGAGAGAGAGAGAGAGAGATAATCCTTGCACAGAATCACCATATTGTATAAGAAAAGGTGAATACAAGTTATTCAAAACAAATATCTCTAAAGCGTATCGTACTGTGATTTCTAAATACTGAAAATTGCGGTGTTTAATCTAAACCTGTCCCGAATAACAGCGAAGAACATTTATGTCATCATATATTTTCTTCGTTTGACCAAGGTTGTGATTCGCATGTTACTTTTTGTTACGCGACGTGTTAGGAATATTTTCATTTTACGCGCAAACATGCACACAGCTTTGATCGAACCTGCATCTTTCGGAAACGATAACTCTTAATCAGTACAATTACGCGAGTACCGTCTGAATCGCAACCGTGATCACAAAAGTGTTTCCTGGACCTGATTTTTATAAATGTGTAGACTTGAAAGCGAACAATATTGCACCATCGCTGGCTCGCAACAATTGAAAGAAAACAGAACAGGGACTGAACAACTAGAATTTTAAGGCGTTCAGCGTTACGAAATCTGAACGACGTAAGTTAATTAATTAAATATTAACAGGAAGAGAATTATTAAATTTTAAAGATTAAATCATAGAAAGAATTTATTGCATTTTAGCATCATTACGTTTCTTTGCATTAGTAGTTGAGTATCAGATACGATCATATCTATTTAAAAGATAGTGCGTAAATAACATTGCCACCTTTTATAATTATTGTTCTAGCAATTAAACGTGAGACGCTTTCCTATGTAAAGTCAGTGTATTGGAGACATATTAAACATTTTATTAGTACACACTAGTTTTAACTTAGCAACTGTGCTTGCCGTAATTGGGACACGGTTTTTAAAGATTATCAACATACACAATGCGTGCCATTTTGTAGTGCGGTTTCCTGGTATGGACTTTTCGGACACGTCGGAGAGCGGACACCACACTTCGTACGAGCACCTAGTAATGTTAAATTTCTTCTCTATTCTCATTAGGGCAACTTTAATGCTGATTTGATACGTGGATGGAATGTGTAGGAAATCACAGCACTACTTCGCAGAGGAGGAAGCAAACCACAACGAAAACTCTTTGGCAACAAATGCTGTGCGATTCGAATGTCGATGCAGAAAATAAAGCGATGGAAATTTGTGCGTTTGGAACATGTAATCACCGTTTTCCTAAGGATCGATTAGATGTACGCCATTTATGTGCTTAGATAACATATTAAAGCACTAGCAGAACAAACAGTACACCATTTAAACGCTAAAACTTAATAATAGGACAAATCTTTCGCAATACTAAACGCATCGTCTTAGTGAGAAGACTTTAAGGCCGAGCTCTGTCGAAGGCAGGGGCTGCGCGTGTGGCGCCGCAGAGTCGGCCGTAATAAACAGGGCGTGTGTGTCGGTGTTGTGACGTCACGGTTGTGTACCACGTAACGAGGCCTGCCGCGATGGGTACAGAATGTGCGTACACTTTCCAAAGTAGGTGTCTGCATCTGCATATTGTGCGTTTCCCGGGCTGGGTGGACGGCAGTGAATTACCAGCAATGCTTACTATACAAGTGCTTGCAGACCGTCACAAGCGCACGTGAAACAAAAGTCGTTACAGTTTGCTCGGTGGCGGAGCACTGAGGAATGTTTGGACACTCTCTTTAAAAAGGGAGGATTTTAACCCAACTGGCTCCACAAGCTACGCACCAAACCTGCTTCAGAATCCTTCCATGGGTTGAAAGCAGAGATGCGTGTCGGTCGTCAGGTGTAAAACGCTACGAATGGCGAAGATTTTGAGACGACGGGATGTTAATGGCTGGTTCAAATGGCTCTGAGCACTATGCGACTTAACTTCTGAGGTCATCAGTCGCCTAGAACTTAGAACTAATTAAACCTAACTAACCCAAGGACATGACACACATCCATGCCCGAGGCAGGATTCGAACCTGCGACCGGAGCGGTTACGCGGTTCCAGACTGAGGCGCCTAGACCGCACGGCCACACCGGCCGGCGACGGGATGTTAATCTCTAACTCGGTATACGGGCATCCTCCATCAGTAACTTATTCGGTTCTTCACGCTTCATATCTCGATAGTATGTCGGTATCTGTACTGGAGTATGCAGGGACCATAGCCTCTTATTCTGTGTAAATTCGGACATCACAGATGTTAGTTCTTAAGGCATAATGATACACACCACACGTACTCCTGAGGAAACGGCCAGAAAATTGTTTGCTTCCCGGCAGACCGATATTTGCTCTTCTGTAGAAGCGGCCAGCTAAGTGAGCCACAGTCTAACAAGAACAGGAATTCTGTCGTTCGTGAAAATAAAGACTTGTCAGGACAGTGTGTGAAACGTTTGCTGTCGTCCCATCTGACCAAACGCAACAAGGATAGATACCGGATTAGCACTGCGAGTCTTGGGGAAATTAGCTTAACGGAATTCCTACACGCGTGACGCTAATACGACACGGAGATCCGTCGTGGAAATGAGTGCTTAATACTGCAACTGTCTTATCCACCTGGTTTCGAACCTCGACACGGCAAGGATAGATGCATTTGCCGTCTACATGTGTGTGACTATGGCGTAAGGTATGAAACGCTGTGTGTGTCCAAAGTTTCACGTGCGCCAACGAGCGTCGTACAACGCAAACAGGCGCCGGAAAGTAAAATAAAGCCTTGGTGGCGTTCGTTCTCGCGTTCGGCGCTGCCCAGACACTACAGAATAATATCGCTGACGCAAGATTTTTTTTCATTTTTATCACCTTTCCAGTAAATTACTTGTTAGTTTCCATACGGTGCTCCTCTTCACATGCGCAGTGTGTTAGGGCCGATAATAGATCTTTTTCCTTTTCCGTTACCAGATACGAATGCAGTCTGTAGAAGCACACAAGGACAACAGCTGGACACATTGCCACGAAGTAAGACAGGTTCTCACACTGCGACTATATTCCGCCTCGATCCGAAACAGACGACGCTGTCAACTTGTTTATTAAACCTTCACAATCGATGGGTGGTGACAACATATCTGCTAATCCTGTGTACTATTTTAAGGTTTCACCTCGACTCGACAGGAATTTTTCTAGCCATCACACGTCTTCAAAGCCATGCAGTGTAAATAAGTTCCATCCCTTACCGCTACGCATATTCTGCACCACGTGTGTCATTAAAGTGAACATAATATAACTAGGACAAGCGTTAACTGGCTTGAATAGAAAGGTTCTGAAGGTATTTTTTGACAATTTCTATACGTGTTTTCCAGAAGATTTTCTCACAGAATGGTCTCCTTCTTAGGAGTGTAGGATACCGTCAGCTGGAGGCAGCTGAGACACAAGTCCGTCCATGTAGGTGCAGTGTGCGAAAGAGCACACTTCGAATGCATTGCAATGTTACAACTGCCAGCGACTAGGGGTGCGATTCACGTGTCGGAATGGACACGCGTCTCGCAACTGGACGGCTACGCCAGGCTCTGCTGCTCGTAAATATTAAAAATTAAGTTGCTGTGCCAATTAGGGATTCACTCTCGATCAGATGATGCATATACATTTTTCTCCCGTTTTCGTTTGCTTCAGAAAACCGCCATTACTCGCGGCAGACTTAAAAATTGACATCGTTCCGCGTGGTAGCAGCAACAATCAGTCGCTGAGGCAGCGACAAAGCTCTGTCGGTTGCAGGACGTGGAAGACTAACGGAAAAAGAAATTCATCTTACACATTACTACTATCTACATTTGTGATTATCGTTTACATATGCACATAATCGGGACAGTGTAACTACGCGGATTTGATACTGGTTTCGTGATTTTGTGTGTCGCATGCTAGCGTTCCAGTGACGTGGCAGAACATGGGTGGCAGTCACCCAGCGTTCGTAAAAAAAGACAAATTTAAGCTGTTCTGATTCAGCGAAGTTTGCCATCCGGCGTCGTCATACAGGGTGCATAGAGACAATCTGACCAAAAGTGTATCGTGGAAACGCAGCATGAAACACAAAAATTTGAGTATAACAACTAGGCTTCGCGATTGAATATTTTCGGCGGGACCGGAACGCAATTAAAATCCCACACACGAGCGTCTTGGCTCTAAATGATTGGTAGTTTACAGAAAATATATACGTAAACACAGGCTGTGTGAACCAACCAACCGCCACCATGAGAACAAGATAAATTTAAAGCGCCACTTACACGTGTATCGCACTTAGCTGACTTAGGACACAGCACGTTTTTAGAGATGAAGAGAATCAGATGCCCATGTTTCATGTTTCAATATGTCTTAAAAAGGTGAAAACGAGTAAAAAACGATCCGCCACTTATTGCTATAAGTATGTCATAGCAAATGTTCAAAGTGACCGCAGTTGCCATGTTGGTATAGCGCCCGAAATATTCAACTGACACTTGCAATACCGAAATTCCTTCATTTGATGCTGCCTTCCTGCTCTGCACTTTCGGACAAAGTGTTTTTCCCCACCCTGTTTGTGCTAGACGTGACGCGACAGTAATGGTCGAATTCTCAGCCATACAATACGCTTCGTCTATGGTAGAAAGAGCTAAATACGGCAAAATGACGGATACATTAAACCAAATCGTTACGAAGCAAGGTGTAAAATACGTTTCATGTAGATACACAAATCGTACCAATCTGTGCTACAACTGTGCTATGTTGGTTATCTTAACGAGCGGACAGCACACTTCAGAAGGAGAAATAAAAATTATAATTTTGTTTTTCGTGGTCAACAAAAAACAAATTGCGGTATTTTTTTAACGTATAGCAGAAAGGTGAAACAGACTACTGTAGAATTTCGAGGTGACGGGAACATTGTCAGCATGTTACCAACAGAGAACAGGTGATTCGTTGGTCGAGGCGAAGACAATGCCTTAAAAAAGTATTTTTGCGCTTATCGTCCAGAGAGTAAAACACAGTCGAACAGATATCCGCCATTTCCACGTTTTCAAACTGTATTACACTTACAGTAGAAAAAGATTGAGACGCTTTGAAATAGCGAAGAATTTACTTTTTTCAAAAAACCAGAATGTGTCAGAGCACTTACTGTATTATTTTAGTGAGGAGAATGTGAGGCCAGCCACACTCCATTGCAGAGCTAGCATATGTGGCAGTGCAGAGCCATTCGTAATGAATGAGTCGCGAGTGTGGCTGTCATGACATCACCATAGTGTATCAGCAAGAGACGCCTGCCCTGATCTTTAGATAATACTGTCGCAAAGAAACGGCATAGATACTCACTAAGCTCTTGATAGTACGAGACACAATAATAACAACTTTCTCTTTTCCATCATCATTGTCATCAGGACAAACATAACACTCTCTTAATATGTGGCCGGAATATGTAAAGGGCCACAGCCCCACTTCGCAATGGAAAATGCTGTAATAAGGAAAACATGTCACCAGTCAGCTAGTAGAAACACGGGTAAGGCGAGAAAAATAATATGTAAGGTGCAGAGTTGCAAACGGTTACATATACATGACTAAACGTTTTTATGGCGTTTTAAAGCTAGAGCCAAACAAAAAGTGCGCCCTTGACATTCCCTAACTTCTTAAACAGACGGTATTTTTCGAGTGCTAATTTTATTTTCTTAGTGTGGCCAATAACAGAGTAAGCTGTGTAGGTTCCAAAATACATGTAAACTCTCGTAAGTAGCTACCTTTCTAGGTACGCAAATTCGTCTCCGATGCCGGTTTCACTACGATGAGTTTTCTGCGCTGGTAATGATGCATTTGCTTGCCGACGACCACAAGCACATACGAAAACAGTTAAGGTATTACGAAACCTGAATACATTTAAGATGAGTAATGCGAAAAAGCAGTTACTAGTAACTGTAAATATTGGCTGTGGTGTTGTACGCAAAAATAGTTATGTTACTTATATTCACGTAAAACCGAGCCCCATTACTTGTGTGAAAAGACAGGCCGCAGAGAGGAGAATGCACAGCAGCAACTTGTAGCCGCACGGCGGCTGTTGCCGTAGCATCGACAGGTGACAGAGGAGTCTCAAGACTCGTTTACTCGTTTACCTTTTAAGCATGGGGGAAGCAGCGTCGCAGACGTCGACACCTCGTTTGGCAGCACGGCTGGAGTCAGCTGGTCCAGGAAGAGGCGGTGGAGACATTCATCCGAACCTCGATTTGTTACTCACGTCTAAGCCGGCCAAGAACGCCGGAAGTGTGTGTCGGAAGAATGTCGTTGCGACACACTCCGTTCCCAGTCGTAACGGAATTTTCGGCGCAGTGCTGTTTTAGTGGCATTTCATAAATACCTCGTCTTTGAAACTGCAGCTTTATGTATTGCCGAAGAACTGAAAACCCTTGAACTAAGAAGAATGCAATTAACAGTTGACGAAACATTTAGCTATGGAAAGAGAACGGTTACGGAAATTACTGTCGCTTTTATCAATAAGTACAGTTTTCTAGAGACGAATACGATAGTTAACTCATGTTCGGATGAACGACGAGTTTTGTGATTCGGTTTACACATGTGCTGTTTGATGACAGTAAATCATCATCTCTCCGTGTGAACAAACCGGTGGTCGACGCTCACATAACATATGTGAATACTGACGTGATAATTAAGAGGACCAAAGGTGACAGCTTTGAGTATCTCCTAAATTACTATTGCGGAAATACTGAAGTGCTTCTACATCGGACAGAATGTGTAATAGAGCTCACAACCGTTTATTGTAGTGAGGTGGAAGTGTTATGAAAACATCACGCCACAAGTGATTAGTGGAAGTCAGTGGCATTTTTCATCGAAGAATACGAAGCGTAATTTCGTTTGGACGTAACGGTAACTTTTGCGACATTGTGCGTGGAAGGCCCAACTCTGAATGTGGATTTATGGAATAACGGTTATGTGTGCCCCATTGTCGTAATTTTTGGCTTAAGGCTTTGCTCGCCTATAACTTCGCTAAACGTTACGTTTGACTGGTGGTTGTGCAATTATTATCATTTTCCTCCGTTTTCATTTACTTAATAAAATCGACATTACTAGCTAGAAAGTTCCACCGCCGACGTTGCGGATGGCTAGCACCAACAATCAATGGCTGGGGCACTGACAAAGCTCTGTGGGCTGCAGAAGAGGGAGAATCAACAGAAAAATACATTCGGCTTCTACGTTACTAAGATCTGCAAGCATAATTAAATGCGTTCACAGTCAATACAATGTCATTATTTGGCGATTTTGTGTAACCAGTGCTGGTATTCGAGTGACGTGGCGGAACATGGGGGGACGACCCGTTTGGAAGTCATCCAGAGACGTATGTGCCACGTATGTGAAAAAAGGCATAAATTAAGCAGTGCCGTTTAAGCGAGATTTTGTCATCGTGCACCGTCGTCCACGCCAGAGATGAGCCGACTAGAGCGCTGACCGCATTCCCAGGAGTTCAATACTTACTTAGTCTCTGATAAAATGATTGTGCTACAAACGGTAAAATGATGGAATGTTGTGGTAGTGTGTTTTACTTTTAAAATACAGTAAAAAATCCGTAACCGGTAACCGCATTTCGAAAACCGATATGATAGTGTTTACATGACGAACCACAAGTGGTGGTGGAAGATCGGTTTGTGAAAAACACACTCGGTAGACATATGTAGAACTGCTAAGGAATGTTTTACTTTTCGTTTCACGCAATGAAAGTAAATATTAACATACCTTTCCTGTTACAAAATGGAAACACAGAGAAGCAAAGATTTTATTTTTACGCTTAATATTTCTCCCGCTTTCGATATTTACAATTCTCAACAAAAGGCTATCAGAATTTTCGTGTGCACTATTATACACAAGGTCCTTGATCGCCGCGTGTCACAAGATGCCCAGTAGAGATGTTGCTCTTTTTCGCGCTGTTTATTTCTTTTTAGCGTCTTATTGTTTATATCACTGCCGGACACTGCAAGTCGCCTACTTCCATCTGTCGACCAACGGCTGCACTGCGTCCTCCGAAACTCCTTTCACAGTCAACGTCTTCTGCCACGCGAGGCGCCAATACAACGTGTCTTTCCGTATCGCTGGTTCGGCGCGAATCACGCATTTTCGTGAAATGAAAAAAAAAAAATAGAAATCTGTTTTTGTGTACGTGGAGAGAAGGCTGCGGTATTTTAGCATGAAAGGAGGTAACACGAAATATGAAATAACTGTGAGCGAACAAGACTGCCACGTCACAGAGACAGGTGGCTGCGATTTAAAATCCGTCAGCACACAGCGCCAGAGAGTATCGCATAACGCAGTCTGGCTGTGTGGAATAAACTTAGGATTGCCTTCGTACGACCGTAGCGATGGCCAGCGCTTTTAAATAAATTTGTATTACAGATATGGGATAAGTTGATTTTTTTGTACTGCCTTTCTAGAGAATGGAAATAAATAGATTCCTTTTTTCGTCACAGCGTTCAACACTACACAGAACATTTTTTCTCGTCCGAGGTAAACTCTGAATTGAATATCGGGTTCGAGGCTACTTGCTAAGACCTGTTACTTCCATCAGTTTAAAATAATAGTCTACGTTGCATTAATTTTCATATAGCTCTTCGGAATGCAGATAACCATTCATGGCATGGAGTAACAAGAGGCATCAGTCATTAGAATCAACGTTGGAACAAATGTTATGTGACAGGAAAAGGAGCTAAGTTCACAATCGGCGGCAGACTGCAAAGAAAGCGGTCGTGAAACACGGACTGGGAGCGACTGTCATTTGGCAAACCTTGAAACGGAAAGTCTAAAATACATAAACTGGATATAAAGGCCGTGCACGTTCTGTAATAATCTGTGGACGGCGAAACAGCTCACTCTGGACAGATTACAATGGCGTAACTGATCAGTGACTACTGGGCGCGCACGTTGCAGTCGGCAGTATATGCGGGGATGAGCTATGGGCGGAGTTTCGGACATACGTTCGCCGCTTCAAGTAGGGAGAGATTCCGACGCGTATCTTAAACAGAGATAAGGATTGACGTCTGTCTTTTTCGTAGAAAATTAAGTTCTGCGTGTAAATTACAATAACGTGATATGCACCTAATACTTCTAGAGATGTACCTGGTAAAAAGGTCCAAGTTTCGAAGGTACACGTGATTTGCTTGACGCTACCTGAGCGTAGAAAGAGGAAATGGGGTAACTAGCAAATAAGCTATTGATAAAAATTGAATGTAAAATTGTTAATAATAATGCCCGTCGTAGGGAAGTATTATACAACACGTTTCATTTGTTTATACTGATAACAAAAAAAAAACATACTGACGTTTCAGGTATGGGCAAATAGTGAATTGATCAAATGCAGCGAAACACATTGTGGGTAGTCAACCGAGACAGGGGTGCCTTCTGACGTCACACCTCAGTGTGGGCTGCTGTGCGGTTGCTACGGCTGTAGACGCGCCTCAGCCGCTGTGGTCACGGCCAAGGTTTCATAAACCACTCGGCTACAACGGTAGCTCTGTGTTGCCACTATTCTACAGCCAAATCTCGGCATTCACTGGTTGTTTGTTGTTGTTGCCACCGAAATTGCAGCAATTGTCCACACTGTGCAGTATGTAATTCGGTTGGCCCTCTTACTAAATATTGAGTTTATAAAGTTACAGATGAATTCCATGTAGATGTAATCACAAAATCATTCCTATGCCGCAACAGAAAATGCTCTGACTGTAGAAATTGTATCCTGGATGATGGCATGCTAAACGCAAAACTGCTATTTTGCTCGTTCTTTACCTAAGAAAGATACGATAGTAGTAATAGAAACAGACAACTTGGACATGAGTTATGGCCTCAGTTAAGTGCAGTTCACAAGAAGTAGTCAGAATCAGTTGTCTGTAAAATGAGAAGTGGCAAGGACGAAAACTTTAATCAGTTTGTCCATCGAGGATATATTGCAGATTTCTGTGATAGCTCTTAGTTCCACTGCGCAGTTTATTGTTTAAAATTGTCATAGCATTAAACCACTAGGAACGTTGAGTTTGACTGCTAGTTGCCGTTTTCGTTACTTCTTTTCATTTTCATTTATATCGTAGAATCCCTTATACTTGGAGGAAATTTGAATTTAACTGCCATCATTCCGTGGCGGCAACAGCAACAATCGACCGCTGATGCAGCGATAGAGCTCTGTGGGTCGTACAGTACGAGAAACGGCCGGAGAAACGAGACGAGACATATTCATTGCTGCTTTCTGCAATTGCGATTAATATCGACAGTAGCACACGATTAATACAATAGTTTTGCAAGAATGTGATGCATGTATCGTAATCAAAGTCTTAACTGTATTGTTCGCCGAAACTTTCAAAAATGACCATTCTACGTGAATCTATTGTGAAACGAATCAAAATTATATACACCTCTTAACCGAGCCAGTCAATTTACTTCCTCGCATAGTCAGTCAGGATGCCCGCGTGTAAATAGTGTCTTTGCATTAAGCTTTTAGAAGATGTTCACTACAACAACACCTTGCAATGTCATTTTACTTACGAAATTTATCTCAGCAAACTAGAAGTGAATCATGTCGATGTGTGTAGGTTACCTGGCCCCATAAACTGAGTAGCTGTGACGTAAAGTCTTAATGTTATCTCGTTATATGCATACGACAGAGTAACCAATCTGCCCCTTGGATGGGACAGTGTGCTGATACGAATTGTTAACCTCTGTCTGTGGAAACAAATAATCGCTTTTAGTTTCTCCTGACCAGAGACTACTTTTATTCTACTTACTAACAATGACAACAATATCGGAAGGTGGTAAATGTTTCCCATATTCCTTAATGTAGGTGAGCGACAAGAATAAAATACTTGCTGTAAGTTACACGATGGCGATATCGAGACATCAGTATGAACCATGCAACGGAATTCTTTGCGGAGGTTTCAAACACATGGTGGCATTACACTAGGCCCTGAATCACAGCTATCGAACTGATTCGGTCAATTTAAGAATTTAACATGTGTGTCTGTGCACGATTTTCGCTGGATGCTTTCTAAGATTGCAAGGGGGGGGGGGGGGGGGGGGGGAATGGTTACCTCATCCAAACCAAGCGACAGAGGTGGATACGTATGTGACACTTATCCATAGCTTTCATACTGACTGCATGCGATGAAAGAGTTGAATTTATGAAATGTGATACATTATGAATCCATAAACAGCATAGGGAGCTCCCTAAAAGCAAGTAGCTTGAAAGACTTTATGTATGAGGCAAACGTTGATATTATTCTAGTTACAGAAGTAAAGGTTACTGCACTATACGATGTATTGGGATATAGTGCTGTAATTAATGCTGGAGCTGGAGATGAATTAGAGACCGTGATACCCGCGAAAGAGGGCATAATAGTGGATCACGTTGAAAACTCACATGTAATACAGTTGTAGCTTGTACTGTTTACAACACCTGGCTATTTAATATATATGTTCCACCTGGAAGCAGTAAACGAGCAGAGTTTCTTTAAATACGAAATTGTCCCTCTCTTCAAATTTCATTAAGGTAATATCATTTTGGCAGAAGATATCAAAGGCGTTCTACGTCCAAGAGGTCAATCTCCTAATCGGAACCCTTCTATTGAATTATAAAACGTAAGACAAGAGGACCATTAAATTAACACGTAGAGCACAAAACAGCGACATGGCTGGGTTTACATTAATTATTAACTGCTTGGAAGGTCGCTCGTACAGGCTATACCTGTGGAACAGAGACCAACGTGCTGCACACAGAAGTGTGGCGCAGCAGCTGCACTGAGCACGCTGCACTCGCGTGCACAGCTGATGTGGAGCGACAGGGCGCCCACCACACCAGAAGTCATGACGGAACCTCAACCCTGCACACCTACTGCCAGATGCCGAATGCTGCGACCGTTCCCGCAAAAATACGCAGGAATGGGAAGGTAACTTCACATACTATGTTTCTTTCCTCAGTTTGTGGACAATATGCACGAAAGTAAACTGTCTCCAGAAGGTGTGCTACCTTTGGGATATGTGCTGTCTTTTGGAGGAGAGCTGTATTTAGGAAATGTGCTGTCTTTGCAAGGTGTCCTGCATTTGCAATGTGTGCAGCCTCCACAAGGTGTGCTGCCTTTGCAAGGCAGTTGTTCTTTGCAAGGTGTTCTCCTGTGCAACATTTTCTGCCATTTCATTCTGTTCTGTCTTTGCAAGGTGTGTTATTTTCGCGAGGTGTGCTGCCTTTGCAAGCTGTTCTGCCTTGACACAGTGTGTAGCCTTCGCAAGGTGTGCAGCCTATGCTTAGTTTTCTGCCTCTACTTTCAGAAGATGTGCTACCTTCACAAGATGTGCTGGCTTCTCAAGGAGTGCTGCTTCACAAGAAATGCTGCATTAGCTAGGTGTGCTGCCTTCACAATGTGTGCTGCCTTTGCAAGGTTACCTTTCGAAAGTAGGAAACCTTGCGAAGGTAGCACACCATGCAAAGGAAGAAGACCATGTGAAGAAATAAGACACTGCAAAGGCAATTCATATTGTGAAGGAGGACCGACTTGTGAAGGCAGCACACCTTGTGAAGCCAGTACACTGTATAAATGCAGCACATAGTGTGAAGGCAGCACACATTGTGAAGAAGCCGGCCGTGGTGGCCGAGGGGTTCTAGGTGCTTCAGTCCGGACCTGCGTAAGGGCTATGGTCGCCAGTTCGAATCCTGCCTCGGGCATGGATGTGTGTGATGCCCTTAGGTTAGTTAGGTTTCAGTAGTTGGAAGTTCTAGGGGACTGATGACCTCAGATGTTAAGTCCCATAGTGCTCAGAGTCATTTGAACCACATTGCGAAGACAGCATCACTTGTGAAGGCTGCAAACATCGCAAAGGCAGCACACATTGTGAACATAGCACACCTTGCTAAGGCAGCATACCTTGTGAAAGCTGCACAGATTGCGAATGCTGCAAACTTTGCAATAACTGCAAGCATTGCATATACTACAAATTTTATGAAGGCTGCAAACCCTGTAAAGGCTGCATACCCTGCAAAAGCAGCACATGCTGCGAAGGCGGCACACACTGAAAAAGCAACACATGCTCAACTGCAGCACACACTGCAAAGAGGCACATGCATCAAAGGAAGCACATGCTGCAAAGGCAGCACACATTGGGAAGCCTGAAACACACTGGAAAGGCAGCACAAACTGGAAAGGCAGCAGATACTGGGAAGGAAGAACACACTGAAAAGGCGCAGACATTGGTAAGGCATCACAAACTGGATAGGCAACACACACTGGAAAGGCAGAACACACTGCGGAGCCACATCACTAGAAAACCACACACAATGATAGGCAGCACACGCTGCAACAGCAGCCTTACCAGTGTGTGCTGCCTTTCCAGTGTGTGGTGCCTTTCTAGTGTGTGGTGCCTTTCCAGCGTGGTTCAAAATGGTTCAAATGGCTCTGAGCACTATGGGACTTAACATCTATGGTCATCAGTCCCCTAGAACTTAGAACTACTTAAACCTAACCAACCTAAGGACAGCACACAACACCCAGTCATCACGAGGCAGAGAAAATTCCTGACCCCGCCAGGAATCGAACCCGGACGCGGGAAGCGAGAACGCTACTGCACGACCACGAGCTGCGGACTCCAGCATGGTGCTTTCCACTCTGTGTGCTTCTCCAGTGTTGCTGCATATTAAATGTGTGCTTCCTTTCCGATGTGTGCTGCCTTCCCAATATGTGCTGCCTTCCCAATGTGTGCTGCCTTTAAAATATGAGGTGACTTTCCAATGTGTGTTGCCTTTCTAATATGTGCTACCTTTGCAGCATGTGCTGCCATTGCAGTATGTTCTGCCATTGCAGCGTGCTGCTGCCACAGCAGTGTGTGCTGCTATTGCAGCGTGTTCTGCCATTGCAGCATGTGCTCCTTTCCAATTTGTGCTGCCTACCATTGTGTGTGGATTTCTAGTGTGCACCGCTTTTCTAGTATGTGCTGCATATCCCAGGTTGTGATGCATATCCAGGGTGTGCTGCCTTTCCAGGGTGTATTGCCCTTCCAGGGTGTGCTGCCTTTCCACGTTGTGCTGCCTTTCCAGGGTGTGCTGCCTTTTTGGGGTATGCTGGCTTTCCAGAGTATGCTGCCTTTCCATGGTGAGCTGCCTTCCCAGTGTGTGTGATTTTGCTGTGTGTGCTGCCTTTCAAGTGTGTATGGCTTTCTGATGTGTGTGCAAGAATGTGCTGCCTTTGCAATGTGTATTACCTTTCCAGCATGTGCTACCTTTCCTGCATATCCTGCCAATGTAGCGCATGCTGACATTACAGCATGTGCTGCCATAGAACCACATGCTGCCATAGCAGCGTGTGTGGCCATAGAGGCATTTGCTGTTATAGAGGGAGGTGCATGCTGCCTTTGCAGCATTTGCTGAATTCCCAATGTATGCTGCCTTTTCAGCGAGTGCTGGCTATGCAGTGTGTACTGCCATTGCACCAGGTGCTGCCTTCTCATCATGTGCTTCACAGCATGTGCTGTGTTTGCCAGGCCTGCTGCCTGGGAGAGCAATAATAGAGTCCGATGCACCAATGCAGGTTTACTGTATCCCTTGGACCTTCACATTGGCGATGAAACACAGAAATTGCATCGGGATTGAACACAAAAGGCACAATGCCGACTTATGTACAATACGAGTAACTCTTCTAATCGTTTGTGCTTTGAGCATTTCCTGGGAGAGCAGTATTAGATTGCGATGCACCACTACAGGTGTACTGTATCACTTGGACCTTCACATTGACGATGCAACACAGAAATTGTATCGGGATTGAACACAAAAGGTACAATGCCGACATTTATACAAGAGGAGTAACTCTTCTATTAGTTTGTGCTTTGAGCCATTCCCGGGAGAGCAGTTTTAGATTCCGAAGCACCACTGCAGGTTAACTGTATCTATTGGACCTTCACATTAGCGATGAAACTCAGAAATAGCATCGGGATTGTATTTAAAATGCACAATGCCGACTTAAGTACAAGTGGAGTAACTCTACTAATAGTTTGTGCTTGAAGCATTTCCTGGGAGATCAATAATAGAATCCGATGCACCACTGCAGGTTTACTGTATCGCTTGGACCTTCACATTGACGATGAAACACAGAAATTGCATCGATATTGAATACAAAAGGCACAATGCCGACATATATTCATGAGGGGTAACTCTTCTAATAGCTTGTGCTTTGAGCATTTCCTGGGAGAGCAGTATTAGATTGTGATGCACCACTGCACGTTAACTGTATCCCATGGACATTCACATTGACGTTGAAACACAGAAATTGCATCAGGATTGAACACAAAAGGCACAATGCCGACTTAAGTACAAGAGGACTAACTCTTCTAATAGTTTGAGCTTTAAGCATTTCCTGGGAGAGCAGTATTAGATTGCGATGCACCACTGCAAGTTTACTGTATCCCTTGAGCATATACATTGACGATGAAACACGGATATTGCATGGGTATAGAATACAAATGGCACAATGCCGGCTTATATAGAAGAGGAGTAACTCTTCTAAGAGTTTGTGCATTGAGTTTTTCCTGGGACAGGAGTATTAGATTCCGATGCACAACTGCAGGTTTATTCTATCCCTTGGACCTTCACATTGAAGATGAAACACAGAAATTGCATCGACATTGAATACAAAAGGCACAACGGCGACTTATATTCATAACGAGTAACTCTTCTAATAGTTTGTGCTTTGAGCATTTCCTGGGAGAGCAGTATGAGATTGCGATGCACCACTGCAGGTTTACTGTATCACTTGGACCTTCACATTGACGATGAGACACAGAAGTTGTAACGGGATTGAACACAAAAAGTACAATGCCGACTTTTATACAGGAGGAGAAACTCTTCTAATAGTTTGTGCTTTGAGCAATTCCCGGGAGAACAGTATTAGATACCGATGCACCACTGCAGGTTATCTGTATCTCTTGGACATTCACATTAGCGATGAACCACAGAAATTGCATCGGGGTTCTATTTAAAAGGCACAATGCGGACTTAAGTACAAGTGGTGTAACTCTTCTGATATCTTTTGCTTTGAACATTTCCTGGGAGATCATTAAAAGAATCCGATGCACCACTGCAGGTTTTCTGTATTCCCTGGACCATCACATTGACGATGAAACACAGAAAATGCATCGACATAGAATACAAAAGGCACTATGCCGACTTATATTCATGAGGAGAAACTCTTCTAATACTTTGTGCTTTGAGCATTTCCTGGGAGAGCAGTATTAGATTACGTTGCACCACTGCAGGTTTACTGTATCCCTTGGACCTTCACATTGACCATGAAACACAGAAATTGCATCGGGAGTGAACACAAAAGGCACAATGCCGACTTAAGTACAAGAGGAGTAACTGCACTAATAGTTTGTGCTAAGAGGAGATCCTGCGAGAGCAATAATAGAATCTGATGCACCAATGCAGGTTTACTGATTCCCTTGGACCTTCACATTGACGATGGAACACAGAAAATGCATCAGGATTGAACAGAGAATAAGCACAATGCCGACTTATATTCATGAGGAGTAACTCTTCTAATAGTTTGTTCTTTGAGCATTTCCTGGGATAGCAGTATTAGATTGCGAAGCACCACTGCACGTTTACTGTATCCCTTGGACCTTCACATTGACGATGAAACACAGAAATTGCATCGGGATTGAACTCAAAAGGCACAATGCCGACTTATGTACAAGACGAGTAACTCTTCTAATAGTTTGTGCTTTGAGTCTTTCCCGGGAGAGCGGCTTTAGATTCCGATGCACCACTGCAGGTTAACTGTATCTCTTGGACCTTCACATTAGCGATGAACCACAGAAATTGCATCGGAGTTGTATTTAAAAGACACAATGCCGACTTAAGTACAAGTGGTGTAACACTTCTAATAGTTTTTGCTTTGAGCATTTCCTGGGAGATCAATAATAGAATCCGATGCACCTCTGCAGGTTTACTGTTTTCCTTGGACCTTCACATTGACGATGAAACACAGAAATTGCATCGAGATTGAATACAAAGGCACTATGCGGACTTATATTCATGAGGAGAAACTCTTCTAATAGTTTGTGCTTTGAGCATTTCCTGGGAGAGCAGTATTAGATTCCGACGCGCCACTGTAGGTATACGGTATCCCTTGGACATTCACCTTGACGATGAAACACAGCAATTGCATCGAGATAGAATACAAAAGGCACAATGCCGACTTATATTCTATAGGAGTAACCCCTCTAATAGATTGTGCTTTGAGCATTTCCTGGGAGAGCAGTATTACTTTGTGATGCACCACTGCAGGTTTACTGTATCCCTTGGACCTTCACATTCACGATGAAACACAGAAAATCCATCGAGATTGAACACAAAAAGCACAATGCCGTCTTAAGTACAAGAGGAGTAACTCTTCTCATAGTTTGTGCTTTGAGCATTTCCTGGGAGGGCAGTATTAGATTCTGATGCACCACTGTTGGTTTACTGTATCCCTTGGACCTTCACATTGACGATTAAATACAGAAATTGCATCGGGATTGAACACAAAATTCACAATGCCGACTTAAGTGCCAGAGGAGGAACTCTTCTATTAGTTTGTGCTTTGAGCATTTCCTGGGAGAGCAGTATTAGATTCTGATGCACCACTGTACGATTTACTGTATCACTTGGACATTCACATTGACGATGAAACACAGAAATTCCATCGGGATTGAACACGAAAGGCACAATGCCGACATAAGTACAAGAGGAGTAACTCTTCTAATAGTTTGTGCTTTGAGCATTTCCTGGGAGAGCAGTGTTAGATTCCGATGCACCACTGTAGGTTTACTGTAGCGCTCGGACATTCACATTGACGATGAAACACAGAAATTGCATCGAGTTTGAATACAAAAGGCACAATGCCGACTTATATTCATGAGGAGTAACGCTTCTAATAGTTTGTGCTTTGAGCATTTCCTGGGAGAGCAGTATTAGATTGCGATGCACTACTGCAGGTTAACTGTATGCCTTGGACCTTCACATTGACGATGAAACACAGAAATTGCATCGGGATTGAACGCAAAAGGCACAATGCCGACTTAAGTACAAGAGGAGTAACTCCACTAATAGTTTCTGTTACGAGGATTTCCTGTGAGAGCAATAATAGAATCTGATGCACCAATGCAGTTTTACTGAATCCCTTTGACCTTCAAATTGACGATGGAACACAGAAATTGCATCGAGATTGAATACAAAAGGCACTATGCCGACTTATACTCATGAGGAGAAACTCTTCTAATAGTTTGTGCTTTGAGCATTTCCTGGGAGAGCGGTATTAGATTACGTTGCACCACTGCAGGTTTACTGTATCCCTTAGATCTTCCCATTGACCATGAAACATAGAAATTGCATCGGAATTGAACGCAAAAGGCACAATGCCGACTTAAGTACAAGAGGAGTAACTCCACTAATAGTTTCTGCTATGAGGATTTCCTGCGAGAGCAATAATAGAATCTGATGCACCAATGCAGTTTTACTGAATCCCTTTGACCTTCAAATTGACGATGGAACACAGAAATTGCATCGAGATTGAATACAAAAGGCACTATGCCGACTTATACTCATGAGGAGAAACTCTTCTAATAGTTTGTGCTTTGAGCATTTCCTGGGAGAGCAGTATTAGATTCCGATGCACCACTGTAGGTTTACTGTATCCCTTAGACATTCACATTGACGATGAAACACAGAAATTGCATTTGGATTGAACACAAAAGGCACAATGCCGACTTAAGTACAATAGGAGTAACTCTTCCAATAGTTTCTGCTTTGAGCAATTCCTGCGAGAGCAATAATAGAATCCGATGCACCAATGCAGGTTTACTGGATCCCTTGGATATTCACATTGACGATGACAGACAGAAACTGGATAGAGATTGAATACAAAAGGCATAATGCCGACATATATTCAGTAGGAGCAACTCTTCTTATGGTTTGTGTTTTAGCATTTCCTGGGAGAGCAGTTTTAGATTCCGATGCTCCACTGCACGTTTACTGTATCCCTTGGACATTCACATTGACGATGAAACACGGAAATTGCATCGAGATTGAATACAAAAGACACAATGCCGACTTACATTCATGAGGAGTAACTTTACTAATAGTTTGTGCTTTGAGCATTTCCTGGGAGAGCAGTATCAGATTGCGATGCACCACTGCAGGTTTACTGTATCCCTTGGACCGTCACATTGACGATGAAACACAGAAATTGCATCGGGATTGAACACAAAAGAGACAATGCCAGCTTAAGTACAAGAGTTGTTACTCTTCTAATAATTTGTGCTTTGTGCATTTCCTGGGAGAGCAGTGTAGGATTCCGATGCACCACTGTAGGATACCCTGTCCCTAGGAACTTCACATTGACGAAGAAACACAGAAATTGCATCGTCATTGGACACAAAAGGCACAATGCCGACTTAAGTACAAGAGGAGTAACTCTTCTATTAGCTTGTGCTTTGAACATTTCCTGGGAGAGCAATAATAGATTCCGATGCACCACTGCAGGTTTACTGTATCCCTTGGACCTTCACAATGGATATGAACCACAGAAATTGCATCGAGATTGGGTACAAAAGGCACAATGCCGACTAATTTTCATCAGGAGTAACTCTTCTAATAGTTTGTCCTTTGAACATTTCCTGGGAGAGCAGTATTAGATTGTGATGCACCACTGCACGTTAACTGTATCCCATGGACATTCACATTGACGTTGAAACACAGAAATTGCATCAGGATTGAACACAAAAGGCACAATGCCGACTTAAGTACAAGAGGACTAACTCTTCTAATAGTTTGAGCTTTAAGCATTTCCTGGGAGAGCAGTATTAGATTGCGATGCACCACTGCAAGTTTACTGTATCCCTTGAGCATATACATTGACGATGAAACACGGATATTGCATGGGTATAGAATACAAATGGCACAATGCCGGCTTATATAGAAGAGGAGTAACTCTTCTAAGAGTTTGTGCATTGAGTTTTTCCTGGGACAGGAGTATTAGATTCCGATGCACAACTGCAGGTTTATTCTATCCCTTGGACCTTCACATTGAAGATGAAACACAGAAATTGCATCGACATTGAATACAAAAGGCACAACGGCGACTTATATTCATAACGAGTAACTCTTCTAATAGTTTGTGCTTTGAGCATTTCCTGGGAGAGCAGTATGAGATTGCGATGCACCACTGCAGGTTTACTGTATCACTTGGACCTTCACATTGACGATGAGACACAGAAGTTGTAACGGGATTGAACACAAAAAGTACAATGCCGACTTTTATACAGGAGGAGAAACTCTTCTAATAGTTTGTGCTTTGAGCAATTCCCGGGAGAACAGTATTAGATACCGATGCACCACTGCAGGTTATCTGTATCTCTTGGACATTCACATTAGCGATGAACCACAGAAATTGCATCGGGGTTCTATTTAAAAGGCACAATGCGGACTTAAGTACAAGTGGTGTAACTCTTCTGATATCTTTTGCTTTGAACATTTCCTGGGAGATCATTAAAAGAATCCGATGCACCACTGCAGGTTTTCTGTATTCCCTGGACCATCACATTGACGATGAAACACAGAAAATGCATCGACATAGAATACAAAAGGCACTATGCCGACTTATATTCATGAGGAGAAACTCTTCTAATACTTTGTGCTTTGAGCATTTCCTGGGAGAGCAGTATTAGATTACGTTGCACCACTGCAGGTTTACTGTATCCCTTGGACCTTCACATTGACCATGAAACACAGAAATTGCATCGGGAGTGAACACAAAAGGCACAATGCCGACTTAAGTACAAGAGGAGTAACTGCACTAATAGTTTGTGCTAAGAGGAGATCCTGCGAGAGCAATAATAGAATCTGATGCACCAATGCAGGTTTACTGATTCCCTTGGACCTTCACATTGACGATGGAACACAGAAAATGCATCAGGATTGAACAGAGAATAAGCACAATGCCGACTTATATTCATGAGGAGTAACTCTTCTAATAGTTTGTTCTTTGAGCATTTCCTGGGATAGCAGTATTAGATTGCGAAGCACCACTGCACGTTTACTGTATCCCTTGGACCTTCACATTGACGATGAAACACAGAAATTGCATCGGGATTGAACTCAAAAGGCACAATGCCGACTTATGTACAAGACGAGTAACTCTTCTAATAGTTTGTGCTTTGAGTCTTTCCCGGGAGAGCGGCTTTAGATTCCGATGCACCACTGCAGGTTAACTGTATCTCTTGGACCTTCACATTAGCGATGAACCACAGAAATTGCATCGGAGTTGTATTTAAAAGACACAATGCCGACTTAAGTACAAGTGGTGTAACACTTCTAATAGTTTTTGCTTTGAGCATTTCCTGGGAGATCAATAATAGAATCCGATGCACCTCTGCAGGTTTACTGTTTTCCTTGGACCTTCACATTGACGATGAAACACAGAAATTGCATCGAGATTGAATACAAAGGCACTATGCGGACTTATATTCATGAGGAGAAACTCTTCTAATAGTTTGTGCTTTGAGCATTTCCTGGGAGAGCAGTATTAGATTCCGACGCGCCACTGTAGGTATACGGTATCCCTTGGACATTCACCTTGACGATGAAACACAGCAATTGCATCGAGATAGAATACAAAAGGCACAATGCCGACTTATATTCTATAGGAGTAACCCCTCTAATAGATTGTGCTTTGAGCATTTCCTGGGAGAGCAGTATTACTTTGTGATGCACCACTGCAGGTTTACTGTATCCCTTGGACCTTCACATTCACGATGAAACACAGAAAATCCATCGAGATTGAACACAAAAAGCACAATGCCGTCTTAAGTACAAGAGGAGTAACTCTTCTCATAGTTTGTGCTTTGAGCATTTCCTGGGAGGGCAGTATTAGATTCTGATGCACCACTGTTGGTTTACTGTATCCCTTGGACCTTCACATTGACGATTAAATACAGAAATTGCATCGGGATTGAACACAAAATTCACAATGCCGACTTAAGTGCCAGAGGAGGAACTCTTCTATTAGTTTGTGCTTTGAGCATTTCCTGGGAGAGCAGTATTAGATTCTGATGCACCACTGTACGATTTACTGTATCACTTGGACATTCACATTGACGATGAAACACAGAAATTCCATCGGGATTGAACACGAAAGGCACAATGCCGACATAAGTACAAGAGGAGTAACTCTTCTAATAGTTTGTGCTTTGAGCATTTCCTGGGAGAGCAGTGTTAGATTCCGATGCACCACTGTAGGTTTACTGTAGCGCTCGGACATTCACATTGACGATGAAACACAGAAATTGCATCGAGTTTGAATACAAAAGGCACAATGCCGACTTATATTCATGAGGAGTAACGCTTCTAATAGTTTGTGCTTTGAGCATTTCCTGGGAGAGCAGTATTAGATTGCGATGCACTACTGCAGGTTAACTGTATGCCTTGGACCTTCACATTGACGATGAAACACAGAAATTGCATCGGGATTGAACGCAAAAGGCACAATGCCGACTTAAGTACAAGAGGAGTAACTCCACTAATAGTTTCTGTTACGAGGATTTCCTGTGAGAGCAATAATAGAATCTGATGCACCAATGCAGTTTTACTGAATCCCTTTGACCTTCAAATTGACGATGGAACACAGAAATTGCATCGAGATTGAATACAAAAGGCACTATGCCGACTTATACTCATGAGGAGAAACTCTTCTAATAGTTTGTGCTTTGAGCATTTCCTGGGAGAGCGGTATTAGATTACGTTGCACCACTGCAGGTTTACTGTATCCCTTAGATCTTCCCATTGACCATGAAACATAGAAATTGCATCGGAATTGAACGCAAAAGGCACAATGCCGACTTAAGTACAAGAGGAGTAACTCCACTAATAGTTTCTGCTATGAGGATTTCCTGGGAGAGCAATAATAGAATCCGATGCACCAATGCACGTTTACTGAATCCCTTGGACCTTCACATTGACCATGAAACACAGAAACTACATAGAGATTGAATGCAAAAGGCATAATGCCGACATATATTCATGAGGAGTAACTCTTCTATTGGTTTGTGCTTTGAGCATTTCCTGGGAGAGCAGTATTAGATTCCGATGCACCACTGTAGGTTTACTGTATCCCTTAGACATTCACATTGACGATGAAACACAGAAATTGCATTTGGATTGAACACAAAAGGCACAATGCCGACTTAAGTACAATAGGAGTAACTCTTCCAATAGTTTCTGCTTTGAGCAATTCCTGCGAGAGCAATAATAGAATCCGATGCACCAATGCAGGTTTACTGGATCCCTTGGATATTCACATTGACGATGACAGACAGAAACTGGATAGAGATTGAATACAAAAGGCATAATGCCGACATATATTCAGTAGGAGCAACTCTTCTTATGGTTTGTGTTTTAGCATTTCCTGGGAGAGCAGTTTTAGATTCCGATGCTCCACTGCACGTTTACTGTATCCCTTGGACATTCACATTGACGATGAAACACGGAAATTGCATCGAGATTGAATACAAAAGACACAATGCCGACTTACATTCATGAGGAGTAACTTTACTAATAGTTTGTGCTTTGAGCATTTCCTGGGAGAGCAGTATCAGATTGCGATGCACCACTGCAGGTTTACTGTATCCCTTGGACCGTCACATTGACGATGAAACACAGAAATTGCATCGGGATTGAACACAAAAGAGACAATGCCAGCTTAAGTACAAGAGTTGTTACTCTTCTAATAATTTGTGCTTTGTGCATTTCCTGGGAGAGCAGTGTAGGATTCCGATGCACCACTGTAGGATACCCTGTCCCTAGGAACTTCACATTGACGAAGAAACACAGAAATTGCATCGTCATTGGACACAAAAGGCACAATGCCGACTTAAGTACAAGAGGAGTAACTCTTCTATTAGCTTGTGCTTTGAACATTTCCTGGGAGAGCAATAATAGATTCCGATGCACCACTGCAGGTTTACTGTATCCCTTGGACCTTCACAATGGATATGAACCACAGAAATTGCATCGAGATTGGGTACAAAAGGCACAATGCCGACTAATTTTCATCAGGAGTAACTCTTCTAATAGTTTGTCCTTTGAACATTTCCTGGGAGAGCAGTATTAAATTGCGATGCACCACTGCATGTTTACTGTACTCCCTGGACCTTCACATTGACGATGAAACACAGAAATTGTATCGGGATCGAACACAAAAGGTACATTGCCGACTTTTATACATGCGGAGCAACTCTTCTAGTAGTTTGTGCTTTGAGCCTTTCCCGGGAGACCAGTACTAGATTCTGATGCACCACTGTAGGTTTCCTGTATCCTTTGGTCATTTACATTGACGATGAAACACAGAAATTGCATCGAGATTGAATACAAAAGGCACAATGCCGACTTATATTCTAGAGGACTAACACATCTAATAGTTTGTGATTTGGGCATTTCCTGGGAGAGCAGTATTAGATTGCGATACACCACTGCAGGTTTACTGTATCCCTTGGAACTTGAGATTGACGACGAAACTCAGATATTGTATCGAGATTGAATACAAATGGCACAATGCCGACTTAAGTACAAGAGGAGTAACTCTTCTAATAGTTTGTGCTTTGAGCAATTCCTGGGAGAGCAATAATAGAATCCATGCACCAATGCAGGTTTGCTGAATCCCTAGGACCTTCACATTGACGATGAAACACAGGAACTGCTTAGAGATTGAATACAAAAGGCACAATGCCGACATATATTAATGACGAGTAACTTTTCTAATAGTTTGTGCTTTGAGCATTTCCTGGGAGAGCAGTACTAGATTGCGAAGCACCACTGCCAGTATATTGTATCCCTTGGACCTTCACATTGACCATTAAACACAGAAATTGCATCGGGATTGAACACAAAAGGCACAGTGCCGACGTAAGTACAAGAGGAGTAACACCACTAATAGTTTGGGTTATGAGGATTTCCTGCGAGTGCAATAACAGAATCTGAAGCACCAATGCAGGCTTACTGAATCCCTTGGACCTTCACATTGACGATGAAACACAGAAATTGCATTGGGATTGAACACAAAAGGATAATGCCGACTTATATTCATGAGGAGTAACCCTTCTAAAAGTTTGTGCTTTGAGTATTTCCTGGGAGAGCAGTATTAGATTCCGATGCACCACTGTAGGTTTACTGTATCCTCCGGACATTCACATTGACGATGAAACACAGAAATTGCATCGAGATTGAATACAAAAGGCACTATGCCGACTTATATTAATGAGGAGAAACTCTTCTAGTAGTTTGTGCTTTGAGGATTTCCTGGGAGAGCAGTATTAGATTACGTTGCACCACTGCATGTTTACTGTATCCCTTGGACCTTCACATTGACCATTAAACACAGAAATTGCATCGGGATTGAACACAAAAGGCACAGTGCCGACTTAAGTACAAGAGGAGTAACACCACTAATAGTTTGGGTTATGAGGATTTCCTGCGAGAGCAATAACAGAATCTGATGCACCAATGCAGGCTTACTGAATCCCTTGGACCTTCACATTGACGATGGAACACAGAAATTGCATCGAGATTGAATACCAAAGGCACAATGCCGACATATATTCATGAGGAGTAACTCTTCTAATAGTTTGTGCTTTGAGCATTTCCTGGGAGAGCAGTATTAGATTCCGATGCACCACTGTAGGTTTACTGTATCCCTTGGACATTCACATTGACGATGAAACACAGAAATTGCATCGAGATTGAATACAAAAGGCACAATGCCGACATAAATTCAGAAATAGTAACCCTTCTAAAAGTTTATGTTATGAGCATTTCCTGGGAGAGCAGTATTAGATTGCGATGCACCACTGCAGGTTTACTGTGTCCCTTGGACCTTCACATTGACGATGAAACACGGAAATTGCATCGGGATTGAACACAAAAGGCACGATGCTGACTTAAGTAAAAGAGGAGTAACTCTGCTATTAGTTTGTGCATTGAGCATTTCCTGGGAGAGCAGTTTTAAATTCCGATGCTCCACTGTACGATTTACTGTATCCCTTGGACCTTCACATTGACGATGAAACAAAGAAATTGCATCGGGATTGAACACAAAAGGCACAATGCCGACTTAAGTACAAGAGGAGTAACTCTTCTAATAGTTTGTGCTTTGAGACCTTCCTGGGACAGCAGTATTAGATTCCGATGCATCACTGCAGATTAACTGTATTTCTTGGACTTTCACATTAGCGATGAACTACAGAATTAGCATCGGGGTTGTATTTAAATGACACAATGCCAACTTAAGTACAAGTGTAGTAACTCATCTAATAGTTTGTGCTTTGAGCATTTCCTGGAAGATCAATAATAGAATCCGATGCACCACTGCAGGTTTACTGTATTGCTTGGACCTTCACATTGACGATGAAACACAGATATTGCATCGAGATTGAATACAAAAGGCACTATGCCGACTTATATTCATGAGGAGAAACTCTTCTAATAGTTTGTGCTTTGAGCATTGCCTGGGAGAGGAGTATTAGATACCGATGCACCACTGCAGGTTTACTGTATCACTTGGACCTTCACATTGACGATGATATACAGAAATTGCATCGGGTTTGAATACAAAAGGCACAATGACGACTTAAGTACAAGAGGAGTAACTCTTCTAGTACTTTGTGCTTGGAGGATTTCCGTGGAAAGCAATAATAGAATCTGATTCACCACTGCAGGTTTACTGTATCCCTTGGACCATCACATTGACGATGAAATACAGAAATTGGATCGAGATTGAACACAAAAAGCACAATGCCGACTTAAGTACAAGAGGAGTAACTCTTCTCATACTTTGCTCTTTGAGCAATTCCTGGGAGAGCAGTATTAGATTCTGATACACCACTGTAGGTTTACTGTATCCCTTGGACCTTCACATTGACGATGAAACACAGAAAGTGCATCGGGATTGAACACAAAAGGCACAATGCCGTCTTAAGCGCAAGAGGAGTAACTCTTCTAATAGTTTGTGCTTAGAGCAATTCATGGGAGAGCAGTATTAGACTGCGATGCACCACTGCTGCATGTTTATTGTATCCCTTGGACCTTCACATTGACCATGAAACACAGAAATTGCATCGGGATTAAACACAAAAGGAAAATGCCGACTTATATTCATGAGGAGTAACTCTTTTAATAGTTTGTGCTTTGAGCATTTCCTGGGAGAGCAGTGTTAGATTGCAATGCAGGACTGTAGGTTTACTGTATCCTTTGGACATTCACATTGACGATGAAACAGAGAAATTGCATGGAGATTGAATCCAAAAGGCACAATGCCGACTTATATTCATGAGGAGTAATTCTTCTAATAGTTTGTGTTTTGAACATTTCCTGGGAAAGCAGTATTACATTCCGAAGCACCACTGCAGGTTTACTGTATCCATTCCACCTTCACATTAGCGATGAAACACAGAAATTGCATCGTGCTTGAATACAAAAGGCACAATGCCGACTTAAGTACAAGTGGAGTAACTCTTCTAGTATTTTGTGCTTGGAGGATTTCCTTGGACAACAATAATAAAATTCGATTCACCACTGCAGGTTTACTGTATCCCTTGGACCATCACATTGACGATGAAATACAGAAATTGTATCGAGATTGAACACAAAAAGCACAAGGCCGACTTATATACAAAAGGAGTGACTCTTCTAATAGTTTGCGCCTTGGGTATTTCCTGGGAGAGCAGTATTAGATTGCGATGCTCCACTACTGGTTTATTGTATCCCTTGGCTCTTCACATTGACGATGAAACACTGAAATTGCATCGGGATTGAACACAAAAGGCACAATGCCGACTTACGTACAAGACGAGTAACACTTCTAATATTTTGTGCTTTGAGCATTTCCTGGGAGAGCAGTGTTAGATTCCGATGCAGCATTGTAGGTTTACTGTATCCCTTGGACATTCAAATTGACGATGAAACACAAAAATTGCATCCGGATTGATCACAAAAGGCACAATGCCGACTTAAGTACAAGAGGAGTAACTCTTCTATTAGTTTTTGCTTTGAGCATTTCCTGGGAGAGCAGTATTAGATTCCGATGCACCACTTTGGATTTACTGCATCCCTTGGACCTTCACATTGACGATGAAACACAGAAATTACATCGGTATTGAACACAAAAGACACAATGCCGACTTAAGTGCAAGAGGAGTAACTCTTCTATTAGTTTTTGCTTTGAGCATTTCCTGGGAGAGCAGTATTAGATTCCGATGTACCACTGTGGATTTACTGCATCCCTTGGACCTTCACATTGACGATGAAACACAAAAAATGCATCGAGATTGTATACAAAAGCACAATGTCGACTTAAGTGCAAGAGGAGTAACTCTTCTATTAGTTTTTGCTTTGAGCATTTCCTGGGAGAGCAGTATTAGATTCCGATGCACCACTTTGGATTTACTGCATCCCTTGGACCTTCACATTGACGATGAAACACAGAAATTGCATCGAGATTGAATACAAAAGGCACAATGCCGACTTATATTCTTGAGGAGTAACTCTTCTAATAGTTTGTGCTTTGTACATTTCCTGGGAGAGAAGTATGAGATTCCGATGCACCACTGTAGGTATACTGTATCCCTTGGACCTTCACATTGACGATGAAACACAGAAATTGCATCGGGATTGAACACAAAATGCACAATGCCGACTTAAGTACAAGAGGAGTAACTCTTCTAATAGTTTGTGCTTTGAGCATTTACTGGAGAGCAATAGTAGCATCCGATGCGCCACTGTTGGTTTGCTCTATCCCTTGGACCCTCACATTGACGATGAAACACAGAAATTGCACCGGGTATGAACACAAAAGGCACCATGCCAACTTAAGTACAAGAAAAGTAACTCTTCTAATAGTTTGTGCTTTGACGATGAAACACAGAAATTGGATCGAGATTGAATACAAAAGGCACAATGCCGACTTATATTCTAGAGGAGTAACCCTTCTAACTGTTTGTGCATTGAGCATTTCCTGGGAGAGCAGGATTAGATTGCGATGCACCACTGCAGGTTTACTGTATCCCTTGGACCTTCATATTGACGATGAAACACAGAAATTGCAACGAGATGGAACACAAAAAGCACAATGCTGACTTAAGTACAAGAGGATGGACTCTTCTAGTAGTTTGTGCTTTGAGAAATTCCTGGGAGAGCAGTATTAGATTCCGATGCACCACTGTAGGTTTACTGTATCCCTTGGACCTTCACATTGACGATGAAACACAGAATTTGGATCTGGATTGAACACAAAAGGCATAATGCCGACTTAAGTACAAGAGGAGTAACTCTTCTAATAATTTGTGCTTTGAGAATTTCCTGGGAGAGCAAGAATAGAATCGCTGCACCAATGCAGGTTTACTAAATCCCTTGGACCTTCACATTGACGACGAAACACAGAATTACATTGAGATCGAATACAAAAGGCGCAATGCCGACTTATATTCATGAGGAGTAACTCTTCTAACAGTTTGTGCTTTGAGCATTTCCTGGGAGAGCAGTATTAAATTGCGATGCACCACTGCATGTTTACTGTATCCCTTGGACCTTCACATTGAAGAGGAGACACAGAAATTGCATCGGGATCTTATTTAAAAGGTACAAGGCCGACTTAAGTACAAGAGGAGAAAGTCTTCTAATAGTCTGAGCTTTGAGCACTTCGTGGTATAGCGATAATATTATCCGATGCACCACTGCAGGTTTACTGTAACAATTGGACCTTCACAATGACGATGAAACACAGAAATTGGATCGGGATTGAACACAAAAGGCACAATACCGACTTAAGTACAAGTGGAGTAAACTTTCCAATAGATTGTATTTTGAGCATATCCTGGGAGAGCAGTATTAGATTCCGATGCACCACTGTAGGATTTACTGTATCCCTTGGACCTTCACAGTGACGATGAAACACAGAAATTGCATCGAGATTGAACACAAAAGGCACAATGCCGTCTTAAGTATCAGGGGAGTAACTCTTCTAATAGTTTGTGCTTTGAGAATTTCCTGGGAGAGCAAGAATAGAATCGATGCACCAATGCAGGTTTACTAAATCCCTTGGACATTCACATTGACAGCGAAACACAGAATTACATTGAGATTGAATACAAAAGGCACAATGCCGACTTATATTCATGTGGAGTAACTCTTCTAATAGTTTGTGCTTAGAGCATCTCCTGGGAGAGCAGTATTAGATTGTGATGCACCACTGCAGGTATATTGTATCCCTTGGACCTTCACATTGGCGATGAAACACAGGTATTGCATCGGGATTGAACAGAAAAGGCACAATGCCGACTTATATTCATGAGGAGTAATTTTTCTAATAGTTTGTGCTTTGAGCATTTCCTGGGAGAGCAGTATTAGATTGCGAAGCACCACTGCACGATAACTGTATCCCTTGGACCTTCACATTGACGATGAAACACAGAAATTGCATCGGGATTGAACACAAAAGGCACAATGCCGTCTTATATACAAGTGGAGTAACTCTTCTAAGTGTTTGTATTTTGAGTCTTTCCTGAAACACCAGTATTAGATTCCGATGCACCACTGCAAATTTACTGTATCCCTTGGACATTTACATGGACCATGAAACACAGATATTGCATCGGCATAGATCAAAAATGGCTCAATGCCGACTTATTTTCAAGAGGAATAACTCTTCTAAGTGTTTAATTTGAGCCTTTATTGGGAGAGTAGTATTAGATTCCGATGCACCACTGCAGGTTTACTGTATCCCTTGGACCTTCACATTGACGATGAAACACAGAAATTGCATCGGGGTTGAACACAAAAGGCACAACGCCGACTTATATACAAGAGTAACTCTTCTAATAGTCTGTGCTTTGAGCCCTTCCCAGGAGAGCAGTATTAGATTCCGATGCACCACTGCAGGTTTACTGTATCCCTTGAGGTTTCACATTGACGATGAAACACGGAAATTGCATCGGGATTGAATACAAAAGGCACAATGCCAACTTATATACAAGAGGAGTAACTCTTCTATGAGTTTGTTCTTTGAGCCTTTCCTGGGAGAGCACTATTAGATTGTGTTGCACCATTGCAGCTTTACTGTATCCCTTCGACCTCCACATTGCCGATGAAACACAGATATTGCATCGGGATTGAATAAAAGAGGCTAAATGCCGACTTATTTACAAGAGGAGTAACTCTTCTAATAGTTTGTGCTTTTAGCCTTTTCTGGGAGAGCAGTATTAGATTCCGATCCACCACTGCAGCTTTACTGTATCCCAGGGACATTCACATTGACGATGAAACACAGAAATTGCATCGGGATTGAATACAAAAGGCACAACGCCGTCTTACATGCAAGTGGAGTAACTCTTCTAAGTGTTTCAATTTTGAGCCTTTCCTGGGAGAGCAGTATTAGATTCTGATGCACCACTGGAGGTGTACTGTATCCCTTGGACCTTCAAATTGAAGATGAAACTAAGAAATTGCATAGGGATTGAATACAAAAGTCACAATGTCGTCTTATATGCAAGTGGAGTAACTCTTCTAAGTGTTTGTATTTTGAGCCTTTCCTGGGAGGGCAGTATTAGATTCCGATGCGCCACTGCAGGTTTACTGTATCCCTTGGACATTTACATAAACAATGAAATACAGATATTGCATCGGCATTTTATATAATTGCTCAATGCCGACTTATTTAGAAGAGGTGTAACACTTCTATGAGTTTGTGCTGTCAGCCTCTCCTCGGAGAGCAGTATCCGATTCCGATGCACCACTGTATGTTTACTGTATCCCTTGGACCTTCACATTAACGACGAAACCCAGAAATTGCATCGGGATTGAATACAAATCGCACAGTTACGACTAATATACAGGAGGACTAACTCTACTAAAATTTTACTTTGAGCCTTTCCTGGGAGAGCAGTATTAGATTCCGATGCACCACTGTAAGTTTACTATATCCCTTGGATCTTGACATTGACGATGAATCAAAGAAATTGCATCGAGATTGAATACGAAAGGCACAATGTCGATTTGTTTACAAGTGGATAAATTCGTCTAAGAGATTGTGCTATTAGCCATTCCAGTGAGAGCAGTATTAGATTCCGATGCACCACTGCAGGTTTACTGTATCTCTTGGACCTTCACATTAACGATGAAACACCGAAATTGCATCTGGATTCAATACAAATGGCACAATGCCGGCTTATATACAAGGGGAGTATCTCTTCTAACAGTTTGTGCTTTGAGACTCTCCTTTGACAGCAGTGTTAGATTCCGATGCACCACTGCACGTTTACTGTATCCCTTGGACCCACACATTAACGATGAAACACAGAAATTACATGGAGATTGAATACAAAAGGCACAATGCCGACTTATATACAAGAGGAGTAACTCTTCTAAGTGTTTGTGCTTTGAACCTATCCTGGGAGAGCAGTATTAGTTTCCGATGCATCACTGCAGTTTTACTGTATCCCAGGGACATTCACATTGACGATGAGACACAGAATTTGCATCAGTATTGAATACAAAATGCCCAATTATTTCGTATATACAAGAGGAGTAACTCTTCTAGGAAATTGTGCTATCCGCCTTTCCTGGGAGAGCAGTATTAGATTCCGTTGGACCACTGCAGGTTTAATATATACCTTGGACCTTCACATTGACGACGAAAGTCAGAAATTGCATCGAGATTGTACTCAAAAGGCACAATGCCAACTTAAGTACAAGAGGACTAACTCTTCTAAGAGATAATTTTGAGCCACTCCTGGCAGAGCAATATTAGAATCCGATGCACCACTGCGGGTTTACTGTATCCTTTGGAACTTCACATTGATGATGAAACACAGAAATTGCATCGGGATTGAATACAAAATGCACAATGCCGACTTATATACGTCTTCAAACTGTTTGTGCTTGGAGCCTTTCCTGGGAGAGCAGTATTATATTCCGATGCACCACTGCAGGTTTACTGTATCCCATGCATCTTCACATTGACGATGATACATAGATATTGCATTGGGTTGGAATACAAGAGGCTCAATGCCGACTTATTTACAGGAGGAGTAAATCTTCTAGAGAGATTGTGCGTTAAGCTTTCTTGGGAGAGTAGTAATAAATTCCGATTCACCACTGCTGGTTTCCAGTATCCCTTGGACCTTCACATTGACGATGAAACACAAATATTACATGGGATTCAATATGAAACGCTTAAAACCAATTTCTTTCCAAGAAGGGTAACTCTTCTAACAGTTTGTGCTTTGAGCCTTTCCTGGGACAGCAGCATTAGATTCCGATGTGCCACTGCAGATTTTCTGCTTCATTTGGACCTTCACATTGACAATACACACAGAAATTGCATCGGGATTGTATACAAATGACACAATGCCGACTTATATACAAGTGGAGTAACTCTTGTAATAGTTTGGGTTTCAGACTTTCCTGGGAGAGCAGTATAAGATTCCGATGAACCACTGCAGGTATAGTGTATCCTTTGGACCTTTACATTGACGATGAAACACAGATATTGCATCGAGATTGAATACAAAATGATCAATGCCGACTAATTTACATGAGGAGTAACTCTTCTAATTGTTTGTCCTTTGAGCATTTCCTGGGAGTGCAGTATTACATTGCGATGCACCACTGCAGGTTTAATGTATTCCTTGGACCTTCACATTGACGATGAAACACAGAAATTGTATCGGGATTGAACACAAAAGGTACAATGCCGACTTTTATACAAGCGGAGTAACTCTTCTAAAAGTTTGTGCTTTGAGCCTTTCCCGGGAGAGCAGTATTAGATTGCGATGCACCACTGCAGGTTTACTGTATCCCTTGGACATTCACATTGACCATGTAACACAAAATAGCATCGGGATTGAACACAAAAGGCACAATGCCGACTTATGTACAAAACGAGTAACTCTACTAATAGTTTGTGCTTTAAGCATTTACTGGGAAAGCAGTGTTAGATTCCGATGCACCACTGCAGGTTTACTGTATCCCTTGGACCTTCAGATTGACGATGAAACTCAGAAATTGAATCGAGGTTGAACACAAAAAGCACAATGCCTATTTAAGTACAAGAGGAGTAACTCTTCCCATAGTTTGTGCTTTGAGCATTTCCTGGGAGAGCAGTATTAGATTCCGATGCACCACTGTAGGTTTACTGTATCCCTTGGACCTTCACATTGACGATGAAACACAGAAATTTCATCGGGATTGAACATAAGTGGCACAATGCCGACTTAAGAACAAGAGGAGTAACTCTTATAATAGTTTGTGCTTTGAGCAATTCCTTGGAGAGCAATAATAGAATCCATGCACCAATGCAGGTTTACTGAATCACTAGGACCTTCACATTGACGATGAAACACAGAAACTGCTTAGAGATTGAATACAGAAGGCACAATGCCGACATATATTAATGACGAGTAACTCTTCCAATAGTTTGTGCTTTGAGCATTTCCTGGGAGAGCAGTACTAGATTGCGAAGCACCACTGCAAGTATATTGTATCCCTTGGACATTCACATTGACGATGAAACACAGAAATTGCATCGGGATGGAACACAAAAGGAAAATGCCGAATTATATTCATGAGGAGAAGCTCTTCTAATAGTTTGTGCTTTTAGCATTTCCTGGGAGAGCAGTATTAGATTGCGTTGCATCACTGCAGGATGTATTGTATCCCTTAAACCTTCACATTGAACATGAAACACAGAAATTGCATCGGGATTGAACACAAAAAGCACAGTGCCGACTTAAGTACAAGAGGAGTAACTCAACTAATAGTTTGGGTTATGAGGATTTCCTGCGATGGTAATAACAAAATCTGATGCACCAATGCAGGCTTACTGAATCCCTTGCACCTTCACATTGACGATGGAACACAGAAATTGCATCGAGATTGAATCCCAAAGGCACAATGCCGACATATATTCATGAGGAGTAACTCTTCTAATAGTTTGTGCTATGAGCATTTCCTGGAAGAGCTGTATTGGATTGCGATGCACCAATGCAGGTTTCTTGTATCCCTTGGCCCTTCACATTGACGATGAAACACAGAAATTGCGTCGGGATTGAACAGAAAAAAAGCACAATGCCGACTTATATTCATGAGAAGTAACTCTTCGAATAGTTTGTGCTTTGAGTATTTCCTGGGAAAGCAGTATTAGGTTCCGATGCACCACTGTAGGTTTACTGTATCCCTTAGACATTCACATTGGCGATGAAACACAGAAATTGCATCGAGATTGAAGACAAAAGGCACATTGCCGACGTAAATTCAAGTATAGTAACCCTTCTAAGAGTTTGTGTTTTGAGCATTTCCTGGGAGAGCAGTATTAGATTGCGATGCACCACTGCAGGTTTACTGTATCCCTAGGACCTTCACATTGACGATGAAACTTGGAAATTGCATCGGGATTGAACACAAAAGGCACAATGCTGACTTAAGTGCAAGAGGAGCAACTCTTCTATTAGTTTGTGCATTGAGCATTTCCTGGGAGAGCAGTATTAAATTCCGATGCACCACTGTACGATTTAGTGTATTCCTTGGACCTTCACATTGACGATGAAACACAGAAATTGCATCGGGATTGAGCACAAAAAAGGCACAATGCCGACTTAAGTACAAGAGGAGTAACTCTTCTAATAGTTTGTGCTTAGAGCATCTCCTGGGAGAGCAGTATTAGATTGTGATGCACCACTGCAGGTATATTGTATCCCTTGGACCTTCACATTGGCGATGAAACACAGGTATTGCATCGGGATTGAACAGAAAAGGCACAATGCCGACTTATATTCATGAGGAGTAATTTTTCTAATAGTTTGTGCTTTGAGCATTTCCTGGGAGAGCAGTATTAGATTGCGAAGCACCACTGCACGATAACTGTATCCCTTGGACCTTCACATTGACGATGAAACACAGAAATTGCATCGGGATTGAACACAAAAGGCACAATGCCGTCTTATATACAAGTGGAGTAACTCTTCTAAGTGTTTGTATTTTGAGTCTTTCCTGAAACACCAGTATTAGATTCCGATGCACCACTGCAAATTTACTGTATCCCTTGGACATTTACATGGACCATGAAACACAGATATTGCATCGGCATAGATCAAAAATGGCTCAATGCCGACTTATTTTCAAGAGGAATAACTCTTCTAAGTGTTTAATTTGAGCCTTTATTGGGAGAGTAGTATTAGATTCCGATGCACCACTGCAGGTTTACTGTATCCCTTGGACCTTCACATTGACGATGAAACACAGAAATTGCATCGGGGTTGAACACAAAAGGCACAACGCCGACTTATATACAAGAGTAACTCTTCTAATAGTCTGTGCTTTGAGCCCTTCCCAGGAGAGCAGTATTAGATTCCGATGCACCACTGCAGGTTTACTGTATCCCTTGAGGTTTCACATTGACGATGAAACACGGAAATTGCATCGGGATTGAATACAAAAGGCACAATGCCAACTTATATACAAGAGGAGTAACTCTTCTATGAGTTTGTTCTTTGAGCCTTTCCTGGGAGAGCACTATTAGATTGTGTTGCACCATTGCAGCTTTACTGTATCCCTTCGACCTCCACATTGCCGATGAAACACAGATATTGCATCGGGATTGAATAAAAGAGGCTAAATGCCGACTTATTTACAAGAGGAGTAACTCTTCTAATAGTTTGTGCTTTTAGCCTTTTCTGGGAGAGCAGTATTAGATTCCGATCCACCACTGCAGCTTTACTGTATCCCAGGGACATTCACATTGACGATGAAACACAGAAATTGCATCGGGATTGAATACAAAAGGCACAACGCCGTCTTACATGCAAGTGGAGTAACTCTTCTAAGTGTTTCAATTTTGAGCCTTTCCTGGGAGAGCAGTATTAGATTCTGATGCACCACTGGAGGTGTACTGTATCCCTTGGACCTTCAAATTGAAGATGAAACTAAGAAATTGCATAGGGATTGAATACAAAAGTCACAATGTCGTCTTATATGCAAGTGGAGTAACTCTTCTAAGTGTTTGTATTTTGAGCCTTTCCTGGGAGGGCAGTATTAGATTCCGATGCGCCACTGCAGGTTTACTGTATCCCTTGGACATTTACATAAACAATGAAATACAGATATTGCATCGGCATTTTATATAATTGCTCAATGCCGACTTATTTAGAAGAGGTGTAACACTTCTATGAGTTTGTGCTGTCAGCCTCTCCTCGGAGAGCAGTATCCGATTCCGATGCACCACTGCATGTTTACTGTATCCCTTGGACCTTCACATTAACGACGAAACCCAGAAATTGCATCGGGATTGAATACAAATCGCACAGTTACGACTAATATACAGGAGGACTAACTCTACTAAAATTTTACTTTGAGCCTTTCCTGGGAGAGCAGTATTAGATTCCGATGCACCACTGTAAGTTTACTATATCCCTTGGATCTTGACATTGACGATGAATCAAAGAAATTGCATCGAGATTGAATAGGAAAGGCACAATGTCGATTTGTTTACAAGTGGATAAATTCGTCTAAGAGATTGTGCTATTAGCCATTCCAGTGAGAGCAGTATTAGATTCCGATGCACCACTGCAGGTTTACTGTATCTCTTGGACCTTCACATTAACGATGAAACACCGAAATTGCATCTGGATTCAATACAAATGGCACAATGCCGGCTTATATACAAGGGGAGTATCTCTTCTAACAGTTTGTGCTTTGAGACTCTCCTTTGACAGCAGTGTTAGATTCCGATGCACCACTGCAGGTTTACTGTATCCCTTGGACCTTCACATTGACGATGAAACACAGAATTTTCACCGGGATTGAATAAAAAAGGCTCAATGCCGACTAATATACAAGAGGAGTAACTCTTCCAAGAGTGTTTGCTTTGAGCCTTTCCTGGGAGAGCAGTATTAGGTTCCAGTGCCACAATGCAGGTTTACTGTATTCCTTGAACCTTCATATTGACTATGAAACACAGAAATTCCATCGGTATTGTGTTCCATAGGCACAATGCCGTCTTATATACAAGAGTAGTAACTCTTGTAAGAGTTTGTGCTTCGAACCTTTCATGGGACAGCAGTATTAGATTCCGATGCATCACTGCACGTTTACTGTATCCCTTGGACCCACACATTAACGATGAAACACAGAAATTACATGGAGATTGAATACAAAAGGCACAATGCCGACTTATATACAAGAGGAGTAACTCTTCTAAGTGTTTGTGCTTTGAACCTATCCTGGGAGAGCAGTATTAGTTTCCGATGCATCACTGCAGTTTTACTGTATCCCAGGGACATTCACATTGACGATGAGACACAGAATTTGCATCAGTATTGAATACAAAATGCCCAATTATTTCGTATATACAAGAGGAGTAACTCTTCTAGGAAATTGTGCTATCCGCCTTTCCTGGGAGAGCAGTATTAGATTCCGTTGGACCACTGCAGGTTTAATATATACCTTGGACCTTCACATTGACGACGAAAGTCAGAAATTGCATCGAGATTGTACTCAAAAGGCACAATGCCAACTTAAGTACAAGAGGACTAACTCTTCTAAGAGATAATTTTGAGCCACTCCTGGCAGAGCAATATTAGAATCCGATGCACCACTGCGGGTTTACTGTATCCTTTGGAACTTCACATTGATGATGAAACACAGAAATTGCATCGGGATTGAATACAAAATGCACAATGCCGACTTATATACGTCTTCAAACTGTTTGTGCTTGGAGCCTTTCCTGGGAGAGCAGTATTATATTCCGATGCACCACTGCAGGTTTACTGTATCCCATGCATCTTCACATTGACGATGATACATAGATATTGCATTGGGTTGGAATACAAGAGGCTCAATGCCGACTTATTTACAGGAGGAGTAAATCTTCTAGAGAGATTGTGCGTTAAGCTTTCTTGGGAGAGTAGTAATAAATTCCGATTCACCACTGCTGGTTTCCAGTATCCCTTGGACCTTCACATTGACGATGAAACACAAATATTACATCGGATTCAATATGAAACGCTTAAAACCAATTTCTTTCCAAGAAGGGTAACTCTTCTAACAGTTTGTGCTTTGAGCCTTTCCTGGGACAGCAGCATTAGATTCCGATGTGCCACTGCAGATTTTCTGCTTCATTTGGACCTTCACATTGACAATACACACAGAAATTGCATCGGGATTGTATACAAATGACACAATGCCGACTTATATACAAGTGGAGTAACTCTTGTAATAGTTTGGGTTTCAGACTTTCCTGGGAGAGCAGTATAAGATTCCGATGAACCACTGCAGGTATAGTGTATCCTTTGGACCTTTACATTGACGATGAAACACAGATATTGCATCGAGATTGAATACAAAATGATCAATGCCGACTAATTTACATGAGGAGTAACTCTTCTAATTGTTTGTCCTTTGAGCATTTCCTGGGAGTGCAGTATTACATTGCGATGCACCACTGCAGGTTTAATGTATTCCTTGGACCTTCACATTGACGATGAAACACAGAAATTGTATCGGGATTGAACACAAAAGGTACAATGCCGACTTTTATACAAGCGGAGTAACTCTTCTAAAAGTTTGTGCTTTGAGCCTTTCCCGGGAGAGCAGTATTAGATTGCGATGCACCACTGCAGGTTTACTGTATCCCTTGGACATTCACATTGACCATGTAACACAAAATAGCATCGGGATTGAACACAAAAGGCACAATGCCGACTTATGTACAAAACGAGTAACTCTACTAATAGTTTGTGCTTTAAGCATTTACTGGGAAAGCAGTGTTAGATTCCGATGCACCACTGCAGGTTTACTGTATCCCTTGGACCTTCAGATTGACGATGAAACTCAGAAATTGAATCGAGGTTGAACACAAAAAGCACAATGCCTATTTAAGTACAAGAGGAGTAACTCTTCCCATAGTTTGTGCTTTGAGCATTTCCTGGGAGAGCAGTATTAGATTCCGATGCACCACTGTAGGTTTACTGTATCCCTTGGACCTTCACATTGACGATGAAACACAGAAATTTCATCGGGATTGAACATAAGTGGCACAATGCCGACTTAAGAACAAGAGGAGTAACTCTTATAATAGTTTGTGCTTTGAGCAATTCCTTGGAGAGCAATAATAGAATCCATGCACCAATGCAGGTTTACTGAATCACTAGGACCTTCACATTGACGATGAAACACAGAAACTGCTTAGAGATTGAATACAGAAGGCACAATGCCGACATATATTAATGACGAGTAACTCTTCCAATAGTTTGTGCTTTGAGCATTTCCTGGGAGAGCAGTACTAGATTGCGAAGCACCACTGCAAGTATATTGTATCCCTTGGACATTCACATTGACGATGAAACACAGAAATTGCATCGGGATGGAACACAAAAGGAAAATGCCGAATTATATTCATGAGGAGAAGCTCTTCTAATAGTTTGTGCTTTTAGCATTTCCTGGGAGAGCAGTATTAGATTGCGTTGCATCACTGCAGGATGTATTGTATCCCTTAAACCTTCACATTGAACATGAAACACAGAAATTGCATCGGGATTGAACACAAAAAGCACAGTGCCGACTTAAGTACAAGAGGAGTAACTCAACTAATAGTTTGGGTTATGAGGATTTCCTGCGATGGTAATAACAAAATCTGATGCACCAATGCAGGCTTACTGAATCCCTTGCACCTTCACATTGACGATGGAACACAGAAATTGCATCGAGATTGAATCCCAAAGGCACAATGCCGACATATATTCATGAGGAGTAACTCTTCTAATAGTTTGTGCTATGAGCATTTCCTGGAAGAGCTGTATTGGATTGCGATGCACCAATGCAGGTTTCTTGTATCCCTTGGCCCTTCACATTGACGATGAAACACAGAAATTGCGTCGGGATTGAACAGAAAAAAAGCACAATGCCGACTTATATTCATGAGAAGTAACTCTTCGAATAGTTTGTGCTTTGAGTATTTCCTGGGAAAGCAGTATTAGGTTCCGATGCACCACTGTAGGTTTACTGTATCCCTTAGACATTCACATTGGCGATGAAACACAGAAATTGCATCGAGATTGAAGACAAAAGGCACATTGCCGACGTAAATTCAAGTATAGTAACCCTTCTAAGAGTTTGTGTTTTGAGCATTTCCTGGGAGAGCAGTATTAGATTGCGATGCACCACTGCAGGTTTACTGTATCCCTAGGACCTTCACATTGACGATGAAACTTGGAAATTGCATCGGGATTGAACACAAAAGGCACAATGCTGACTTAAGTGCAAGAGGAGCAACTCTTCTATTAGTTTGTGCATTGAGCATTTCCTGGGAGAGCAGTATTAAATTCCGATGCACCACTGTACGATTTAGTGTATTCCTTGGACCTTCACATTGACGATGAAACACAGAAATTGCATCGGGATTGAGCACAAAAAAGGCACAATGCCGACTTAAGTACAAGAGGAGTAACTCTTCTAATAGTTTGTGCTTTGAGCAATTCCTGGGAGAGCAATAATAGAATCCGATGCACCAATGCACGTTTACTGAATCCCTTGGACCTTCACATTGACCATGAAACACAGAAACTACATAGAGATTGAATGCAAAAGGCATAATGCCGACATATATTCATGAGGAGTAACTCTTCTATTGGTTTGTGCTTTGAGCATTTCCTGGGAGAGCAGTATTAGATTGCGATGCACCACTGCAGGTTTACTGTATCCCTTGGACCTTCACATTGACGATGAAACACAAAATTGACTCGGGAATGAACACAAAAGGCACAATGCTGACTTATGTACAAGACGAGTAACTCTACTAATAGTTTGTGCTTTGAGCATTTCCTTGGAGAGCAGTGTTAGATTCCGATGCACCACTGTAGGTTTACTGTATCCATTGGACATTCACATTGAATATGAAATACAGAAACTGCATCGAGATTGAATACAAAAGGCACAATGCCGACTTATATTCATTAGGAGAAACTCTACTAATAGTTTGTGTTTTGAGCATTTCCTGGGAGAGCAGCATTAGATTGCGATGCACCACTGCAGGTTTACTGTATCCCTTGGACCTTCACATTGACGATGAAACTTGGAAATTGCATCGGGATTGAACACAAAAGGCACAATGCTGACTTAAGTGCAAGAGGAGCAACTCTTCTATTAGTTTGTGCATTGAGCATTTCCTGGGAGAGCAGTATTAAATTCCGATGCACCACTGTACGATTTAGTGTATTCCTTGCACCTTCACATAGTCGATGAAACACAGAAATTGCATCGGGATTGAACACAAAAGGCACAATGCCGACTTATGTACAAGACGAGTAACTGTTCTAATAGATTCTGCTTTGAGCATTTCCTGGGAGAGCAGTGTTACATTCCGATGCACCACTGTAGGTTTACTGTATCTCTTGGACATTCACATTGACGATGAAACACAGAAACTGCATCGAGATTGAATACAAAAGGCACAATGCCGACTTACATTTATGAGGAGTAACTCTTCTAATGGTTTGTGCTTTGAGCATTTCCTGGGAGAGCCGTATTAGATTGCGATGCACCACTGCTGGTTAACTGTATCCCTTGGACCTTCACATTGACGATGAAACACAGAAATTGCATCGTGATTGAACACAAAAGGCACAATGCCGACATACGTACAAGTGGAGTAACTCTTCTAATAGTTTGTGCTTTGATCATTTCCTGGGAGAGCAGTATTAGATTGCGATGCACCACTGCAGGTTTACTGTATCCCTTGGACCTTCACATTGACGATGAGACACACAAATTGCATCGGGATTGAACACAAAAGGCACAATGCCGCCTTAAGTGCATGAGGAGTAACTCTTCTAACAGTTTGTACTTTGAGCATTTCCTGGGGGCGCAGTATTAGATTCCGATGCACCATTGCAGGTTTAATGTATCACCTGGACCTTCACATTAGCAATGAAATACAGAAATTGCATCGGGTTTGAATACAAAAGGCACAATGCCGTTTTATATTCATGAGGAGTAACTCTTCTAATAGTATGTGCTTTGAACATTTCCTGGGAAAGCAGTATTACATTCCGAAGCACCACTGCAGGTTTACTGTATCCATTGGACCTACACATTAGCGATGAAACACAGAAATTGCATCGGGCTTGACTACACAAGGCACAATGCCGACTTAAGTACAAGAGGAGTAACTCTTCTAGTATTTTGTGCTTGGAGGATTTCCTTGGACAGCAATAATAAAATCCGATTCACCACTGCAAGTTTACTGTATCCCTTGGACCATCACATTGACGTTGAAATACAGAAATTGGATCGAGATTGAACACAAAAAGCACAATGCCGACTTATATACAAAAGGAGTAACTCTTCTAATAGTTTGCGCTTTGGGTATTTCCTGGGAGAGCAGTATTAGATTGCGATGCACCACTGCAGGTTTACTGTATCCCATGCATCTTCACATTGACGATGATACATAGATATTGCATTGGGTTGGAATACAAGAGGCTCAATGCCGACTTATTTACAGGAGGAGTAAATCTTCTAGAGAGATTGTGCGTTAAGCTTTCTTGGGAGAGTAGTAATAAATTCCGATTCACCACTGCAGGTTTCCAGTATCCCTTGGACCTTCACATTGACGATGAAACACAAATATTACATCGGATTCAATATAAAACGCTTAAAACCAATTTCTTTCCAAGAAGGGTAACTCTTCTAACAGTTTGTGCTTTGAGCCTTTGCTGGGACAGCAGCATTAGATTCCGATGTGCCACTGCAGATTTTCTGCTTCATTTGGACCTTCACATTGACAATACACACAGAAATTGCATCGGGATTGTATACAAATGACACAATGCCGACTTATATACAAGTGGAGTAACTCTTGTAATAGTTTGGGTTTCAGACTTTCCTGGGAGAGCAGTATAAGATTCCGATGAACCACTGCAGGTATAGTGTATCCTTTGGACCTTTACATTGACGATGAAACACAGATATTGCATCGAGATTGAATACAAAATGATCAATGCCGACTAATTTACATGAGGAGTAACTCTTCTAATTGTTTGTCCTTTGAGCATTTCCTGGGAGTGCAGTATTACATTGCGATGCACCACTGCAGGTTTAATGTATTCCTTGGACCTTCACATTGACGATGAAACACAGAAATTGTATCGGGATTGAACACAAAAGGTACAATGCCGACTTTTATACAAGCGGAGTAACTCTTCTAAAAGTTTGTGCTTTGAGCCTTTCCCGGGAGAGCAGTATTAGATTGCGATGCACCACTGCAGGTTTACTGTATCCCTTGGACATTCACATTGACCATGTAACACAAAATAGCATCGGGATTGAACACAAAAGGCACAATGCCGACTTATGTACAAAACGAGTAACTCTACTAATAGTTTCAGCTTTAAGCATTTACTGGGAAAGCAGTGTTAGATTCCGATGCACCACTGCAGGTTTACTGTATCCCTTGGACCTTCAGATTGACGATGAAACTCAGAAATTGAATCGAGGTTGAACACAAAAAGCACAATGCCTATTTAAGTACAAGAGGAGTAACTCTTCCCATAGTTTGTGCTTTGAGCATTTCCTGGGAGAGCAGTATTAGATTCCGATGCACCACTGTAGGTTTACTGTATCCCTTGGACCTTCACATTGACGATGAAACACAGAAATTTCATCGGGATTGAACATAAGTGGCACAATGCCGACTTAAGAACAAGAGGAGTAACTCTTATAATAGTTTGTGCTTTGAGCAATTCCTTGGAGAGCAATAATAGAATCCATGCACCAATGCAGGTTTACTGAATCACTAGGACCTTCACATTGACGATGAAACACAGAAACTGCTTAGAGATTGAATACAGAAGGCACAATGCCGACATATATTAATGACGAGTAACTCTTCCAATAGTTTGTGCTTTGAGCATTTCCTGGGAGAGCAGTACTAGATTGCGAAGCACCACTGCAAGTATATTGTATCCCTTGGACATTCACATTGACGATGAAACACAGAAATTGCATCGGGATGGAACACAAAAGGAAAATGCCGAATTATATTCATGAGGAGAAGCTCTTCTAATAGTTTGTGCTTTTAGCATTTCCTGGGAGAGCAGTATTAGATTGCGTTGCATCACTGCAGGATGTATTGTATCCCTTAAACCTTCACATTGAACATGAAACACAGAAATTGCATCGGGATTGAACACAAAAAGCACAGTGCCGACTTAAGTACAAGAGGAGTAACTCAACTAATAGTTTGGGTTATGAGGATTTCCTGCGATGGTAATAACAAAATCTGATGCACCAATGCAGGCTTACTGAATCCCTTGCACCTTCACATTGACGATGGAACACAGAAATTGCATCGAGATTGAATCCCAAAGGCACAATGCCGACATATATTCATGAGGAGTAACTCTTCTAATAGTTTGTGCTATGAGCATTTCCTGGAAGAGCTGTATTGGATTGCGATGCACCAATGCAGGTTTCTTGTATCCCTTGGCCCTTCACATTGACGATGAAACACAGAAATTGCATCGGGATTGAACAGAAAAAAAGCACAATGCCGACTTATATTCATGAGAAGTAACTCTTCGAATAGTTTGTGCTTTGAGTATTTCCTGGGAAAGCAGTATTAGGTTCCGATGCACCACTGTAGGTTTACTGTATCCCTTAGACATTCACATTGGCGATGAAACACAGAAATTGCATCGAGATTGAAGACAAAAGGCACATTGCCGACTTAAATTCAAGTATAGTAACCCTTCTAAGAGTTTGTGTTTTGAGCATTTCCTGGGAGAGCAGTATTAGATTGCGATGCACCACTGCAGGTTTACTGTATCCCTAGGACCTTCACATTGACGATGAAACTTGGAAATTGCATCGGGATTGAACACAAAAGGCACAATGCTGACTTAAGTGCAAGAGGAGCAACTCTTCTATTAGTTTGTGCATTGAGCATTTCCTGGGAGAGCAGTATTAAATTCCGATGCACCACTGTACGATTTAGTGTATTCCTTGGACCTTCACATTGACGATGAAACACAGAAATTGCATCGGGATTGAGCACAAAAAAGGCACAATGCCGACTTAAGTACAAGAGGAGTAACTCTTCTAATAGTTTGTGCTTTGAGCAATTCCTGGGAGAGCAGTAATAGAATCCGATGCACCAATGCACGTTTACTGAATCCCTTGGACCTTCACATTGACCATGAAACACAGAAACTACATAGAGATTGAATGCAAAAGGCATAATGCCGACATATATTCATGAGGAGTAACTCTTCTATTGGTTTGTGCTTTGAGCATTTCCTGGGAGAGCAGTATTAGATTGCGATGCACCACTGCAGGTTTACTGTATCCCTTGGACCTTCACATTGACGATGAAACACAAAATTGACTCGGGAATGAACACAAAAGGCACAATGCTGACTTATGTACAAGACGAGTAACTCTACTAATAGTTTGTGCTTTGAGCATTTCCTTGGAGAGCAGTGTTAGATTCCGATGCACCACTGTAGGTTTACTGTATCCATTGGACATTCACATTGAATATGAAATACAGAAACTGCATCGAGATTGAATACAAAAGGCACAATGCCGACTTATATTCATTAGGAGAAACTCTACTAATAGTTTGTGTTTTGAGCATTTCCTGGGAGAGCAGCATTAGATTGCGATGCACCACTGCAGGTTTACTGTATCCCTTGGACCTTCACATTGACGATGAAACTTGGAAATTGCATCGGGATTGAACACAAAAGGCACAATGCTGACTTAAGTGCAAGAGGAGCAACTCTTCTATTAGTTTGTGCATTGAGCATTTCCTGGGAGAGCAGTATTAAATTCCGATGCACCACTGTACGATTTAGTGTATTCCTTGCACCTTCACATAGTCGATGAAACACAGAAATTGCATCGGGATTGAACACAAAAGGCACAATGCCGACTTATGTACAAGACGAGTAACTGTTCTAATAGATTCTGCTTTGAGCATTTCCTGGGAGAGCAGTGTTACATTCCGATGCACCACTGTAGGTTTACTGTATCTCTTGGACATTCACATTGACGATGAAACACAGAAACTGCATCGAGATTGAATACAAAAGGCACAATGCCGACTTACATTTATGAGGAGTAACTCTTCTAATGGTTTGTGCTTTGAGCATTTCCTGGGAGAGCCGTATTAGATTGCGATGCACCACTGCTGGTTAACTGTATCCCTTGGACCTTCACATTGACGATGAAACACAGAAATTGCATCGTGATTGAACACAAAAGGCACAATGCCGACATACGTACAAGTGGAGTAACTCTTCTAATAGTTTGTGCTTGGAGCATTTCCTAGGAATGCAGTGTTAGATTGCGATACACCACTGCATGTTTAGTGTATCCCTTGGACCTTCACATTGACGATGAAACACAGAAATTGCATAGAGACTGAATACAAAAGGCACAATGCCGACTTATATTCATGAGGAGTATCTCTTCTAATAGTTCTTGTTTTGAGCATTTCCTGGGAGAGCAGTATTAGATTGCCATGCACCTCTGCAAGTTTAATGTATCCCTTGGACCTTCACATTGACGATGGAACACAAAAATTGCATAGAGATTGAACACAAAAGGCACAATGCCGACTTACATTCATCAGGAGTAACTCTTCTAATAGTTTATGCTTTGATCATTTCCTGGGAGAGCAGTATTAGATTGCGATGCACCACTGCAGGTTTACTGTATCCCTTGGACCTTCACATTGACGATGAGACACACAAATTGCATCGGGATTGAACACAAAAGGCACAATGCCGCCTTAAGTGCATGAGGAGTAACTCTTCTAACAGTTTGTACTTTGAGCATTTCCTGGGGGCGCAGTATTAGATTCCGATGCACCATTGCAGGTTTAATGTATCACCTGGACCTTCACATTAGCAATGAAATACAGAAATTGCATCGGGTTTGAATACAAAAGGCACAATGCCGACTTATATTCATGAGGAGTAACTCTTCTAATAGTATGTGCTTTGAACATTTCCTGGGAAAGCAGTATTACATTCCGAAGCACCACTGCAGGTTTACTGTATCCATTGGACCTACACATTAGCGATGAAACACAGAAATTGCATCGGGCTTGACTACACAAGGCACAATGCCGACTTAAGTACAAGAGGAGTATCTCTTCTAGTATTTTGTGCTTGGAGGATTTCCTTGGACAGCAATAATAAAATCCGATTCACCACTGCAAGTTTACTGTATCCCTTGGACCATCACATTGACGTTGAAATACAGAAATTGGATCGAGATTGAACACAAAAAGCACAATGCCGACTTATATACAAAAGGAGTAACTCTTCTAATAGTTTGCGCTTTGGGTATTTCCTGGGAGAGCAGTATTAGATTGCGATGCTCCACTGCTGGTTTATTGTATCCCTTGGACCTTCACATTGACGATGAAACACAGAAATTCCATCGGGATTGAACACAAAAGGCACAATGCCGACTTACGTACAAGACGAGTAACTCTTCTAATAGTTTGTGCTTTGAGCATTTCCTGGGAGAGCAGTGTTAGATTCCGATGCAGCACTGTAGGTTTACTGTATCCCTTGGACATTCACATTGACGATGAAACACAGAAATTGCATAGAGATTGAATACAAAAGGCACAATGCCGACTTATATTCGTGAGGAGTACCTCTTCTGATAGTCTGTGCTTTGAGCATTTCCTGGGAGAGCAGTATGAGATTGCGATGCACCACTGCAGGTTTACTGTATCCCTTCTACCATCACATTGACGATGAAACACATAAATTGCATCGGGGTTGAACACAAAAGGCACAATGCCGACTTTAGTAGAAGATGAGTAACTCTTCTAAAAGTTTGTGCTTTGAGCATTTCCTGGGATTGCAGTGTTAGATTCCGATGCACCGCTGCAGGTTTACCGTATCCCTAGGCCCTCACATTGACGATGAAACACAGAAATTGCATCCAGATTGATCACAAAAGGCACAATGCCGACTTAAGTTCAAGAGGAGAAACTCTTCTATTAGTTTGTGCTTTGAGCATATCCTGGGAGAGCAATAATAGAATCCGATGCACCGCTGCAGGTTTACTGTATCCCTCGGACCTTCAAATTGGCGATGAAGCATAGAAATCGCATCGAGATTGAATACAAAAGGCACAATGCCGACTTATATTCATGAGGAGTAACTCTTCAAGTAGTTTGTGCTTCGAGCATCTCCTGGGAGCGCAGTATTAGATTGCGGTGCACCACTGCCGGTTTACTGTATCCCTTGGACCTTCACATTGACGATGAAACACAGAAAATGCATCGAGATTGTATACAAAAGCACAATGCCGACTTATATTCATGAGGAGTAACTCTTCTAATAGTTTGTGCTTTGAGCATTTTCTGGGAGAGCAGTATTAGATTGCAATGCACCACTGCAGATGTACTGCATTCCTTGGACCTTCACATTGACGACAAACACAGAAATTGTGTCGGGATCTTTTTTAAAACGTACAATGCCGACTTAAGTACAAGAGGAGAAACTCTTCTAATAGTCTGTGCTTTGAGCACTTCCTGGGAGAGCAATAATAGTATGCGATGCACCACAGCAGGTTTACTATATCAATTGGACCTTTACAATGACGATGAAACAAAGAAATTGGATCGGGATTGAACTGAAAAGGCGCAATAACGACTTATATACAAGAGGTGAAGATCTTCTAATAGTTTGTGCTTTGAGCCGTTCCCGGGAGGGCTGTATTAGATTCCGATGCAACACTGCTAGTTTACTCTATCCCTTGGACCTTCACATTGACGATAAAACACAGAAATTGCATCGAGACTGAATACAAAAGGCACAATGCCGACTTATATTCATGAGGAGTAACTCTTCTAATAGTTTGTGCTTTGAGCCAGTCCTGGGACCGCAGTATTAGATTCCGATGCACCATTGCAGGTTTACTGTATCCCTTGGACCTTGACATTGACGATGAAACACAGAAATTGCATCGAGATTGAATACAAAAGGCACAATGCAGACTTATATTCATGAGGAGTAACTCTTCTAATAGTTTGTGATTTGAGCATTTCCTGGGAGAGCAGTATTAGAATGCGAAGCACCACTGCACGATTACTGGATCCCTTGGACCTTCAAATTGTCGATTAAACACTAAAATTACATCAGGTTTGAACACAAATGGCACAATGCCGATTTATGTACAAGACAAGTAACTTTTCTAATAGTTTGTGCTTTGAGCATTTCCTGGGAGAGCAGTATTAGATTCCGATGCACCACTGTGGTTTTACTGTATCCCTTGGACATTAAAATTGACGATCATACACAGAAATCGCATCGAGATTGAATACAAAAGGCACAATGCCGACTTATATCCTAGAGGAGTAACCCTTCTAATTGTTTGTGCTTTGAGCATTTCCTGGGAGAGCAGTATTAGATTGCGATGCACACCTGCAGGTATACTGTATCCCTTGGACCTTCACATTGACGATGAAACACAGAAATTGCATCGGGATTGAACACAAAAGGCATAATGCCGATTTAAGTACAAGAGGAGTAACTCTTCTAATAGTTTGTGCTTTGAGAATTTCCTGGGAGAGCAAGAATATAAACGGTGCACCAATGCAGGTTTACTAAATCCCTTGGACCTTCACATTGACGATGAAACAATAGAATTACATTGAGATTGAATACAAAAGGCACAATGCCGACTTCTATTCATGAGGAGTAACTCTTCTAATAGTTTGTGCTTTGAGCATTTCCTGGTAGAGCAGTATTAGATTGCGATGCACCACTGCATGTTTACTGTATCCCTTGGACCTTCACATTGACGATGAAACACAGAAATTCCATCGGGATTGAACACAAAAGGCACAATGCCGACTTACGTACAAGACGAGTAACACTTCTAATAGTTTGTGCATTGAGCATTTCCTGGTAGAGCGATAATATTATCCGATGCACCACTGCAAGTTTACTGTATCAATTGCACCTTCACAATGACGATGAAACACAGAAATTGCATCGAGATTGAATACAAAAGGCACAATGCCGACTTATATTCATGAGGAGTAACTTTTCTAATAGTTTGTGCTTTGAGCATATCCTGGGAGAGCAGTATTATATTCCGATGCACCACTGTACATTTACTTTATCCCTTCGACCTTCACATTGATGATGAAACACTGAAAATGCTTCGGGATTGAACACAAAAGGCACAATGCCTACTTAAGTACAAGTGGAGTAACTCTAACAATAGATTGTGCTTTGAGCGTTTCCTGGGAGAGCAGTATTAGATTCCGATGCACCACTGTTGGATTTTCTGTATCCCTTGGACCTTCAAAGTGACGATGAAACACAGAAATTGCATCGAGATTGAACACAAAAGGAACAATGCCGTCTTAAGTACAAGGGGAGTAAGTCTTCTAATAGTTGGTGCTATGAGCATTTCCTGCGAGAGCAATAATAGAATCTCATGCACCAATGCAGGTTTACTGACTCCCTTGACCCTCACATTGACGATGGAACACAGATATTGCATCGAGATTGAATACAAAAGGCACAATGCCGACATATATTCATGAGGAGTAACTTTTCTAATAGTTTGTGCTTTGAGCATTTCCTGGAAGAGCAGTATTAGATTGCCATGCACCACTGCAGGTTTATTGTACCCCTTGGACCTTCACATTGACGATGAAACACAGATATTGCATCGGGATTGAACAGAAAAGGCACAATGCCGACTTATGTACAAGACGAGTAACTCTTCTAATAGTTTATGCTTTGAGCATTTATTGGGAGAGCAGTATTAGTTTCCGATGCACCACTGTAGGATTTACTGTATCCCTTGGACCTTCACTTTGACGATGAAACACAGAAATTGCATCGGGATTGAACTCAAAAGGCACAATGCCGACTTATGTACAAGTAGGATTTACTGTATCCCTTGGACCTTCACATTGACGATGAAACACAGAAATTGCATCGGGATTGAACCCAAAAGCACAATGCCGATTTATATTCATGAGGAGTAACTCTTCTAATAGTTTTAGATTGAGCCACTCCTGATAGAGCAGTATTAGATTCCGATGCACCACTGCAAGTTTACTGTATCCCTTGGACCTTCACATTGACGATTAAACACAGAAATTGGATCGAGATTGAACACAAAAGGCACAATGCCGACTTATATACAAGAGGAGTAACTCTGCTAATAGTTTGTGCTTTGAGCCTATCACGGGAGAGCATTATTAGATTCCGATGCACCACTGCAGGTTTACTGTATCCTTTGGACTTTCACATTGGCGATGAAACACAGAAATTGCATCGGGACTGTACTTAAAAGGCACAATGCCGACATAAGTACAAGAATAGTAACTCTTCAAATCGATTCTGCTTTGAACATCTCCTAACAGAGCAATAATAGAATCCGATGCACCCCTGTAGGTTTACTGTTTCCCTTGGACCTTCACATTGACGATGAAATACAGAGACTGCAGCGAGATTGAAAACAAAAGGCACAATGGCGACTTATATACAAGAGGAGCATTTCTTCTAATAGTTTGTGCATTGAGCCTTTCCCGGGAGAGCAATTTTAGATTCTGATGCACCACTGCAGGTTTACTGTATCCCTTGGACCTTCAAATTAGCGATGAAACACAGAAATTGCATCGGGATTGAGCACAAAAGTCACAATGCTGTCTTATATACAAGTGGATGGATCTCCTCTATTAGTTTGTGCTTTGAGCCTTTCTCAGGAGAGCAGTATTAGATTCGGATGCACCACTGCAGGTTTACTGTATCCGTTGGACATTCACATTAGCGATGAAACACAGAAATTGCATCGTTATTGTATTTAAAAGGCACAATGCCGACTTAACTACAAGAGGAGTAACTCTTCTAATTGTTTGTGCTTTGAGCATTTCCTGGGAGAGCAGTAATAGAATCCGAAGTACCACTGCAGGTTTACTGGATCCCTTGGACATCCACATTGACGATGAAACAGAAATTGGATCGGATTTGAACAGAAAAGGCACAATGTCGACTTATATACAAGAGGAGTAACTCTTCTAATAGTTTGAGCATTCAGCCCTTCCCGGGAGAGGAGTATTCGATTCCGATGCACGACTGCAGGTTTACTGTATCCCTTGGACCTTCCATTGACGATGAAACACACAAATTGGATCGGGATTGGACACAAAAGGCACCATGCCGACTTATATACAAGAGAAGTAACTCTTCTAATACTTTGTGATTTGAGCATTTCCTGGGAGAGCAATAATGGAATCCGATGCCTCACTGCAGGTTTACTGTATCCCTTGGACCTTCACATTTACGATGAAACACAGAAATTGGATCGGGATTGAACACAAAAGGCACAATGCCGACTGATATATAAGAGGAATAACTATTCTAACAGTTTGTGATATGAGCGTTTCCCGGGAGGGCAGTATTAGATTCCGATGCACCACTGCAGGTATACTGTATCCCTTGGACCTTTACATTGACGATGAAACACAGTAATTGCATCAGAGATTGAATACAAAAGGCACAATGCCGACTGATATACATGAGGAGTAACTCTTCTAATAGTTTATGCTTTGAGCATTTCATGGGAGAGAAATAATAGAATCCGATGCACCACTGCAGGTTTACTGTATCCCTTGGACCTTCACATTGACGATGAAACACAGAAATTGGATCGGGATTGAACACAAAAGGCACAATGCCGACTTAAGTACAATAGGAGTACTTATTCTAATAGTTTGTGCTTTGAGCATATCCTGGGAGAGAAATAATAGAATCCGATGCACCACTGCAGGTTTACTGTATCCCTTGGACTTTCACATTGACGATGAAACACAGAAATTGCATCGAGATTGTGTACAAAAGGCAAATGCCGACTTATATTCATGAGGAGTAACTCTTCTAATAGTTTTGATTGAGCCTTTCCTGATAGAGAAGTATTAGATTCCGATGCACCACTGCAGGTTTACTGTATCCATTCGACCTTCACATTGACGATGAAACACAGAAATTGCATCGGGATTTAACACAAAAGGTACAATGCCGTCTTATATACAAGTGGAGCAACTCTTCTAAGTGTTTGTATTTTGAGCCTTTCCTGGGAGGGCAGTATTAGATTCCGATGCGCCACTGCAGGTTTACTGTATCCGTTGGACATTTACATAGACAATGAAATACAGATATTCCATCGGCATTGAATATAATGGCTCAATTTCGACTTATTTAGAAGAGGTGTAACACTTCTAAGAGTTTGTGCTGTCAGCCTCTCCTGGGAGAGCAGTATTCGATTCCGATGCACCACTGCATGTTTACTGTATCTCTTGGACCTTCACATTAACGACGAAACCCAGAAATTGCATCGGGATTGAACACAAAACGCACAGTGCCGACTAATATACTGGGGGAGTAACTCTACTAAAATTTTACTTTAAGCCTTTCCTGGGGGAGCAATATTAGATTCCGATGCACCACTGTAAGTTTACTGTATCCCTTGGACCCACACATTAACGATGAAACACAGAAATTACATCGGGATTGAATACAAAAGGCACAATGCCGACTTATATACAAGAGGAGTAACTCTTCTAAGTGTTTGTGTTTTGCGTCTTTCCTGGGAGAGCAGTTTTAGATTGCGATGCACCCCTGCAGGTTTACTGTATCCCTTTGACCTTTACAATGCCGACGAAACACAGATACTGCATCGGGATTGAATAAAAAATGTTCAATGCCGACTTATTTACAAGAGGAGTAACACTTGCAATAGTTTGTGCTTTGAACCTATCCTGGGAGAGCAGTATTAGATTCCGATGCATCACTGCAGTTTTACTGTATCCCAGGGACATTCACATTGACGATGAGACACAGAAATTGCATCAGGATTGAATACAAAAGGCCCAATGATTTCTTATATACCAGAGGAGTAACTGTTCTAGGAAATTGTGCTATCCGCCTTTCCTGGGAGAGCAGTATTAGATTCCGTTGCACCACTGCAGGTTTAATTTATACCTTGGATCTTCACATTGACGATGAAACTCAGAAATTGCATCGGGATTGTATTCAAAAGGCACAATGCCAACATAAGTACAAGAGGACTTACTCTTCTAAGAGATAACTTTGAGCCACACCTGGCAGAGCAATATTAGAATCCGATGCACCACTGCGGGTTTACTGTATCCTTTGGAACTTCACATTGATGATGAAACACAGAAATTGCATCGGAATAGAATACAAAAGGCACAATGCCGACTTATATACGTCTTCAAACTGTTTGTGCTTGGAGCCTTTCCTGGGAGAGCAGTATTAGATTCCTATGCACCACTGCAGGTCTACTGTATCCCTTGGACATTCAAATTAACGATGAAACACAGAAATTGCATCGATATTGAATACAAATGGCAAAATGACGACTTTTATACAAGAGGAGTAACTCCTCCAAAAGTTTGTGCTTTTAGTCTTTCCTGGGAGAGCAGCATTAGATTCCGATGCACCACTGCAGGTTTCATGTATGCTGTTAACCTTCACATTGTCATGAAACACAGAAATTGCATCGGGATAGAATACAAAACGCACAATGCCGGCTTATATACGAGAGGAATAGTCTCCATAGGTTTTGTGTTTTGAGCCTTTCCTGCGTCAGCAGTATTTGATTCCGATGCACCGCTGCAGGTTTACCGTATCCCTTTGTCATTCACATTGACGATGAAATACAGCAATTGCATTGGGATTGTTTACAACAGGCATAATGCCGTCATATACACAAGAGGAGTAACTCTTGTAAGAGTTTGTGCGTTAAGCTTTCCTGGGAGAGCAGTATTAGATTCCGATGCACCACTGCAGGTTTACTGTATCCCTTGGACCTTCCATTGACGATGAAACTCAGAAATTGCATCGGGATTGAACACAAAAGGCACAATGCCGACTTAAGTACAAGAGGAGTAACTCAACTAATAGTTTTTGGTTTGAGCCTTCCCTGGGACAACAGTATTAGATTCCGATGGACCATTGCAGGTTTACTGTATCCCATGAACTTTCACATTGAAAATGAAACACAGAAATTACACCCGGATAGAATACAAAACGCACAATGCCAACTTATATACAACAGGAGTAACATTTCTGAGAGTTTGTGCGTTGAGCATTTCCTGGGAGAGCAGTATTAGATTTTGATGCATCACTTCAGGATTACTGTATCCCTTGGACCTTCACAGGGACGGTGCAACACAGATGTTGCATCGGAATTCAATACGAAAGGTTCGATGTCGCCATATTTACCAAAGGAGTAACTCTTCTAAGAGTATGTGCTTTGAGACTTTCCTGGGACAGCAGTATTAGATTCCGATGCAACACTGCAGGTTTACTGTATCCCTTGGACCTTAAAATTAACGATGAAACACAGAAATTTCATTGGGATTGAATACAAAATGCACAATACCGTCTTATATACACGAGGAGTAACTCTTGTAAGAGTTTATGCGTTGAGCTTTCCTGGGAGGGTAGTATTAGATTCTGATGCACCACTGCAGTTTACTGAATCCCTTGGACTTTCACATTGACGGTGAAACACAGATATTACGTCGGGACTGAATACAAAATGCGCAATGCCAACTTATTTACAAGAGGAGTAACTCATCTAAGAGTCTGTGTTTTGAGCCTTTCCTGGGACAGCAGTATTAGATTCCATCCACCACTGCAGCTTCCCATTATCCCTGGGACCTTTACATTGACGATGAAACACAGAAATTGCATCGGGAGTGAATAAAAGAGGCTCAATGCCGACTTATTTACAAGAGGAGTAACTCTTCTAAGAGATTACTTTGAGCTTTTCCTGGCAGTGCAGTATTAGATTCCGAAGCACCACTGTAGGTTTACTGTATCCCTTGGACCTTCGCATTGACGATGAAGCAAAGAAATTGCATCGGGATTGAATACAAAAGGCACAATTCCGAATAATACACAAGAGGAGAAACCCATCTAAGAGTTTGTGTTTTGAGCCTTTCCTGGAACGGCAGTATTAGATTCCGATGCTCCACTGCAGGTTGACTGTATCACTTGGACCTTCACATTCACGGTAAAGCGCAGAAATTGCATCGATATTGAATACTAAAGTCAAAATTCTGTCTTCTATACAAGAGGAGTAACTCTTCTAAGAGTTTGTGCTATCAGCCTTTCCTGGGAGAGCAGTATTAGATTCCGATGCACCATTGCAGGGTTACTGTATCCCTTGGATCTTGAAATTAATGATGAAACACAAAAATTGCATCGGGATTGAATAGAAATGCACAATGCCGACATGTATACAAGAGGAGTAACTCTTCTAAGAGTTTGATCTTTGAGCCTTTCCTGGGACAGTAGTTTTAGATTCCGATGCACCACTGCAGGTTTACTGTATCCCTTGAATCTTCACTTAGACGATGAAACACAGAAATTGCTCCGGGATTGTACACTAAAGGAAGAATCCTGACTTATATATAAGAGGAGTAACTCTTCTAAGAGTTTATGGGATGAGCCTACCCTGGAAGAGCAGTATTACATTCCGACGCACCACAGCAGGTTTACTGTATCCCTTGGATCTTCACATTGACGATGAAGCACAGATATTGCTTCGATATTGAATAAAATGGCAAAATGCCGACTTATATACAAGAGGAGTAACTCTTCTAAGAGTTTGTGCTTTTGGTCTATCCTGGGAGAGCAATATTATATTCCGATGCACCACTGGAGGTTTACTGTATCCCTTGGACCTTCACATTGAGGATGAAGCACAGATATTGCATCGATATTGTATACAGAAGGCAAAACGTCGACTTATATACAAGAGGAGTAACTCTTCTAATATTTTGTGCTTTTAGCCTTTCCTGGGAGACCAGTATTAGATTCCGATGCACCACTGGGGGTTTACTGTATCCCTGGACATGCACATTGACGATGAAACACAGAAATTACTTCGGGATTGAATTCAAATGGCACAATGCAGTCTTATATACAAGAGGAGTAACTCTTCTAAGAGTTTGTGCTTTGAGCTTTTCCAGGGACAGCAGTATTAGATTCCGATGCACCATTGCAGGTTTACTGTATCCCTTGGACATTCACATTCACGATGAAACACAGAAACTGCATCGATTTTGAATTCAAAACACACAATGCCAACTTATATACAAGAGGAGAAACTCTTCCAATTGTGTGTGCTTTGAGCCTTTCCAGGGGAGTGCAGCATTAAATTCCGATGCACCACTGCAGTTTTACTGTATCCCTTGGACCTTCACATTGAAGATGTAACACAGAAATTGCATTGGGATTGTATTCAAAAGGTAGATGCCGAATAGGTACCACAGGAGTAACTGTTCTAAAAGTTTGTGCCTTTAGCCTTAGCTGGGGGTGCAGTAATAGATTCCGATGGACCACTGCAGGTTTACTGTATCCCTTAAACCTTCAAATTGACGATGAAACACAGAAATGGCATCGGGATTGAATACAAAAGCACAATCCCGTCTTATATACAAGAGGAGTAACTATTCTAAAAGCTTGTGCTTTGACCCTTTCGTGGGAGAGCAGTATTAGATTCCGATGCACCACCGCGGGTTTACTGTATCCCTTGGACCTTCACATTGAAGATGTAACACAGATATTGCATTGGGATTGTATTCAGAAGGTTCAATGCCGACTTAAGTACCAGAGAACTAACTGTTCTAACAGTTTGTGCTTTTAGCCTTAGCTGGGAGAGCAGTATTCGATTTTCGTTGCACCACTGCAGGTCTACTGTATCCCTTGCACCTTCGCTTTGACGATGAAACACAGAAATTGCACCGGGATTCAATACAAATGGCACTATCCCGACTTACATACAAGTGGGGCAACTCTGCAAAGAGTTTCTGATTTGAGCCTTTCCAGTTGCAGCAGTATTAGGTTCCGATGCACCTTTGCAGGTTTACTGTATCCCTTGGACCTTCACATAGACGACGGAACAAAGAAATTGCATCGACATTGAATGGAAAATCCAATGCCGTCTTTTATACAAGAGGAGTACCTCTTCCATTGGTTTGTGCTTTGAGCCTTTCCTGGGTGAGTATTATTAGATTGCGATGCACCACTACAGTTTTACTGTATTATTTGGACTTTCACATTGCCGATAAAACACAGAAACCGCATCGGGATTGAATACAAAATGAACAATGTCGACTTATTTACAAGCAGAGTAACTCTTCTAAGAGTTTGTGCTTATAGCTTTTCCTGAGAGAGCATTTTTAGATTCCGATGCACCACTGCAGGTTTACTTTATCCCTTGAACCTTCACTTTGACGATGACACACAGATATTGCTTCGGGATCGAATTCAAATGGCAAAATGCCGGCTTATATACAAGAAGAGTAACTCTTCTAAGAGTTTGTGTTTGAAGTCTTTCCTGGGACAGCAGTACTAGATTCCGTTGCACGACTGCAGGTTTACCGTATCCCTTGCACCTTCACATTGACGAAGAAACACAGAAATCGCATCGGGATCGAATACAATCGTCACAATTCCGAATTTTATACAAGAGGAGAAACCCTTCTAAGAGTGTGTGCTTTGAGCCATTTCCTGGGATGGCAGTATTAGATTCCGATGCTCCACTGCAGGTTGACTGTATAACTTGGACCTTCACATTGACGATGAAACACAGAAATTGCATCGGGATTGAATACAAATGGCACAATGCCGACTTATATACAAGTGGAGTAACTATTGGAAGAGTTTGTGCTTTGTTCCTTTCCTGGGAGAGCAGTATTAGATTCCGATGCACCACTGCAGATTTACTGTATCCCTTGGACCATCACATTGACGATGAAGCACAGTAACTGCCTCGGGATCGAATACAAAAGGCACAATTCCGAATTATATACAAGAGGAGGAACTCTACTCAGAGTTTGTGCTTTGAGCCTTTCCTGGGACGGCAGTATAAGATTCCGATGCTCCACTGCAGGTTGACTGTATCACTTCGACCTTCCCATTGACGATGAAACAAAGAAATTGCATCGATATTGAATACAATAGGCACAATGCCGACTTATATACAAGACGAGTAACTATTGTAAGAGTTTGTGCTTTAAGCCCTTCCTAGGGGAGCAGTATTACATTCCGATGCACCACTGCAGATTTACTGAATCCCTTGGATCTTCACATCGACGATTAAGCAGTGAAATCGCATCGGGATCGAATACAAAAGGCACAATTCCGAATTATATACAAGAGGAGAAAACCTTCTAAGAGTTTGTGCTTTTAGCCTTTCCTGGGACGGCAGTATTAGATTCCGACGCTCCGCTGCAGGTTGACTGTATCACTTGGATCTTCAAATTAACAATGAAACTCAGAAATTGCATCGGGATTATACACAAAACTCACAATGCCGACTTATATACAAGTGGAGTAACTCTTCGAAGAGTTTGTGCTTTGTTCCTTTCGTGGGAGAGCTGTATTAGATTCCGATGCACCACTTCAGGTTGACTGTATCACTTGGACCTTCACATTGTCGATGAAATACAGAAATTGCATCGATATTGAAAATTAAAGGCAAAATTCTGTCTTATATACAAGCATAGTAATTGTTCCAAGAGTTTGTGCTCTCAGCCTTTCCTGGAAGTGCAGTGTTAGATTCTGATGCACCACTGCAGGCTTACTGTATGCCTTGGACCTTCACATTGACGATGAAGCACAGAAATTGCATCGGGATCGATTACAAAAGGCACAATTCCGAACTATATACAAGAGGCGAAGCCCTTCTAAGAGTATGTGCTTTGAGCCTTTCCTGGGACGGTAGTATTGGATTCCGATGCTCCACTGCAGGTTGACTGTATAACTTGGACCTTCACATTGACGATGAAACACTGAAATTGCATTGGGATTCAATACAAATGGCACAAGCCGACTTATATACAAATGGAGTAACTATTCCAAGAGTTTGTGCTTTGTTCCTTTCCTGGGAGAGCAGTATTAGATTTCGATGCACAACTGCAGGTTTACTGTATCCCATGCACCTTTGCATTGACGATGAAACACAGAAATTGCATCGGGATTGAATACAAAAAGCACAATGCCGATGTATATACAAGAGGAGTAACTATTCCAAGAGTTTGTGCTATTTTACCTTCCTGGGATAGCAGTATCAGATTCCAATGCGCCACTGCAGATTTACTGTATCCCTTGGACCATCTCATTGACGATGAAGCACAGTAATTGCCTCGGGATCGAATACAAAAGGCACAATTCCGAATTATATACAAGGGGAGAAACTGTTCTAAGAGTTTATGCTTTTAGCCTTTCCTCGGACGGCAGTATTAGATTCCGATGATCCACTGCAGGTTGACTCTATCACTTGGAACTTCCCATTGACGATGAAACAAAGAAAATGCATCGGGATCGAATACAAAAGGCACAATTCCGAATTATGTGCAAGAGGAGATACTCATCTAAGAGTTTGTGCTTTGTTCCTCTCCTGGGAGAGCAGTATTAGATTCCGATGCACCAATGCAGTTTTACTGTATCCTTTGGACTATCACATTGTCGATGAAACACAGAAATTGGATTGATATTGAATACTAAAGGCAAAATACTGTCTTATATACAAGAGGAGTAACTCTTCTAAGAGTGTGCTATCAGCCTTTTATGGGAGTGCAGTGTTAGATTCTGATGCACCACTGCAGGTTTACTGAATCCCTTGGTCCTTCACATTAACGATGAAACACAGAAATTGGATCGGGATACAACACAAAAGGCACAATGCTGTCTTATATGTAAGAGGATTAACTCTTCTAAGAGTTTGTTCTTTGAGCCTGTCCTGGGACGGCAGTATCAGATTCCGATGCACCATTGCAGGTTTACTGTATACCTTGAGCCTTCACATAGACGTTGAAACACAGAAATTGCTTCGGGATCCAATTCAAAATGCACAATGCATACTTATATATAAGAGGAGTAACTCTTCTAAGATTTTGTGCTTTTAGCCTGTCCTGGGACGACATTATTAGATTCCGATGCTCTACTGTAGGTTTACTGTTTCCCTAGGACTATCACATTGACGATGAAACACAGAAGTGGCATCGATATTGAACACAAAAATCACAATGCCGGCTTATATACAAGAAGTGTAACTCTTTTAATAGTTTGTGCTATGAACCTTTCCTGGGAGATCAGTATTAGATTCCAATACACCACTGCAGGTTTAATGTATCCCTTGGACCTACACATAGACGATTGAACACAGAAATTGCATCTGGATTGAATACAAAAGGCACAATGCTGTCTTATATGTAAGAGGATTAACTCTTCTAAGAGTTTGTGCTTTGAGCTTGTCCTGGGACGGCAGTATCAGATTCCGATGCACCACTGCAGGTTTACTGTATTCCTTGGACCATCAATTTAACGCTGAGACACAGAAATTGCATCGGCATTGAAGACAAAGCACAATGACAATTTATATGCAAGGGGAGTAACTCTTCTATGACTTTGTGTTTTGAGCCTTTCCTGAGAGAGCAGTTATTGAGTACGATGCACCACTGCAGATTTAATGTATCCCTTGAACCTTCACATTGACGATGAAACACAGATATTGCACCGGGATTATATACAAAACGCACAATCCCGACTTATATACAAGAACGGTAACAATTCTAAGAGTTTGTGCTTTGAGTCTTTCCTGTTGCAGCAGTATTAGGTTCTGATGCTCCTTTGCTGGTTTACTGGATCCCTTGGACCTTCACATGGAAGACGGACCACGGAAATTGCATCGATATTGAATACAAAACACAATACCAACTTACATACAAGAGCAGTTACTCTTCAAATAGTTTGTGTTTGAGCCTTTCCTGGGAGAGCAGTATTAGTTTCCGATGCCACACTGCAGGTTAACTGTTTCCCTTACACCTTCACATTGACGATGAAACACAGAAATTGCATCGGGTTGAATACAATATGGAAAATGCCCACTTATATACAAGAGGAGTAACTATTCTAAGAGTTTGTGCTTTGAGCCCTTCCTAGGGGAGCAGTTTTAGATTCCGATGCACCAATGCAGATTTACTGTATCCCTTGGACCTTCACATTGACGATGAAGCACAGAAATTGCATCGGGATCGAATACAAAAGGCACAATTCCGAATTTTATACAAGTGGAGAAACTCTTCTAAATGTTTGCGCTTTGAGCCTTTCCTGGGAGAGCAGTATTAGAGTCCGATGCACCACTTCAGGTTGACTTTATCACATGGACCTTCACATTGTCGCTGAAACACAGAAATTGCATCCATATTGAATACTAAAGTCAAAATACTGTCTAATATACAAGAGCAGTAACCCTTCCAAGAGTTTGTGCTATCAGCCTATTCTGCGTTGCAGTGTTAGATTCCGATGCACCACTGCAGGTCTACTGTATCACTTGCACCTTCACATTGACGATGAAACACAGAAATTGCATCGGGTTGAATACAAAATGCAATATGCCGACTTATATACAAGAGGGGTAACTATTCTAAGAGCTTGTGCTTTGAGCCTTTCGTGGGAGAGCAGTACTAGATTCCGATGCACCACTGAAGATTTACTGTATCCCTTGGCCTTCAGATTGACGATGAAGCACAGAAATTGCATCGGCATAGAATACAAAAGGCAGAATCCCGAATTTTATACAAGAGGAGAAACCCTTCAAAGTGTTTGTGCTTTGAGCCTGTCCTGGGGCGACAGTATTAGATTCCGATGCACCATTGCAGGTTTACTGTATCCCTTGAGGCTTCACATTGACGATGAAACACAGAAATTGCATCGGGATAGAATACAAAATGCACATTGAATACTTATATACAAGATGAGTAACTCTTCTAAGATTTTGTGCTCTTAGCCTGTCCTGGTACAGCATTATTAGATTCCGATGTACTACTGCAAGTTTACTGTATCACTTGGTCCTTCACATTGACGTTGAAACACAGAAATTGCATCGATATTGAATATCTAAGCCACAATGCCGATTTATATATAAGAGGAGTAACTCTTCTAATAGTTTGTGCTTTGAGCCTTTCCTGGGAGATCAGTATTAGATTTCAATACACCACTGCAGGTTTAATGTATCACTTGGATCTGCACATTGACGATTGAACACAGAAATTTCATCAGGATTGATTACAAAAGGCACAATGCTGTCTTATATACAAGAGGAGTAACTGTTCTAAGGGTTTGTGCTTTGTGCATTTCCTGGGGCGGCAGTATTAGATTCCGATGCACCACTGCAGGTTTACTGTATCCCTTGGCCCTCCAAATTAACGCTGAAACGCAGAAATTGCATCGGGATTGAATACAAAAACACAATGACAATTTATATACAAGAGGAGTGACTCTTCTAAGAATTTGTGCCTTGAGCCTTTCCTGAGGGAGCAGTATTAGAGTACGATGCACCACTGCAGGTTTAATGTATACCTTTAACCTTCTCATTGACGATGAAACACAGATATTGCACAGGGATTTTATACAAAAGGCACAATTCCGCCTTATATACAACAAGGGTAACTCTTCTGAGAGTCTCTGCATTGAGCCTTTCCTGTTGCAACAGTATTAGTTTCCTATGCACCTTTGCAGGTTTACTGGATCCCTTGGACCTTCACATGGACGACGGAACACAGAAAATGCTTCGATATTGAATACAAAACACAATGCCGACTTATATACAAGAGGAGTAAATTTTCCAATTGTTTGTGCTTCAAGCCTTTCCTGGGAGAGCAGTATTAGATTCCGATGCACAACTGCAGGTTTACTGTATCCCTTGTGTCTTCACATTGACGATTAAACACAGATATTGCATCGAGATAGGATGAAAAAGGTTCAATGCCGACTTCTTCACATGAGGAGTAACTCCTCTAAGAGTTAACTTTGAGCCTTTTATGGGAGAGCAGTATTAGAATCTGATGCACCACTGCAGGTTTACTGTATCCCTTGCACCTTCACATTGACGATGAAACACAGAAATTGCATCGGGATTGAATACAAAAGGCACAATGCCGACTTATATACAAGAGGAATAACTATTCCAAGAGTTTGTGCTTTGAGCCTTTCCTGTGAGAGCAGTATTAGATTCTGATGCACCTCTGCAGGTTAACTGTATCCCTTGCACCTTCACATTGACCATGAAACACTAAAGGCACAATGCTGACTTACATACAAGAGGAGTGACTATTCCAAGCACAAACTCTTAGAAGAGTTTCTCCTCTTGTATATATTTCGGAATTTTGCTTTGAGCCTTTCCTGGAAGTGCAGTATTAGATTCCGATGCACCACTGCAGGTTTACTTTATCCCTTGCACCTTCGCATTGACGATGAAACACAGACATTGCATATGGACTGAATACAAATGGCACAATGCCGATTTATATACAAGAGGAGTAACTATTCCAAGAGTTTGTGGTTTGTTCTGTTCCTGGGAGAGCTGTATTGGATTCCGATGCACCACTGCAGGTTTACTGTATCAATTGCACCTTCACATTGACGATGAAACACAGAAATTGCATCGCGATGGAATACAAAAGGCACAATGCCGACTTATATACAAGAGGAGTAACTATTCCAATAGTTTGTGCTTTTTTCCCCTCCTGGGAGAGCAGTATTAGATTCCGATGCGCCACTGCAGATTTACTGTATCCCTTGGACCATCACATTGACGATGAAACACAGAAATTGCCTCGGGATCGAATACAAAAGGCACAATTCCGAATTATATACAAGAGGGGAAACCCTTCTAAGAGTTTGTGCTTTGAGCAATTCCTGGGACGGCAGTCTTAGATTCCGATGCTCCACTGCAGGTTGACTGTATCCCTTGCACCTTCACATTGACCATGAAACACAGAAATTGCATCGGGATTGAATACAAAAGGCACAATGCCGACTTATATACAGGAGGAGTAACTATTCCTAGAGTTTGTGCTTTGTGCCTTTCCTGGGAGAGCAGTATTAGATTCCGATGCACCACTGCAGGTTTACTGTATCCCTTGCACCTTCCCATTGACCATTGTTGTTGTTGTGGTCTTCAGTCCTGAGACTGGTTTGATCAGCTCTCCATGCTACTCTATCCTGTGCAAGCTTTTTCATCTCCCAGTACCTACTGCAACCTACATCCTTCTGAATCTGCTTAGTGTATTCATCTCTTGGTCTCCCTCTACGATTTTTACCCTCCATGCTGCCCTCCAATACTAAATTGGTGATCCCTTGATGCCTCAGAACATGTCCTACCAACCGATCCCTTCTTCTGGTCAAGTTGTGCCACAAACTTCTCTTCTCCCCAATCCTATTCAATACTTCCTCATTAGTTATGTGATCTACCCATCTAATCTTTAGCATTCTTCTGTAGCACCACATTTCGAAAGCTTCTATTCTCTTCTTGTCCAAACTATTTATCGTCCATGTTTCACTTCCGTACATGGCTACACTCCATACGAATACTTTCAGAAATGACTTCCTGACACTTAAATCAATACTGGATGTTACCAAATTTCTCTTCTTCAGAAACGCTTTCCTTGCCATTGCCAGCCCACATTTTATATCCTCTCTACTTCGACCATCATCAGTTATTTTGCTCCCCAAATAGCAAAACTCCTTTACTACTTTAAGTGCCTCATTTCCTAATCTAATTCCCTCAGCATCACCCGACTTAATTAGACTACATTCCATTATCCTTGTTTTGCTTTTGTTGATGTTCATCTTATATCCTCCTTTCAAGACACTGTCCATTCCATTCAACTACTCTTCCAAGTCCTTTGCTGTCTCTGACAGAATTACAATGTCATCAGCGAACCTCAAAGTTTTTATTTCTTCTCCATGAATTTTAATACCTACTCCGAATTTTTCTTTTGTTTCCTTTACTGCTTGCTCAATATACAGATTGAACAACATCGGGGAGAGGCTACAACCCTGTCTTACTCCCTTCCCAACCACTGCTTCCCTTTCATGTCCCTCGACTCTTATAACTGCCATCTGGTTTCTGTACAAATTGTAAATAGCCTTTCGCTCCCTGTATTTTACCCCTGCCACCTTTAGAATTTGAAAGAGAGTATTCCAGTCAACATTGTCAAAAGCTTTCTCTAAGTCTACAAATGCTAGAAACGTAGGTTTGCCTTTCCTTAATCTTTCTTCTAAGATAAGTCGTAAGGTCAGTATTGCCTCACGTGTTCCAGTGTTTCTACGGAATCCAAACTGATCTTCCCCGAGGTTGGCTTCTACTAGTTTTTCCATTCGTCTGTAAAGAATTCGTGTTAGTATTTTGCAGCTGTGACTTATTAAGCTGATAGTTCGGTAATTTTCACATCTGTCAACACCTGCTTTCTTTGGGATTGGAATTATTATATTCTTCTTGAAGTCTGAGGGTATTTCGCCTGTTTCACACATCTTGCTCACCAGATGGTAGAGTTTTGTTAGGACTGGCTCTCCCACGGCCGTCAGTAGTTCCAATGGAATATTGTCTACTCCGGGGGCCTTGTTTCGACTCAGGTCTTTCAGTGCTCTGTCAAACTCTTCACGCAGTATCATATCTCCCATTTCATCTTCATCTACATCCTCTTCCATTTCCATAATATTGTCCTCAAGTAGATCGCCCTTGTATAGCCCCTCTATATACTCCTTCCACCTTTCTGCTTTCCCTTCTTTGCTTAGAACTGGGTTTCCATCTGAGCTCTTGATATTCATACAAGTCGTTCTCTTATCTCCAAAGGTCTCTTTAATTTTCCTGTAGGCGGTATCTATCTTACCCCTAGTGAGATAGGCCTCTACATCCTTACATTTGTCCTCTAGCCATCCCTGCTTAGCCATTTTGCACTTCCTGTCGATCTCATTTTTGAGACGTTTGTATTCCTTTTTGCCTGTTTCACTTACTGCATTTTTATATTTTCTCCTTTCATCAATTAAATTCAATATTTCTTCTGTTACCCAAGGATTTCTACTAGCCGTCGTCTTTTTACCTACTTGATCCTCTGCTGCTGTCACTACTTCATCCCTCAAAGCTACCCATTCTTCTTCTACTGTATTGACCATGACTATTGACCATGAAACACAGAAATTGCATCGGGATTGAATACAAAAGTCACAATGCCGACTTACATACAAGAGGAGTGACTGTTCCAAGAGTTTGCGCTCTGAGCCTTTCCTGGGAGGGCAGTATTAGATTCCGATGCACCACTGTAGGTTTACTGTATCCCTTGCACCTTCACATTGACGAAGAAACACAGAAATTGCATCGGGATTGAATACAAAAGGCACAATGTTAACTTATATACAAGAGGAGCAACTTTTTCAAAATTTTGTGCTTTGTTCCTTTCCTGGGAGAGCAGTATTACATTCCGATGCACCACTGCAGGTCTACTGTATCCCTTGCACCTTCACATTGTCCATGAAACACAGAAATTGCATCGGGATTGAATACAAAAGGCACAATGCCGACTTATATACAAGAGGAGTAACTATTCTAAGAGCTTGTGCTTTGAGCCTTTCGTGGGAGAGCAGTATTGGTTTCCGGTGCACCACTGCAGATTTAATTTATGCCTTGGACATTCACATTGACGATGAAGCATAGAAACTGCATCGGGATCGAATACAAAAGGCACAATTCCGAATTATATACAAGAGGAGAAACGCTTCTAAGAGTGTGTGCTTTGAGCCATTCCTGGGAGATCAGTATTAGATTCTGATGCTCCACTGCAGGTTGACTGTATCATTTGGACCTTCACACTGACGATAAAGCACAGAAATTGCATCGGGATCGAATACAAAAGTCACAATGCTGTCTTATTTTTAAGAGGATTAACTCTCCTAAGAGTTTGTGCTTTGAGCCTGTCCTGGGACGGCAGTATTAGATTCCGATGCACCAGTGCAGGTTTACTGTATCCCTAGGACCATCACATTGACGATAAAACACAGAAGTTGCATCGATATTGAACACAAAAGTCACAATGCAAAATTATATACATGAGGATTAACTCTTCTAATAGTTTGTGCTTTGAGCCTTTCCTGGGAGATCAGTATTAGATTCCGATACACCACTGCAGGTTTAATGTATCCCTTGGACCTACACATAGACGATTGAACACAGAAATTGCATCAGGATTGAATACAAAATGCACAATGCCGTCTTATATACAAGAGGAGGAACTATTCTAAGAGCTTGTGCTTTGGCCTTTCGTGGGAGAGCAGTATTAGATTCTGATGCACCACTGCATATTTACTGTATCCGTTGGTCCTTCACATTGACTATGAAGCACAGAAATTGCATCGGGATCGAACACAAAAGGCACAATTCCGAATTATATACAAGAGGAGAAACTCTTCTAAGAGTTTGTGCTTTGAGCCTTTCCTGGGACGGCAGTATTAGATTCCGATGCTCCACTGCAGGTTGACTGTATCACTTGGACCTTCACATTCACGATGAAGCACAGAAATTGCATCGGGATAGAATACAAAAGGCACAATTCCGAATTATATACAGGAGAAGAAACCCTTTTAAGAGTTTGTGTTTTGAGCCTTTCCTAGGATGGCAGTATTAGATTCCGATGCTCCACTGCAGGTTGACTGTATCACTTGGACCTTCACATTGATGACAAAGCACAGAAATTGCAACGATATTGAATACTAAAGGCAAAATACTGTCTTATATACAAGAGGAGTAACTCTTCCAAGAGTTTGTGCTATCAGCCTTTCCTGGGTGTGCAGTATTGGATTCTGATGCACCACTGCAGGTTTACTGTATCCCTTGCACCTTCACATTGACGATGAAACACAGAAATTGCATCGGGATTGAATACAAAAGGCACAATGCCGACTAATATTCAAGAGGAGTAACTATTCCAGGAGTTTGTGCTTTGTTCCTTTCCTGGGAGAGCAGTATTAGATTCTGATGCCCCATTGCAGGTTTACTGTATCCCTTGCACCCTCCCATTGACGATGGAACACAGAAATTGCATTGGGATTGAATACAAAAGGGACAATGCCCACTTATATACAACAGGGGTAACTATTCTAAGAGTTTGTGTTTGGAGCCATTCCTGGGAGAGCTGTATTACGTTCCGATGCACCACTGCAGGTTTACTGCATCCCTTGCACCTTCACATTGACGATGAAACACAGAAATTGCATCGGGTTTGAGTACATAATGCACAATGCCGACTTATATACAAGAGGAGTGACTATTCCAAGAGTTTGTCCTTTGTTCCTTTCCTGGGAGAGCAGTATTAGATTCCGATGCACCACTGTAGGTTTACTGTATCCTTTGTACTTTCACATTGTCGATGAAACACAGAAATTGGATCCATATTGAATACTAAAGTCAAAATACTGTCTTATATACAAGAGGAGTAACTCTTCTAAGAGTTTGTGCTATCAGCCTTTCCTGGGAGTGCAGTGTTAGATTCTGATGCACCACTGCAAGTTTACTGAATCCCTTGGTCCTTAACATTAACTATGAAACACAGATATTGGATCGAGATAGAATACAAAAGGCACAGCGCTGTATTATATATAAGATGATTAACTCTTCTAAGAGTTTGTGCTTTGAGCCTGTCCTGGGATGGCAGTATTAGATTCCGATGCACCATTGCTGGTTTACTGTATCCCTTGAGCCTTCACATTGACGATGAACACAGATATTGCATCGAGATTGATTACAAAATGCACAATGCATACTTATATACAAGAGGAGTAACACTTCTAAGAGTTTGTGCTTTTAGCCTGTCCTGGGACGGAATCATTAGATTCCGATGCACTACTGCAGGTTTATTGTCTCTCTGGGACCATCACATTGACGATGAAACACAGAAGTTGCAGCGATATTGAACACAAAAATCACAATGCCGATTATATGGAAGAGGAGTAACTCTTCTAATAGTTTGGGCTTTGAGGCTTTTACTGGGAGATCAGTACTAGATTCCAATACACCACTGGAGGTTTAATGTGTCCCTTGGCCCTACACATATTCGATTGAACACAGAAATTGCATCAGGATTGAATACAAAAGGCACAATGCTGTCTTATATACAAGAGGAGTAACTGTTCTAAGTGTTTGTGCTTTGAGCATTTCCTGGGGCGGCAGTATTAGATTTCGATGCACAGCTGCAGGTTGACTGTATAACTTGGACCTCCCCATTGACGATGAAGCACATAAATTGCATCGGGATGGAATACAAAAGGAACAATTCCGAATGATATACAAGAGGAGAAACTCTTCTAAGTGTTTGTCCTTTGTTCCTCTCCTGGGAGAGCAGTATTAGATTCCGATGCACCACTGCAGGTTGACTGTATCACTTGGAATCTCACATAGTCGATGAAACACAGATATTGCATCGATATTGAATACTAATGGCAAAATACTGTCTTATATACATGAGGATTAACTCTTCCAATAGTTTGTGCTATCAGCATTTCCTGGGAGTGCAGTATTAATTTCCGATGCTCCACTGAAGGTTTACTGTATCCCTTGCACCTTCACATTGACGATGATGCACAGAAATTGCATCGGGATTGAATACAAAAGGCATAATGCCGACTTATATACAAGAGGTGTAACTATTCCATCAGTTTGTGCTTTGAGCCTTTCCTGGGAGATCTGTATTAGATTCCGAAGCTCCACTGCAGGTTGACTGTATCACTTGGACCTTCACACTGAAGATGAAACACAGAAATTGCATCGGGATCGGATACAAAACGCACAATTCCGAATTATATACAAGAGGAGTAACTCTTCTAAGCGTTTGTGCTTTGTTCCTTTCCTGGGAGAGCAGTATTAGATTCCGATGCACCACTGTAGGTTTACTGTATCCCTTGGACTTTCACATAGTCGATGAATCACAGAAATTGGATCGATATTGAATGCTAAAGGCAAAATACTGTCTTATATACAAGAGGAGTAACTCTTCTAAGAGTTTGTGGTATCAGCCTTTTTGGGGAGTGCAGTGTTAGATTCTGATGCACCACTGCAGGTTTACTGAATCCCTTGGTCCCTCACATTAACGATGAAACACAGAAATTGGATCGGGATAGAATACGAAAGGCACAATGCTGTCTTATATACAAAAGGAGTAACTGTTCTAAGAGTTTGTGCTTTGAGCATTGCCTGGGGTCGGCAGTATTAGATTCGATGCAACACTGCAGGTTTACTGTATCCCTTGGACCTTAAATTAACGCTGAAACACAGAAATTACGTCGGGATTGAACACAAAAACACAATACCAATTTATATACAAGGGGAGTAACTCTTCTATGAATTTGTGCTTTCCGCCTTTCCTGAGAGAGCAGTAGTTGAGTACAATGCTCCACTGCAGATTTACACTATCCCTTGAACCTTCACATTGACAATGAAACACAGATATTCCACCGGGATTATATACAAGAAGAACAATCATGACTTATATACAAGAGGGGTAACTCCTCTAAGAGTTTGTGCTTTGAGCCTTTCCTGTTGCCGCAGTAATAGGTTCCGATGAACCTTTGCAGGTTTACTTGATCCCTTGGACCTTCACATGGACGACGGCACACAGAAATTGCATCGATATTGAATACAAAACGCAATGCCGACTTTTGTACAAGAGTAGAAACTCTTCAAATAGTTCGTGTTTGAGCCTTTCCTGGGAGAGCAGTATTAGATTCCGATGCACCACTGCAGGTTAACTGTATCCCTTGGACCTTCACATTGACGATGAAATACAGGAATTGCTGCGGGATTGAATTCAAATGTCACAATGCTCGCTTATATACAAGAGGATTAACTCTTCTAAAGTTTGTTCTTGAAACCTTTCCTGGGACAGCAGTATTACATTCGGATACACCACTGCAGGTTTACCTTATTCTTTGGACCTTCACATTGACGAAAAAACACAGAAATTGCATCGGGATTGAATACAAAAGGCATAATGCCGTCTTATATACACGAGGAATAACTCTTGTAAGAGTATGTGCGTTTAGTCTTTCCTGGGAGAGCAGTACTAAATTCCGATGCTCCACTGCAGATTTACCTTATCCTTTGGACCTTCACATTGACGAAGAAACAATGAAATTGCATCGGGCTTGAATACAAAAGGTACAATGCCGCCATATATACAAAAGGAGTAACTCTTGTAAGAGTTTTGCGTTGAGCCTTTCCTGGGAGAGCAGTATTAGATTCCGAAGCACCACTGCAGGTTTTCTGTATGCCTTGGACCTTCACATTGGCGATGAAACACAGAAATTGCATCGGGATTGAATACAAAAAACACAATGCCGTCTTATATACAAGAGGAGTAACTCTTCTAAGAGCTTGTGCTATCAGCCTTTCCTGCAAGAGCAATATTAGATTCCGATGCACCGTTGCAGGTTTACTGTATCCCTTGGACCTTCAAATTAACTATGAAACACAGAAATTGCATGGGGATCGAATACAAGAGGCTCAATGCCGACTTATTTGCAAGAAGAGTAACTCTTTTGAGAGTTTGTGCTTTGAGCCTTTCCTGGAACAGCAGTTTTAGACTCGGATGCACCACTGCAGGTTTACTGTATCCGTGGACCTTCACATTGACGATGAAACACAGAAATTGCATCGGGATTGAATACAAAAGGCAACATGTCGACTTATGTACAAGAGGAGTAACTCTTCTAAGAGTTTGTGCTTTTAGTCTTCCCTGGGAGAGCATTGTTAGATTCCGATTAACCACTGCAGGATTACTGTATCTTTTGGACCATCACATTGACTATTGAACGCAGAAATTGCATCAGGATTGATTTCAAAAGGCAAAATGTCGAATTACATACAAGAGGAGTATCTCTTCTAAGAGTTTGTGCATTTAGTCGTTCCTGGGAGAGCAGTATTAGATTCCATTGCCCCACTGCAGGTTTACTGTATGACTTGGACCGTCACATTCACGATGAAACACAGAAATTGCGTCGGGATTGAATACAAAATGCTAAATGCCGACTTATTTACAAGTGGAGTAACTCTTCTAAGATTTTGCGCTGTGACCCTTTCCTGGGAGAGCAGTATTAGATTCCGATGCACCACTCCACATTTACTGTATCCCTTGGACCTTCACATTGACGATGCAACACCGAAATTTCATCAAGATTTAATAGAAAAGGCACAATGCTGTATTAAATACAAGAGGAGTAACTCTTCCAATAATTTGTGCTTTCAGCCTTTCCTGGGAGAGCAGTATTAGATTCCGATGCACCACTGCAGGTTTACTGTATCGCTTGGAACTTCAAATTAACGATGAAACACAGAAACGCCATTGGGATTGAATACAAAAGGCACAATGCCGACTTATATACAAGACGAGTAACTCTTCTAAGACTTTGTGATTTGAGCCTTTCCTGGGACAGCAGTATTACAGTCCGATGCACCACTGCAGGTTTACTGTATCCCTTGGACCTTCACAATGACGATGATACACAGAAATTGCATTGGGATTGAATAAAAAATACACAATGCAGACTTATATACAAGAGGAGTAACTCTTCTATGAATTTGTGCTTTTAGCCATACCTGGGCGAGCAGTATTAGATTCCGATGCACCACTGCAGGATTACTGTATTTCTTGGACCTTCACATTGACAATTGAACACAGAAATTGCATTGAGATTGAAACGAAAGGCAAAATGTCGACTTATTTACAAGAGGAGCAACTCTTATAATAGTTTGTGCTTTTAATCTTTCCTGGGAGAGCAGTATTAGATTCCGATGTCCCACTGCAGGTTTACTGTATGCCTTGTACCTTCACGTTCACGATGAAACACAGAAACTGCGTCGATATTGAATACAAAACACACAATGCCGACTTATATACAAGAGGAGTAACTCTTCCAATAGTTTGCGCTTTGAGCCTTTCCTGCGAGAGCAGTATTAGATTCCGATGCACCACTTCAGAGTAACTGCATCCCTTGGACCTTCACATTGACAATGAAACACAGTAATTGCCTAGGGATTGAATACTAAATGATAGATACCGATGGACCACTGCACGTTAACTGTATCCCTTGAACTTTCACATTGACGATGAAACACAGAAATTGCAACGGGATTGAATACAAAAAGCACAATGCTGTCTGATATTCAAGAGGAGTAACTCTTCTAAGTGTTTGTGCTTTTAACCCCTCCTGGGACGGCAGTATTAGATTCCTATTCACCATTGCATGTTTACTGTATCCCTTGGACCTTCACATTGACGATGAAATAAAGATATTCTTTCTGGATCGAATACAAAAGGCTCAATTACTAATAATATACAAGAGGAGTAACTCTTCTAAGAGTTTGTGCTTTGAGCCTTTCCTGGGACGGCAGTATTAGATTCCGATGCACCACTGCAGGTTTACTGTGTCCCTTATACCATCACATTGACGATGAAACACAGATATTGCATGGTTATTGAATACAAATGGCACACTGCTGTCTTATATACAAGAGAGGTAACTCTTCTAATGATTTTTCCTATGAGTGTTTCCTGGGAGAGCAGTATTAAATTCCGATGCACCACTGCAGGTTTACCGTAGCCCTTGGATCTTCACATTGACGATGAAATACAGAAATTGCATCGGGATTGTATTCAAAAGATACAATGCTGTCTTATATTCATGAAGAGTAACTCTTCTAAGAGTTTGTGCAACCAGCCTGTCCTGGGAGAGCAGTATCAGTTTCCGATGCACCACTGCAGATTTACTGTATCCCTTGGACCTTCACATTGCCGATGAAACACAGAAATTGCATTGGGATTGTATTCAAAAGGTTCAATGCCGAATAAGTACCAGAGGAGTAACTGTTGTAATTGTTTGTGCTTTTAGCCTTAGCTGGAAGAGCAGTACTATATTCCGATGCTCCACTGCAGGTTTACTGAATCCGTCGCGCCTTCATATTGACGATGAAACACAGATATAGCATCGGGATTGAATACAAAAGGCACCATGCTGTCTGATATACAAGAGGAGTAACTCTTCCATGTGTTTGTGCCAAAACCCTTTTCTGGGAGAGCAGTATTAGATTCCGATGCACCACTGCAAGTTTACTGTATCCCTTGGACCTCCACACTAACGATGAAACACAGAAATTGGATTGGGATTAAATTCAAAAAGCACAATGCGGACTTATGTACAAGAGGAGTAACTCTTCTAAGAGGTTGTGCTTTGAGCCTTACCTGGGACAGCAGTTATACAATTCCATGCACCACTGCAGGTTTTTCTGTATCCCTTGAACCTTCACATTGACGATGAAACACAGAAATTGCACCGGGATAGAATACAAAAGGCACAATGCCGACTTATAAACAATAGGAGTAACTCTTCTTAAAGTTTGAGCTTTTAGCCTGTCCTGGGACGGCAGTATTAGATTCTGATTCACCATTGCATGTTTACTGTATCCCTTGGACTTTCACTTTGACGATGAAATACAGAAATTGCCTCGGAATCGAATGCAAAAGGCACAATTACGAATTATATACAAGAGGAGTAAATCTTCTAAGTTTTTGTGCTTTGAGCCTTTCCTGGGACGGCAGTATTAGATTCTGATGCACCTCTGCACCTTTACTGTATCCCTTCGACCTTCACATTGACGATGAAACACAGAGATAACATGGTTATTGAATACAAAAGGCACACTGCTGTCTTATATACAAGAGGAGTAACTCCTCTAATGAGTGTTGCTATGAGTCTTTCCTGGGAGAGCAGTATTGGATTCCGATGGACCACTGCAAGTTTTATGTATCCCTTGGACCTTGACATTAACGATGAAACACAGAAATTGGATCGGGATTGAATACAGAAAGCACAATGCCGACTTATATACAAGAGGAGTAACTCTTCTAAGAGGATTTGCTTTGAGCATTACCTGGGACAGCAGTTTTAGACTCCATGCCCCAACCGCTGGTTTTTCTGTATTCCTTGAACCTTCACATTGACGATGAAACACAGATATTGCATGGTTAATGAATACAAAAATCACACTGCTGTCCTATATACAAGAGAGGTAACTCTTCTTATGATCTTTGCTATGAGTCTTTCCTGGGAGAGCAGTAATATATTCCGATGCACCACTTCAGGTGTACTGTACCCCTTGGACCTTATTATTGACAATGATACACAGAAATTGCATCGGGATTGTATTCAAAAGGTACAATGCTGTCTTATATACAAGAAGAGTAACTCTTCTGACACTTTGTGCCTTGAACCTTTCCTGGGATAGCAATAATAGATTCCAATGCACCACTGCACCAGCAGTATTACATTCCGATACACCACTGCAGGTTTACCTTATCCTTTGGACCTTCACATTGACGAAAAAACACAGAAATTGCATCGGGATTGAATACAAAAGGCATAATGCCGTCTTATATACAAAAGGACTCACTCTTGTAAGAGGTTTGCGTTGAGCCTTTCCTGGGAGAGCAGTATTAGATTCCGATGCGCCACTGCAGGTTTACTGTATGCCTTGTACCTTCACATTGACGATGAAACACAGATATTGCTTCGAGATTATATTCAAAAGTACAATGCCAACTTAATTACAAGAGTAGTAATTCTTCTAAGAGTTTACTTTGAGCCTTTCCTGGGAGAGCAGTATTAGATTCCGATGCACCACTGCAGATATACTGTTTACCTTGGATCTTCACATTGACAATGAAACACATAAATTACTTCGGGATTGTATTCAAATGCCACAATGCCAACTTATATACAAGAGGAGTAATTCTTCTAAGAGCTTGTGTTTGAAGCGTTTCCTGGGACAGAAGTATTAGATTCCGATGCACCACCGCAGGTTTGCTGCATGCTTTGAATCTTTACATTGATGATGAAACACAGAAATTGCATCGGAATAGCATACAAAAGGGACAACGCTGTCATATTTACAAGAGGAGTAAATCTTCTAAGAAATTGTGCTATCTGCCTTTCCTGGGAAAGCAGTATTAGATTCTGATGCACCATTGCGGGTTTACTGTACTCCTTGGACCTTCAAATTAACAATGAAACACTGACGTTGCATGGGAATTGTATACAAAAGGCACAGTGCCGACTTATATACAAGAGGTGTAACTCTTCTGAGAGATTGTGCTTTGAGCCTTCTTTGGGACAGCAGTATTATATTCGGATGCACCATTGCAGGATTACTGTTTCCCTTGGACCTACACATTGACGATGAAACAAAGAAATTGCACCGATATTGAATGCAAACGGCACAATGCAGACTTTTATACAAGAGGAGTAACTCCTCTAATAGTTTGTACTTTTTGCCTTTCCTGGGAGAGCAGTATTACATTCCGATGCACCACTGCAGGTTTTTCTGTATCCCTTCAACCTTCACATTGACGATGAAACACAGAAATTGCACCGGGATAGAATACAAAAGGCACAATGCCGACTTATATAGAAGAGGAGTAACTCTTCTAAGAGTTTGTGCTTTTAGCCTGTCCGGGGACAGCAGTATTAGATTCCGATTCACTATTGCATGTTTACTGTATCCCTTGGCCTTCACACTGAGAATGAAAAAAAGAAATTGTTTGGGGTTGAATACAAAAGGTACAATGCTGTCTTATTTACAAGAAGAGTAACTCTTCTAAGAGTTTGTGTAATCAGCCCTTCCTAGGAGAGCAGTATTAGATTCCGATGCACCACTGCAGTTATACAGTATCCCTTCTACCTTCACATTGACGATGAAACACAGAAATTGCACTGGGATAGAATACAAAAGGCACAATGTCGACTTATATACAAAAGGAGTAACTCTTCAATGAGTTTGTGCTTTGAGCCTTTCCTGGGCCGCCAGTATGATATTACGATGCACCACTGCAGGGTTACTGTATCCTTTGAACCTTCACATTGACGATGAAGAACAGAAATCGCACCGGGATAGAATACAAAAGCCACAATGCAAACTTATATACAAGAGGAGTAACTCTTCTAATAATTTGTGTTTCAGCCTGTCCTGGGACGGCAGTATTAGATTCCGATTCACCATTGCATGTTTACTTCATCACTTGGAACTTCACATTGACGATAAAAAACAGAAATGGCCTCGGGATCGAATACAAAAGGCACAATTACGAATTATATACTAGAGGAGTAACTCCCTCTAGGTGTTTCTGCTTTGAGCCTTTCCTGGGACAGCCGTATTAGATTCCGATGCACCACTGCACGATTACTGTATCCCTTGGACCATCACATTGACCATTGAACACAGGAATTGCATTGGGATTGAATACAAAAGGCAAAATGTCAACTTATTTACAAGGGAAGTAACTCTTCTAAGAGTTTGTGCTTCTAGTCTTTCCTGGGAGAGCAGTATTAGATTCCGATGCCCACTGCAGGTTTACTGTATGCCTTGGACCTTCACATTCACGATGAAACACAGAAATTGCATCGGGAGTGAATACAAAAGGCAAAATGTTGACTTATATACAAGAGGAGTAACTTTTCTGAGGGTTTGTGCTTTCAGCCCTACCTGGAAGAGCAGTATTAGATTCCGATGCATAACTGCAGGTTTACTGTATCCCTTGAACCTTCACATTGACGATGAAACACAGATATTGCTTCGGGATTGAATTCAAATGGCACAATGCCGTCTTATATACAAGAGGAGTAACTCTTCTAAGAGTTTGAGTTTCAAGCCTTTCCTGGGACAGCAGTATTAGATTTCGATGCACCACTACAGGTTTACTGTATGCGTTGGACCTTCACATTGACAATGAAACACAGAAATTGCAATCGGGATTGAATATAAAAACCACAATCCCATCTTATATACAAGAAAAGTAACTCATGTAAGGGTTTAAGCTTTGAGCTTTCCTGGGAGAGCAATAATAGATTCCGATGCACCACTGCACGTTTACTGTATTGATTGGACCTTCACATTGACGATGAAACACAGATATTACATCGGGATTGAATACAAAAGGCTCAATGCCGAGTTATTTACAAGAGGAGCAACTCTTCTAAGAGTTTGTGCTTCGAGCCTTTCCTGGCACAGCAGTATTGGATTCCAATGCAGCACTGCAGGTTTACTGTATCCCATGGACCTTCTCATTGACGATGAAACACGGAAATTGCATCAGGATTGTATATAAAAGGCAGAATGCCGACTAATACTCAAGAGGAGTAACTCATCCAATAATTTGTGCTTTCAGCCTTTCCTGGGAGAGCAATCTTAGATTCCGATGCACCACTGCAGGTTTACTGTATCCCTTGGACCTTCACATTGACGATGAAACATGGAAATTGCATCGGGATTATATTCAAAAGGTACAATGCCGACTTAAGTACAAGAAGAGTAATTCTTCTAATAGTTTGTGCTTTTAGCCTTAGCTGTTAGAGCAGTATTAGATTCCGATGCACCACTGCAGGTTTACTGTATCCCTTGATCCATCACATTGACGATAAAACACAGAAATTACATCGTGAATAAATAAAAAAGGCAGAATGCTATCTTATATACAAGAGCAGTAACTCTGCTAAGAGTTTGTGCAATCAGCTTTTCCTAGGAGAGCTGTATTAGATTCCGATGCACCACTGCAGGTTTCCTGTAGATGTTAGACCTTCACATTGTAGATTGAACACAGAAATTGCATCGCGATTGAATGACAAAGGCTCAATACTGTGTTATATACAAGAGGAGTAACTCGTCTACTAGTTTGTGCTTGGAGCCATTCCTGGGACGGCAGTATTAGATTCCGATGCCACACTGCAGGTTTACTGTATCCCTTGGACCGTCACATTGACGATGAAACACAGATATTGAATCGGGATTTAATACAAACTGCTCAATGCTGACTTATTTACTAGATGAGTAACTTTTCGAAGGGTATGTGCTTTGTTCCCTTTCTGAGAGAGCAGTATTAGAATCCGATGCACCACTGCAGTTTTACTGTATCCCTTGCACCTTCACATAGACGACGAAACACAGAAATTGCATCGATATTGAATACTAAAGGCATAATACTGTCTTATATACAAGAGGACTAACTCTTCGAAGACTTTGTGCTATCAGCCTTTCCTGGGAGTGCAGTATTAGATTCCGATGCACCACTGCAGGTTCACTGAATCCCTCGGACCTTCACATTAACGATGAAACACAGAAATCGGATCGGGATAGAATACAAAAGGCACAATGCTGTCTTATATACAAGAGGAGTAACTCTTCTAAGAGTTTGTGCTTTGAGCCTGTCCTGGGACGGCCATATTAGATTCCCATGCACCACAGCAATTTTACTGTATCCCTTGGATCTTCACATAGACGATGAAACACAGATATTGAATCGGGATTAAATACAAAATGCTCAATGCTGACTTATTTACAAGATGAATAACTTTTCTAAGAATTTGCGCTTTGTTCCTTTCCTGGGACGGCAGTATTAGATTCTGACGCACCACTTCATGTTGTCTGTATCACTTGGACCATCACATTGTCAATGAAACACAGAAATTGCATCGATATTGAATACTAAAGGCAAATTACTGCCTTATATACAAGAGGAGTAACTCTTCCAACAGTTTCTGCTATCAGCCGTTCCTGGGAGTGCAGTGTCAGATTCCGATGCACCACTGCTGGTTTACTGTATCCCTTGTACCTTGAAATTGACGATGAAACACAGAAATTGCATCGGGTTTGATTACAAAAGGCACAATGAAGACATATATACAAGAGGAGTAACTATTCCAAGAGTTTGTGATTTGTTCCTTTCCTGGGAGAGCAGTATTAGATTCCGATGCACCACTGCAGGTTTACTGTATCCCCTGCACCTTCACATTCACGACGAAGCACAGAAATTGCATCGGGATTGAATACAAAAGGCACAATGTCGACTTGTATACAAGAGGAGTACCTAATCTATGAGTTAGTGCTTTAAGCCATTCCGGGGAGAGAAGTATTAGATTCTGATGCACCACTGCAGGTTGACTGTATCACTTGGACCTTCACATTGACGATGAAGCACAGAAATTGCATCGGGATAGAATACAAAAGGCACAATTCCGAATTATATACAGGAGAAGAAACCCTTTTTAAGAGTTTGTGTTTTGAGCCTTTCCTAGGATGGCAGTATTAGATTCCGATGCTCCACTGCAGGTTGACTGTATCCCTTGCACCTTCACATTGACGATGAAACACAGAAATTGCATCGATATTGAATACTAAAGGCAAAATACTGTTTTATATACAAGAGGACTAACTCTTCGAAGAGCTTGTGCTATCAGCCTTTCCTGGGAGTGCAGATTTAGATTCCAATGCACCACTGCAGGTTCACTGAATCCCTTGGACCTTCACATTAACGATGAAACACAGAAATCGGATCGGGATAGAATACAAAAGGCACAATTCTGTCTTATATACAAGAGGAGTAACTCTTCTAAGAGTTTGTGCTTTGAGCCTGTCCTGGGACGGCAGTATTGGATTCCGATGCACCATTGCAGGTTTACTGTATCCCTTGAGACTTCACATTGACGATGAAACACAGAATTTCAACCGGGATAGAATACAAAAGCACAATGACAACTTATATTCAAGAGGAGTAACTCTTCTAAGATTTTCTGCTTTTAGCCTGACCAGGGACGACATTATTAGATTCCGAAGCACTACTGCTGGTTTACTGTATCCCTTGGACCATCACATTGACGATGAAACACAGACTTTGCTACGATTTTGAATACAAAAATCACAATGCCGACTTACATCAAAGAGGATTAACTCTTCTAATAGTTTGTGCTTTGAGCATTTCCTGGGAGATCAGTATTAGATTCCAATACACCACTGCAGGTTTAATGTATCCCTTAGACCTACACATTGACGATTGAACACAGAAATTGCATCGGCATTGAATTCAAATGGCACAATGCTGTCTTATATGCAAGAGGAGTAACTCTTCTAATGATTTTTGCTTTGAGCCTTTCCTGGGAGAGCAGTATTAGATTCCGATGCACCACAGTAGTTTTAATGTATCCCTCGGACCTTAACATTGACGATGAAACACAGAAATTGCATCGATACTGAATACAAATGGTACAATGCCGACTTATATTGAAGAGGAGTAACTCTTCTATTAGATTGTGCTTAGAGCTTTTCCTGGGACAGCAGTATTAGATTCAGATGCACCATTGCAGGTTTACTGTATCCCTTGCACCTTCACATTGACGGTGAAACACAGAAATTGCATCGGGATTGACTACAAAAGGCACAATGCAGACTTATATACAAAAGGAGTAACTATTCCAGGAGTTTGTGCTTTGTTCCTTTCCTGGGTGAGCAGTATTAGATTCCGATGCGCCACTGCATGTTTAATGTATCCCTTGGACCTTCACATTGACGATGAAGCACAGAAATTGCATCGGGATTGAATACAAAAGGCTCAATGCCGACTTATATACAGGAGGAGTAACTATTCCAAGAGTTTCTGCCTTGAGCCTTTCCTGGGAGAGTAGTATTAGATACCGATGCTCCACTGCAGGTTGACTTTATCACTCGGATCTTCACATTGACGATGAAGCCCAGAAATAGCATCGGGATCGAATACAAAAGGCACAATTCCGAATTATATTCAAGAGGAGAAATCCTTCTAAGAGTTTGTGCTTTGTTCCTTCCCTGGGAGAGCAGTATTAGAGTCCGATGCATCACTGTAGGTTTACTGTATCCCTTGGACTTTCACATTGTCGATGAAACACAGAAATTGGATCGATATTGAATACTAAAGGCAAAATACTGTCTTATATACAACAGGAGTAACTCTTCTACGAGTTTGTGCTATCAGCCTTTCCTGGGAGTGCAGCGTTAGGTTCTGATGCACCACTGCAGGTTTACTGAATCCCTTGGTCCTTCACTTAACGATGAAACACAGAAATTGCTTCAGGGATGTAATACAAAATGTACAACGCATACGTATATACAAGATGAATAACTCTTCTAAGATTTTGTGCTTTTAGCCTGTCCTGGGACAGCATTATTAGATTCCAATGCACTATTGCAGGGTTACTGTCTCCCTAGGATCATCACACTGACGATGAAACACAGAAGTTACATCGATATTGAACACAAAAATCACAATGCCGACTTATATACAAGAGGTGTAACTCTTTTAATAGTTTGTGCTTTGAGCCTTTCCTGGGAGTTCGAGTCTCGGTCGGGCACACAGTTTTAATCTGCCAGGAAGTTTCATATCAGCGCACACTCCGCTGCAGAGTGAAAATCTCATTCTGGAAACATCCCCCAGGCTGTGGCTAAGCCATGTCTCCGCAATATCCTTTGTTTCAGGAGTGCTAGTTCTGCAAGGTTCGCAGGAGAGCTTCTGTAAAGTTTGGAAGGTAGGAGACGAGGTAATGGCAGAAGTAAAGCTGTGAGTACCCAGGGTGAGTCGTGCTTCGGTAGCTCAGTTGGTAGAGCACTTGCCCGCAAAAGGCAAAGGTCCCGAGTTCGAGTCTCGGTCGGGCACACATTTTTAATCTGCCAGGAAGTTTCATATCAGCGCACACTCCGCTGCAGAGTGAAAATCTCATTCTGGAAACATCCCCCAGGCTGTGGCTAAGCCATGTCTCCGCAATATCCTTTCTTTCAGGAGTGCTAGTTCTGCAAGGTTCGCAGGAGAGCTTCTGTAAAATTTGGAAGGTAGGAGACGAGGTACTGGCAGAAGTAAAGCTGTGAGTACCGGGCGTGAGTCGTGCTTCGGTAGCTCAGTTGGTAGAGCACTTGCCCGCGAAAGGCAAAGGTCCCGAGTTCGAGTCTCGGTCGGGCACACAGTTTTAATCTGCCAGGAAGTTTCATGTTCAAAATGTTTGCCAGAAAAAGCTCAGATCAGACAATCACAATCATTCCAGGCCTTTTGCTTCGCACCGGAATCGAACCAAGGACACTCAGGCTCGTGGACCTTCCCCCATGGACATTCATGTAGTTAATTCCACTTCGTCCAGTGCCACTTTCTCTAACAGTGACTGTGTTTGTCCCACAAACAGTGTGCGTCGACGTCGCCGGAAATCACGTCAATTAGCAAGTGATGCTGTACCTGTATCAGTTCAAATTGCACGAGACAGTCGCTCTTGTCGTCAGCAGGACAATAAACTTTTTGTAGATTTGGACTTTAATGGCAAGGTCATACCATTCCAGCTCGATACCGGAGCTGCAGTTTCATTGCTCAATCACGACACGTACAAACAACTCGGCAAACCTCCGTTGCGTTCCGCAAATGTTAAGCTAACTACATATTACAGACAGAACATTCCTGTGTTAGGACAGTGCAGCCTTCTTGCAACATACAAGGGACAAACAAAACTTGTGTCATTTTACGTTCTTCGTTCTTCTCCTGCAGTGAACTTGTTTGGTTTAGATTTATTTCAGTTGTTTAACATGTCTATAGTAAATCAGGTCCTATCAGTGAACCAGACTGTGCCTTCAGACAGTGTTTCTCGTCTGTGTGAAGAATTTGCAGACATTTTTGCACCAGGCCTTGGTTGCGCTAAAAACTATGAAGCACATTTGGAACTGACAGTCGACGTGCAACCGAAATTTTTCAGAGCGCGCAATGTTCCTCACGCATTGCGTGATGAGGTCGCCAGAACATTATACGATTTAGAATCACAAGGTGTGAGTGAATGTGCGCAATGCCTCTTCCATTTCAGCTCCGCTTCATCGCTTACGCCGTACAGGTGTTCCGTTTCTCTGGACGACGGAATGCGAACGCGCCTTTCGCCAGTTGAAATCGGCGTTGCTTTCAAATACTTGCCTTACGCCATTCGATCCCCAGAAACCCCTTTTGTTGATGGTAGATGCATCGGAATTCGGGATCGGTGCTGTGCTTGCGCACAAAGTTGGCTCGCATGATCGCCCTATTGCCTTTGCGTCAAACTTGCTCTCGTCTGCGCAAAGAAATTATTCACAGATAGAGAAAGAAGCTTAGGCTCTCGTGTTTGGTGTTACTACGTTCCATGATTTCTTGTATGGTCGTCACTTTCCCATCATCACAGACCACAAATCTTTGACGTCGCTTTTTCATCCGAACAAGCCTGTACCTCCGCGTACAGCGCAGAAATTCATTCGCTGGTCTATTTTCCTCTCGCAGTACCGCTACGATATCTTGTATCGGTCCACTGCTAAGCACGGAAACGCCGATGCATTGTCCCGTTTGCCTGTTGCTGAGGATAAAGCATTCGATTCTTCCGAACTTGCTTGCATGTTCATTGATTCGGAAACCGATGAAGTGGTCGAATCGTTTCCGATTGATTTTCGTCGTGTAGCTACAGCCACAGCTGCCGACCCTGTCCTTGCTACCGTTTTGCGTTTTGTTGCTACGCAATGGCCTTTGTCAAAGTCTCAGTCGAGGATCCGTTGGTTCGCAGATTTTTTGCTCATAAGGAGAGACTTTTTGTTCGACGTGGTGTTTTGTTGTTGCGTTCTGATAATGATCAGTCCCGAGTCGTGGTCCCACGTTCGTTACAGTCCTCTGTCTTACGGCTTCTTCACCAAGGACATTGGGGTATAGTGCGAACGAAACAACTTGCTCGTCAGCACTGTACTTGGTTCGGAATCGATGCTGCGATTACGAATGTGTTCTTCTTGCATGGCGTGTGCCGAACGACAATCCGCACCGCCACGGAAAGTCTTTGCATGGCCGAAAGCCACTTCCCCTTGGCAACGCTTGCACATCGATTTTGCTGGTCCATTCTGGAATGCTCGATGGTTGGTTCTGGTAGATGCCTTCAGTAATTTTCCTTTTGTTGTCCGGATGTCTTCCACGACGTCCTTTGCCACCATCCAAGCGTTGTCTGTTGTCTTTTGCATTGAAGGTCTCCCGCAGACTATTGTTTCCGACAATGGCCCACAATTCATGTCCGCAGAATTTCAGTCCTTCTGCAAGGCCACTGGTATTCAACATCTGACATCCGCGCCGTTTTCGCCTCAGTCAAACGGTGCCGCTGAACGATTGGTCTGGACTTTCAAGTCACAGATGTTGAAGTTGAAAGAGTCGCATTCTCGGGAGGACGCGTTGTTGCTCTTTTTGTCGTCGTATCGCTCTCAGCCCCGAGATGGTCGCTCGCCGGCTGAGTTGCTCCACGGTCGTCCTCATCGAACCTTGATGTCTTTGCTGCATCCGCCGCATCAGGTTCCTGTGCAGCGGCAGACTTCTGCTTTTGCTCCAGGCGACGTTGTATTCTATCGCAACTTTCGAGGTTCACGGCGTTGGCTCGCAGGGCGCATTCTTCGCTGCCTCGGCCGCGCGATATATTTGGTTTTGGGGGCCTCTGGTGAGGTGCGTCGGCATCTCAATCAGCTGCGCCTCTGTCGTCGCACGGGTTCTGCCGCTCCCCGTCTGATTTCAGCGACGGCGCCGTCCGGTCAGCGCCCTGGGGAACCATCTACTGGCTCGCCTCATCCCCAGGTGTTACCGACGATGCCTTCCATTTTGCCCCATGGTGACGCGCCGCCGCAGCCGCTGCCGCCGCCGCCTGTTCTCCCGCCGGCGCCGCCCGCATTCGACTCTTCGCTGCAGCCGCCAAGCGCCTCCCTGGGTCACGCTCCGCCGATCGCTTCCCGTGACCAGCTGTCCTCCGCCATAGAACTCTTGCCCGCTCCGGACCACATGGCGTCTTCGCGCGTCGGATACCCCGACGCAATGGAGGTCGACCCTTCGGCCCTTTCTCTCTCTTTACGGGCGCATACACTGCATGTTGACGTGCACCCTGGACCAGGTTTTCAGGCGTTTCCTAGATCCCCTCGGACCTAATGGCCGGGTGCGGCTGGCACAGCCTCGCCTGTTAGGCTCCCCACCTCATCGCATACGTCAACATGGGGTCCTCCCCACGGTGGGCGGAAGCCTTATAACACGATCGTTCGCCGATTTGCGGGGGAGGAATGTGGTGTCACCGCCAGACACTACACTTGCTAAGTGGTAGCTTAAATCGGCCGCGGTCCATTTAGTACATGTCGGAACCACGTGTTGCCACTGTGTGATCGCAGACCGAGCGCCACCACAAGGCAGGTCTCGAGATACGGACTAGCACTCGCCCCAGTTGTACGACGACATTGCTAGCGACTACACTGACGAAGCCATTCTCTCATTTGCCGAGAGACAGTCAGAATAGCCTTCAGCTAAGTCCATGGCTACGACCTAGCAAGGCGCCATTAGCCTTACATAGTTTGATGGTTATCGTATGCAATGTCTCATCAAGAACGTTGTAAACCAACAAGGATAGATAAAAGTTAAGTATTCGAGGAGCGGCATACTTTTCTTGCTACCATTCACTACTTATCCTGTTCCGGAATTCACGCCCGTCTGCGTTAGATAGCGTGCATTTCGGCCTCCTCTATCTACAAGGTGTTGGCACATTTGCCAACACATCATACCGTATCCCGTGAACCTTCACATTGACGATGAAACACAGAAATTGCATCGGGATTGAATACAAAAGGCACAATGCCGACTTATATACAAGAGGAGTAACTATTCTAAGAGCTTGTGATTTGAGCCTTTCGTGGGAGAGCAGTATTAGATTCCGATGCACCACTGCAGATATACTGTATCCCTTGGACCTTCACATTGACGATGAAGCACAGAAATTGCATCGGGATCAAATACAAAAGGCACAATTCCAAATTATATACAAGAAGAGAAACCCTTCTAAGAGTTTGTCCTTTGAGCCTTTCCTGCGAAGGCAGTATTAGATTCCGATGCTCACAGCAGGTTGACTGTTTCACTTGGACCTTCCCATTGACGATGAAGCACAGAAATTGCATCGATATTGAATACTAAAGGCAAAATACTGTCTTATATACAAGGGGATTAACTCTTCCAAGAGTTTGTGCTATCAGCCTTTCCTGGGTGTGCAGTATTAGATTTCGATGCACCACTGCAGGTTTACTGTATCCCTTGCACCTTCACAATGAAGATGAATAACCGAAATTGCATCGGGATTGAATAAAAAAGGCACAATGCCGACTTATATACAAGAGCAGCAACTATTCCAAGAATTTGTGCTTTGTTTCTTTCCTGGTAGAGCAGTATTAGATTCCAATGCACCACTGCAGGTTTACTGTATCCCTTGCACATTCACATTGACGATGAAACACAGAAATTGCATTGGGATTGAATACAAAAGGCACAATGCCGACTTATATACAAGAGGAGTAACTATTCTAAGAGTATGTGACTTGAGCCTTTCCTGGGAGAGCAGTATTAGATACCGATGCACCACTGCAGGTTTACTGTATCCCTTGAACCTTCACATTGACGATGAAACACAGATATTGCATCGGGATTGAATACAAAAGGCAGATTGCCGACTTACATACAAGAGGAGTAACTCTTCTAACAGGTTGTGCTTTGAGCCTTTCCTGGGAGATCAGTATTAGATTCCATTACACCACTGCAGGTTGACTGTATCACTGGGATCTTCACATTATCGATGAAACACAGAAATTGCATCGATATTGAATAGTAAAGGCAAAATAATGTCTTATATACAAGAGGAGTAACTCTTCAAAGGGTCTATGCTATCAGCTTTTCCTGGTAGTGCACTATTAGATTCCGATGCACCCCTGTAGGTTTACTGTATCCCTTGCACCTTCACATTGACGAAGAAACACAGAAATTAAATCGGGATTAAATACAAAAGGCATAATGCCGACTTATATTCAAGAGGAGTAACTATTTCAAGAGTGTGTGCTTTGAGCCTTTCCTGGGAGATCAGTATTAAATTCTAATGCTCCACTGCAGGTTGACTGTATCACTTGGAACTTCACACTGACGATGAAACACAGAAATTGCATCGGGATCGAATACAAAAGGCACAATGCCGACTTATATACAAGAGGAGTAACTATTCCAAGAGTTTGTGCTTTGTTCCTTTCCTGGGAGAGCAGTATTAGATTTCGATGCTCCACTGCAGGTTGACTGTATCACTTGGACCTTCCCACTGACGATGAAGCACATAAATTGCATCGGGATCGAATACAAAAAACACAATTCCGAATTATATACAAGAGGAGAAAATGTTCTAAGAGTTTGTGTTTTGTTCCTCTCCTGGGAGAGCAGTATTAGATTCTGATGCACCACTGCAGGTTGACTGTATCACTTGGATCTTCACATTGTCGATGAAACGCAGAAATTACATCGATATTGAATACTAAAGGCAAAATAATGTCTTATATACAAGAGGAGTAACTCTTGCAAGGGTTTGTGCTATCAGCCTTTCCTGGGAGTGCAGTATTAGATTCTGAAACACCCGTGCTGGTTTACTGTATCCCTTGCACCATCACATTGACGATGAAATACAGAAATTAAATCGGGATGAATACAAAAGGCACAATGCCGACTTATATACAAGAGGAGTAACTATTCCAAGAGTTTTTTGCTTTGAGTCTTTCCTGGGAGATCAGTATTAGATTCTGAAGCTCCACTGCAGGTTGACTGTATCACTTGGACCTTCACACTGACGATGAAGCACAGAAATTGCATCGCGATCGAATAGAAAAGGCACAATTCCGAATTATATACAAGAGGAGTAACTCTTCTAAGAGTTTGTGCTTTGCTCCTTTCCTGGGAGAGCAGTATTAGATTCCGATGCACCACTGTAGGTTTACTGTATCCCTTGCACTTTCACATTGTCGATGAAACACAGAAATTGCATCGATATTGAATACTAAAGGCCTAATACAGTCTTATATACAAGAGGAGTAAATCTTCTAAGAGTTTGTGCTATCAGCCGTTCCTGGGAGTGCAGTGTTAGATTCTGATGCACCACTGCAGGTTTACTGAATCCCTTGGTCCTTCACATTAACGATGAAACACAGAAATTGGATCCGGTTAGAAAACAAAAGGCACATTGCTGTTTTATATATAAGAGGATTAACTCTTCTAAGAGTTTGTGATTTTGAGCCTGACCTGGGACGGCAGTATTACATTCCGAATCACCATTGCAGGTTTACTGTATCCCTTGAGCCTTCACATTGACGATGAAATACAGAAATTGCATCGATATTGAACACAAAATTCACAATGCCGACTTATATACAACAGGAGTAACTCTTCTAATAGTTTGTGCTTTGAGCCTTTCCTGGGAGATCAGTAGTAGATTCCAATACACTTCTGCAGGTTTAATGTATCCCTTGGACCTACACATAGACGATTGAACACAGAAATTGCATCAGGATTGAATACAAAAGGCACAATGCTGTCTTATATGCAAGAGGAGTAACTCTTCTAAGAGTTTGTGCTTTGAGCATTTCCTGGGGCGGCAGTATTAGATTCCGAAGCACCACTGCAAGTTTACTGTATCCCTTGGACCTTAAAATTAACGCTGAAACACAGAAATTGCATTGGGATTGAATACAAAACACAATGCCAATTTATGTACAAGGGGAGTAACTCTTCTATGATTTTGTGCTTTGAGCCTTTCCTGAGAGAGCAGCAATTGAGTACGATGCACCACTGCAGATTTACTGTATCCCTTGAACCGTCACATTTACGATGAAACACAGATATTGCACCGGGATTATATACAAAACGCACAATCCCGACTTATATACAAGAGGGGTAGCTCTTCTGAGAGATTGTGCTTTGAGCCTTTCCTCTTGCAGCAGTATTAGGTTCCGATGCACCTTTGCTGGTTTACTGGATCCCTTGGACCTTCACATGGAAGATGGAACACGGAAATTGCATCGATATCGAATACAAAACACAATGCCGACTTATATACAAGAGCAGTAACTCTTCAAATAGTTTGCGTTTGAGCCTTTCCTGGGAGAGCAGTATCAAATTCCGACGCACCACTGCAGGTTTGCTGTATAACATTGCACCGTCACATTGACGAAGAAACACAGATATTGCATCGGAATTGGATGCAAAAGCTACAATGCCGACTCATATACAAGAGGAGTAACTATTCTAAGAGTTTGTGCTTTGAGCCCTTCCTAGGGGAGCAGTATTAGATTCCGATGCACCACTGCAGATTTACTGCATCCCTTGGACCTTCACATTGACGATGAAGCACAGAAATTGCATCGGTATCGAATACAAAAGGCACAATTCCGAATTATATACAAGAGGAGAAACTCTTCTAAGACTTTGTGCCTTGAGCCTTTCCTGGGACGGCAGTATTAGATTCTGATGCTCCACTGCAGGTTGATTGTATCACTTGGACCTTCAAATTTACAATGAAACAAAAAAATTGTAGCGGGATTAAATACAAAAGGCACAATGCCGACTTATATACAAGTGGAGTAACTCTTCTAAGAGTATGTGCTTTGTTCCTTTCTTGGCAGTTCAGTATTAGATTCCGATGCACCACTTCAGGTTGACTGTATCACTTGGACATTCACATTGTCGATGAAACACAGAAATTGCATCGATATTGAATACTAAAGGCAAAATAATGTCTTATATACAGGAGGAGGAACTATTCCAAGAATTTGTGCTATCGGCCTTTCCTGGGAGTTCAGTGTTTGATTCTGATGCACCACTGCAGGTATACTGTATCCCTTGCACCTTCACATTGACGATGAAACACAGAAATTGCATCGGGATTGAATACAAAAGGCACAATGCCGACCTATATACAAGTGGAGTAACTCTTCTAAGAGTTTGTGCTTTAGCCTTTCCTGGGAGATCAGTATTGAATTCTGAAGCTCCACTGCAGGGTGACTGTATCACTTGGAAATTCACACTAACGTTGAAGCACAGAAATTGCATCGAGATCCAATACAAAAGGCACAATTACGAATTATATACAAGTAGAGAAACTCTTCTAAGAGTTTGTGCTTTGTTCCTTTCCTGGGAGAGCAGTATTAGATTCCGATCCACCACTGTAGGTTTACTGTTTCCCTTGGACTTTCACATTGTCGATGAAACACAGATATTGGATCGTTATTGAATACTAAAGGCAAAATACTGTCTTATATACAAGAGGAGTAACTCAACTAAGAGTTTGTGGCTTGAGCCTGTCCTGGGAAGGCATTATGAGATTCCGGTGCACCATTGCAGGTTTACTGTATCCCTTGAGGCTTCACATTGACGATGAAACACAGAAATTGCATCGGGATTGAATACAAAATGCACAATGCATACTTATATATAAGCGGAGTAACTCTTCTAAGATTTTATGCTTTTAGCCTGTCCTGGTATGGCATTATTAGTTTCCGATTCACTACTGCAGGTTTAATGTATCCCTTGGACCAACACATAGACGATTGAACACAGAAATTTAATCAGGATTGAATACAAAAGGCACAATGCTGTCTTATATACAAGAGGAGTAACTGTACTAAGAAGTTCTGCCTTGAGCATTTCCTGGGGCGGCAGTATTAGATTCCGATGCACCACTGCAGGCTTACTGTATCCCTTGGTCCTTCAAATTGACGCTAATACACAGAAATTGCAACCGGATTGAATACAAAAGCACAATGCCAATTTATATACAAGGGGAGTACCACTTCTATGAATTAGTGCTTTGAGGATTTCGTGAGAGAGCAATAACTGAGTACGATGCACCACTGCAGATTTACTGTATCCCTTGAACCTTCACATTGACGATGAAACACAGAAATTGCATCGGGATCGAATACAAAAGGCACAATTCCGAATTATATACAAGAGGAGAAACCCTACTAAAAGTTTGTGCTTTTAGCCTTTCCTGGGACGACAGTATAAGATTCCGATGCTCCGCCGCAAGTTGACTGTTTCACATGGACCTTCACATTGACGGTGAAGCACAGAAATTGCATCGATATTGAATACTAAAGGCAAAATACTGTCTTATATACAAGAGGATTAACTCATCCAAGAGTTTGTGCTATCAGCCTTTCCTGAGTGTGCAGTATTAGATTTCGATGCACCACTGCAGGTTTACTGTATCTTTTGCACATTCACATTGACGATGAAACACAGAAATTGCATCGGGATTGAATACAAAAGGCACAATGCCGACTTATATACAAGAGCAGTAACTATTCCAAGAGTTTGGCTTTGTTCCTTTCCTGGGAGTGCAGTATTAGTTCCGATGCACCCCAGCAGGTTTACTGTATCCTTTGCACCTTCACGTTGACGATGAAACACAGAAATTAAATCAGGATTGAACTGAAAAGGCACAATGCCGACTTATATACAAGAGGAGTAACTATTCCAAGAGTTTGTGCTTTGAGTCTTTCCTGGGAGATGAGTATTAGATTCTGATGCTCTACTGCAGGCAGACTGTATCACTTGGACCTTCACACTGACGATGAAGCACGGAAATTGCATCGGGATCGTTTACAAAAGGCACAATTCCGAATTATATACAAGAGGAGAAACTCTTTTAAGAGTTTGTGCTTTGTTCCTTTCCTGGGACAGCAGTATTAGATTCCGATGCACCACTGTAGGTTTACTGTATCCCTTCGACTTTCATATTGTCGATGGAACACCGAAATTGGATCGATATTGAATACTAAAGGCATAATACTGTCTTACTTACAAGAGGAGTAACTCTTCTAAGAGTTTGTGCTATCAGCCTATCCTGGGAGTGCAGTGTTAGATTCTGATGCACCACTGCAGGTTTACTGAATGCCCTGGTCCTTCACATTGACGATGAAACACAGAAATTGGATCGGGATAGAATACAAAAGGCACAATGATGACTTATATATAAGAGGATTAACTCTTCTAAGAGTTTGTGCTTTTAGCCAGTCCTGGGACGGCAGTATTAGATTCCGATGCACCACTGCAGGTTGACTGAATCACTTGGATCTTCACATTGTCGATGATACACAGAAATTGCTCCGATATTGAATACTAAAGGCAAAATAATGTCTTATATACAAGAGGAGTAACTCTTCCAAGGGTTTGTGCTATCAACCTTTCCTGGGAGTGAAGTATTAGATTTCGATGCACGCCTGCAGGTTTACTGTATCCCTTGCACCTTCACATTGACGATGAAACACAGCAATTAAATCGGGATTCAATACCAAAGGCATACTGCCGACTTATATACAAGAAGAGTTACTATTCCAAGAGTTTGTGCTTTGAGCCTTTCCTGGGAGATCAGTATTAGGTTTTTATGCTCCACTGCAGGTTAACTGTATCACTTGGAACTTCACACTGACGTTGAAGCACAGAAATTGCATCGGGATCGAATACAAAAGGCACAATTCCGAATTATATACAAGAGGAGAAACTCTTCTAAGAGTTTGTGCTTTGTTCCTTTCCTGGGAGAGCAGTATTAGATTCCGATGCACCACTGTAGGTTTACTGTATCCCTTGGAATTTCACATTGTCGATGAAACACAGAAATTGGATCGGAATTGAATACAAAATGCACAATGCATACTTATATATAAGAGGAGTAACTCTTCTAAGAATTTATGCTTTGAGCCTTTCCTGAGAGAGCAGTACTAGAGTACGATGCACCACTGCAGATTTACTGTATCCCTTGAACCTTCACATTGACGATGAAACAAAGATATTGCACCGGGATCATATACAAAAGGCATAATCCCGCCTTATATACAACAGGGGTAACTCTGCTAAGAGTCTGTGCTTTGAGCATTTCCTGTTGCAGCAGTATTATGTTCGGATTCACCTTTGCAGGTTTACTGGATCCCTTGGACCTTCACATGGACGACGGAACACAGAAATTTCATCGATATTGAATACAAAACACAATGCCAACTTATATACAAGAGGAGTAACTCTTCCAATAGTTTGTGTTTGAGCCTTTCCTGGGAGAGCAGTATTAGATTTAGATGCTCCACTGCAGGTTAACAGTACGCATTGGACCTTCACATTGACGATGAAACACAGAAATTGCTTCGGGATTGAATTCAATTGGCACAATGCCGGTTTATATACAAGAGGATTAACTCTTTTAAGAGTTTGTGTTTGAAGCCTTTACTGCGAGAGCAGTATTAGATTCCGATCCACCACTGCAGATTTACTGTATCCCTTGTGTCTTTACATTGACGATGAAACACAGATATTGCCTCGGGATTGGATGAAAAAGGCTCAATGCCGACTTCTTTACAAGAGGAGTAACTCTTCTAAGAGTTAACTTTGAGCCTTTCCTGGGAGAGTAGTATTAGAATATGATGCACCACTGCATGTTTACTGTATCCCTTGGACTTTCACATTGACGATGAAACGCAGAAATTGCACTGGGATTGTATACAAAAGGCACAATCCCGACTTATAAACAAGAGTAGTATATCTTCTGAGAGGATGTGCTTTTACCCTTACCTGGAAGAGCAATATTAGGTTGCGATGCACCATTGCAGGTTTACTGTATCCCTTGGACCTTCACATTGGCGATGAAACACAGAAAATGCATCAGGATTGAATACAAAAGGCATAATGACGACTAATATACAAGCGGAGTAACTCTTCTAAGAGCTTGTGCTTCTAGCCTTTCCTGGGAGAGCAGTATTAGATTCCGATTCACCACTGCAGGTTTACTGTATCCCTTGCACCTTCACACTGACAATGAAACACAGAAACTACTTCAGGATTGAATTCAACTGGCACAATGCCAGCTTATATACAAGAGGAGAAATTCTTCTAATAGTTTGTGTTTGAAGGCTTTCCTGGGACACCAGTATTAGATTCCGATGCACCACTGCATGTTTGCTGTATCTCTTGGATACTCAAATTGACGATGAAACACAGATATTGCATCGAGATTGTATACAAAAGGCACAACGCTGTCTTATTTATAAGGGCATTAACTGTTCTAAGACATTGTGCTATCAGCCTTTCCTGGGAGTGCAATATTAGATTCCGATGCACCACTGCAGGTTTACTGTACTCCTTGGTCCTTCAAATTAGCAATGAAACACAGAAATTGTATCGGGATTGTATACAAAAGGCACAATGCCGACTTATATACAAGTGGAGTAACTCTTCTAATGTTTTGTGCTTCGAGCCTTTCCTGGGACAGCAGTATTGGATTCCCATGCACCACAGCAGATTTACTGTATTCCTTGCATCTTCACATTGACGATGAAACACATATATCAAATCGGGATTAAATACAAAATGCTCAGCGCTGACTTATTTTCAAGATGAGTAACTTTTCTAAGAGTTTGTGCTTTGTTCCTTTCCTGGGAGAGCAGCATTAGAATCCGATGCACCACTGCAGGTTTACTGTACCCCTTGCACCTTCACATTGACGATGAAACACAGAAATTAAATCGGGATTGAATACAAAAGGCACAATGCTGACTTATATAAAAGAGGAGTAACTATTCTAAGAGCTTGTGCTTTGAGCCTTTCTTGGGAGAACAGCATTAGATTCCAATGCACCACTGCAGATTTATTATATCCCTTGGACCTTCACATTGACGATGAAGCACAGAAATTGCATCGGGATCGTATACAAAAGGTACAATTTCGAATTATAAACAAGAGGAGAAACCCTTATAATAGTTTGTGCTTTGAGCCTTTCCTGGGACGGCAGTATTAGATTCCGATGCTCCATGCCAGATTGACTGTATCCCTTGGGCCTTAACATGGATGCTGAAGCACAGAAATTGTATCCTTATTGAAAACTAAGGGCAAAATACTGTCTTATTTACAAGAGGATTAACTCTTCAAAGAGTTTGTGCTATCAGCCTTTCCTGGGAGTGCAGTATTAGATTCCGATGCACGCCTGCAGGTTTACTGTATCCCTTGCACCTTCACATTGACGATGAAGCACAGAAATTAAATCGGGATTGAATACAAAAGGCTCAATGCCGACTTCTTTACAAGAGGAGTAACTCTTCTAAGAGTTAACTTTGAGCCTTTCCTGGGAGAGCAGTATTAGAATATGATGCACCACTGCATGTTTACTGTATCCCTTGGACTTTCACATTGACGATGAAACGCAGAAATTGCACTGGGATTGTATACAAAAGGCACAATCCCGACTTATATACAAGAGTAGTATATCATCTGAGAGGATGTGCTTTTATCCTTACCTGGAAAAGCAGTATTAGATTCCGATGCACCATTGCAAGTTTACTGTATCGCTTTGACCTTCACATTGGCGATGAAACACAGAAAATGCATCGGGATTGAATACAAAAGGCATAATGACGACTAATATACAAGCAGAGTAACTCCTCTAAGAGCTTGTGCTTTTAGCCTTTCCTGGGAGAGCAGTATTAGATTCCGATTCACCACTGCAGGTTTACTGTATCCCTTGCACCTTCACACTGACAATGAAACACAGAAATTACTTCGGAATTGAATTGAACTGGCACAATGCCAGCTTATATACAGGAGGAGAAATTCCTCTAATAGTTTGTGTTTAAAGCCTTTCCTGGGACAGCAGTATTAGATTCCGATGCACCACTGCATAATTGCTGTATCCCTTGGATATTCACATCGACGATGAAACACAGGTATTGAATCGGGATTAAATACGAAATGCTCAATGCTGACTTATTTACAAGATGTGTATTTTTTCTAAGAGTTTGTGGTTTGTTTCTTTCCTGGGAGAGCAGTATTAGATTCCGATGCACCACTGCAGGTTTACTGTATCCCTTGCACATCCACATTGACGATGAAACACAGAAATTGCATAGGGATTGAATACAATAGGCGCAATGCCGACTTATATACAAGAGGAGTAACTATTCCAAGAGTTTGTACTTTGAGCCCTTCCTAGGGGAGCAGTATTAGATTGAGGTATACCACTGCAGATTTACTTTATCCCTTGGACCTTCACATTGACGGTGAAGCACAGAAATTGCATCGGGATCGAATACAAAAGGCACAATTCCGAATTATATACAAGAGGAGAAACTCTTCTTAGAGTTTGTGCTTTGAACCTTTCCTGGGACGGAAGTATTAGATTCCGATGTTCCACTGCAGGTTTACTGTATCACTTGGACCTTCCAATTGACGATGAAACACAGAAATTGCATCGGGATAGAATACAAAAGGCACAATTCCGAATTATATAGAAGAGCAGAAACTCTTCTAAGAGTTTGTTCTTTAAGCCTTTCCTGGGAGAGCAGTATTAGATTCCAATGCACTACTGCAGGTTTACTGTATCCATTGCACCTTCACATTGACGATGAAACACAGAAATTGATTCGGGATTGAATTCAAATGGCACAATGCCGCCTTATATACAAGAGGATTAACTCTTCTAAGAGTTTGTGTTTGAAGACTTTCCTGGGAGAGCAGTATCAGATCCCTATGCACCACTGCAGGATTACTGTATCCCTTGTATCTTTACATTGACGATGAAACAGAGAAATTGCATCGAGATTGTATACAAAAGGCACAACGCCGTCTTATTTACAAGAGCATTAACTGTTCTAAGACATTGTGCTATCAGCCTTTCCTGGGAGTGCAGTATTAGATTCTGATGCACCACTGCAGGTTTACTGTACTCCTTGGACCTTCAAATTAACAATGAAACACAGAAAATGCATCGGGATTGTATAGAAAAGGCACAATACCGACTCATATACAAGTGGAGTAACTCTTTTAAGAGTTTGTTCTTTATTCCTTTCCTTGGAGAGCAGTATTAGATTCCAATGCATCACTTCAGGTTGACTGTATCACTTGGACCTTCACATTGTCGATGAAACACAGAAATTGCATCGATATTGAATACTAAAGACAAAATACTGTCTAATATACAAGAGGAGTAACTCTTCCAAGAGTTTGTACTATCAGCCTTTCCTGGGAGTGCAGTGTTAGATTCCGATGCACCACTGCAGGTTTACTGTATCACTTGCACCTTTACATTGACAATGAAACACGGAAATTGCATCGGGATTGAATACAAAAGGCACAATGCCGACTTCTATACAAGAGGAGTGACTATTCCAAGAGTTTGTGATTTCAGCCTTTCCTGGGAGAGCAGTATTAGATTCCGATGTACCACTGCAGGTTTACTGTATCCCTTGCACCTTCACATCGACGATGAAACACAGAAATTAAATCGGGATTGAATACAAATGGCACAATGCCGACTTATATACAAGAGGAGTAACTATTCTAAGAGCTTGTGTTTGAGCCTTTCGTGGGAGAACAGTATTAGATTCCGATGCACCACTGCAGATTTTCTATATCCCTTGGACCTTCACATTGACGATGAAGCACAGAAATTGCATCGGGATCGTATACAAAAGGCACAATTCCGATTTATAAACAAGAGGAGAAACGCTTCTAAGAGTTTGTGCTTTGAGCCTTTCCTGGGACGGCAGTATTAGATTCCGATGCTCCATGGCAGGTTGACTGAATCTTTTGGACCTTAACATGGATGATGAAGCACAGAAATTGTATTCATATTGAATACTAAAGGCAAAATACTGTCTTATTTACAAGAGGATTAACACTTCAAAGAGTTTGTGCTATTAGCCTTTCCTGGGAGTGCAGTATTAGATTCCGATGCACGCCTGCAGGTTTACTGTATCCCTTGCACCTTCACATTGACGATGAAACACAGAAATTAAATCAGGATTGAATACAAAAGGCAAAATGCCGACTTATATACAAGAGGAGTAACTATTCCATGGGTTTGTGCTTTCAGCCTTTCCTGGGAGATCAGTATTGGATTCTGATGCTCCACTGCAGGTTGACTCTATCACTTGGTTATTCACACTGACGATGAAGCACCGAAATTGCATCGGGATCGAATACAAAAGGCACAATTCCGATTTATATACAGGAGGAGAAACTCTTCTAAAAGTTTGTAATTTGTTCCTTTCCTGGGAGAGCTGTATTAGATACCAATGCACCACTGTAGGTTTACTGCATCCCTTGCATTTTCACATTGTCGATGAAACACAGAAATTGCATCAGGATTGAATACAAAATGCACAATGCATACTTATATACAAGGGGAGTAACTCTTCCATGAATTTGTGCTTTTAGCCTTTCCTGAGAGAGCAGTAATTGAGTACGATGCACCACTGCAGATTTACTGTATCCCTTGAACCTTCACATTGACGATGAAACACAGAAATTGCATCGGGATTGAATACAAAAGGCACAAAGCCGACTTATATACAAGTGGAGTAACTATTACAAGAGTTTGTCCTTTGTTCCCTTCCTGGGAGAGCAGTATTAGATACCGATGCACCACTGCAGGTTTACTGTATCCCTTGGACGTTCACATTAACGCTGAAACACAGTAATTGCATCGGGATTGAATACAAAAACACAATGCCAAAATTATATACAAGGGGAGTAACTTTTCTATGAATTTGTGCTTGAAGCCTTTCCTGAGAGAGCAGTAATTGAGTACGATGCACCACTGCAGATATACTGTATCCCTTGAACTTTCACATTGACGATGAATCACAGATATTGCACCGGGATTATATACAAAACGCACAATCCCGACTTATATACATGAGGGGTAACTCTTCTAAGAGTTTGTACTTTGAGCTTTTCCTGTTGCAGCAGTATTAGTTTCCGATGCACCTTTGCTTGTTTACTGGATCCCTTGGACCTTCACATGGACGACGGAGCATGGAAATTGCATTGATAATGAATACGAAACACAATGCCGACTTATATACAAGAGCAGCAACTCTTCTAATAGTTTGTGCTTTGAGCCTCTCCTGGGAGATCTGTATTACATACCAATATACCACTGCAGGTTTAATGTATATCTTGGACCTACACATAGATGATTGAACACAGAAATAGCATCAGGATTGCATACAAAAGGCACAATGCTGTCTCATATACAAGAGGCGTAACTGTTCTAAGAATTTGTGCTTCGAGCATTTCCTGGGGCGGCTGTATTAGATTCCGATGCACCACTGCAGGTTTACTGTATCCCTTGGACCTTCAAATTAACGCTGAAACACAAAAATTGCATCGGGATTGAATACAAAAGCACAATGCCAATTTATATACAAGGGGAGTAACTCTTCTATGAATTTGTAATTTGAGCCTTTCCTGAGAGAGCAGTAATTGAGTAGGAGGCACCACTGCAGATTTACTGTATACCTTGAACCTTCACATTGACGATGAAACACAGCTATTGCACCGGGATTATATGCAAAACGCACAATCCCGACTTATATAAAAGAGGGGTAACCCTTCTAAGAGTTTGTGATTTGATCCTTTCCTGTTGCGGCAGTATTAGGTTCCGATGCACCTTTGCTGGTTTACTGGATCCCTTGGACCTTCACATGGACGACGGAACACTGGAAATTGCATCGATATTGAATACAAATCACAATGCCGACTTTTAGACAAGAGCAGTAACTCTAAGAATAGTTTGTGTTTGAGCCATTCCTGGGAGAGCAGTATTAGATTCCGATGCACCACTGCAGGTTTACTGTATCCCTTGCACCTTCACATTGTCGATGAAACACAGGAATTGTATCGGGATTGAATACAAAAGGCACAATGCAGACTTATATACAAGAGGAGTAACTATTCAAAGAGCTTGTGATTTCAACCTTTCCTAGGGGAGCAGTATTAGATTCCGATGCACCACTACAGATTTACTGTATCCCTTGGACCTTCACATTGACGATGAAGCACAGAAATTGCATCGGGATCGAAAACAAAAATCACAATTCCGAATTATATACAAGAGGAGAAACTCTTCTAAGAGTTTGTGCTTTGAGCCTTGCCTGGGACGGCAGTATTAGATTCCGATGCTCCACTGCAGGTTGGCTGTATCACTTGGACCTTCAAATTAACAATGAAACACAGAAACTGCATTGCGATTGTATACAAAAGGCACAATGCCGACTTATATACAAGTGGAGTAACTCTTCTAAGGGTTTGTGCTTTGAGCGTTTCCTGGGAGAGCAGTATTCGATTCCGATGCACCTCTGCAAGTTTACTGTATCCCTTGCAGCTTCACATTGACCATGAAACACAGAAATTGCATCGGGTTTGATTACAAAATCTACAACGCCGACTTACATACAAGAGGAGTAACTATTCCAACAGTTTGTGCATTGAGCCTTTCCTGGGAGTGCAGTATTAGATTCCAACGCACCACTGCAGGTTTACTGTATCCCTTGAACCTTCACATTGACGAAGAAACACAGATATTGCATCGGGATTGAATACAAAATGCACAATGCGAACTTATATACAAGGGGAGTAACTTTTCCAAGATTTTGTGCTTTGTTCCTCTCCCGGGAGAGCAGTATTACATTCCGATGCACCACTGCAGGTCTACTGTATTCCTTGCACCTTCACATTGACGATGAAACACAGAAATTGCATTGGGATTGAATTCAAAAGGCACAATGCCGTTTTATATACAAGAGGAGTAACTATTCTAAGAGCTTCTGCTTTGAGCCTTTCCTGGGAGAGCAGTATTATATTCCGATGCACCACTGCAGATTTACTGTATCCCTTGGACCTTCACATTGACGATGAAGCACAGAGATTGCATCGGGATTGAATACAAAAACACATTGCAAATTTATGTACAAGTGGAGTAACTCTTTTATGAATTTGTGCCTTGAGCCTTTTCTGAGAGAGCAGTAATTGAGTACGATGAACCACTGCAGATTTACTGTATCCCTTGAACCATCACATTGACAATGAAACACAGAAATTGCATCGGGATTGAATACATAAGGCACAATGCCAACTTATATACAAGAGGAGTAACTATTCTAAGAACTTGTGCTTTGAGCCTTTCGTGAGAGAGCAGTATTTGATTCCGATGCACCACTGCATATTTACTGTATCCCCTGGACTTTCACATTGACGATGAAGCACAGATATTGCATCGATATTGAATACTTAAGGCAAAATGCTGTCTTATATACAAGAGGATTAATTCTTCCAAGAGTTTGTGCTATCTGCCTGTCCTGGGTGTGTAGTATTAGATTCCGATGCACCACTGCAGGTTTACTGTATCCCTTGCACCTTTACATTAACGATGAAACACAGAAATTGCATCGGGATTGAATACAAAAGGCAGAATACCGACTTGTCTACAAGAGGAGTAACGATTCTAAGGGTTTGTGTTTTGTTCCTTTCCTGGGAGAGCAGTATTAGATTTCGATGCACCACTGCAGGTTTACTGCATCCCGTGCACCTTCACATTGACGATGGAACACAGAAATTAAATCGGGTTTGAATACAAAAGGCACAATGCCGACTTATGTACAAGAGCAGTAACTATTCCTAGAGTTTGTACTTTGAGCCTCTCCTGGGAGATCAGTATTAGATTCTGATGCTCCACTGCAAGTTCATTGTATCACTTGGACCTTCACACTGACGATGAAGCACAGAAATTGCATCGGGATCGAATAAAAAAGGCACAATTCCGAATTATATGCAAGAGGAGAAACTCTTCTAAGAGTTTGCGCTTTGTTCCTCTCCTGGGAGAGCAGTATTAGATTTCGATGCAACACTGTAGGTTGACTGTATCATATGGATCTTCACATTGTCGATGAAACACAGAAATTGGATCGGGATAGAATACAAATGGCACAATGCTGTCATATATATAAGATGATTAACTCTTCTAAGAGTTTGTGCTTTGAGCCTGTCCTGGGACGGCAGTATTAGATTCCGATGCACTACAGAAGGTATACTGTCTCCCTAGGACCATCACATTGGCGATGAAACACAAAAGTTGCATCAATATTGAAAACAAAAATCACAATGCCGACTTATATACAAGAGGAGTAACTCTTCTAATTGTTTGTGCTTTGAGCCTTTCCTGGGAGGTCGGTATTAGATTACAATCCACCACTGCAGGTTTAATGTATCCCTTGAACCTACTCATAGACGATTGAACACAGAAATTGCATCAGGATTGAATACAATAGGCACAAAGCTGTCATATATACAAGAGGAGTAACTGTTCTAAGAGTTTGTGCTTTGAGCATTTCCTGGGAGATCAGTATTAGATTCCGATGCACCACTGCAGGTTTACTGTATCCCTTGGACCTTCAAATTTACGCTGAATCACAGAAAGTGCATCGGAATTGAATACAAAAACACAATAATAATTTATATACAAGGGGAATAACTCTTCTATGAATTTGTGCTTTGAGCCTTTCCTGAGAGAGCAGTAATTGAGTATGATGCACCACTGCAGATTTACTGTGTCCCTTGAACCTTCACATTGACGATGAAACACAGAAATTGCATCGGGATTGATTACAAAAGGCACAATGCCGACTTATATACAAGAGGAGTAACTATGCTAAGAGCTTGTGCTTTGAGCCTTTCGTGGGAGAGCAGTATTAGATTCCGATGCACCACTGCAGATTTACTGTATCCCTTGGACCTTCACATTGACGATGAAACACAAATTGCATCGGGATTGAATACAAAATGCACAATGCATACTTATATACAAGAGGAGTAACTTTTCTAATAGTTTGTGTTTTGAGCCTTTCCTGGGAGATCAGTATTAGATTCCGATGCACCACTGCAGGGTTACTGTATACTTTGGACCTTCAAATTAACGCTGAAACACAGATATTGCATAGGGATTGAATACTAAAACACAATGCCAATTTATATACAATAGGAGTAACTCTTCTATCAATTTGTGCTTTGAGCCTCTCCTGAGAGAGCAGTAATTGAGTACGATGCACCACTGCAGATTTACTGTTTCCCTTGAACCATCACATTGACGATGAAACACAGATATTGCACCTGGATTATATACAAAAGGCACAATCCCGACTTATATACAAGAGGAGTAACTCTTCTAAGAGTTTGTGCTTTGAGCCTTCCCTGGGAGAGCAGTGTTAGTTTCCGATGCACTACTGCAGGTTTACTGTATCTTTTCGACCATCACATTCACGATGAAACACAAAAATTGCAACGGGATTGAAAACAAAAAGCTCAACGCCGTCTTATATACAAGAGGAATAACTCTTGAAGGAGTTTGGGCGTTGAGCCTTTCCTGGGAAATCAGTATTAGTTTCCGATGCACCATTGCAGGTTTACTGTATCCCTTGGACCTACACATTGACGATGAAACACAGAAATTGCATCGGCATTGAATACAAAACGCAAAATGTCGACTAGTTTACAGGAGGTGTACCTCTTCTAAGAGTTTGTGCTTTTAGTCTTTCCTGGAAGAGCAGTATTAGACTCCGATGCCCCACTGCAGGTTTACAGTATGCCTTGGACCTTCACATTGACGATGAAACACAGAAATTGCATCGGTATTGAATACAAATGGCACAAAGCCGACTTATGTATAAGAGGAGTGAGTCTTCGAAGGGTTTGTGCTTCGAGCCTTTCCTGGGAGAGCAGTATTAGATTCTGATGCACCACTGTAGGTTAACTGTATCCCTTTGAGCTTCTCATTGACGATGAAACACAGAAATTGCATGAGGATTGAATACAAAAGGTTAAATGCCGACATATTTACAAGAGGAGTAACTCCTCCAATAATTTGTGCTATCAGCCTTTCCTGGGAGAGCAGTATTAGATTCCGATGCACCACTTCAGATTTACTGCATCCCTTGGATCCTCACATTGATGATGAAATACAGAAATTGCATCGGGATTGAATACAAAAGGCACAATACCGTCGTAAATACAAGAGGTGTAACTCTTCCAATAATTTGTGCCCTCAGCCTTTCCTGGGAGAGCAGTATTAGATTCCGATGCACCACTGCAGGTTTACTGTACTTCTTTGGCCTTCACATTGACAATTGACCACAGAAATTGCATTGAGATTGAATACAAAATGCAAAATGTCGACTTATATACAAAAGCAGTATCTCTACTAATAGATTGTGCTCTTAGCCTTAGCTGGGAGAGCAGTATTAGATTACGCTGCACCACTGCAGGTTTACTGTATCCCTTGATTCTTCACATTCACGATGAAACACAGAAATTGCATCGGGATTGAATAGAAAAGACACAATACTATCTTATATTCAAGAGGAGCAGCTCTTCTAAGAGTTTGTGCTATCAGCCTTCCCTGGAAGAGCAGTATTAGATTCCGATGCGCCACTGCAGGTTTACTATATCCATTGGACTTTTATATTGGCCCTGAAACACAGAAACTCCATTGCAATTGAATACAAAATGCAAAACGCCGACTTATATACAAGACGAATAACTCTTCTAAGAATTTGTGCTTTGAGCCTTTCCTGGGACAGCAGTATTACAGTCCGATGCACCACTGCAGGTTTGCTGTATCCCTTGGACCTTCGCAGTGACGATGACACACAGAAATTGCATCGGTATTGAATACAAAATACACAATGCAGGCTTATATACAAGAGTAGTAACTCTTCTATGAATTTGTGCTTTTAGCCATACCAGGGAGAGCAGTATTAGATTCCGATGCATCACTGCAGGTTTACTGTACTTCTTCGGCCTTCACATTGACAACTGAACACAGAAATTGCATTGAGATTGAATACAAAAGGCAAAATGTCGACTTACATACAAAAGCAGCATCTCTACTAATAGTTTGTGCTTTTAGCCTTAGCTGGGAGAGCAGTATTAGATTACGCTGCACCACTGCAGGTTTACTGTATCCCTTGAATCTTCACATTGACGATGAAACACAGAAATTGCATCGGGATTGAATACAAAAGGCGCAATACTCTCTTATATACAAGAGGAGTAACTCTTCTAAGAGTTTGTGCTATGAGCCTTTCCTTGGAGAGCAGTATTAGATTCCGATGCACCACTGTCGGTTTACTGTATCCCTTGGACCTTAACATTGCGGATCAAACACTGAAATTGCACCGGGATCGAATACAAAAAGCACAATTCCGATTTATATACAAGAGCAGTAACTCTTCTAAGATTTTGTGCTTCGAGCGTTTCCCGGGAAGGCAGCATTAGATTCCGATACACCACTGCAGGATTACTGTATCCCTTGGACCATCACATTGACTATTGAACACAGAAATTGTATCGGGATTGAATACAAAAGGCTAAATGTCGACTTATTTACAACAGGAGTAACTCTTCTAATAGTTGGTGCTTTTAATTTTCCGTGGGAAAGCAGTATTAGATTCCGCTGCCCCACTGCAGGTTTACTGTATGCCTTGGACCTTCACATTCACGATGAAACACAAAAACTGCAGCGGGATTGAATACAAAAGGCACAAGGCCGACGTATGCACAAGAGGAGTGAGCCTTCAAAGGGTTTGTGCTTTATGCCCTTCCTGGGAGAGCAGTATTAGATTCCGATGCATCACTGCAGGTTTACTGTACTCCTTCGGCCTTCACATTGACAATTGAACACAGAAATTGCATTGAGATTGAATACAAAAGGCAAAATGTCGACTTACATACAAAAGCAGCATCTCTACTAATAGTTTGTGCTTTTAGCCTTAGCTGGGAGAGCAGTATTAGATTACGCTGCACCACTGCAGGTTTACTGTATCCCTTGAATCTTCACATTGACGATGAAACACAGAAATTGCATCGGGATTGAATACAAAAGGCGCAATACTCTCTTACATACAAGAGGAGTAACTCTTCCAAGAGTTTGTGCTATGAGCCTTTCCTTGGAGAGCAGTATTAGATTCCGATGCACCACTGTGGGTTTACTGTATCCCTTGGACCTTCACATTGCGGATGAAACACAGAAATTGCACCGGGATCGAATACAAAAAGCACAATTCCCATTTACATACAAGAGCAGTAACTCTTCGAAGATTTTGTGCTTCGAGCGTTTCCCGGGAAGGCAGCATTAGATTCCGATGCACCACTGCAGGATTACTGTGTCCCTTGGACCATCACATTGACTATTGAACACAGAAATTGTATCGGGATTGAATACAAAAGGCTAAATGTCGACTTATTTACAAGAGGAGTAACTCTTCTAATAGTTGGTGCTTTCAATCTTTCCTGGGAGAGCAGTATTAGATTCCGATGCCCCACTGCAGGTTTACTGTATGCCTTGGACCTTCACATTTACGATGAAACACAGAAATTCCACCGGGAGTGAATGCAAGACGCACAATGACGACTTATATACCAGAGGAGTAACTCTTCTAACAGTTTGTGCGTTGAACCCTTCATGGGAGAGCAGTATTAGATTCCGATGCACCACTGTGGGTTTACTGTATCCCTTGGACCTTCACATTGACGATGAAACACAGGAATTGCATCGGGATTGAATACAAACGGCACAATGCCGTTTCATATACAGGAGGTGTAACTCTTGTAAGAGTGTGAGCGTTGAGCCTTTCCTGGAAGAGCAGTATTAGATTCCAATGCACCACTGCAGGTGTACTGTATCCCTTGGACCTTCACATTGAATATGAAACACAGATATTGCATCGGTATTGAATACACAGGTTAAATGCCGACATAATTACAAGAGGAGTAACTCTTCTAAGACTTTGCGCTTTGAGCCTTTCCTGGGAGAGCAGTATTAGATTCCAATGCACCACTTCAGATTTACTGCAATCCCTTGGACCCTCACATTGATGATGAAATACTGAAATTGCATCGAGATTGAATACAAAAGGCACAATGCCGTCTTAAGCACAAGAGGAGTAACTCTTCCAATAATTTGTGCTATCAGCCTTTCCTGGGACAGCTCTATTAGATTCCGATGCACCACTGCGGATTTAGTGTGTCCCTTGGACCTTCGCATTGAGCATGAAACACAGAAATTGCACTGGGATTGAATACAAAACGCACAATGCTGTCTTATATACAAGAGGAGTAAGTCTTCAAAGGGTTTGTGGTTTGAGTCTTTCCAGGGAGAGCAGTATTAGATTCCAATGCACCACTGCAGGTTTACTGTATCCCTTGGACCTTCACATTTACGATGAAACACAGAAATTCCACCGGGATTGAATGCAAGACGCACAATGACGACTTATATACCAGAGGAGTAACTCTTCTAACAGTTTGTGCGTTGAGCCCTTCATGGGAGAGCAGTATTAGATTCCGATGCAACACTGCAGGTTTACTGTATCCTTTGGACCTTCACAATGTCGATAAAACATAGAAATAACATCGGGGTTGAATACAAAAGGCACAATGTCGACTTATATACTAGAGGTGTTCCTCTTGTAAGAGTTTGTGCGGTGAGCCTTTCCTGGGACAGCAGTATTGGAGTCCGATGCACCACTGCTGGTATGCTGTATCCCTTGGACGTTCATATTGACGATGAAACACAGAAATTGCATCGGGATTGTATTCAAAAGGCTTGATGCTGACATAAGTAAAATGGGAGTAACTCTTCTAATAGTGTGTGCTTTGAGCCATTCCTGGGAGAGCAGTATTAGATTCCGATGTACCACTGCAGGTTTAGTGTATCCCATGGACCTTCCCATTGACGACGAAACACAGAAATTGCACCGGGATTGAATAGAAAACGGACAATGACGACTTATATACAAGAGGAGTAACTCTTCTAAGAGTTTGTACCTTGAGCCTTTCTTGGGAGAGCAGTATTAGATTCCGATGCACCACTGCAAGGTTTCGTGTATCCCTTGGACCTTCACATTGAGAATGTAACACAGAAATTACACCAGGGTGGAATACAAAACACACAATTATGATTTATATACAAGAGGTGAAATTCTTCTCAGAGTTTGTGCGATGAGCGTTTCCTCGGAGAGCAGTATTGGATTCCGATGGACCACTGCAGGTATACTGCATCCTTTGGACCTTCACAGTGACGACTAAACACAGCAATTGCATCGGTATTTTATACCAAAGGCGCAATTCCGCCTTATATACAAGAGGAGTAACTCTTGCAATAGTTTGTGCGTTGAACCTTTCCTGGGAGAGCAGTATTTGATTCCGACGCACCACTGCAGGTTTACTGTATACATTGGACCTTCACATTGACCATGAAACACAGATATTGCATCGGGAATGAATACAAAATGCTCAATGCCGACTTATTTACAAGAGGAGTAACTCTTCTAAAAGTTTGTGCATGTGCGCCTTTCCTGCGACAGCTGTATTATATTCCGATGCACCACTGCAGGTTTACTGTATTACTTGGACCTTCACATTCCCGATCAAACACAGAAATTGCACCGGGATTGAATACAAAACTAGCAATATCGACTTATATACACGAGGAGTAACTCTTCTAAGGGTTTGTGCCTTGAGCCTTCCCTGGGACAGCAGTATTAGATTCCGATGCACATTTGCAGGTTTACTGTATTCCTTGGACCTTCACATTGACGATGAAAAACAGAAATTGCACTGAGACTGAATACATAAGGCACAATGCCGACTTATATTCAAGAGGAGTAAATCTTCTTATAGTTGCTGCTTTGAGCCTATCCTGTGAGAGCAATATTTGATTCCAATGCACCACTGCGTGTTTACTGTATCCCTTGAACCTACACATTGACGATGAAACACAGAAAATGCACCGGAAATGAGTACGAAATGCACAATGCCGACCTATTTACAAGAGCAGTAACTCATCTAAGAGTTTCTGCTTTGAGCCTTTCCTGGGACGGCAGAATTAGATTCCGATGCACCATTGCAGGTTTACTGTTTCCCTTGGACCTTCACATTGACGATGAAAAAACAGAAATTGCATTGAGAATGAATACAAAAGGCACAATGCCGACCTATATTAAAGAGGAGTAAGTCTTCTAATGGTTTGTGATATGAGCCATTCCGGGGAGAGCAGTATTAGATTCCGATGCACCACTGCAGGTTTACTGTATCCCTTGGACCTTCACATGGACGATGAAACACAGAAATTGGATCGGGATTGAATACAAAAGGCACAATGTCGACTTATTTACAAGCGAAGCAACTCTTCTAAGGGTTTGTGCTATCAGCCTCCCTGTGAGAGCAGTACTAAATTCCAATGCACCACTCCAGATTTACTGTATCCCTGGGACCTTCAAGTTAACGATGAAACACAGAAATTTCATCGGGATTGAATACAAAAGCCACAATGCCGACTTGTATACAAGAGGAGTAACTCTTCTAAGATTTTGTGCTTTGAGCCTTTCCTGGGACAGCAGTTATAGATTCCGATGCACCACTGCAGGTTTACTGTATCCCTTGAACCTTCACATTCAGGATGAAACACAGACATTGCACTGGGATTGAATACAAAACGCGCAATAACGACCTATAGACAAGAGGAGTAATTCTTCTAAGAGTTTGTGCTTTGAGCATTTCCAGGGAGAGCAGTACTAGATTTTGATATACCACTGCAGATTTACTGTATCCCTTGGACCTTGACATTGATGATGAAACACAGAAATTGCATCGGGATGGTATACAAAAGGAACAATGCCGACTTATATACAAGAGGGGTAACTCATCTAATAGTTCGTGCTTTCAGCCCTTCCTGGGAGAGCAGTATTAGATTCCGATGCACCACTGCAGGTTCACTGTATGCCTTGGACCATTACATTAACGATGAAACACAAATATTGCATCGGGATTGAATCCAAAGTGCTCAATGCCGACTTTCTTACAAGAGGATTAACTCTTGCAAGAGTTTACTTTGAACCTTTCCTAGGAGTGCGGTATTAGATTCCGATGCACCACTGCAGGTTTGTTGTATCCGTTGGATCTTTCAAATTAACGATGAAACACAGAAATCGCGTCGCGATTGAATACAAACGGCACAATGTCGGCTTATGTTCAAGAGGAGTAACTCTTCTAATAGTCGGTGCTATCGGCCTTTCCTGCAAGAGCAGTATTAGATTCCGATGCACCATTGCAGGTTTACTGTATCCCTTGGACCTTCACATTAACGATGAAACATGAAAATTGGATCGGGATTGAATACAAAAGGCACAATGCCGACTTATATACAAGAGGACAAACTCTTCAAAGAGTTTGTGCTTTGAACCTGTCCAGGGACGGCAGTATTAGATTCCCATGCACCTTTGTAGGATTACTGTATCCTTTGGACCTTCAAATTAACGATGAAAAACAGAAATTGCATTGAGATTGAATACAAATTGCACAAGTCCGACTTATATTCAAGGGGATTAACTCTTCTAATTGTGCTTTAAGCCTTTCCTGGGAGAGCAATATTAGATTTCGATGCACCACTGCAGAGTTACTGCATCCCTTGGACCTTCACATGGACGATGAAACACGGAAATTGTATCGGTATTGAATACAAAAGGCACAATACCGACTTATATACAAGGGGAGTAACTCTTCTAAGAGGTTGTGCTTTGAGCCTTTCCTGGGACAGCAGTATTAGATTCCGATGCACCACTGCAGGTGCACTGTATCCCTTGGACCTTTACATAAACGATGAAACACAGATATTGCATCGGGATTGAATAAAGGTGGTCAATGCCGACTTTCTTACAAGAGGATTAACTCCTACAAGTGTTTACTTTGAGCCTTTACTAGGAGTGCGGTATTAGATTATGATGCACCACTGCAGCTTTACTGTATCCGTTGAACCTTCAAATTAACGATGAAACACAGAAATCGCGACGGGATTGAATACAAAAGGCACAATGCTGACCTATATTCAAGAGGAGTAACTCTTCTAATTTTGCTTTTCGCCATTTCTGGGAGAGCGGTATTAGATTCCGATGCACCACAGCAGATTTACTGTATCCCTTGGACCTCCACATGGACGCTGAAACACAGAAATTGTATCGGTATTGAATACAAAAGGCACAATACCGAATTATATGCAAAGGGGTAACTCTTCTAAGAGGTTGTGCTTTGAGCCTCTCCTGGGACACCAGTATTACATATTGATGCAGCACTGCAGGTTTACTGTATCCCTTGAACCTACACATTGACGATGAAACACAAAAATTGCAGCGGAATTGAGTACGAAATGCACAATGCCGACTTATATACAAGAGCAGTACTACTTCTAAGAGTTTGTGCTTTGAGCCTTTCCTGGGATGGCAGTATTAGATTCCGATGCACCATTGCGGGTTTACTGTGACCTGTGGACCTTCACATTGACTATGAAACACAGAAATTGCATCGATTTGGAATACAAAAGGCACAATGGCGACTTATTTACAAGCGGAGTAACTCTTCTAAGATTTTGTGCTGTAAGCCTTTCCTGGGAGAGCAGAGTTAGATTCCGATGCACCACTGCTGGTTTACTGTATCGCTTGAACCTTCACATTCAGGATGAAACACAGATATTGCACCGTGATTGAATACAAATCGCGCAATAACGACTTATATAAAAGAGTAGTAACTCTTCTAAGAGTTTGTGCTTTGAGGGTTTCCTGGGAGAGCAGTATTAGAATCCGATGCACCACTGCAGATTTACTGTATTCCTTGGACCTTCACATTGACGATGAAACACAGATTTTGCATCGGGATTGTATTCCAGAAGCATAATGCCGACATAAGTGCAAGTGGAGTAACTCCCTAAATAGCTTGTGCTTTGAGCCTATCCTCGGAGAGCAATATTAGATTCCTATGTAGCACTGCAGGTTTACTGTATCCCTTGGTCCTTCACATTGTCGTTGAAAAACAGAAATTGCAATGAGATTGAATACAAACGGCACAATGCCGACTTATATTCAACAGGAGTAAATCTTCTAATAGTTTGAGCTTTGAGACATTCCTGGGAGAGCAGTATTAGATTCCAATTCACCACTCCATGTTTACTGTATCCCTTGCACCTTCACATTGACAATGTAACAGAAATTGTATCAGGATTGAATACAAAAGGCACAATGCCAGCTTAATTACAAGAGGAGTAACTCTTCTAAGAACTTACTTTGAACCTTTCCTGGGAGAGAAGTACTAGATTCCGATGCACCACTGCAGGTTTACTGTATTCCTTGGACTTTCACATGGACGATGAAACACAGAAATTGTACCGGAATTGAGTACAAAAGGCACAATGCTGACTTATATAGAAGAGCAGTAACTCTTCTAAGAGTTTGTGCTTTGAGCCTTTCCTGGGACGGCAGTATTAGATCCCAATGCAACATTGCATGTTTACTGTATCCCTTGGACCTTCACATTGACTATGAAACACAGAAATTCCATCGATTTTGAATACAAAAGGCACAATGTCGACCTATTTACAAGCGGAGCAACTCTTCTAACAGTTTGTGCTTTTAGCCTTTCCTGGGAGAGCAGTAATAGATTCCGATTCACCACTACAGGTTTAGTGTATCCCTTGGACCTTCAAATTGCGATGAAACACAGAAATTGCATCGGGATTGAATACAAAATGCACAAAGCCGACTTGTATTCAAGAGGAGTAACTCTTCTAAGAGTTTGTGCTTTGAGCCTGTCCTGGGACGGCGGTAATAGATTCCCATGCACCATTGCTGGTTTACTATTTCCCTTGCACCTTCACATTGACGATGAAAAACAGAAGTTGCATTGGGATTGAATACAAAAAGGCACAATGCCGACATATATTCAAGAGGAGTAACTCTTCTAATTGTGCTTTGAGCCATTCCTGGGAGAGCAGGATTAGATTCCGATGCACTACTACAGGTTTACTGTATCCCTTGGACCTTCACATTCACGGTGAAACACAAAAATAGCATCGGGATTGAATACAGAAGGAACAAGCGGACTTATATACAAGAGGAGTAACTCATCTAATAGTTTGTGTTTTCAGCCATTCCTGGAAGAGCAGTATTAGATTCCGATGCACCACTGCAGGTGTATTGTATTGCTTGGACATTTACATTAAGGATGAAACACAGATATTGCATCGGGATTGAATATAAAGTGCTCAATGCCGACTTTTTTACAAAAGGATTAACTGTTCTAAGAGTGTACTTTTAGCCTTTCCTGGGAGTGCGGTATTAGATTTTGATGTACCACTCCAGGTTTACTGTATCCGTTGGACCTTCAAATTAACGATGAAACCCCGTAATCGCTTTGGGATTGAATACAAACGGCACAATGCAGCCTCACATATAAGAGGAGTAACTCTTCTAAGAGTTTGTGCTTTGAGCCTTTCCTGGGACTGCAGTATTAGATTCCTGATGTGTTGGTAAATGTGCCAACACCTTGTAGATAGAGGAGGCCGAAATGCACGCTAGCTAACGCATACGGGCGTGAATTGTGGAACAGGATAAGTAGTGAATTCTAATAAGAGAAGTATGCAGCTCCTCGAATACTTAACTTTTATTTATCCTTGTTATGAATACAACATTCTTGATGAGACATTTCATACGATCATTATCAAACTATGTAAGGCTAATGGCGCCTTGCTAGGTCGTAGCCATGGACTTAGCTGAAGGCTATTCTAACTGTCTCTCGGCAAATGAGAGAAAGGCTTCGTAAGTGTAGTCGCTAGCAAAGTCGTCGTACAACTGGGGCGAGTGCAATTCCGTATCTCGAGACCTGCCTTGTGGTGGCGCTCGGTCTGCGATCACACAGGGGCGACACGCGGGTCCGACATGTACTAAATGGACCGCGGCCGATTTAAGCTACCACCTCGCGGTGACACCACAGATTCCGATGCACCATTGCAGGTTTACTGTATCCCTTGGACCTTCACATTGACTATGAAACACTGAAATTGCATCGATTTTGAATACAAAAGGCACAATGTCGACTTATTTACAAGCGGAGTAACTCTTCTGAGAGTTAGTGGTTTTAATCTTTCCTAGGAGAGCAGTATTAGATTCCGATTCACCACTGCAGGTTTAGTGTATCCCTTGGACCTTCACATTGGGCTGAAACACAGAAATTGCATCGGGATTGAGTACAATAGGCACATTGCTGGCTTATATACAACAGGAGTAACTCTTCTAAGGGTTTGTGCTATCACCCTTTCCTGGGAGAGCAGTATTAGATTCCAATGCACCACTGCAGTTTTACTGTATCCCTTGGACCTTCAAATTAACGATGAAAGACAGAAATTGCATCGGGATTGAATACAAAAATCACAATGCCGACTTGCATACATGAGGAGTAACTCTCCTAATAATTTGTGCCAAGAGCCTTTCCTCAGAGAACAGTATTAGATTCCGATGCACCACCGCAGGTTTACTGTATCCCTTGGACCTTCACATTGACGGTGAAACACAGAAATTGCACCGGGATTGAATACAAAACGCGCAATAACGACTTATATACATGAGGAGTAACTCTTCTAAGAGTTTGTGCATTGAGCCTTTCCTGGGAGAGCAGTATTAGATTCCGATGCACCACTGAAGGTTTGCAGTATCCCTTGGACCTTCACATTGACGATGAAACACAGAAATTGCATCTGGATTGTATACAAAAGGAACAATGCCGACTTATATACAAGATGAGTAACTCATCTAATAGTTTGTGTTTTCAACATTTCCTGGGAGAGCAGTATTAGATTCCGATGCACCACTGCAGGTTTACTGTATCCCTTGGAAATTTACTTTAATGATGAAACACAGATATGGCATCGGGAATGAGTACAAGGGGCTCAATGTCGACTTTTTTACTAGAGGATTAACTCTTCTATGAGTTTACTTTGAGCCTTTCCTGCGAGTGCAGTATTAGATTCCGATGCGTCACTGCAGGTTTACTGTATCCGTTGGACCTTCAGATTAACGATGAAACACAGAAATTGCATCGGGATTGAACACAAACGGCACAATGTCGACATATATTCAAGAGGAGTAACTCTTCTAAGAGTTTGTGCTATCAGCCTTTCCTGCGAGAGCAGTATTAGATTCCGATGCACCATTCCAGGTTTACTGTATCCCTTGGACATTCATATTGACGATGAATCACAGATATTGCATCGGGATTGAATACAAAATCCACAATGCCGTCTAATATACTAGAGGAGTAACTCTTGTATGAGTGTGTGCGTTGAGCCATTCCTGGGACAGCAGTATTAGATTCCAATGCACCACTGCAGGTTTACTGTATACCTTGGACTTTCACATTGACGATGAAACACAGATATTGCATCGGGATTGAATACAAAAGGCACAATGCAGACTAATTTACAAAAGGAGTAACTCTTCTAAGAGTTTGCGGTTTGAGCCTTTCCTATGACAGCTGTGATAGATTCAGATGCACCACTGGAGGTTTACTATATCCCTTGGACCTTCACATTGACGATGAAACATAGAAATTGCACCGGGATTGAATAAAAAACGGACAATGACTACTTATATACGAGAGGAGTAATTCTTCTAAGAGTTTGTGCGTTGATCCTTTCCTTGGAGATCAGTATTAGATTCCGATGCACCACTGCAGGATAGCTGTATCCCTTCGACCTCCACATTCACGATGAAACACAGAAATTGCATCGGGATTGAACACAAACGGCACAATGCCGACTTATCTACAAGAGGAGTAACTCTTCTAAGAATTTACTTCGAATCTTTCCTGGGAGAGCAGTACTAGATTCCGATGCACCACTGTAGGTTTACTGTATCCCTTGGACCTTCACATGGACGATGAAACGCAGAAATTGTATCGCTATTGAATACAAAAGGCACAATACCGACTTATATACAAGGGGAGTAACTCTTCTAATTGGTTGTGGTTAGGTTAGGTTAGTGTTGATTATCGTCCCGTCGAACACGACGTCATTAGAGATGGAGCCCAAGCCCGGGTTGGGGAAGGATGGGGAAGGAAATCGATTGTTCCCTTTCAAAGGAACCATACCGGCATTTACCTGAAACGATTTACTGAAATCACGGAAAACCTAAATCAGAATGGCTGGAGACAGGATTGAACCGTCTTCCTCCTGAATGCCAGTCCAGGGTGCTAACCAATGCGCCACTAAGAGGTTGTGCTTTGAGCCTTTCCTGGGACAGCAGTACTAGATTCCGATACGCCACTGCAGGTTTACTGTATCCCTTGAACCTTCACATTGACGATGAAACAGAGAAATTGGACTGGGATTGTATACAAAAGGCACAATGCTGACTTATATACAAGAGCAGTAAATCTTCTAAGAATTTGTGCTTTGCGCCTTTCCTAGGACGGCATCATTAGATTCCGATGCACCATTGCAGGTTTACTGTATCCCTTGGACCTTCACAATAACGATGAAACACAGAAATTGGATCAGGATTGAATATAAAAGGCACAATGCCGACTTATATACAAGAGGAGTAACTGTTCTAAGAGTTTGTGCATGGAGCCTGTACTGGGAAGGCAGTATTAGATTCCCATGCACCATTGCAGGTTTACTGTATTCCTTAGACCTGCACACTGCCGATGAAACACAGAAATTGCATCGATATTGAATACAATAGGCACAATGCCGACTTATATACATGAGGAGTAACTCTTCCAATAGTTTGTGCTTTCAGTCTTTCCTGGGAGAGCATTATTAGATTCCGATGCCCCACTGCAGGTTTACTGTATCCCTTGGACCTTCACATTGACGATTAAACACAGAAATTGCATCGGGATGAAACAGAAAAGGCACAATGCTGCCTTATATACAAGAGGAGTACTCTTCTAAGAGTTTGAGTTATCAGCCTTTCCTGGGAGAGCAGTGCTAGATTACGATGCACCATTGCAGGTTTACTGTATCCCTTGGACCTTCACATTAACGATGAAACACAGAAATTAGTTCGGGATTGAATACAAAAGGAACAATGCCGACTTATATGCAAGAGGAGTAACTTTTCTAAGAGTTTGTGCATGGAGCCTGTCCTGTGACGGCAGTATTAGATTCCCATGCAGCATTGCAGGTTTACTGTATCCCTTAGACCTGCACATTGCCGATGAAGCAGAGAAATTGCATCGATATTGAATACAAAAAGCACAATGCCGACTTGTATACAAGAGGAATAACTCTTCTAATAGTTTGTGCTTTCTGCCTTTCCTGGGAGAGCATTAATAGATTCCGATGCACCACTGCAGGTTTACTGTATCCCTTGGACCTTCAAATTGAAGATGAAATAAAGAAATTTCATCGTGATTGAATACAAAAGACAAAATGTCGACTTATTTACAAAAGGAGTAACTCTTCTAAGATTTTGTGCTTTTAGTCTTTCCTAGGAGAGCAGTATTAGATTATGATTACCCACTGCAGGTTTACTGTATCCCTTGGAACTTCACATTGACGATGAAACACAGAACTTGCATCGGGATTGAATACAAAAGGCAAAATGTCGACTTATTTACAAGAGGAGTAACTCATCTAAGAGTTTGTGCTTTGAGCCTTTCCAGGTAGAGCAGTATTAGATTCCGATGCACCACTGCAGATTTACTGTATCCTTTGCACCTTCACATTGGCGATGAAACAGAGATATTGCATCGGGATTAAATACAAAAGGCACAATGCCGATTTATATTCAAGACGAGGAACTCTTCTAAGATTTTGTGCTTTGAGCCTTTCCTGGTAGAGCAGTATTAGATTCCGATGCACCACTTCAGGTTTACTGTATCCATTCACCCTGCACATTGTCGATGATACACAGAAATTGCATCGATATTGAATACAAAAGACACAATGAAGACCTATATACACGAGGAGTAACTCTTCCAAGAGTTTCTGCTTTTTGTCTTTCCTGGGAGAGCAGTATTAGATTCCGATGCAGCACTGCATGTATACTGTATCCCTTGGACCTTCACATAGTCGACGATACACAGAAATTGCATCGGTATTGAATACAAAAGACACAATGAAGACTTATATGCAAGAGGAGTGAGTATTCAAAGGGTTTGTGCTTTGAGCCTTTCCTGGGAGAGCAGTATTAGATTCCGATGCGGCACTGCAGGTATACTGTATGCCTTCGAACTTCACATTGACGAAGAAACACAGAAATTGCTTCGGGATTGAGTACAAAAGGCAAAATGTCGACTAATTTACAAGAGGAATACCTCATCTAAGAGTTTGTGCTTTGAGCCTTTCCTGGGAGAGCAGTATTAGATTCTGACGCACCACTGCAGGTTTACTCTATCCCTTGGACCTTCACTTTAACGATGAAACACGGAAATTGAATCGGGATTGATAACAAAAGCCAAAATTTCGACTTATTTACAAGAGGAGTAACTGTTCTAAGTGTTTGTGCTTTTAGTCTTTCCTGGGAGAGCAGTATTAGATTCCGATGCCCCACTGTAGGTTTACTGTATGCTTTGGACCTTCACATTGACGGTGAAACACTGAAATTGAATCGATATTGGGTACAAAAGTCACAATGCCGACTTATATACAAGAGGAGTGAGTCTTCTAATGGTTTATGCGTTGAGCCTTTCATGGGAGAGCAGTAGTAGATTACGATGCACAACTGCAGGTTTACTGTATCCCTTGGACCTTCACATTGCGCTGAATCACAGAAATAGAATACAAAAGGCTCAATGCCGACTTCAGTACAAGAGCAGTAACTCTTCTAAGAGTTAGTGTTTTAAGCCTTTCCTGGAACGGCAGTATTAGATTCCGATGCACCATTGCAGGTTTACTGTATCCCTTGGACCTTCACGTTGACTATGAATACAGAAATTGCATCGATTTTGAACACAAAAGGCACAATCTCGACTTTTTTACATGTGGAGTAACTCTTCTAAGAGTTTGTGTTATTAGCCTTTCCTGGGAGAGCAGTATTAGATTCCGATGCCCCACTGCGCGTTTACTGTATACCTTGGAACTTCACATTGACGATGAATCACTTAAATCGCATCGGGATTGAATACAAAAGGCAAAATGTCGACTTATTTACAAGAGGGGTAACTCATCTAAGAGTTTGTGCTTTGAGCCTTTCCTGGTAGAACAGTATTAGATTCCGATGCACCACTGCAGGTTTATTGTATCCTTTGGACCTTCACATTGGTGTGAAACACAGAAATTGCATCGGGATTGAATACGAAAAGCACAATGCTGTCTTATATACAAGAGGAGTAACTCTTCTAAGCGTTTGTGCTATCAGCCTTTCCTGGGAGAGCAGCATTAGATTCCGATGCCCCACTGAGCGTTTACTGTATACCTTGGAACTTCACATTGACGATGAATCACATAAATCGCATCGGGATTGAATACAGAATGCAAAATGTCGACTTATTTACAAGAGGAGTAACTCATCTAAGAGTTTGTGCTTTGAGCCTTTCCTGGGAGAGCAGTATTAGATTCCGATGCAACACTGCGGATTTACGGTATCCCTGGGACCTTCACATTGGCGACGAAACACTGAAATGGCATCGGGATTGAATACAAAATGCACAATGTTGTCTTAAATACAAGAGGAATAACTCTTTCAAATATTTGTGCTGTCAGCCTTCCTGGGAAAGCAGTGTTTGTTTCCTATGCACCTCTTCAGAATTACTGTATCCCTTGGACTTACTTACAAGAGGAGTAACTCTTCTAAGAGTTTGTGCTTTTAGTCTTACCTGGGAGAGCAGTATTAGATTCTGATGCCCAGCTGCAGGTTTACTGTATGCCTTGGACCTTCACATTGACGATGAAACACAAAAATTGCATAAGGATTGAATACAAAAGGCACAATGCTGTCTTAAATACAAGAGGAGTAACTCTTCCAATTATTTATGCTTTCAACCTTTCCTGGGAGAACAGTATTAGATTCCGATGCACCACTGCAGGTTTACTGTATCCCTTGGACCTTCAAATGAACGATGAAACACAGAAATTGAATCGGGATTGAATACCAATTACACAATGCAGCCTTATATACAAGAGGACTAACTCTTCTACGAATTTGTGCTTTTAGCCTTACCTGGGAGAGCAGTATTAGATTCCGATGCACCACTACAGGTTTAGTGTATCTCTTGGACCTTCACACTGACGATGAAGCACAGAAATTGCATCAGGATTGAATACAGAATGCAAAATGTCGACTTATTTACAAGAGGAGTAATTCTTCTAAGCGGTTGTGCTTTGAGCCTTTCCTGGGAAAGCAGTATAAGATTCCCATGCACCATTGCAGGTTTACTGTATCCTTTGGACATTCACATTGCGATGAAACACAGAAATTGCATCGGGATTGAATACAAAAGCCACAATGCTGTCTTAAATACAAGAGGAGTAACTCTTCCAATTATTTGTGCTATCAGTCTCTCCTGGGAGAGCAGTGTTTGATTCCAATGCACCTCTTCAGGTTTTCTGTATCCCTTGGACCTTCAAATTAACGATGAAACACAGATATTGCATTGCGATTGAATATTAAATGCACAATGCCGACTTATATTCAAGAGGGGGAACTCTTCTATGATTTCGTGCTTTGAGCCTTTCCTGGGAGAGCCGTATTAGATTCCGATGCACCACTGCTGGTTTACTGTATCCCTTGGACCTTCTCATTAACGATGAAACAAGGAAATTGCATCGGGAGTGAATACATAAGGTAAAGTGTCGACTTATTTACAAGAGGAGAAACTGTTCTAAGAGTTTGTGCTTTTAGTCTTTCCTGGGAGAGCAGTATTAGATTCCGATGCTCCACTGCCGGTTTACTGTATGCCTTGGACCTTCACATGGACGTTGAAACACAGATATTGTATTGGTATTGAATACAAAAGGCCCAATACCGACTTATATACAAGGGGAGTAACTCTTCTAATAGGTTGTGGTTGGGTTAGGTTAGTGTTGTTTATCATCCCGTCGATAACGACGTCATTAGAGATGGAGCACAAGCCCGGGTTAGGGAAGGATGGGGAAGGAAATCGGCCGAGCCCTTTTAAAGGAACCATACTGGCATTTGCCTGAAACGATATACGGAAATCACGGGAAACCTAAATCAGGATGGCTGGAGACGGGATTGAACCGTCTTCCTCCCGAATGCGAGTCCAGTGTGCTAACCACTGCGCCACTAAGAGGTTGTGCCTTTAGCCTTTCCTGAGACGGCAGTATTGGATTCCGATACGCCACTGCAGGTTTACTGTATCCCTTGAACCTTCACATTGACGATGAAACACAGAAATTCTACCGGGATTGTATACAAAAGGCGCAATGCCGACTTATATACAAGAGCAGTAACTCTTCTAAGAGTTTGTGCTTTGAGCCTTTCCTAGGACGGCAGCATTAGATTCCGATGCACCATTGCAGGTTTACTGTATCCCTTGGACCTTCACATTGCGATGAAACACTGAAATTGCATCTGGACTGAATACAAAAGGCAGAATGCCGACTTGTATACAAGAGGAGTAACTCTTCTAAAATTTTGTGCTTTGAGCCTTTCCTGGGACAGCAGTTTTGGATTCCGATGCACCACTAAAGGTTTACTGTATCCCTTGCACCATCACATTGACGGTGAAGCACAGAAATTGCATCGGGATGAAACACAAAAGGCACAATGCCGACTTATATACAAGAGGAGTAACTCTTCTAAGAGTTTGTGTATGGAGCCTTTCCTGGGACGACAGTATTAGATTCCCATGCACCATTGCAGGTTTACTGTATCCCATAGACCTGCACATTGCCGATGAAACACAGAAATTGCATCGATATTGAATACAAAATGCACAATGCCGACTTATATACAAGAGAAGTAACTCTTCTAATAGTTTTGTGCTTTGAGCCTCTTCTGTGAGAGCAATATTAGATTCTGATATACCACTGAAGGTTTACTGTATCCCTTGGACCTTCACATTGACGATGAAATACGGAAATTGCTTCGGGATTGAATACAAAAGGCAAAATGACGACTTATTTATAAGAGGAGTAACACATCTAAGAGATTGGGCTTTGATCCTTTCCTGGGAGAGCAGTATTAGATTCCGATGCACCATTGCAGATTCACTGTATCCCTTGGACCTTCACATTGGCGATGAAACAAAGAAATTGCATCGGGATTGAATACAAAAGGCACAATGTTGTCTTAAATACAAGAGGAGTAACTCGTCCAATTAATTGTGCTATCAGCCTTTCCTGGGATAGCAGTGTTTTATTCGGATGCACCTCTTCAGATTTACTGTATCCCTTGGACCTTCAAATTAACGATGAAACACAGAAATTGCTTTGGGATTGAATACAGAAGGCACATGCCGACTTATATTCAAGAGGAGGAACTCTTCTAAGATTTTGTGCTTTGAGCCTTTCCTGGGAGAGCAGTATTAGATTCCAATGCCCCACTGCAGGTTTACTGTATGCCTTGGACCTTCACATTGACGATGAAACACAGAAATTGCATCGGGATTGGATACAAAAGACAAAATGTCCACTTATTTACAAAAGGAGTACCTCTTCTAAGAATTTGTCCTCAAAGCTGATTTATATACAAGAGGAGTGAACCTTCTAATAGTTTGTCCATTGAGCCTTTCCTAGGAGAGCAGTAGTAGATTACGATGCACCACTGCAGGTTTACTGTATCCCTTTGCCCTTCACATTGACGATGAAACACAGAAATTGCGTCGGGATTGAATACAAAAGGTACAATGGCGACTCATATGCAGGAGGAGTGAGTCTTCAAAGGTTTTGTGTTTTGAGCCTGTCCTGGGAGAGCAGTATTGGATGCTGATGCACCACTGCAGGTATACTGAATCCCTTGGACCTTCACATTGACGATGAAACATAGAAATTCCATCGGGATTGAATACAAAAGGCACAATGTTGTCTTAAATACAAGAGGAGTAACTCTTCCAATTTTTTATGATTTCAACCTTTCCTGGGAGAATAGTATTAGATTCCGAGGCACCACTGCAGGTTTACCGTATCCCTTGGACCCTCACATTAACGATGAAACATAGAAATTGCATCGGGATTAAATACAATAGGCACAATGCCGACTTATATACAAAAGGAGTAACTCTTCTAAGAATTTGTGCTTTGAGCCTTTCATGAGACAGCTGTAATAGAGTCCGATGCACCACTGCAGGTTTGCTGTATCCCTTGGACCTTCACATTGACGAGCATACACAGAAATTGCATCGGGATTGTATTCTTAATGCATAATGCCGACATAAGTACAAGAGGAGTAACTCTTCTAATAGTTTGTGCTTTGAGCCTTTGCTGGGAGAGCAGTAATAGACTACGATGCTCCACTGCAGCTTTACTGTATGCCTTGGAACTTCACATTGACGATGAAACACAGAAATTGCATGGGATTGAATACAAAAGGCTCAATGCCGACTTATTCACAAGAGGAGTAACTCTTCTAAGAGTTTGTGCTTTGAGCCTTTCTTGGGCCAGCAGTATTAGCGTCGGATTACCCACTGCAGGTTTACTGTATCCCTTGGACTTTCACATTGAGGATGAAACACAGAAATTTCACCGGGATTGAATGCAAAACGCACAATGAACTCTTACACACAAGAGGATTAACTCTTCTAAGAGTTTGTGCTTTGAGACTTCCCTGGGACAGCAGTATTAGATTCCGATTCACCGCCGCTGGTTTAGTGTATCCCTTGGACCTTCACATTGCGATGAATCACTGAAATTGCATCTGGATTGAATACAATAGGCACAATGAAGACTTGTATAGAAGAGGAGTAACTCTTGTAAATTTTTGTGTTTTGAGCCTTTCCTGGGAGAGCAGTTTTAGATTCCGATGCACCACTGCCTTTTTACTGTATTCCTTGAACCTTCACATTGACGATGATACATAGAAATTGCATCGCGATGAAACACGAAAGGCACAATGCTGCCTTATATACAAGAGGGGTAACTCTTCTAGGAGTTTGTGCTATCAGCCTTTCCTGGGAGAGCAGTATTAGATTCCGAGGCACCATTGCAGGTTTACTGTATCGCTTGGACCTTCTCATTATCGATGAAACACAGATATTAGATCGGGATTAAATACAAAGGGCACAATGCCGACTTATATACAAGAGGAGTAACTCTTCTAAGAGTTTGTGCTTGGAGCCTGTCCTGGGACGGCAGTATTGGATTCCCATGCACCATTGCAGGTTTACTGTAACCCTTAGACCTGCACATTGCCGATGTTACACAGAAATTGCATCGATATTGAATACAAAAGGCACAGTTCCGACTTATATACAAGAGGAGCAACTCTTCTAATAGTTTGTGCTTTGAGCCTTTCCTGAGAGAGCAGTATTCGCTTCCGATGCGCCATTGCAGATTTACTGTATCCCCTGTACATTCACATTGCACTGAAACACAGAAATTGCATGGGATTGAATACAAAAGGCTCAATGGCGACTTATTCACAAGAGGAGTAACTCTTCTAAGAGTTTGTGCGTTGAGCCTTTCTTGGGCCACCAGTATTAGCCTCCGATAAACCACTGCACGTTTATTGTATCCTTTAAACCTTCACATTGGTGTGAAACACAGAAATTGCATCGGGATTGAATATGAAAAGCACAATGCTGTCTTATATACAAGAGGAGTAACTGTTCTAAGAGTTTGTGCTATCAGCATTTCCTGGGAGAGCAGTATTAGATTCCGATGCACCACCGCAGGTTTACTGTATCCCTTGGACTTTCAAATTAACGATGAAACACAGAAATTGCATCGGGATTGAATACAAAAGACAAAATGTCGACTTATTTACAAAAGCGGTAACTCTTATAAGAATTTGTGCTTTTAGTCTTTCCAGGGAGAGCAGAATTAGATTACGATGTCCCACTGCGGGTTTACTGTATGCCTTGGAACTTCACATTGACGATGAAACATAGAAATTACATAGGATGGAATACAAAAGGCTCAATGCCGACTTATTCACAAGAGGAGTAACTCTTCTAAGAGTTTGTGCTTTGAGCCTTTCCTGGACCAGCAGTATTAGCGTCCGATTAACAACTGCAGGTTTACTGTATCCCTTGGACCTTGACATTGACGATGAAACCCAGAAATTGCACCGGGATTGAATGCAAAACGCACGATGAACACTTATATACAAGAGGAGTAACTCTTCTAAGAGTTTTGTGCTTTGAGACTTTCTGGGACAGCAGTATTAGATTCCGATTCACTGCTGCAGGTTTAGTGTATCCCTAGGACTTTCACATTGCGATGAAACATTGAAATTGCATCTGGATTGAATACACAATGAAGACTTGTATACAAAAGGAGTAACTCTTCTAAAATTTTGTGCTTTGGGCCTTTCCTGGGACAGCAGTATTAGATTCCGATGGACCACTGCAGGTTTACTGTATCTCTTGGTCCTTCACATTGACGATGAAACACAGAAATTGCATCGGGATTGTATTCAAAAGGCACTACACCGACTTATATACAACTGGAGTTGCTCTTCTAAGAGGTTGTGCGTTGAGCCTTTCCTGGGACAGCAGTATTAGATTCCGATGCACCACTGCAGGTTTACTGTATCCTTTGGACCTTCACATTGCGATGAAACACAGAAATTGCACCGGGATTGAATACAAAAGGCACAATGCAGTCTTATATACAAAAGCAGTAGCTCTTCTAAGAGTTTGTACTTTAAGCAGTTCCTGGGACGACAGTGTTAGATTCCGATGCACCATTGCAGGTTTACTGTATCCCTTGGACCTTCACATTGACGATGAAACACAAAAATTGCAACGGGAGTGAATACAAAAGGCACAATGCTGACTTCTATACAAGAGGAGTAACTCTTCTAAGAGTTTGCGCTTTGAGCCCTTCCTGGTACAGCAGTATTAGATTCCGATGCACCACTGCAGTTAAATGATCAGATAGTTGTGTAATTTGTGTGTTAGAGAAATATGGTCCCAATGTGTATAGTTGTATAAGCAAATAGCATATTACCTAGGGCTCCTTGTGCTTGCCAAACACATGGTACACAAAGTAGGCGGGAACATCCCCTGAAGATTAATGTAATTATACCCTCAGCTGTTACAGATTACAACAATGGGATGAAATGTATCACGGAAAACATTCTATGTAATTCAAAAATCTTGAACAATAAATGGTTTAAGTACAAAATTAATCACTCAAATGCGTGTCCTGTAGCGCTAAATGTGGGTCTTGCTGTAAGATAATTCTGTGGAAGTGTCGTAGTTATTGTCCTCTGTAAGCAAAATTCTGCTGAAGTCAATGTACTTACCTCATCATAAACGAAAGTGAAATGTTTTGCATATAGATATCATAGTTGTTACGTACCTTACCGTGATCAAGAAAGTACTATAATGTGACGTATTGTTGTGCTACGAAAAAGGCTGTCTCATTGTAGCTATACCACAAAAGTTACTACTAAAACATGTTTTACTTTCCAGAATAATACAGAGAAACTGTGTAGATATAAAACAGATACACCGCAATAGCAACAATGTAAATTGTGTCACATATTAATAGCGTCATGATATAATCGTGTAGCTATCAAAGAAACCAAATGCTAAGTCATCATTAATCTCACTGAATGTACTTCAAATAAAGAGTATCTTTTCAAGTAAACCAAAATGTTGCATTAAAATCTCATTAGCAGTTTAATTTCTAAGTATGTAAGCTTGATAGTCGTTACGTAATCGTGCAACTTGTTGCAAGAATGTACAACACTGTGTCGTCTGTTCACTATAACAATGCCTTCATAATTACTGTCTTAATAAGTTGCCCAGGTTCTTTACTGGATATTTAACTTCAAACATTGTTGCATGGTAACAGTTTCTTAAGACTGACAAAGCATACTAGTAACGTGAAGTGAAAAGTTTTATGCCAAAGACAAAGTTAAAAAGCAGATTATCTTTCAATAAACGGTTTACATGTGAAATGTGGTGCAATCTTTTACCCTTTCTAGTGCGCAGAGTTTCATCTTCAAAGCAATTATCATGTTGTATATGTCGGCAAGTAATACTGGAATTTTTCTCAAGGTTAGCGTCTATATTATTTATCTCTGAGCCAGCCAGCACACGTGGCTGCCTGCGGTGCGAGTCGTTGTCTGTCTCTTTGTTGGCGCGCTGCGTTATTGGGATTAGGAGATCTAACTTCTACAAATTCACCTTGTCGAGAGGGCCCTGCCTTGTTTGAATCTAGCCAGTTCTGATGAAATTCAGGCCTGTCGTTATGATTATATCGTCTGTCGTCATGTCGGTAGTTCCTGTAGTTTCTTTCTTGTCGGTTAAGTGGTGGAGAATTTCTCCCTGAATTATCACTGAACGGTGGACCGTTGTGTCTGAAGTTATTCTGTCTCCCGTGATAATAATAGTTCTGGTTGCCATATTGTCTGTTTCTATGATTGTCTCTGTCATATTCATTACTACGGAAATGCGATCTTTCTCTGTAACTATTACCCTGCCAGTGGTTGTCATACGGGTGGTGTCTGTTTTGGTCACGATTTACGTTGTAAGAATAGCCTTGTCGTGTCCAGTTATTATTTCTGTCATCACGGAATTGTGACGGATGTGACCTGTAATTGTTGTGCTCCTGTTTTCGCGTTCCGCGATTGTCTGTGTCAATTTCCAATTCTTGTAACAGTCCCTGAAAAGCTTCGATGTCGTCTTTGCAACGTCCTGGCAAAATAATATGTCGTAAATGTTCAGGTAATTTGATTAAGCAAATGCGGATGAGTTCTGAGGGGCTGTATGGGTTTGACAGGTCCTGATTCTTGTGCAACATGTCTTCGAAATATTTGACAAGACTAGAAAATTCCGATTGTTCGAAATGTTTCATCATTTTGATGCTATGTTTTACTTGGTCTTGTGTAGCTTGAGACCAATATGCTGAGAGGAAGGCATGATAAAATTCTCCTTCACTGTGGCAATCGTGAATGACCGATCGCATTCTTACAGCTGGTTCATTCACTAAATAGCCACACATAAATTCTAATCTGTGCTCTAATGACCAGTTGGGAGGAAAACAATGAGAGAATTGATGGTGCCATGCTTGTGGATGAATGTCGTTGCCAGAATTTTTAAATGTTTTGAATTTACGTGTAGTAATGAACAGCTTACAGTCAAAATCATCATGTCGGCGAGTCGCATGTCGGTCATTGTTACGTCGTCGTTTCGGCGGTTCCATCTCAAAATTCGGTGTACCTTGCCAATTTCTTTCCTAATTTCTGAAGTGCCCTGAGTTATTATTTTGTGGCTGTTCCGTATTTCTATGTCCCTCTTCCCGTATTGGAGCGCGAGTGGCTTCTAAAATGTGTAATTCCTGTATTACCTGTGTCAACTGATCTTGTTCTTCCCGGATTTCTCTTTGGTGTTGCGTATTAATTTGATTCTGATTTTGTTTGAATTTCCTAATTTGTTCGTACTCTTCTGTGTCATTAAAGACTACCAGTTTTGGGTCATTCAGATTATCATCTACCTTTAAATTATTTAGCTGATCCGAAAGTTCAACTACTTTCTCTGATAATGAACTAATTTCCTCCATGTGTCTTTCTGAACCAATTTTCAGAGTATCTACTGTGTCCTTTAAGTTTTCCTGAGTTCTTGCACGTTGCGTAACCGAATCGGTAGATGCAACTGAGTCAATTTTAGCTTGCAAGGTGTCGTGATTTTCATGAACTTTAGTGTGCAGTTCTTTTATGGCTGCTTCGTGATTCTGTAATGCATTTTCATGATGCGAAAAAATAGGTTGGAAATGCTCACAAATTTGTGTTTTTACGTCATTACAGACTTTTTGACATTTCGATTCCATCAGTAGTTAAATCTTCACGTGTTTGTTCAAGTGTGGTGTCTAACTTTTGAAGATTTTGTTCCATTGCATCTAAATGTTGCCGTGTTTGTCTCTGGTGTTGTTCCATTGTGTCTAACTTTTGAAGATTTTCTTCCATTGTGTCTAACTTTTGAAGATTTTGTCCCATTTGTTTCTGATTTTGTTCGAGCGTTGTGTCTAACTTTTGAAGATTTTGTTCCATTGTGTCTAAGTTTTGTTGCCTTTGTCCCATTTGTTGCATTAACTGTAATAACAATGCACTGGTGTCTGAAACATGTTCCTCAGTGCTTTTCGGCAGTGAAGTTGCACCGGCAACATTCACATTTTGACAAGCAGAAAATGTGTCTTGACTTATTTGAGAAAACGGTGAGGACCCAAAACCTGCATCTGCAGTATTTGTAAAATTGTCCTATCATTCCCGATTCCTGAGGCGGGCTGTTGCCGACCGATCGATCGATAATGCTTCCCTGCTCGCTAATTGTTTCACTGTCTACACTATTGTCTACCGCCCGCTCCATTTCCCTATGCACAATTACCAAATTACTACTTTGAACATTAGTTAATTCATTTCACGGGGGGGCTAACACACTGCTTTCGTCTTCACTGTCATTTCTCAGTTTACTTTGGAGCCTAGTATTACGTTTTTCACACGCCATTATTGTCACACTATTTCACACGACAACACAGAAAAGCACAATTTGAAGAGCAAAATAAGAAAAATCATTAACATACCATTGAAAATGATATCTCGTTAATTGCAAGCGCAGCTGCAAAATACACTCCTGGAAATTGAAATAAGAACACCGTGAATTCATTGTCCCAGGAAGGGGAAACTTTATTGACACATTCCTGGGGTCAGATACATCACATGATCACACTGACAGAACCACAGACACATAGACACAGGCAACAGAGCATGCATAATGTCGGCACTAGTACAGTGTATATCCACCTTTCGCAGCAATGCAGGCTGCTATTCTCCCATGGAGACGATCGTAGAGATGTTGGATGTAGTCCTGTGGAACGGCTTGCCATGCCATTTCCACCTGGCGCCTCAGTTGGACCAGCGTTCGTGCTGGACGTGCAGACCGCGTGAGACGACGCTTCATCCAGTCCCAAACATGCTCAATGGGGGACAGATCCGGAGATCTTGCTGGCCAGGGTAGTTGACTTACACCTTCTAGAGCACGTTGGGTGGCACAGGATACATGCGGACGTGCATTGTCCTGTTGGAACAGCAAGTTCCCTTGCCGGTCTAGGAATGGTAGAACCATGGGTTCGATGACGGTTTGGATGTACCGTGCACTATTCAGTGTCCCCTCGACGATCACCAGTGGTGTACGGCCAGTGTAGGAGATCGCTCCCCACACCATGATGCCGGGTGTTGGCCCTGTGTGCCTCGGTCGTATGCAGTCCTGATTGTGGCGCTCATCTGCACGGCGCCAAACACGCATACGACCATCATTGGCACCAAGGCAGAAGCGACTCTCATCGCTGAAGACGACACGTCTCCATTCGTCCCTCCATTCACGCCTGTCGCGACACCACTGGAGGCGGGCTGCACGATGTTGGGGCGTGAGCGGAAGACGGCCTAACGGTGTGCGGGACCGTAGCCCAGCCTCATGGAGACGGTTGCGAATGGTCCTCGCCGATACCCCAGGAGCAACAGTGTCCCTAATTTGCTGGGAAGTGGCGGTGCGGTCCCCTACGGCACTGCGTAGGATCCTACGGTCTTGGCGTGCATACGTGTGTCGCTGCGGTCCGGTCCCAGGTCGACGGGCACGTGCACCTTCCGCCGACCACTGGCGACAACATCGATGTACTGTGGAGACCTCACGCCCCACGTGTTGAGCATTTCGGCGGTACGTCCACCCGGCCTCCCGCATGCCCACTATACGCCCTCGCTCAAAGTCCGTCAACTGCACATACGGTTCACGTCCACGCTGTCGCGGCATGCTACCAGTGTTAAAGACTGCGATGGAGCTCCGTATGCCACGGCAAATTGGCTGACACTGACGGCGGCGGTGCACAAATGCTGCGCAGCTAGCGCCATTCGACGGCCAACACCGCGGTTCCTGGTGTGTCCGCTGTGCCGTGCGTGTGATCATTGCTTGTACAGCCCTCTCGCAGTGTCCGGAGCAAGTATGGTGGGTCTGACACACCGGTGTCAATGTGTTCTTTTTTCCATTTCCAGGAGTGTAGTTGGTGCAACTCTACATGCATGCCACAACTGTTTTACTGTACAAGAATGAAAAACTACAACTACAAAGGAAATTCCCTCTACAATTACGCGCTAGCAATAAACAAAAGCTACACTAATTACACAAACTACAAGATGAAATCAGAAGATTCCAGTGAGGTATCCTCGGCTAAGGGTCGACATATGAAACGTCCCCTTAGAAAAATTACTGACACACAATATTTTTTGGCGCAACGCAATCTGATTTTCAAAAATCCCTACAAAAGAATGGCCGTGACTAACATTAACCTATACGTTTCACAAATCACTTCCCTCACAAAAATCTTGGTTACTCGAACTACTGCAATACAGCGAGCACCACTACTGCCAGGTAAATAAAAGATTCAAACTACGGAAGGCACTAACTACTGAAAGGCATAGTTAGCAAATGAAAGATTTTAATAGAGAACAAACACTGTATTTACCTCAATAGTCATCAAAAGTCATAATATATATAGCAGTTCATGACATCCAGTCTTACAAATTTCAAAATTTCGCCATTTCTCTCCCCACATCCACCACAGCTGGCGGCTCACCTCCAACTGCGCAACGCTACGCGCTGTTCACATCCAGCTGCCCAACACTACAATGGCAGACAACAATGAAAACTAGCCACAGACTGCACACAGCACAGCCAGTGATTTTCATACAGAGCGCTACGTGGCGTTACCAATATAAAAACTTAAACAGCCTACTTACAATTGTAAACTGAGCATTTTTCATCACCATATATGTTGTCCGAAAACGTATATTTTCCGAGAAAACAAGAAGGGAGGAATCAGTCAGTGGTGCAATAAGTATACTCTGCCACACACCATCAGGTGACTTGCGGAGTATCAAAGCAAATTGTAAGATGTATCTGTTTTCTGACTGGTTTTTTTGGTAGTGAAGCATACTGAGTGGAACATAAGCACTGTGTCAAACAGAGGAGTTGAAGGCGTTTAAGTTCGTGCGTTGTAGAAAAGGAATTGATGCTAAATCAAAATATTTTTACAGTTTCTGGCGAACAACTGAACTACAACTGACGTTTCAATCAGAGATAATAGGCATATAATTAGTCAGTCCGAACAATCAAAATTCGTTGTTCTGGTAGGTGGTAAGCTGACATAGACAGCGCACCTTCAGTATTTTGTTCAAAAACTTAACAGCGCTGTATGTATCACTGGAAGAGTATCTGAAATAAGTGACAGCCCAACACGAGAATTAGTCTGCTTTGCTTGTGCTGATTAGCTTATGATTTGCGATGTTATATTCTGCTGTTGCTTTTCTCATTCCCAAAGGCTCTTCTTGGCTCAGAAAACGGCAGATAGAGCAAAATGTGGTGAAAGTTCACGAAACTGTGGTCGACCCCTGTTCAGGAGTCTGGGAGTTCTGGGGCGGGCCTCTAAATGTATATTTCAACTTCGTTTGTTGTTAACAATGCGTGGTTTTCTCCGATAATTAGCAGCCTTCACTCAGTTAATACTAGGGAGAAATCAACCCAGCATTTCGATCGCACCTCCTTGACTTGGACATGTAGTATTCTCCATTTACATTAAATTACCACGAGAATTAACAAATATCGGCAGAAATCCACATCCTTTCAAGTGTGGCCTGAAGTATTTTCATGACTCATTCCTTCTGTACTGACGTGAGTGCCTGTATAAAAATTGAGCAGATTCATTTGTAGTATTGTTGACTACGCTAGACATTACTTAGCGGCTTCACATCTGGGTACTATTCGTACAAATTTTACCTGATATTAAGGTGTCGCCGGCCGTTGTGGCCGTGCGGTTCTAGGCGCTTCAGTCTGGAACCGCGTGACCGCTATGGACGCAGGTTCGAATCCTGCCTCGGACATGGATATGTGTGATGTCCTTAGGTTAGTTAGGTTTAAGTAGTTTTAAGTTCTAGTGGACTGATGACCACAGATGTTAGGTCCCATAGTGCTCAGAGCCATTAAGGTGTCAGACATTAGTTTGACGTACCGTCCTGTTACATTACCCTAGAGACTTGCTCCTCAACCTGGTGCTGTGGAACTAGACTGTGTAACAAAACAAAAATAGATGTACCACGTCTATCAGTTTAACCTAGTGAAGGATGCGCCTCGACTGATCGATCTTACTGTTTTTATCCATGGAAAGCCGCGTGGGATTAGCCGAGCGGTCTGAGGCGCTGCAGTCATGGACTGTGCAGCTGGTCCCGGCGGAGGTTCGAAACCTCCTTCGGACATGGGTGTGTGTGTTTGTCCTTAGGATAGTTTAGGTTAAGTAGTGTGTAAGCTTAGGGACTGATGACCTTAGCAGTTAAGTCCCATAAGATTTCACACACATTTGAACATTTTTTTTTATCCATGGAAAGGCATTACTCCAAAATTTTCAATTTTCAGGGGAGAAAAAAAACATTCTGCAGGTTGTAACGAGAATTATACGTATAAGAATTTTTTTCTTTATGAATTTAGATAAATTAATAATAGCAATGTGTTGAATTTCTTTTTCGATTCTTTTCGTGTCATGTTAAAGAAACTGTGAGCAATTTTTGAAACGAATATTATTATTTCTGTTAGATTTCAAATAATGTGGTAATCAAAGGGAAGTGTATTTAGTGTTAAAACTATTGTAAGATGTGAAAATTGTAATTTATACACTTGGTCCATACGTAGGTAATGCGTTAGGATATGTGTAGTAGAAAACCTGTGGTGAATACCCTACCTGTAGGGGAGCGGGAAAAGGTGGAGGCAGGCGAGGCGGGAAAACGCACACTGGCGCGGTTCTGCACAACGGGCTCAGTAACACAGTCGGAGGCGAGCAACAGTCGGAAGTACACGTACTGTACCGAGGAGGCTACCCAGGAAAAGTGGATTCTATTGAGCCTCGGATGAACCGATTCCGACGACTACTTGGCATGGCTATATTCTGAGGCACAAAATTGGAAAAATTACGACGCTAAGAAGATGGAAAGTGCCGATATTGTGTGAGCCTTAGCCGTGCTTGCATGCGTGCCGTGCTGCCCGCTATCTCGCTGCCCGCCATCCGCCGCACCGACTTGCACAGGTCAAACATTCATTTCATCTTTAGAAGTGTATCTGTGTGGACCAGTGTCGAAACTGTTTCTAATGGTTCAATAATAACGTGAGTTTTACCAGAATTGCTTTAGCCATGACTTATCCTGATCACTGACCTAGACAGGATCCTTACCTCGTATTGTGCAATCCGAGTATCCTAAACTGAAAGTTTGATATTTGTGTTAATGAAAATTATCAGCAGATTAATCTATGCCATAAAGGAATCTATAGTTCTGTGTGCTGTTGCAAATATTGGTAAAGAACAAAAGAGTTTTTGTTGGATTGAGTTAGCGATGTTATTTAATTAATTTGAGACAGAAATAATGACAGTTAAATTATTCAGAAGTAAAACAAAAGAGTAGTTATCCAGAGATTGATAATTTTGTATGTTAATTTGCCTTCAGTACTAGATAGTTTCAGAATAACGACTATAACAGTTTCAGGCCCCCCCCCCCCTTTTTGCTCTTGTTCATTCGTTCAAACCTTGATGTGTACTGATCAAATTTGACCAGTAAAGCTAAATTCTATATTAATCCTAAATGTATTAGAGTTTTTCCATTATTCATAGTGATATTGTGTGTGTGCTTTTAAGATTGTCGACGCTAGGGCAATCTATGCCCGATTTCAGTCTGCTCAACATACAAAATGCAGTTCGTAGTAATCATTACTGTGTGGTGTTGTGTAAAAGTAGCTCGTCCAAATTAGTACCAAAAAAGAGAAAACTTTAGTTCAGTGGATTTTTCCGATTTCAAACTTTGCCATATAACGCTTCATTACTGCGAGTTACTATGCTTGTACATGCACCCACTTGTACAAGGAAAGACTCACTAATTGCCTAAGTAGGCTGGCGACCGAATTGTTAGTTATAGGTAGCATCTACTGTGTGTACTTTTTGTCCATGCGGAAGAATAATTATACTGTACATTTGCTTGATGCATCACTGTAGTTATTGACTGAATATAAGTCCGATCTTGCTTCTATTAGGTACACGCGGTCAACTAATGTACTAAAATCCTTGTTTATAAGGTGAAGCCCGTGAACTTATTACAGTACAGGCTTTATAGAGCTAACGTACGTCCGAGTAGGGCGGTAGTGTTACAAGTGGCTTCCCGGTGACAGGACATCCATCTGTTGTCGGTTACAAATTAATGTAAATACCGAACAGTTGATGTTCAGTGGCACGAATTACAATAAAGTTTAGTAAAAGAAACTGCAGTGTGAGCCAAGTATAATAGTGTGGTGTAGTTGGCATTTAGTATGGACAGAAACGTAGACGGGGTAGGTGCGCCAAGCGAAATGGAGAATGCGGCTGGCAGTAGCCGGAGTTTACGCGGCCAGATAACAGATGGCGTTAGCGAAAGACAGTTGGCGTACATACAATACCACGAACATGTCAATGAACAGATTGAAAGGTTGAGATCGCCTCGAACACAGCAAGGGACAAAACAGGAAGCAGAGGATGACTTTGTAAATGATAGTGGGTATGTGAATGAATCCACTGACATGTTTGATTCTCAACAAATAAAGAAAGAACCGAAAGAAACTTTTGAAGTAGGATCGGAACACACCGATTCCGTAGAACAAAACAGTGTGAAAATTTTAAGCATGAACGATTTATTTGAACAATTAACCAAACAAATTTCAGGACAGAGTGAGCAGATCAAAACACAGAATGAACAGCTCAAAACACACGTTGACGAACAGCTAAAAACACAAAATGAGCAACTTCAAAAACAAGTCGGCAATCAGATTAATCAGCTTAGAACACACGTTGACGAGCAGCTAAAAACACAGAATGAACAGCTCAAAACACACGTTAACGAGCAACTCAAAACACAGGTGGATCAAATTAAAGCACAGGTTGAAGGACAGGGAATTAAAATTAGTAAACAAATAGAACAAGTAGAACAAAAAGTGGGTAATTTAAATTCTGTGGTAAATACTCTGAAATTTGAAATTGATACCATTAACAAAAATATGGATACTATACAGGAGGAAATTGGAAACATTAATAGTAGATTTGATGTTGAAATTCTCAACATCCAAGAGAAAGTAGAACCTTTGGTTGAAACTAAGGTAGACGAAAAAGTTTTCGGTCTTAAAACTGAGATCGTAAACGAATGTCAACACGGGATATCGCAATTGAAAAAGGTAGTTTCAGACACTGAAAGGGATTTAAGCAAAAAAGTATCCGGATGTGTTCAAAATTGTGAATAAAATACTACGAAAATTCAAGGCAAAATTTTCGATCTGGAGAGCAAAATTAAAGATAGGCCTGGTGTTGTCTGTAATGGCACACCTATTACGAAGCTGTTAGAAGGCGAGGAACGCTTCGATCCAGCCAAGAAACATAACGGGTGGCATCCGTTAGATTTTATCAAAAATTGCGAGAGAGTATTTCCTGAGCACTTGTCTGATCAGGAAAAGATAAACGTTGTAATTAGCGCCTTAGCGGGTGATGCTAAGCGCTGGGGGATAAATTTAAATACCGAACAAATGACGTTCGAGGAATTTAGACAGAGATTTACGGACGAATATTGGTCTGAACAAAAGCAGGACCATTTATGGCGGGAGTTCATCATGGCCAAACAGCATGATAACAGGGGCAGAAATTCTTTGAAAGATTTCTGTGAGCATTGGTACCGGAAATTGACACACTTAAGAGGTAGAAGATCAGATTCAGAAATTATCTGGGAGCTATATAAAATGCTTCCGGAGGATTCCAAGAGGTACGTAGGAAGCAATCATCGTAGCTTCCAAGCATTTCTAGAAAGGGTTGAAGATGAAGACCATTGGCGCGAAAGTCGTGCCAATTATCAAAATTTTGGTACCGTAATAACCGACACAATGACGAACGAAACGACGGCGATGGATTTCGCGTCAATGTAATACAGAGAGGAAGAGGCAGAGGAAGAGGCAGAGGAAATAATCCAGGTCGCGGTAGAGGGTATACCGCGCAAAATAATAACGACGCGCGAAACTAATTTCTGCGAACGTTGCGGGCCAAACGGAAGCGGACAATACATACCGGCCCCGATTCAAGAAAAGATACCGGACCGACCGTATAATGTAATGAGACAGGCTAGGGACGAGCATGGAACGCCGCGACGTGTTGTGGCGAAACAAGCGTCAGGTGCGAGCCAGAATGAATCATCGCTGCCGCACAGAGCGCTACATGTTAACAGGCGAGTGGAGCATCAGAGGGCAACGGCCCAGCCTAGCCGAACATCTGTTCGGAAAGAAGCCGCTAGCAATACAGCAGCAGTAGGTACGAACGTAGCAGTCAGAGCTAATGAAAATTTTACGAGTAATAATTCCGTGGCAAAGGAAACAATAAATGAAACTGTGAATACACAGAGAGGTGCGGTTAGCAGTGTTTGCAATGAGATAAAAGGCGAGGATGAACTAGCAGAAGTAACTGATTGGCGTGTGCAGATCGACGATCTGTACAAGGGCCTAAAGCAATGTGAGTGGGAGGATTTTAAAAGGGAGTATGAGGCGAAGAAATTAGTTGGTGGAAAGAGAGATAATAGGGACGTCCATAAAGTGATGTGGCCCAAAATTGAAGAGGGGAGAATAAATAGCGCCGCGCAAAGTACGCGTGCCGCCAATAGGATGAAGGTTAATGATAGGAAGGATTTGGAGGATGAAATCCTCAGCATTGACGAAGAAATAACTTCTGCTAACAGTCCGCCAATAGTACAAGCCGCTACCGAGAGGCACCGTGGAGAAGGGGTAGATGATTACCTGAAAGTAATTAATGTCCACGAGAATTACACCGAATATGAAGTCACAGTGGATGTGAATAAAGCTGAGGATGAGGCCGTTTTGCCAAAAGAGGAGATTGAATTAAAATCTAAACCTGACGACAATACAGAGGAAGAACTTAGTGCCTGTCTCAGAAAAGCTTTTATGTTAGAACCTGAAAGCGATCCGGAATGGTCGGATTCCGACGATAGTTCGGATGATGAAAGATACATAAATATAGACGAAAATGAATGTACTAACGCTCCCTATTGTGCAAAAGTAGCGTACTTAAATGAATCTGATGTTGAGGAAGAGAGTAGTGATGACTCTAGTGAAGATGAATTTTCAGGTGTAAAGAAAAATGAATATACTTTTACTGAAAGAGGATATGAGAAAATCAGTGGAAATAAAGGGGATGCAGTTAAGTACGATATTGTACCTAACGATGACGACGTATCAAAACAAAATCCAGACGTTGAAACAGAACAAAGAAAGAAAGAGCCACCTGACGACTCTGTGTTTATTTTGCGAAGAGTTCAAATAAGCAAAGACTTTGAACTCCAGAAGCCTAAGAAGCCACCAGACTTAAGTGACTGTTTTATGAACCAGAAAAGACTGCCTTGTTAATAAAGAGATTAGGGGGCAGGATGTTGTATTTTTATATATTATTAATATTATGCATGACTTTATTATTACTGTAACTCAGTTTTATCTGAAAGTGAATTATTGTTTGTTGAATTAGAGCCTGGGGCAGGTTTATATCGGATTTTGAGAATGTCATGAACACATTACATCATGAAACTACAGGATTTCCACCGGAAGAAATTTTGTTAGGCAGAAGTAGTAAAAGTTTAATTGAAGAAAAACTAGAGTTTCCACCTTGTACAAGTTTGGGATTGGATCAAAAGAAAGACTTGGTGATAAAAAGGGCAAAGCAAAAGGCTGAATCTAGATCTAAAAGACACAATAAAAATTTAAAAGTTTCAAAATTTAAAATTGGAGATTATGTTCTGTTAAAAACCCACGAAAAATCTAGTGAACTAAACCATGAAATTTCAAAATTTAAATATATTTATAATGGACCATATGTAATACAGAATATTCCACACGACAATGCTTACTACCTGATCTACCCAAAATCCAAAAGACCTTTAGGCGTAAGAAATATTGTGGGCCTGAAATTGTATGTACCTAGGAACGAGTAAATGTGCTGTATCTTATGCTGAACCCAAATTATTCTAAATGTATCTAATCTTTGTAAATGTCTGTATACCCCTGAAAGTGTGCTAATGTAGTTATATGAGTTTCAGATTACCAATTGTACTGTAACTGTAAAAATGTATGGAGAAAAGGACTGAAAAGAAAGGATAAATGCTATCAGCCAGATAAAAGATGGGACTGTCAAAATGAAAATGGGCAGTGTATGAACCATAATATGAAGGACTGCCAAATACTAATGAGGGCAGATAAATAATCGATGGAAAATTGTAAATATGATCCAGGAGATGTCACAATATGAAGTGAAAAGGACTGCCCAAATCCGCATAATAGGCAGCAAATATGTGTAATTGATTTTTTTTTAATATATGTGTGTGTGTTTTGTTTAGTAAGTAAGAAAATGGACTGCTATTCAAAGCAAGCAGCGACAAATTATCTTATATTGTATACAAAATATGAAATTGTTTTTGTAGTTATATGTTTGTATTTCAGAATTTTAAATTATTTCTTTGAGAAATTTAGAAAAAATAAGTAAATTGCTATTTTAGTGAGGTTGTGATGGGAAGTTGGACTGTGCAAAAGGCATTTGAGTAAATGACAAGTCAGTATTCTTGAAGTGTTAAAAAAGTGTAAACCTATATACAGTGAGCAAAAGGAAATATGTAGTGTAAATCTTTTTGGACAGTTAAGTAAAAATTCAGAACCACTGTATAATTGTAAGATTTAGTGTTCCCATAAAATTTGGACTTAAGAAAATTTTCTGGAAACAGGGGCATGTGTAACGAGAATTATACGTATAAGAATTTTTTTCGTTATGAATTTAGATAAATTAATAATAGCAATGTGTTGAATTTCTTTTTCGATTCTTTTCGTGTCATGTTAAAGAAACTGTGAGCAATTTTTGAAACGAATATTATTATTTCTGTTAGATTTCAAATAATGTGGTAATCAAAGGGAAGTGTATTTAGTGTTAAAACTATTGTAAGATGTGAAAATTGTAATTTATACACTTGGTCCATACGTAGGTAATGCGTTAGGATATGTGTAGTAGAAAACCTGTGGTGAATACCCTACCTGTAGGGGAGCGGGAAAAGGTGGAGGCAGGCGAGGCGGGAAAACGCACACTGGCGCAGTTCTGCACAACGGGCTCAGTAACACAGTCGGAGGCGAGCAACAGTCGGAAGTACACGTACTGTACCGAGGAGGCTACCCAGGAAAAGTGGATTCTATTGAGCCTCGGATGAACCGATTCCGACGACTACTTGGCATGGCTATATTCTGAGGCACAAAATTGGAAAAATTACGACGCTAAGAAGATGGAAAGTGCCGATATTGTGTGAGCCTTAGCCGTGCTTGCATGCGTGCCGTGCTGCCCGCTATCTCGCTGCCCGCCATCCGCCGCACCGACTTGCACAGGTCAAACATTCATTTCATCTTTAGAAGTGTATCTGTGTGGACCAGTGTCGAAACTGTTTCTAATGGTTCAATAATAACGTGAGTTTTACCAGAATTGCTTTAGCCATGACTTATCCTGATCACTGACCTAGACAGGATCCTTACCTCGTATTGTGCAATCCGAGTATCCTAAACTGAAAGTTTGATATTTGTGTTAATGAAAATTATCAGCAGATTAATCTATGCCATAAAGGAATCTATAGTTCTGTGTGCTGTTGCAAATATTGGTAAAGAACAAAAGAGTTTTTGTTGGATTGAGTTAGCGATGTTATTTAATTAATTTGAGACAGAAATAATGACAGTTAAATTATTCAGAAGTAAAACAAAAGAGTAGTTATCCAGAGATTGATAATTTTGTATGTTAATTTGCCTTCAGTACTAGATAGTTTCAGAATAACGACTATATCAGTTTCAGGGCCCCCCCCCCTTTTTGCTCTTGTTCATTCGTTCAAACCTTGATGTGTACTGATCAAATTTGACCAGTAAAGCTAAATTCTATATTAATCCTAAATGTATTAGAGTTTTTCCATTATTCATAGTGATATTGTGTGTGTGCTTTTAAGATTGTCGACGCTAGGGCAATCTATGCCCGATTTCAGTCTGCTCAACATACAAAATGCAGTTCGTAGTAATCATTACTGTGTGGTGTTGTGTAAAAGTAGCTCGTCCAAATTAGTACCAAAAAAGAGAAAACTTTAGTTCAGTGGATTTTTCCGATTTCAAACTTTGCCATATAACGCTTCATTACTGCGAGTTACTATGCTTGTACATGCACCCACTTGTACAAGGAAAGACTCACTAATTGCCTAAGTAGGCTGGCGACCGAATTGTTAGTTATAGGTAGCATCTACTGTGTGTACTTTTTGTCCATGCGGAAGAATAATTATACTGTACATTTGCTTGATGCATCACTGTAGTTATTGACTGAATATAAGTCCGATCTTGCTTCTATTAGGTACACGCGGTCAACTAATGTACTAAAATCCTTGTTTATAAGGTGAAGCCCGTGAACTTATTACAGTACAGGCTTTATAGAGCTAACCTACGTCCGAGTAGGACGGTAGTGTTACAAGGTGAGTATATGAAATGTAGCAGGATGGGTTTTCCACTATTCAAAGAAATAACTGAAACTGATAAGAACATCATAGAAATACCTATATTCATGGCGAATATAATAGTCTTGAAGGTCTCGATCTTTCTTCCGGTTAATAGCTACGTGACCAGTGTAAGTATTTTCAAAATTAAAAACGACAGACACTTTCGGAAATAAAACATCGAATGTTTGCTTCTGCAATCCTTCTATGTGTTTAGAAGCCACAACACGTGACTATGAGTTACTATGTTCAAAATGTAGAAACAAACGGGGTTCTAATGTTTAGTACGCTCATGACAGTTCACTATTGCTGTTTTTATAGCATTCTGTTCATAATTTCCAACATTTTCTCTTTCTTTCTTTCGTTGTTTTCTTGGCGCTTTCACTACTTTCCAACCCAGTGCTTGAAACTATTTTACATTTCACAACACATACTCGGAAGTAACAATAATTGAACTACGAAAAGCGAACCGTAAGATATAGTGCATTAAGTATTCGGTAGAAGGCATGCGAGTATGATCACCGTTGAAAGGGCGCTATTCCAGGAGTGAAGTCTGTTCATAAATGACGTCGCTGTAACTTGGCCCTAAAAACACGTTTACAATATCTGGAATAAATCCCTTTGCACGCAAAAATATCTGTTATCTTTCGTAACTCATTGGAGTAAGGCCATTTCGAAAATGACTGTATCAGTAAACTGTACCCCCTTAGAGTAAACAAGACAAATCAAGACGTGACGCAGCTGTCAACAATACACGGCTCTCCTCATTAGCCCACGCCGTAGCTCAGCAACGGTTTGAGTCGAAAGGTGACCAAGGCGACTGTCCTGCCCCCATTACCAGCAAAGCTTCAAAAAACACAGCAGGGAGCAGGAGCAGCGGCAGCTGTGTATGTGGAGTCATCAACCAGCTTCTGGGTGCCTATTCTGTATCTTTCCGCCATGGTGCCGATCTTTTCGCTACTCAAGAGCACCGAACGGTCTAGTACTCGAATCAGAGCCCCTGCATTATTCAGTATGCGTTTTGGAAGCGGTACCGTTCGGGTCTGGAGAACCGAAGCGCTGTTGTCGGTTCGCGTCGCGCAAGCCAATCAAAAGCAAGCGGCCGCAGATCCGCGCATGCGCACTGCAGCGCGCACAGCCACGAACACAAGGCGGCTAGCAGACGACACAGGCGCGCTGTTCTTCCAAGTACCGAAAATCGCGTTTACTTTTGCCATAACGCATGACGCCGCATTCCATCGAGCTGACGTGCCCGCCTTCATCGCCCTGGGCTCCTCCCTAACAGTATCAGACGCAATGTATTCATTTCCGTGATTCTCAGCTTAAATGCATAGATATTTTTACAGTTTCCCTGACCGCATGTTTCCATGCATGCATAATAACGATAGGGTATTTGACTGTATTCTGCAGATTGTCGTAAATGCCGCATTATGTCTTCGTATTCTAATTCACACTGACATCGTGTTTTGGATTTTACGTTTCGGAATATGAGTTAGGAATAGTGTCTAATACCACATTGTACTAATACATCTATAAAAACACCCGAAAAATTGATTCTGAAAGTTTCAAAGAATAAGAAGATAAACAGAATGTGTTTATAACACGCTCTAGAGATCCAAATGATTAAGTAGCCCACCTACCTATGTGATGCGTCAACGATTTGGGTCTTAAAAACAAAACTGAAAAAAAACGCATTTTCGAGAGCTCCTGCAGTTCGTCGAAGTTTATAACATGCATCTCATGAATGAAAATGTTTCGTATATGCTGCAACAGTCAAAAATATTGCGGAAGAGATCTTTCATCTCTGTCTACTGTGGTTGTGGATTCTCTCGCAGATAAATACTTGTGACAAGCAAGATTATGAAGATGACTTTGCTAGTTACATTCCAAGTAATTTAAGTTGTGCTCTTAGATTCCTGTCAAACCGCATACTCGGAAATCGCTACATATTCGGAAGAAATGGTGAATTATTTCTGACAAGAAGAAATATAAAGGTCACTGTCGATTGTTTCACTCACAGTAATTTCATATTTCGTGTTTTAAACACACAGAAATCACGAAATCATTACTGAGGGAGTGCGCTCTTACAGGTAAGTAATGACGAATATTGCAGAAAAATCTTAACTTACACGAGTAACAATGTCTCACAACGTGTTGCATATATATGTAGAGGAAAAAAAATTAATTCCATCTACCGATACGCGAACCCGTGTCCTTTCGTATCGCCATCTCGCGCACTAACCACTTGACCACAAGAACAACGGCCACACAGAGATCAAATCTTGTAGTATTATGTAGAGGAACGCAGGCTGACTTCGTTGCCAAACGGTGCTGCGTAATCATAAATGCGTGATAGTTTGGAAGGTTTCTAACAGCGGGTTACACATATTTGCATTCCATTGTTACTTGAAAGTTGTAAACACGTTTCGATAATTACTAACACATTTGTGGGAAAGAGTAGACAAAGGCACTAGTAACATCAGTTCAGTAATGTAATATGCGTAAGCAGAGTGAATGTCTTGAAATTTAATTATCTTTAAATTGTTATATGCATAAAAATAACACATATTTTGAGAGAATATTGACCGAAAACGGTTTATTTTAATGTAATCATTCACAGTAACAAACTATCCTAACCATATTTCTAACAAATGAAAATAGTCTATTATGAACTCACTTTTAACTGGATGCGTCCTCTGGTGATTATTTAGTAACACAATCACTAAATCCAAACTAAAACCGCTAAATATGTTTAAAGTAACATATTATAGGTGTGGATAAACCACAGCTCACCGATCGACAGGGCCAGACAGAAATCCAAAACCTCTTTGTACAATTGTCGTAAAATCGGTGGGAAGACCGTACGGTAACAAGTCCAAGAAGTTTACTGAATAGGATATTTCGATAAAGAATCGAAAATGACGTCACTACCGAGAGTAACCTACTACACCGATCGGTATGAACGATACAGGATAGGGCCCCTGGTCTCTGCCAAAGCACAGGCACCGAAACGATTGCACATTTCTGTGCATGTGTAACATTAATTCTCGACTCTTGCATGTTTGATAAATACAGAGATCTTCAACACAGCCGCTATATTTAGAATAATTTACAAACCAGTCGAACGGATTATTCATACGAAACTGTCTAACACAGTCTGTTTAGGAGGAACATTAATTTTATGAATCTTTTAATTACAGGAAGATCGGGCGTCTGCAAATTATAAATGCTCCTACAAATATGCCACGCCAAGTGCTATGTTCAGTCGCTTGTTTGGATAATTCTCGACAAGGCTAGTACATCGTCGCGGTTTCTTGAAACACACGTCCTCCATGTGTCAATGGCAAGAAGAAATTTATTTCTAAAAGAATCTCTACAAGGTTATAGATGAATTCCAGCACTAAGTACTATTTCTGTTCCGTTCTAGTGTCCTGTTCCACCTGTCAGCTTTGACCAGCGACGTCGTGTGTGGCATCATTGGCCTACGATGCGAAAGATGAAAGTGCCCCGTCATTAAATGTTATCTCTGGTTGTCTTAGGCCGCGCGGTTAGAGGCGCCATGTCACTAATCGCGAGTCCTCCCTCTACCATGGGTGTGTGTGTTGTTCTTAGAATAAGTTAGTTTAAGCAGTGTGTAAGTCTAGAGACAGATGACCTCAGCAGTTTGGGCCCTTAGGATTTCACACACATTTGAACATTTTTTTTTTTTTTTTGGTTCTCTTAGTGCCTGACGTTAACTGTGCCGTTTATTGCAAATATGTCGCAATTTCCGATAGCGTGGTTAGGGAGAAACCTAAGCGCACAGCTTAAACTGCTGTTAGTAAATCAAGCACCAATCGTGTTTGTAATCTTGGTTCTCATGAAATATTTGGCTACTTCTTTCCCAATAAGATATGATTTCCGAAGGGGAGGTCAGGCAGGAATCTAAAGAACAGCATAACTGCTGCGACTGGAACGGTTAGCAGTCATATTTATAATCTTGATTCTCACGAATATTTGTTAGTATTTTACCACAAGCGGCACGATTTGTGAGGGTGTGGTTACGCAGGAACCTAAGAGGACGGCTATGCCTATATAGGTAAATTGTAGGTCTCTATTGCACGGTTCGTTATTTTCCCTGACATTTCATTAAGTGTGTATTGTCATTACTTTTTAGGATTTTTTATTACTTGTCTCTGTACTTGAGATATCTATGTCAAGTTTAGTTGTCGATTCCAGAATTTCTTATTTGACGCAGTAGTACAGAATGCGACATCAAGAATAGAAATCCTGTAACAAAGAACTGCACTCCCTTAGTGCAGAAACGCTGAAGATAGTGAAACGTGGACAAGATACCTTGATCTGAAATATGTAGCTCAATTCTCGTGACGGGTTCCACATTTGGCATTTTCTCGTGAATATTCCTTACCTCTTCAGTGCTTCTTTTAGGAATTCTGTGTTGATTCCTCCTTATTTCCTACTTACGTCCAGCTTAAGTTTCTCAAGTTTTTTATTACTGAATTCGGTCAGCTATAGACAGCTTGGAACCTAAGACACTGGTACATTGTTTGTATCCTTCCCAGAATCTCTATATGCGTTGGCTGACGGCCTACCTCTGTTTATTTGACATCAACCTCCCAGGTTGTGAAATCTGTTGTCGGATAAGAAATTTTGCAGTGTTGATCACTAGCCTGAAATTTTCCCTGTCCTGTCTGGTGTCTCCTGTGAGGTTTAGTTTTCTCAGATCCTTTCTTGTGTCTTCCAGCCATCTCGTGGTGTTTCTTAATTTCGAAATGAAATTATAGATTTTCTCCGTTAGCCTGTTGTGATTCATTCTATAAATATGACCGTAAAACTTTCATCTCCTCTTTCTTATTGTGTCTGCGATTGTCCCTATGTTTCTCTGTAGCTTTTCTTTTCTCCTCTTCGTCAAGATATTACCTTTGTTCTTTTGTGGCCCTGACGTTTTTCTGCTTTTCCAGTTCTTCTTATTCACCTCTTGTACTCAGTGTTCGGCATTCAAACGTGCATATTACACCCGGTTTAATTACTGTTGCATAGTGTTAAATTTTTGCCTGGAATGATACTTATTTCTTATTATACAACTTTTCGTGCATTTTGTTTGCTAATTCCATTTTCCTTGATCTTTCTTTGCTTGTAGTATTGTCTAACCCATTTGATTGCATCCATTCTCTTCGATACTTAAACATATCAACTCTTTGGACGTTTTCATCTTGTGCTGGTATATATATTTTTTTCTATTGTGTTTATGTTCAATGCATTCTGTTTTCGTTTCCGATATTTGTCGTCAGGTTGTAGATGAAATTTTGTACAGTGTTTCTATCATTATCTTTGTATCTGTTTTATCCTTAGAAATCATAGCAATATAGTCAGAAATAAAAAAACAAGATATTCCACGTCAGTTCTTGCTCTTTCTACCAGATGGATTCGGTCGATGTTTTTCTCTTGTAGTTATTTATTCATCTCTCTCGTGACCCTGTCTGAGATCATACTGAAGAGTATCTGTGAGACGCCGTCGCCCTGCCGGACTCCTATGTCAGTTCTGAAGGCTTCAGAAATTTCCTTAGGAATTTAACTTTCGAAGTTGTGTCTGTAAGCGTCTGTTTGACTGACTGTCTGCTGATTTTGTCAGCACCTGCTTCTTCAAGTGTTAAGGAAACTCTGCTCTGTTTACAGAACTGTAAGTTTTTTTGAAATCTGTGAATGTAACGACTGTGTTGAGGTTCTTCATTGTTCTGATCCTGATGATTGTTTTTAAGTTAGGAATTTGCTCTGGGCAAAAACTATTTTTCCTCAACCCCGCTTGACACTTGCCGGTTGTCTCTCCTGCTTGGTGTTCTGTCTTACTCAGTAGAGGTCTCAGCAGGGAGCTGGGTAAATGGTGGTGCCCATCCTGTCTCCATTCTTCCGTGGCGGATGGATTATCGTTTGCTTCCAGTCGTCCAGTACTCCTCCTTTCTCCCAGCAGTACTTCGTAACCTCGTAAACGGTTTCAGCTGCTCGCTCCCTCCTAGTTTTCACATCTCAGCCAATATCCCGTCTTCTTCTGGCGACCTGTTGTTTTTTGGCTGGCAGCTGTATTGTTGAGTCTAATGCAGTGGCTCTGAAGGTGGGTTTTCCTTTTGAGGCTGTCTAAAAGGTAGTCGTTGTGTCAGTTTCTCGCAGTTTAAAAGGTTTTTGAAGCAATTTGCTAGTAATAAAGAGTTGTTTTGTTGTTGGTAGTCAGTTTGCCTTTTGAATATTTGAAGTACAACTGCTTGTACCCTGTTATTTCTACTTTGAAAACATTTTAGAATTCCTTGCGTTGTTCTGTCGAAAGTCTGTATGTATACGTTTCCCATATGTTCGTAATTACGTCATTTTACCATTGTTGTGTTTGATTTTAAATTTTCCCCTCCAGAAACCCCCATTTTCCAGCGATATCCAGTTAGAATCAATAATTATTATTATTAAGAATTGTTTTTAAGTATTACCGCTATTCGATGATATTCCGCAAAGTACGTCAGGAGCCACTACACGCAGGAGGCGGTTACGCGGGTAGCAGCGGCTGTGTATCTTGGACTGGGTGGCTTTTTAGGTTAGAGGGTCTCAGAGAAACACAGAAAGGGCTTCAGCCTCAAAGGGTGCAGGTCGAACGCAAGAAGAACATAGATCCAGGAACCATCGGTATAACAGTTGTAAATTGTCCTATCTGTGTTGTGGAAGTACCGGAGCCCCAGACGTTACTAGAAAGTATCAATGCTCAAATCGTTACAGGCACTGAAAGCTGGCTAAAGCCGGAGTTAAGTCCAGCCGAAATTTTTGCAAAGGACCTAACGGTGGTCGGAGGGAAAAAGAGGATAGATTAAACACAGTTGGCGATGGCGTGTTTGTTTGTGTTAGAAGTAGCGATATTTAATCTCTTAGCGGAATTGAAGTAGATAGTTCCTGTAAGTCAGTACGAGTTTAGCTCACTCTTGGCAACCGGAACAATATAGTAATTGGATCCTTTTACCGACCTTCCAACTCAGATGATACAACTGTTGAAAGGTTCAAAGAAAACTTGAGTCTAATTGCAAACACGTACCAGACTCACAAAATTGTTGTTGATTGTGATTTCAGTTTACTCTCGATATGTTGGCGAAAATACATGTTTAAATGCGGAGGTACAGATAGAACATCGTCCGAAATTGTGCTGGACACATTCTCTCAAGATTATTTCGAACAGTAAGTTCTTGAGCCCACTAGTAAAGTAAACAGTTGTGGAAACACACTTGACCTCTTAGCAGCAAATAATCCTGAGACAATAACGACCACCAAGACATATACTGAGATTAGTGGACACAGGATTGTCGTAGCGAAACTGAATATTGTGACACCCTGACAATAAATCCGTAACTCAAAGACTGGAAACTTGCACAGGTCACACCAGTACTCAAGAAATGCAGTAGCAGTATTCCATGAAATTACAGGGCCACAATACTAACGTCAATTTGCAGCAGGATTTTGGAACATATATTGTGTTCGAACATTATGAATTATCTCGAAGAGAAGTCTGTTGACAAACACTTAACGCGGATTTAGATAACACCGTTCTTGCTAAACACAACTAGCTCTTTATTTACACGAGGTACTGAGTGCTGTCGACAATGGATTTCCAGTTGATTTTGTCTTTCTAGATTTCCAGAAGGCATTTGACACTGTAACTCACAAGCAACCTGTAGTCAAAGTGCATGCTTATGGAATGTCGTCACAGGCTGGACTGTGACTGGATTCGTCGTTTCCTGTCACAGATTTCACAATTCGTAATAATTGGAGAAGACATCGAGTGAAACACAAGTAAGTTTCAGCGTTTCCCAAGGTAATGCTGTTTCTTATCTATATAAACGATTTCGGAGACAATTGAGGAACCGTCTGAAGTTCTTTGCAGATGATGCTGTCACTTCCCGTCTAGTAAAGGCATCAGAAGATCAAAACAAATTTCAAAGCTAGTTAGAAAAGATATCTGTATGGTGCGAAAATTGGCATTTTGTCCTAAATAATAAAAAGTGTTAGATAATCCACATGAGTGCTAAACAGAATCTGTTATACTTCGGTTAGACGATAAATCCGTCAAATCTAATGGCCGTAAATTCAACTAAACACCAGAAATCACAATTAAGGACAACATAAATTGGAAAGAACACATAGGAAATGTTGTGGGGAATGCAAACCAAAGACTGCGTTTTATAGGCTGAAGATGCAACAGATCTGCTAGAGAGACTGCCTCCAGTACGGTTGTCCGTCATCTTCTAGAATACTGCTGTGCAGTGTGGGATCATTACCAGGTAGAATCAACGGACTACATCGAGAATGTTCAAAGAAGAGCAGCACATTTTGTATTATCGAGAAGTAGGGGAGACAGCGTCACTGACGTGATACAGGGTTTTGCGGCGGACATAATTAAAACAAAGACGTGTTTCGTTGCGGCAGAATTTCATCACGAAATTTCGATCACGAACTTTCTCCTCCGAATGCGAAAACATTTTGCTGACTCCGACCTCCATAGGGAAGAACTATCATCATAATAAAATAAGGAAATAAAGGCTCCCCCAGAAAGATATAGGTGCTTGTTTTTTCTGCAAGCTGTTTGAGATTGGGATAATAGAGATTTATTGCGAAGGTGGTTCAATGAACCCTTTGCCTCGCACTTAAGAGTGATTTGCAAAGTATCCATGTAGATGTAGATACGAGTTTACTGCGAGTGGTATTGTAGTGGGCTTTAAATGCCGCCTATGGTTCTTTGACTTGCTCGCGTAAACTGTGACGGCAATTTTTTTGTCGCATATATGCTTTTTTATGTTGTTACTTTCCTTTTTATTACCTCAATTTATTTGAGATACAGTTTGTAGCTGTGTAATTAATCACGTGAGGTGCAATGGAATTTTAATGTATGTATATTATCTTTCTTTTCTGTGATACATTCTTTGGTTTAGGAGTGAACCTCATTGCCTTCAGATGTCGCCTCTAAGTAGCGTCTCTGACTCGGACATGACGTCGGTCAAAGCCATAGAGTAGAAAAATCTCTGGTGAGAGCAGCGCGTGCTGTGCATGTTGTTAACATTAAGCTGAAATTGTCTTTCTAAGACCAGTTCACCTTGGGTGTCAAGTCATGTCATGTCAAGTCAAAACATTCCACAACGCATTTCAAATGGCGGCATTCAGAGAAGTCGTCAACAGACCGTCACGTCACGTCACGTCAGGTCAAGGTTTTCCGTGAAGGAAGTATCGATAGTATCACCGACTGCGAACGTCGTAAGTTAACCTATTTTGCCGCGCTCAGTCGTGGTTTAGTAGTGGATATTGTTCTTTTGTATCTTCTGAATATTTATTTCATTATTGTGCTTTGGTGACGTGGCATATGCTAAGTGTTCCATGGCGACTTGCATGTTTTTTCACTTGATGTTCTTACAAAAGCAATGTGAGGTATCTGAAAGCGAAAAAATATTTAGGTTTCACAATAACAGAACAGATGCCCGCTTTCCCACAGCACAGAAATCTCGATGTTTTGAAATGTTTTTTCACGTCCTAGCACTTCAATAAACAAAACTGATCAAGAACACACATAACCGAGCCAGTAATTCATGACGAATTTGACTATTTCTACTACCACTCTCGTATTTTTATTAGGTAAGGAATGAGCAAAATGCTCACACGAGACAGCAGTCTTGCGTCTATCATGCAATCATCCAGGAAATAATTCCTCCCGCCACAGCAATTCCCTTTGCGACACAGGAATGATTTTACAATTACCTGTGCATGTAATTCATATTGAACTTTATAAACTAATATTTAGTAAAAGGGCGAACCGAATTACGTACTGCATAGTGTGAATGAATGCTGCAATTTTGGCGGCAACAAAGAACAACGAGCACAAAATAGTAAGACTCGGCTACAGGTGTCTGCCATCATAGAGCCGTAGTGGCAGCTGAGACGTCCGTCAAGTCTTAATGGCGGCCACAGCGGCTGATGTCCGTTACAGACGTAGCAGCAGCCCACACGGACGTGTGACGTCACATGGCTCCCCTGTCTCCCTGGAGCACGCGCCACGTGTTTCGCTGTATCTAATCATTTATTTCGCCTTATCGAGCATATCATCACATTCGAACACCAGTATATTTTGTAGGTATCAATATAACCAATTTAAACCATCTTTATAATACCTTGTTACGACCAGAATGATTATTAACAATTTTACATTCAATTTTGTCGGGTACTTATTCGTTAGTTCCTGTCTTTCCTCAGTCTACGATGATGAGCCTACAAACCAATTAGCTTTGGAAAGAGAACGATTATGTAGATTATTGTGGCTTATATCAGTTAATATCATTTTCTAGTGATGAATACGGTAGGTAGTTTCTGTTGGAACGAACGACGACTTTTGCGATTCGCTTTCCACGTCTGCAATCGAGTTTTAACCGCTATTACACAGCAATAAAACGTTATCACTGCATGTTAAGAAACCGGTGCTCGAAGCTCACATTACGTATGAGAATGCCGACATGATAATTAAGAAGCGATAATTCTTTGTAGTTCGGCCATTACTACTGCGAAATATTGAAGTCCTTTTATGTGCGGACAGAGTGTGTAAAGTAGTACACAATCGTTTGCTGTCAAAAGGTGGAAGTGTTACGCAAGCAAGACACCACAAGTCATTAGTAGAAGTCAGTAGCATTTTTCATTGAAGAATATGACGCGTAATTTCGATTGGACGGAACGATACCTTATCGGGTTTGTGTGTAGAAGACCTAACTCTAAATGCTGGTTTATATAGACTACATACAGTTAGGCATGCCCCACCCAGGTAATTTACAGTTTAAAAGTTTACTCGCTTACAACTTGGACAAATGTAAAGTTTGACTGGTGATTGTGCATTTGTTATAATTTTTTCCCGTTTTCATTTTCTCCATAAAACCGCCATCATTCGCGAGAATGTTATGAACCGCCGATATTGTGGAGCGCCAGCAGCAACAATCAGTCGCTGAAGGAGCGACAAAGCTCTGTGGGCCGCAGGAGACGGAGAATTAAGGGAAAAATAAACTCAAACTTCTATATTTCTACGGTCTGCGATCGCGATTAAATGCGTTCAAAGTCAGTACCGTATCATTGTGAATCCGACGCTGCTTTTACGATTTTGTGGAACCCGTGCTGGCGTTCGAGTGGCGTGGAGTAACATAGGCGGACGTCTCTTCTACAAGTCATTCAGTGACGTATGTGAAAAAAAGCAAACATAAGCAGTGTTGCTGGAGCGATGTTTTGTCATCCAGCACCGTTACACATGACGTGCCGAGGGTGCTGCCCGCAGTCTCAAGAGCTCCGCACTCATTCCTCGATAAAATGAATGTGCTTAAAACGGTACACCGAACGAGGTGATGCGCCGGTTAGCACACTGGACTCGCATTCGGGAGGACCACGGTTAAAACCCGCATGCGGCCATCCTCATTTAGGTTTTCCGTACTTCCCTGCATCGCTTCAGGTCAATGCCCAGACGGTTTCTTTGAAAGGGCACTGCCGACTTCCTTCCCCGTCCTTCCCTAATCCGATGACCTGGCTGTTTGGTTCCCTCCCCCGTCAAACTCACTAAAACAGTAAACAAGGTGTCGATGTCTGCGACGCTGCTTCCACCATGCTTGAAACGTCATCAGGTCCCGGAGATCCTTTGTAGCTTCTCGACGCTAAGACAACAGCCGGCGTGGCGGTAGAACTCGCCGCCGCACATTGTCATCTCTGCGGCCTGTCTTTTCACGGAACTGGTGTCCCTTGGTTGTACCTGAATATAAATAACGTAATTAATTTTGCCTAAAACACTGCAGCGAATATTTACATTTATTACTGTTTTCTCGCATTGTCGTCCTAAACATATTCAGGTTTCGTAATATCTTCACTGTTTTCCCATGTGTTTTTTTTTTTTTTTTTGGCCCTCGACAAGCAAATGCACCATTAGCAGAGCAGAAAATTCACCGCCGTCAAACCAGCATCTGAGACCAATTTGCTAGCCTAGAATACTGGTTATTATAGTTTGCAAGTATTCTGGAAGCGACAGAGCTTGGTCTATTATTGGCCACTCTAAGACAATACATTCAGCACCCGAGCAGCTCCGTCGTTGTAGGAAGTTATGGAATTTCGAGGGCTTACTTTTCGTCTGGCTCTAGCTTCGATACACTCTAAAAACATCTCAGCGGTTTGTATGTAACCGTTTTCAACTCTGTCGCCTACATGTAATTATTCTGGCCTTACTCGTTTTCTAGGAGCTGACTGCTTGATATGTTGTCCTTATTATGGCATTTTCCATTCCGACGCAAAAGAAAAACTTTTTTTTTTCTCTCGTACTATCAAGAGTTTAGTGAGTATCTGTGCAGTTTATTTTTATTTTTATTTTCTTTGATAGTACTTCATTAACTAAAGGAACGCCAGGCGTCTCTTGCTGATACCCTATGGTGACGTCCTAACATCCAGACTCGCGTCTCATTCCTTACAACAGTTCTGCACTGCCAGATATGGTAGCCCTGGAATCGAGTGAGCAGGGCCTTTTAGCTTCTCACTAGAATAATACATTAAGTACACTAAAAAGTTCACGCTTTTCTGGACAGATTATTTTTTTCCCATTTAATACGACTCTTTTTGTTAGTATAGATATTAACACACTTTGAAAGCGTGTAAATGGTAGATATCTGTCCGATCGTGTTTTAACTCACCGGCCTACAAGCACACAACTTAAGCTCCTCGTGGCTTTGTGTTCGCCTCGACAAACGGATGACGTGCTCTCTGTTGGCAACATGCTAGTGTTATTCCATCTCGAAATTCTACCGCAGTCGGTTTCACATTCTTGCTATATGTTAAAACAAACCCACAATTTTTTTGATGACCAAGGAAACAAAGTTGTGATTTTTATTTCCTCTTATTAAACGTTGCTATCCGTCGTGTTTCAACAGTCGACATCGCAAAGCTGTACCACAAATCGGCGCGATTTGTATATCTACGAGACTATCTCGAACTCATTGCCCAATATGAGAGAAACCCATCTGCGGGACATTTGCGATGATAGAATTGTTATCTAGTATTCGAATCTCCGTTTTCTCAGTAAAATAATGACGTAGGAAAGCGTATCTGGTACTCAGTCTGTTTCTGTGAACGTCAAATAGTAGGACTGGTACTACGTAGTACATAGGGCCGTCTTAGCAAACCGATCTGCCAATAGTTGTTCTGTCTTATTACGCAAACTCTGTGATATCGATCCTGGAAATGTGCTTATAACCACAGCCAGCCTCTCGCTTAGGGCCAAGGGCCACGGCAAACAGTGGTCGATGACAAGACACCCCCTGACTCTGTGCACAGCGGTCTGAATGGGTCTTTAGTCTTTGAGAAGTTTTGTCGCCGTGCCTAAACGCCTAACGCCTTTTGGTGAAATGTGTTTGCAGCAGTGCCCATCGCGCACTTCTTTCCACAACGAGCGTAATCTTGATCGCTTAATAAGTCAGCTACGAACGCTTCCCTGCCCGTGCACGAGGCTTTTGAACATCCATCTGCCCGCAGTCCCTTCCTCGCCTTCCACCACATCATGACTCCATTGGCGTCTGTCAGTAATCCGTACTCTGCACTATCTGTTAATGTCTCCTGTTCATATTACACAGAGACTGATAAGTTCGCTTCGTCAAGGACAGCTGGATTGCAGAAACCATGCGTGTAAAAATTATGAAGCACGGGACGTCGACGTTTGTTGACCCTAGCAAAGACGATTAATGTTTAACATGTAAGTACATGATTAGTGAAAAACGGTTTCCAAAATTTCATCTGAATGTTGAGATCAGTTTGCCGTATCGTTCGTTTTGACTGCTCAATACAAACATGGAAACTTGCAGCTGGTATTAGATACCTACGTAGAGGACTTCAGCCAAATTTCAGTACAGTCAAAACCGCACAGAAATAGAACAAATGAGGGCAGCTGGGTTCCATAGGTTACTGTGTCGCAGGTATACATCGGGGCGTCAATGATTCGACGAATTACTCTGCAGTACAGCTGCTGTCCAGGATGAAACTGCACTTGCGAAATCTGATCTGTGCGGCCTCTCTGATGACAGAATACGTAAAACCCTTGTATGAAGTAAAATAGTCTGTTTACTTCGGTTTTGCGTTGATAACAGTGCTGCCAATACTTTTGCTTAAAACACAAGTGCGAAATATTATACATATTTAAGACGAATATATTTTTCCGTCAGTTCTCTCTCCTGCGGCTGACAGAGGTCGGCAGTTCGACTCTCTCGCGAGTGATGGTAGTTTACTGACGTGAGTGAAAACGGCAATTTTTTTAAAAATCTACCCACTGCAGGACGTCGCGTCGCCCGCCATTCACGAGATGCGCGTCCGTTCCAACTCGTGAATCACACGCCTAGTCGCTGGCCAGTTGCACCATTTTAATGCATCCCGACAGTGCTGTCTCGCAGTCCGCACATTCATGGGCGGCTTTCTGTCACAGCTGCCTCCAGCTGATGCTGTGCCAAATTTCTGAAGAGGAGGAGAAGGAGGTTGTGTCAGAAAATCTTCCATAAAACACGTATAGAAATCGTCAAAAAACACCGTCTAAACATTTTCATCCGGGTAAGTTAATGCATGAGATTCTGTTTTATTATGCTCACCTGGATCACACCCTTTGTGTGGTAAGAGTTATTACGTATTTACGCTTCAAGGTTATGAAGACTTGTAACGGCTAGAAAGATTCGTCTTGAGTCAGGGCATTATCAGAGTGTATTTTGTCAACAGGCATCGATTGTGAAGATGCATAAAAAATTGTCGAGAATGTCATCTGCTTTGTGCCGATGCGGAATTTAAACGCAGTGTTTCCAGCAGTTGATTCTCTGTTTCGACAGATTCCATTCGTAACTGGAAACAGATTAAAATATATCTATCCAGAACCTTTACACACTGCACCTGTGAGGACAAAGAACACGTTCAAGTCAAACAGTAATTCATTGGCAAGTCGGTAGAAAATTAAAACAAAAAACTTGTCTCGTCCATATTCTTCTGTCCTGTTGCTGGGCAGAGCCGGTCGCGAGAACCAACGCCACAAGAGCTTTGTTCACGGTGCCTGAATGCGTTACACGATGCGATCCCGCCTTTGCAAAATTTTGACACGAACCGTGTTCCGTACCTTCGGCCAATCTCGAAACTCTGCCGTAGTGTCCTTCATACTCCTGTCATATATTAAAACAATGTTGCGAATTTTTTTATCACGTAAAACAAAAGCTACTATATTGATTGTGTCTTATTAAACGTGCTATCACTCGTGTTTCAATAGTCGACATCGCAAAGCAGTCCCACGAGCCAGTGCGATTTGTATGACTACGTATTCTTTCTAAATGATTGCCCAGTATGGGACAAGCACATCTGCTGGAAATTTGTTACGATACAATTATTATCTAGTATTCGAATCTCTGATTTGTCGGTTATATACATATTTGGGGAGGTGTATGCGGTCTTCAGATCGTTTTGTGACAGTAAAATAGTAGGACTGTTAATACATTCCACATCTGCCATATCGAAGCTGGATGTGTCCCTACAACCACAGCCACCTCTCGCTTAGTGGCAAAGGCACGAGCTCACAACGGTGGATGGTGACAAAAACATCCCCTAACCCTGCGTACAGCGGTGGGAATGTGAATTTACTCCAAGTCTTCTGCCCACAGCTAAACGCCTAATCTTCTCAGGTGCAAAACGCTTCCACCAGTGCCCGCCTCGTATTTCTTTCGACAACGAGCGTAATTCCGGTCGATTAATACAGCAGCCACGAACGCTTTAATGGGCCTGGATAAGACTTCTGAACATCCCTTTACGTGTGATGTGCTCCTCACACTTCTCCATCTTATATTTTCACTGGCGTCCGTAAGGAATTCGGACTCTACATTACATGTTGACGTCTTCCTTTCACAATACGGAAGCACCGCCAAGTTTGTTTCATCGTCGACAGTTCCTCAGCGGAGACCATAGGTGTGAAACGTATGAAGCTTGGAACGTACCGCTGGCGTTCGTGCCGGCTAGTGGAATCGATTAAAGTCTCACATGTAACCATCACAACAGAAAATTGGTTTCCGAAATTTTGGTCATCTAAATGTTCTGTCCCGCGTAGTCGATGTCTCTGTCGCGCCTTTCATCTTGACTGCTCAGTACAAACATGGAGACTCGCGGCAGGTATCCGATTCTGTTAGCCCACCTTGGTGCAGGGCTAGAAGCAATATTCACCACATTTCAGTATTGTCAAAACAGTTAATAAGTAGAATAGTGTTTGCCTCTGGTCAGGAGAAGGAATAGGGGCTACTTGGTTCCATAGTGTCGTAGATATTTATCGAACAAATAAAAAAAAAAAAATAAATAAATAAATAAAAAAAAAAATAGAGCAATTAATTTCACCGTATTCATCAGTCTCTGAATCATCACTTCCACATCGTCTTTATTCACGATGATAGATCCAATGTGATCGACCCAGTTAAGTGTTTTGTTTAATTTTGAACGCTTTGGCAACTGACCAACGGTGCATGCTTTCACTAATACCGATTCTGTGGGGTCTCATACGTTGCTCCATAATAGCGTGACACACACGCTTGTCACGACATTTATGCGGTTACCGCTCTATTCGAGAACTTTTTGTAATCAGAAAACATATTACACTTCTAATTCCGTAGTGCCTCATTATACGCGTCACATTTCCTTTAACATAGTTACAGTCTACTGAACTTTAAAGTTACAAATCGCTACCAACGGAATTCTGACGTTTTGCCGTTGTTAGCACATCCTACGAACGATTAAGTGTACTGGAGTCCCGAGAATTCGAACAACAATCTGTAACGCATCGTCTGGCATATACAAGGCGGAAAAACTATTTGACCAAAAGCGTAGGGCACAAAGAGAGTATCAAACAAAGGAATCTGAGTACGGAAAATACAGGTCGCAGTTAAATATTTAAGGCGCTGCGGCAGCATGAAAACGATGGTCAGTTGGAACATTTTCTATACATACTCCTGATAATTAAGTGGTGGCTCATTTTCCACTCATTTTTACTTTTTTAAAACATATCGAAACAAGAAACATGGGCATGTGATTGGCCTCATTTCTGAAGAAGTACTATCTGGTTCGTCAGCTAAATACCCCTGAAATTTATCTTGTTCTCATCGTGACGACTGGTTAGTCCAAAGATTCTGTTTATGTATACATTTTCTGTAAAATATCTGTCATTTTGAACAAGGACCTCAGTATGTCATATTTCAATTACGTTCCCGTAGCGCTGAAAATATGCATTTACGACTCTTAGTTGCCAAACACACATTCCTATGTTTCATGCTGTCCTTCCGCCCTGCGTTTTTGGTCAAACTGTTTCTCCACGCCCTGTATAACGGTGCTGGATGGCAAATCTCGATCAAATAGCATTGTTTAAATTTTCGCTTCATACGTTCGTCACACATACGTCACTGAATGACACCCAGCCAGGTTGTCCGTCTATATTCCGCCACGTCACTGGAAAGCCAGCACGCGATGCACAAAATCACGAAACCAGCACCAGATTCGCATAGTGACACTGTACTGGTTGTAAGCACATTCAGACGTTAATCGCAATTGCAGATCATAGCCGACTAAATCTTTCCGTTAATTCTCCGTCTCCTGCAGACCACAGAGCTCTGTCGCTGCATCAGCGGTCGATTGTTGCTGCTGGCGCCACGGGATGATGGCAGTTAGATTGAGACTTTCTCCGCAGTAACTGGGATTCTGATAAAGGAATGAAAACAGAAAGACGTAACGAATGAGCCAACTCGGAATCAAACACTACGTTTCTGGTAGTTTAATGCGATGACAATTTCGAATGACAACTTTCGTCATGCGATTGAGTTACCAGCAATTACAGAAACCCAGGTTTGAAGTTGCGCCCTCCACAGACAAACTCACTATAGTTATCGTCCGTGCCAAGTTTCATTTTAAACACAACGGCATTACACAATTTCTTATGAACTACACATAACTGAGCCTCTAATTCATGACGAATTTGACTGTTACTACTACTACTACTCTCGTATTTTTTTCAGGTAAAGAATTAGCACAATGCTCACAGGAGACAGCAGTCTTGCGCCTATCATGCAGTCATCCTGAAAACAATTCCTCCAGCCAGAGCATTTCTTTTTCCGACACAGGAATGATTTTACAATTACCTTTGCATGTCATTCATACGTTACTGTATAAACTGAATTTTTAGTAAAAGGGCGAACCGAGTTAAGTACTGCATAGTGTGAATGAATGCTGCAATTTTGGCGGCAACAAAGAACAACGGGCACGAAATACTAAGAGTGAGGCGGCGCCCACACTGACGTGTGACGTCACACGTCACCCCTGTCTCCGTACACCACGCGAGACTTGTTTCGCTGTATCTAATCACTTATTTCTCTTTAACGAGCATTTTCATATTTTCTCACCTTTGAACTCCAGGATACTACTCGATATCAATATAAACAATTTAAACGCTCTCTATTATACTTTTATACGAACGGCACGATTATTAACAATTTTACATTAAATTTTTGTCGGGTTGTTATTCGCTGATTACCGTAAATCATCATTCTACACTCAGTTAGCGTCAAGCAAATTACCTGCATCTTTGAAACTTGGCCCGCCTTTACAAGGTACATCTCTAGTAGTATTAGGTGCTTAACATGTCTGTATGACTTGCAAGCAAAACTTGATCTTCTACGCAAAAGGCAGACGTCATTTCGCGTCTGCTGCCAGTTGTAAGATGCATTCCAGTAACGTGTCCCACTCACTGACCAGTTACGCCGATTTTAATCTGTCCACCCGGTGCCATATCGCCGCCCACAGATTCCTGGATACTCTGCTATTTAACAGAACTTGTCCAGTCGTTGCCTCCCGCTGCTGCTGTCGATGTAGTTCAGATTTTCCGTTTCAAGATTCGCCAGACAGTCGATCGCTCGCAACACATTGATTCGCGACCGCTTTCTCTATAGACTGCCGCCGGTTGTTAATTTGGCTCTTTCTCCACTCAGATAACGTATCTTCCAGCGTCGCACCTAACTGCTTATGCCTCTTGTTACTCCATGCCACGATTGGTGCCTTTTTACTGAAGAACTAAATAAAAAATAATGCCGCGTTATATTTTAAGTAGTTGAAATGTGCACATCGTAGGAAACATAGTCTTATCTGACATCGAAATCAATTTTTTCCTATCAGGAAAAAAATGATGTTCCAGGTAATGTTGGAATGTGACGAAAAAAAGAATGTACTTATTTCCATTATTTTCAAAAGAAATAAGAAACATAAACTTATTTCATGTTTCAACATGCTACTATTTATTTGTAAGCGCTGAGCAAGCCTCGCTCGAGAACGAAAACAGTCTGAAATTTATTCTACGGCTCCTGACTGCGTTCTACGACATTCTCAGGTGCTGTGTGGAGGCGGATTTGAAATCGCAGCCGCCCGTTTCTCTGATGTGGCAGTCTTGTCGGCTCACAGTTGTCTCATTTTACCTTCTTTCACAGAAATAGGCTACAGCCCTCCCTCGTTGCCCACTACAATAGATATTTATGTACGAATGCTCACTTCTTATTTCTTGGAAGTGCGTGATTCGCACCCCAACCAGCGGTATCGAAAGACGTTCTGATGGCGCCCCGTGTTGCAGAAGAAGTTAACTGCGGAAGGAGTTACAGAGGACGCAGTGTAGTCGCTGGCCGACAGATGGCAGCATGCGACTTGCCGTATTAGGCTTTGATATAAGGTAAAAGACGTTGTAACGGAATAAACAGCGGGAAAAAGATGTGTACGGTCGCCATTCTGTCACACAACGTTCAAGGACCTTGTATATAGTAATGGACACGGAAATTCTGATATCTTTTTGCAGAAAATTATAAATGTCGAACGGAGGAGAAATGTTAAGCGTAAAAATAAGGTATTTGATTCTCTGTTTCCGCTTCGAAAGAGTAACAGTATGTTAATAATCCCTTTCATTCTGTCAAACAAAATATAAACGTTACTTAGTTCTACAAACGGCTAACGAATGTGCTATTTATAAACCGATCTGCCGCTATCGCTTCTGGTCCGTCAGGTAAACACTATCATATTGACTCCCGAAACATGGTCACCGATGGCGGATTTCGTATTGTATTTTGAAGGAAAAAAACACTACGACAGCATTCCATCATTTTACAGTTTTAAGCACTTTCATTTTACCGAAGATTTGAGACTGCGGTCAGCACCCTTGTCATGTCATGTCTGATAATGTGTAACAGTGCAGGATGACAAAACCCCGCCCAACCGCCACTGCTTACGTTTGCGTTTTTTTCACACACGTCATAGATTGACTACCAAAAGGAAAGCCACCCGAACGCCACCACGGGTTACACAAAATCGTAAAACCGGCGTCGGATTCGCATAGTGACACGGTACTGACGTTGAACATTTCTGATCGCGCTTGCAGATCGTAGAAAGACAGAGGCTGAGTTTATTTTTCCGTTAATTCTGCGTCTCCTGCAGCCCACAGAGCTTTGTCGCTGCCTCAGCGACCTATTGTTGCTGCCGGCGCTACACAATGTGGGCCGTTTTAGCTTTCTTGCGAATAATAACGGTATTATGGAGAAAATGAAAACGGAAAAAGGATAGTAAATGCACAACCATCAGTCAAACATTACATTTATCGAAGTTAGAAGCGAGTATACCATTAAACGATAAATAACGTTGGTGGAGCACGCATGAATGTGTTCAGTCTATGTAAACCCACATTTAGACTTTGGCCTTCCACATACAAACTCGCCAAAGTTAACGTTCTGTCCAATCGGAATAACATGCTACCGGCATCCACTAACCATTTGTGGAGACATGCTTTCATAACACTTCCACCTCTCTATAGCAAACGATTGTATGCTATATTACGCACTCTGTTTGCATTTCAAAGCATTTCAATATTTTCGCAATAGTAATGGACGAGCTATAAATATTTATTGTCTTCTTTCTTCCTAACTATCATGTTGTATTCAGAAACGTTAAGTGAGCTTCGACCGCCGTTTTGTTAACAAGGAGTGACAATGATTCATTGCTGTGAAACAGCGGCTAAAACTCGTATGCAGACGTGGAAAGTCGTCGTTCGTTCCAACAGAAACCACCTATCGTATTCATCATTAGAAAATGATACTAAGTGATATAAGCTACAATAATTTCCATAACCGTTGTCATTGCAAAGCCAAACATTTCGTAGACTCATCATCGTAATTAGTTCAGAGGTTTACGTTTATTCAGCAATACATAAACGAACAATTACAAAGACGCGAATTTTTGAAATGCCGCCAAAGCAGTACTGTGCCGAAAATTTCGTTGCAAGTGGAAACGAAGTGTCTCGCAGCGGCATTCTGGATACAAATGCTTTCGGCGTTTTTGCCGCGTTGGATTTGAATAAGAAATCAAGATTCGGACGAATCTCTCCATCGTCTCTTTCTGGACCAGCCGGCTGCAGCCGTGCTGCCAAAGAAGGCGTCGATGTCTGCGACACTGCTTCCACCATGCCTGAAACGTTTCCGAGTCTTGGAGATCCTGTGCAGCTTCTCAAGGAAAGACGGTAGCCGTGGTGCCGGTGCAAGTTTCTGCTGTACGTTCCCATCTGTGCGGCCTGTCTTTTCACGGAACTGGTGTACCTTAGTTTTACCTGAATATAAATAACGTAACTAATTTTGCCTAAAATATTACAGCGAATATTTATACTTATTGCTAACTGTTTTTCCGCATTATCGTCCTAAGCATATTCAGGTTTCGTAATATCCTATCTGTTTTCACACGTGTTAGTGGCCGTCGGCAAGCAAATGCACCGTTACCAGAGCAGGGGACTCACCGCCGTCAAATCAGCATCGGAGACGAATGTATTCAGGCCTTACTTGTGTTGTAAGAGTTGACTGCTTGACATGTTTTCGTTATTATGGAGTTTTCCATTGCGACGCGAAAAGAATTAGTTGTTATTATTATTTTATCTCGTACTATCAAGTGGTTAGTGAGTATCTCTGCATTTTTTCTTTTGGTTGGGGGGGGGGGGGGGGGCGGATAGCACTTCATTATCTAATGGCCACGGCAGGCGTATGTGGCTCATACACTTAGGTGACGTCGTAACATCCACACACTCGTCTCATTCATTACGAACGGCTCTGCACTGCCACATGTGCTAGCCCTGAAATCGAGTGAGCATGGCCTTTTTGCTTCTCACTGGAATAATATATTAAGTACTCTAAAAAGATCCATGATTTTCTGAAGAGGTGGTTCTTTCCTTTTAATAAGACACTTTTTTTTCTAGTGTAGGCATTAAACCTCTATGAAAGCGTGCAAACGGCGGATATCTGTCCGATGGCGGATATCTGTCCGGGCTATGAGCGCAGACCTTTATACTCCTTATGGTTTTGTGTTCGCCTTGTCAAACGGATCACGTGCTCTCTGTTGGCAACATGCTAATAATATTCCTGCAGCGTCTTACATCTCGAAATACCACCGTAGTCTGTTTCACATTCTTGGTATATATTAAAAGAATTCCGAAATTTTTTTGAATGACCACGAAAACAAAAGTTGTCATTTTTAATTCCTCTTATTAGACGTGCCATTCGTCGTGTTTTAACAGTCGACATCGCAACGCTGTACCACAGATCGGTGCGAATTGTACGTCTACACACTCTCTGGAAGTCATTGCCCAATATGGGACAAACACATCTGCGGGACATTTGTGATGATAGAATTGTTCTCTGGTATTCGAATCTCCGATTTCTCAGTAATAGGGGAGCGTATCTGTGAACGTCAAATAGTAGGACTGCTACGGCACAGTACGTAGGGCAGTATTTGCAAATCGATCTGCCAATACCAGTTCTGTATTATCACGCAACATTGCGATATCGATCCTGGAAATGTGCTTATAGCCAGAGCCAGCCTCTCGCTTAGTGGCGAGGGCTACGGCAAACAGTGGCCGGAGACAAGACACCCCCTAACTCTGTGCACAGCCGTGTGGAGGGGTCTGTAGTCTTTGAGAAGTTTTGTCGCCGTGCCTAAACGCCTAATACTTTTTGGTGAAATATGTTTGCAGCAGTGCCCATCTCGCATATATTTCCACAACGAGCGTAATCTTGATCGCTTAATAAATCAGCTGCGTACGCTTCAGTGTCCGTGCACGAAGCTTTCGAACATCCCTCTACGTGCAGTCCCCTCCTCACACTCCACCACATCATGACTCCACTGGCGTCTGCCAGGAATCCGTATTCTGCACCATCTGTTAATGTTTCCTCTTCATATTACAAAACGACTGATAAGTTCGCTTCGTCAAAGGATAGCTGCATTGTACAGACCATGCGTGTAAAAGTTATGAAGCTCGGGACATTGACGTTTGTTCGCCGTAGCAAAGTCGAATAACGTTTAACATGTAACCACATCATTAGAGGAAAACGGTTTCCGAAATTTTCGTCATCTGAACGTTGTGTTCCGTGTTGTCCTCGTCTTTGTCGCACCGTCCATCTTGATTGCTCAATACAAACATGGAAACCCGCAGCCTTGATGGAGCACTAGAGGCAAAATTCACCACATTTCAGTACAGTGAAAACGGTAAATTAATAGAATACGGGTTGCCTCTGACAGGAGGACAAATGAGGGCAACTTGGCTCCATAGGTTACTGTGTGACAGGTGTATATGGAGATACAGAGACAACTTGATATCACACCATTAATCAGTCTCTGAGTCATCACTTCCACATCACAGACGCCATAAAATTATTTCGCCTCTACTCACGATGATAGGCGCAATGCGACCGACGCCATTAAAAGTTGTGTTTCATTTTCCGTGCATTGGGAATTGAGCAACGGCGCACTGTCTCTCTTTACATTAATACCGATGATGTAGGGTCTCGTATGTTGCCCCATAATAACGTAACAAACGCTTGTGTCACGACATTTATACATTTACTACTACATGAAACATGGACACGTGATTGTCTTCATTTCTAAAGAAGTACTGTCTCGTACGTCGGCTAAGTATGATAAACGTCTAAGTGATGTTCTAAGTTTTGCTTTTTTTCGTCCTGAAGACTGATTAGTCGAAAGACTGTTCACGCATACATTTTCTGTGGATTACCTTTCATTTTGAGTAAAGACGTCCCTATGTCAGATTTTAATTACGTTCCTATAGCGCCGAAAATACGCATGTGCGACCCTTAGTTACGACACTCACATTCTTACCTTTCATACTGTCTTTCCGCCCTTGCTCTACCAGCACTGCTTAAATTGTACTCTTTTTATGTACGCTACACGTATGTCATTGAATGAGTCCCAAGCCCGATCATCCGCCTATATTCCGCCACGTCACTGGAACGCCAGCACGCGACATACAAAATCGCGACAGCAGCATCAGAGCCGCATAACTAAACAGTACCGATTATGTGATATGAAATAGCGGAGGTCGGTAAGACGAGTGTCGAAGCCAAGAAAAGGGCCACCGAAGCCTTGAGACATGGAGAATTAGTAAGGGTAGAGGCAGCTGGCGCCAAAACATTGGCCAAAACCGCAAATAACCGTGCAAGAATCGCTAGGCGAATTGGACACATGAATGCAATAGGAATTAATGCAATGAAAGCCCAGTGGAAGGAAGCACTTGCGAGCACAACGCAACGAATGGAAAGCGTTGAAGAACGCGTTGCGGGTACCACCCAAAGGTGTGAAAGCGTAGAAAAAGATGTGGCACGCCTGGAACGCCGAGTACAAATTGGTACACAGCGTCCAGAGGCGGCGGCCGGCTCGGCGCGACGCAGTCGAGTACGAAGCGCACTCAACAGCCCAGGGAACGCACGGCTGCGAAACTGCAGCCCGGCCGCGACAACTGACGCTCAGTTCCAGTATCATTGTGGGGCAGAACCAGGAGGTGTCAGTTCGCGTCAAAGAGACGGGCGCGTGTGATACTACACCCAGCAGAAATGTGCAAGAGATACCAGAGTTTGATTACAAACACATTCTATCGGTCCTCAAATTCCAAAATGTCCGGGAAAATGGAGGCTCACTTCACCCAAAAATTTGGCTGTCACAATTTTCTAACACGCTACTGATATCGTGGCCATTGACAGCAAAATTAGAATTTATCTGCGGGCACATCGAGGGCACGGCAGCTGAGAAAATGCGTAGTGTTGTAGGTACATGCCGAACGTACCAAGAATTCACCGACGCGTTACTGGGAAAGTATTGATCGCGCCAAGTGCAAGACCGAATAAAAGAAGAAATCATTATGTGTCCGTATCCGGAGGCGTCAGGATACAAGAGCCCCACGAAGCTCTTTGAGGCTTCAATTAGAAAGAAGCAGTTTCTTGATGTGCCACATAGTGATGGTGAAATAATGAAGTTCTGTTTCGCGAAACTGCGAAGCAACTACCAGCTAGCGCTTGTATGAAAGTACGGAGCGAATATCTAAACATTGAAAAGCCTTCTGCGCGAGTTGGAGTTAATTTTCGAAGGAAAGGGCAAAATAACTATTACAATGGCGACTTTCGTGGATCACCGCGCAATAACAACATCCATCAGCGTGGAGGCAGGACTATAAGAGACAAAATTGGGATGGCAGAGTAACTTGCAGAGACAAAACGATACCCGCCAGTACGACACGAGCTGGAGGCGCAGAGATTCACATGAAGAGCGGGACGAGTGAATCCAAATACGTGGTCCTAACCCGAGTTCCAATCACCGAAACAGAAATAGTGGGCGAGCTTGAAGCCAGGACCGTGCGGTTTCCGCTCGGGGAAAATGCGCACAAATACTCGGACAGAGCCGTTTACATGTGTTGAAATGTGAGGAGCGCGAGAACGTAGTTTTTGTACACAAAAAAAGTGTTGCCTGTGTGTGAAACAAAAGGGAAACATTTGTAAAATAGGCTGGCTTAGAAAACATCTTTCTGTTGTGTACGTATTAGACATTAAGTGTGGTAATTTGTTTTTATTTATATTCTTTAACATGTACATGTGTAACATGTAGGGGCTACGAGGCGACATGTGGACCTTCCGCATTCTTTGTTAACTCCGAAAACGAAGGGTCGGTCTAACTCACTTTTCTGTACTTCCCATTTCATGGGGGAGCCACCACTCTTCCGAGTCATTGGTAACACAGAGTGCATCTTCATGTGTGTTTTGTCTTTACACCGTACCAATTACTGAGTCTGAAACGTCCCCTTTGAACAATTTATACACGAGACTGTGCTTAAACTGACACACAATATTTTGTTAGCGCAACGCAATCTGACTTTCAAAATTCCCTACAAAAGAATGGCCCTGACTAACATTAAACTATACCTTTCACAAGTCACTTACCTCACAAAAATCTTCGCTGCTCAAGCTACTGCAATACAGCGAGCGCCACTACTGCCAGCTAAATAAAAGATTCAAACTATGGAAGGCACTAACTACTGATAGGGATAGTTAGCAAATGAAAGATATTAATAGAGAACGAACAATGTATTTACCTTAATATCATCACAAGTCATAATATATATATCAGTTCATGACAAATTACAAACCTCCGCCATCTCTCTCCCCACATCCACCACTGCTGGCGGCTCACCTCCAACTGCGCAACGCTACGCGCTGTTCACAGCCAGCTGCTTAACACTACAATGGCGAGTATTACAACAATGCAAAGCAGACACAGACTGCCCACAGCACAGCCAGTGATTGTCATACAGAGGTGGCGTTACCAATAAAAAGCCTAAACAGCCTACTTACATAGAGAAAACATAAACAGCCTACTTACATAGCCCCCATGCTCCCCACAAAAATTTTTACAAATGGTGTTGGGCACTGGCCAATACAGATTTGACAAAATTTTTCACAATTACAGTAACAAAGATATAAAATGCACACACTTATTAATATTATGTTGGTCAAAAGATCAAAATTTCTCACAGTCCATAAAGACAGTCCACATTGTTCATCACAGTAAAAATGCAGAGTTTTTCTCAAAGTCCGAGCAGTAAAAGAAAATGCACATAGAAGTAGTGGATTTCCATGCAGTCTTGAAGAAGTAGTGTTGACCTTCCAACGGAAAGACAGTGCTGACTCTCGACATGCAGACAGGTAATGGGCCACAACAGAGCAAACCCACTGCAGAGTCAGTCGAAGTTTTGATGAATATTGGTAGGTAGGTCATCACAGAGCAGACCCACTGTAGTCCTGGTAGAGATTACGATATTGGTGGGCCACCAGAGGTGCAGACCCACTGCAGTCCTTGTAGAAATAATGGTATTGATGGATCATCAAAGATGTAGACCCACTGTAGTCCTTGCAGAGATAATGGTATTGGTGGGCCACCAGAGGTGCAGACCCACTGTAGTCCTTTAAGTTTTCTTGAGTTTTTGCAAGTTGCGTAACCGAATCGGTAGATGCAACTGAGTCAATTTTAGCTTGCAAGGTGTTGTGATTTTCATGAACAATGGTTTGCAGTTCTTTTATGGCTGCTTCGTGATTCTGTAATACATTTTCATGCCGCGAAAAAATGGGTTGAAAATGCACACAAATTTGTGTTTTTATGTCATTACAGACTTTTTGACATTTCGATTCAATGTTATGTAACTCACTAGTTAAATCTTCACGTGTTTGTTCAAGTGTGGTGTCTAACTTTTGAAGATTTTGTCCCATTGCGTCTAACTGTTGCTGTGTTTGTCTCTGGTGTTGTTCCATTGTGTCTAACTTTTGAAGATTTTGTTCCACTGTGTCTAACTGTTGCTGTGTTTGTCTCTGATGTTGTTCCATTGTGTCTAACTTTTTAAGATTTTGTTCCACTGTGTCTAACTTTCGAAGATTTTGTTCCATTGTGTCTAACTTTTGAAGCTTTTGCTGTGTTTGTCCCATTTGCTGTATTAATTGTAATAACAATGCACTGGTGTCTGGAACATGTTCCTCAGTGCTTTTCGGCAGTGAATTTGCACCGGCAACATTCACATTTTGACAAGCAGAAAATGTGTCTTGACTTATTTGAGAAAACGGTGAGGAACCAAAACCTGAATCTACAGTATTTGCGAGATTGTTTCCTGTCATTTCGGATTCCTGAGGCGAGCTGTTCCCGACCGATCGTTCGATAATGCGTCCCTCTTCACTAATTGTTTCACTGTCCACGCCATTGTTTGCCGCCCGCTCCATTTCCCTATGCACAGTTACCAAATTACTACTTTGAATGTCTGTTAATTCATTACTCTGCGGCGCTAACACACTGCTTTCGTCTTCACTGTCATTTCTCAGTTTACTTTGGAGCCTAGTATTACGTTTTTCACACGCCATTATTGTCACAATATTTCACGATAACACAGAAAAGCACAATTTGAAGAGCAAAAATAAGAGAACACATTAACATAACACTGAAAATAATATCTAGTTAATTGCAGCTGCTAAATAATTGGTGCAAATCTACATGCATGCCACAACTGTTTTACTGTACAACAATGAAAGACTGCAACTACAAAGGAGATTCTCTCTACAGTTACGTGCTAGCAATAAACAAAATCTACACTAATTACACAAACTACAAGAAAAATCAGAAGATTCCAGTGAGGTATCCTAGGCTAAGGGTCGACATATGAAACGTCCCCTTTGAACAATTTATACACGAGACTGTGCTTAAACTGACACACAATATTTTGTTAGCGCAACGCAATCTGACTTTCAAAATTCCCTACAAAAGAATGGCCCTGACTAACATTAAACTATACCTTTCACAAGTCACTTACCTCACAAAAATCTTCGCTGCTCAAGCTACTGCAATACAGCGAGCGCCACTACTGCCAGCTAAATAAAAGATTCAAACTATGGAAGGCACTAACTACTGATAGGGATAGTTAGCAAATGAAAGATATTAATAGAGAACGAACAATGTATTTACCTTAATATCATCACAAGTCATAATATATATATCAGTTCATGACAAATTACAAACCTCCGCCATCTCTCTCCCCACATCCACCACTGCTGGCGGCTCACCTCCAACTGCACAACGCTACGCGCTGTTCACAGCCAGCTGCTTAACACTACAATGGCGAGTATTACAACAATGCAAAGCAGACACAGACTGCCCACAGCACAGCCAGTGATTGTCATACAGAGGTGGCGTTACCAATAAAAAGCCTAAACAGCCTACTTACATAGAGAAAACATAAACAGCCTACTTACAAGTCTTTGTTGAGGAAGAGGTACTGGGTGCATATCGACAGTGTTCTGGGCACGCCTTACAGCGCTGCACCACTTGTTTGTTTGCGCGGTATTTGTCACTGCTGTCAAGGGCACACAACTGCGGTGTCGCACCTACTTTCAGTGAGGCTTTTCTCTTCGTTGGCGTGTTTGGCACGCCTCAGCGCGTTGCACCACACTCTTAGAGTTTGGAGGCGGATATGTACAAAGGTGGCCACTGTGCCCGCCCATGCCGCTGCTGTTAAGCGCAACCTTTCTGGAGTGTGGCGAGTTTCTCGTACGGTGGTACGTCACGTCTCTGAACGTGAGCGGTCGTCGGGATTTATCGCGTGAGCGGTGTAATGCCGAAGGTATGGCATTCCTCAACAAGTCCGGTAACTGGTGTCTCGGTGTGAGACGTAGCACACATGAGAAGTCTAAAAATATGATATTTACAAGAAATTGTGTACAGAGGTAGAGTCCTTGCATTGTAACTTGCGAAGTCTGCCGTGTTTTTTTTTTTTTTGTGTGTGTAAATTTTCCACCGTAAGTTTCTGTACATCCAGTTCCATCTCAGATGAGTAGCGACCGACTCAGCGATCGGCCACGCCAGAGACAGCAACATCCACCGAGTTGCCTCAGGTGTAGCCGATAAGTTACGTATAGTATTTTTATTAATTTCCATTACTAAGGCGATTGCAGCTAATTATATCTCGTCTAATATGTGTTCATTGTTTATTTGTGTGCGTCCGCCATGTCTTGAGCAGTTTCAGGGATCCATCGAGGCCTCTGGGATCCGAGACGCCTGTAGATAGCGTAGTTAGTGAAGTTGAAGAGTCAGCAGTACTTGTGAGCATGCTCCAGTGACGGGTATGTCATAGGTGGGATTACGTACAGTATTTTAGAGTTACGGGTGGAGTACTTGAGCTTCTCTGTATCTTAATGAATCGTACCCTGGTATTAACAATGGGCCCATAGGTTAAGTCACTATTCTTTACAATAACCATTAATTATAAAGTCTCTCAGCAGAGTATAAAAATTTTGTGTTTTATTAGTGTAACAGTTCTATTCATGTAAATATTCATCTCTATTAGTTTGTTTTATCGATTGTACAAAATACGATCTTTACAAATTCTGAATGCTGTTTTAGTAAAAAGTTTTGAGGAGGCACTCTTTATGAAAGGTCGTAAGTATTGTGCAGGTACTGCGAACAGCGAGTGACTGCAGGACGAGAAGTGACGCTACAGGGTGGTCGGTGTGGAGTAAATGGAGGCCGAGCGGCAGGGAGACGCCTGAGCGAGGCGGCTGTCAGTCACGACACGCCCCGCCCCTCGCGACGGCTCAGAGGCGAGTGCCGCCCACCTGCTCAGCGAGGCGGCGGCTCACCTGGCCGACAGCCTCCGGTCAGCTGAAGGCGGACACAACCCCGGGATCCCACCGGGACGGGCGACCCCGTTGGCGGCTGGCCGAGGAGACAGCACGGCACCGCTCAGCGGTGACGCAGAAATGGGGACTCCACTAGAAGGGGACTCCACTAGAAATGGGGACTCCACTAGAAATGGGGACTCCACTGCAGGAGAGGTGCCACACGACGAGGGCGTACTCTAACAGTGGCAGCACGGAGAGTCGGAGAGATCTCTTGAGGCGCACTTATGACGGACGCCGTTTACCGTTCCTGCACGAATTCGCATAAATCACAATTATAGGCCGGACTGCACGCCCAAAGCAGTTCTGTGCCGGGTATTGATGGACTGCAGTTTGTCGTGATTATGTTCTCTCCTACAGAGAGCAGTTCCGAGCAATCAGCCACGATGGTCGATCTGCTATCCTGGTTTCAGCCTCCATCACATGAATCCACGAGTGTTGCAATCACTCTAAGAGTAGAATCCCGTATTGCAATTTTTCGGTCTAGATAAGACCAAGTGTTACTGTCTTAGGACGGCCAACTACCTGTCCTACGGCTCTGTCCCGATTCTTGCGGTCCTCAATACAATCAGAGCCCGTACGTGTGCTGGCCACCGTACCGCACGGTAGTGGACATAAACAATAGGCTGTCGTACCACCCCACAAGCTTCTTGTCGATGGACAGTGCCACTACAGAGAGTGGAGGATGACTGGAGCAACTTCCGGGTGCCGCGCCTGGTTCCCAGAAACATTAGATTGCTGGCCCACACCACCAGTCGCACTCCTTCCAGCTGGCGCCGCTTTCTCCACGCCAGGAACCACCATCCCGCTCCACAGACGAGTGTGGCAATATTCGTGTGTTGAGTGATTCGTTCTGTGACGTTAGCATGCGAAGGACGTTACGGTCAACCGGTTTTTTTTTCTTTTCTTGTTCAGACAACTGCGTGAACACAGTAACATTCGTGCTTTCAGTGAAAACATTGTTTTTTTTTGTTTTTTTTTTGCCCCCCCAAACTTTATTTCAGGCACTAGAGATTGGAAATTCAATGTCAAATACATGTATATTTTTCTGCTTTATAGCTTTCAGTCTTCTTTTTTTATATGTACATGTTCATGTTAAAGATACCCTGGTTCCGTATGATCATGTCAGTTTGGAACAATTTTTTTTGGTGATGCACACTATGTTACATAATCTTCGATCACACAGGTACACTTACGAAATTTCTGTCTTTTTATGTACACTATATCTCTCTATCTCACTTATGTTGATGCCTGTCAATTGTCACTATGTGTACAAATTTCAATAGTTACAAAATGTTATACACAATAATATGCTACTGTTACACGAGAGTATTTTTGTTTGTCTATGTGAGCGGAATATCTGTGGTTACAATTCTGGTTAGTGGTGCATGGACCATCAGCCAATCAATCACTGTAAAATACGAGGGGCGTTCAGAAAGTAAGCTCCAATCGGTCGCGAAATGGAAACGACTATGAAAATCCGATAAAGCTTTGCACAGATGTGTTGGGTAGTGTCTCTAGCATAACCCCAGTTAGCATCACGTCGCTCTTCTCATTTCTAAGCTCGCAGTGAGTGCGTAAAGATGTCTAGAAAATAGTGTCTGCCGCCAAGTACGAGGGCCTGGTGAGAAATTTCGCCTGAAGCTATGCAGCTAACATTACATAACTGTCGTGCTGTTTCTTCTTCAAGACAATTCTCAGCCGCATTCTGCAGGGGCAATGAAGATGCTCCTGCATCGTTTTCAAATGGAAATGTTAGATTACCCACAATACAGTCCGCAATTGTCTCCCCCTGAGTTTCATCTCTGGTCACATGAACCGCTGTCTTTGAAGACAACATTTTGACACAGACAACGAGGTGTAGGCCAGCGTGGAGAATTGGCGGAAAGCACTGGCGGCTGCCTTCTATGATGAGGCTATTGAAAAGTTGGTACAACGCTATGACAAAAGTCTAAGTCAGAACGGCGACTACGTAGAGAAGTAGCTGAAAGGTGTAGCTAATTGTTAGAAGTAAAACATTTCTGATGTTCACTGTGGTTTCAATTTGGCAATCAATCGGAACTTACTTTCTGAACAGGCCTCGTATTTATCATCCTTTCTGTTCAGGGAAACGGCGTTAGAGTGGTTAAACGTTTCAACCATGAAGCATAGAGATATTGTTTGTCTTTTTGGCTTCATGCAGAAGTATGTGTGTGTTTGAGTTGGGGTCCAGGAGCTAATTCTTAAATGTTACTTTAATGAGAAGCTTGCAGGTCCATTAGGTCAACATTTTACTGCAGCTTCGAACTTAGCCTTCTGGCATGTGTTCAACATTTGTATGACTGTGTGAGTATGTCCATGTATGACAGTGGGCTCCCTGAGGGTGAATCTGTGTTGCGTGTGACTTATTCGTCAATGTGAGTAAGATGTTGGCGAAGCCATAAGAAAAATTCCACCTTTTATTTTATCATCAATTTCCAATTTAATCTGCCAGTTCGTTGTGACATTTTGGAAACTGTTTGGACCGATTCTTTCTGAGTGATTGACACACTACATTTGTCAAGTGAGTCATCCACTACCAAAAATAATCTAAATTGACTGGGGGTGGGGAATGAGAGATTCTGTGTCCTCTTTTGCGTGACTCCTCTCATTTTAATCAATTTTATTAGTGTTCTACGCCATTGCACGGTAGTAACAGACCGAATAAGGTTATTGTAGTGAGAGTATTTGTACTGAGTGCTCAAAAAATAATTTTCACTTGATTCCTATACATGTTGGGTTACTTCCCTGGGTGGCTTGTGCGAGGCAACCATCGGAGGACGTGGCACATGGCATTTCCGGTTGGGGGCTGCACTTCCCTGAATCTGAGGGGTTCGTACAATAGGCTTAAGCCCCTGGTGGAACGACCTGCGAGACGTCTGAGTGTCGCCGCAGTATATGTGTTTACCATTCCGGCGCGTCCGGAACGGAGATTCCTATCACCGACTGACTGCATTCTCCTCTTGATTCTGACAATACTTGCGTCCACAAGTCTGGGTGCGACTGTCTGGCGCCAGATGGCCCGCGGTCTAGGCAGGTTGTTTTCGTAGCCAGTGAAACGGCAAGTTCAGTGCCCTCAGCTGAACAGCAGAGGCATGACTGGTCAACTTAAACTGAGGCTGGTTGACGTCATAAATCCCTGCTCGGAATTGCAGGGAACGGCCGTTATTGGCGCGAATGATGTCCCGAGACAGTGTGGGGGAATTTTGGAATCAGCGGTTTCCGAGGAGAGTAGAGAGTTCAGCAATGCTGGCTCCGCTCTTGCTTAGAATTCTCAGACAGCCTTCGCTGCCAGGGGTTGACACAGAGTTGCTGCACGGCAGAAGTCGGCCCCTACATCACCAGGACGCCGCCTGCCGACGGCGTGCTGCAGATTTCAGTACCGGTACAGCATTGTGCGGCTCCAGCATTGTAGCTCCTTATCAATACTGAATCACTCAGCAGCAAGCATGCTCACATTGTTACAAGTCCACCTTGTTTGTTTCTCCATGTGATCCCCTCTCACTGCTAATTGCGATACTGCTATATAGTCGGGAGATTAATATTTGATTAATTAGGACCTCCAGTCATTATCGTCGGTCTATTGCATCACAGACAGTAGGAGCCCCTTGTTCTCGAGCCAACTCTTATTCTCATAATATTTCAGTAACCCTATTCTTTAACGAAGTGTCTGTGTCAATAATCATGTGAATTTATGTTCTGGTGTATAATAAATCTTATTCTCATATTTAATCCGTATATCTTGTCGTAGAGATATGCAGAATCCCATTTCCTGTTGTTTAATATGATAAAGTTCTCTTTTTTTCTGAGTAGATTACTATTCTTATTAAATTATTGTGAGTGTGCACTCCTTATTTAACTAACTAGCAGGGGCCACCATCATTTTCCTCCATTACCATTGTGCGCATAATTAATTAGCTGGTAGATAAGGAGGGGGTCGAGTGCATGTCTCGTTCTCATACAAAATTCGTCATAATTAAAGAGGTGCAAACTCTTCTCCACTCGGCACCTCGCAAGATTTCATTAATGACTTAGCTGTCACGACAACCCTATGATGGCAGACATCTGTAGCTAAATCTTTCTCTTTCGTGCTTGTTTATCGTTGTTGCCGAGAAAATTGCAGCATTCATGCACATAATGCAGTAAGTAATTCGGCTCGCCGTTTACTAAGTATTCAGTTTATAAGGTTAGTCGCAACAGGAATGGCTCGGACTGGAGCAGTTGCTTCCTGGACAATTACATGACAGACGTAAGACTGCTATATCGTGTGAGCTTTTTGCTCAGTCTTTACCTAAGAAAAATACCAGAATAGTAACAGTAATGGTCAGCTTCGCCATGAATTACAGGCATAGTTAAGTGTAGTTCATAAGAAGTAGTCTGATTCAATTGTGTGTAAAATAAAGTGTGGCAACGACGATATCTTTAGTGAGTTTGTCCCTGTAGTGCGTAGCTTTAAATCTGGCTTTATGTAATAGCTGTTAACTCAGTCCCACTACGTTTAAATTCGTCATCGCATTAAACTACCAGAAACGTGCTGCTTGACTGCTAGATGCCGCGTTCTTTACTTCTTTCTGTTTTTATTCCTTTAATAGAATCACAATTTAACTGCCATCGTTCCGTGGCGCCAACACCAGTAATCGACCGCTGATGCAGCGACAGAGCTCTCTGGTCTGCAGGAGACGGAGAACAAACCGAAAGATAAACTCAGCTTCTACATTACTATGATCTGCATTTGCGATTAATGTCTGAGGTTGCTCACAATCAGTACAGTGTCACTGTGAGAATCTGAAGCTGCGCTCATGACTTTGAGGCTCGCGCGCTGGCTTTCCAGTGTCGTGGCGGAATATAGGCGGACGACTGGGCTGGGAGTCATTCAATGAGCTGTGTGTAGCGTGCGTAAAAAGTGAATTATTTGAACAGGGCTGGTTGAGACAGATTTGCTATCCAGCGCCGTTATACTGGGCGCGGAAAAAGTGCAGGGGGGAAGATGGCATGAGACATAGTATTTTGTGTATGGCCACTAAGGGTCGTAGCTGCATATTTTCTGGGCTACAGGAACGTAATTGAACTCTGACATACAAATGTCTTCACTCAAATGACTGGTAATTTACAGAAAATGTATACGTAAACACAATATTTGGACTAACCAATCGTCACAATGAGAAAAAGGTAAATTTAAATTATCACTTTCACCTGTATCAGATTTAGCTGACGCACGCTAGACAGCATTGTTACAGAAATGAAGAAATAACATGTCCATGTTTCATTTTTCAATACGCCTTAAAAGGGCCAAAAGGAACGAAACATAAGCCACCAGTTAATTAACAAAATTATGTGGAGCAAATGTTCCAACTGACCACGGTTCATGCTGGCATAGCGCCTTAAATACTCAACTGCGACCTCTACATTCCTTCACTTGATGCTTTGGCTTTTGGTCAAATTGTGGTTCCGCACCCTGTATAGGACAGACAATGCGTGACAGAATGTTGGTCAAATGCTCAGGAGTCAAGTACACCTAACCTTTGGTGGAGAGTGCTAACAAAGGCAAAATGACGGTTGCGTTGGTAGCGATCAGTAACTTTAAAATTAAGCACACAATAAGTATCATACGTTTGACAAAGACGCTAAGAAAATAGATGTATAATACAAAAAGTCCTCTAGTAAAGTAGTAAATGTGTAAACGTCGTGACATGAGTGTCAGTCACGCTGTTATGGGGCAACACATGAGACCCTACGGAATCGGTATTATTGATAGCAAAGACTGTGCACCGCTGGTCGATTGCCAAAGCTCTGAAAACGAAACAAAACTACTAACTGATTCGCTCACATCGATGCTATCACCATGTGTAAAGACGGTATTTTTTAATATCGTCTGTGATTCAGTAGTGATGAGGGAGAGACTGTTAAATACGGTGATATTAATTTCTTTTTGTATCTCTGTATGTACCTAAAACATATGGGCAATGGCCTAAGGTACCACGCAGACGTCGACCAGAATTCAATATTTGCTGCGATTTTCCACGTAGCCTATTTACTGAGCAGGCAAGGTGAACAGTACGACAGATACGACGTTTACACCGGACACAACATTCAGAAGGCGAAAATTTCGGAAACCGTTTTTCTCTACTATGTTTACATATTAAACCTTGACAGGTTTTGCTAGTCCTTATGACGAGATTCATAATTTTTACGAGTATCGTCTCTGTAATGCAACTGTCCTTGGTACAGCGAACTTATTGGTGTTTTCCTAATATGGAGAGGAGACATTAACAATTATTGGTGGGTATGGATTTCTTACGTACGCCAGTGAAAATATAAGGAAGAGGGGAAGGAGGAGATTGCACGTAATGGCATGCTCAAAAGTACTATCCACGTCCGTTAAAGTGTTGGAAGGTGCTATGTTGAGCGTCCAAAGTTAAGCTTACTGGTGCACGGTTGTGAATTAAGTGCAGATATAAGTTGCGCAGCTATTTGTTTTGCGGCTTTGTGGTATAGACTATTCAAACACGATGGAGAATGGACGGCATACTTGACAAGAGGTTAAAAAAATTATAACTTTACGTGTTTCCACATTGTCAACAAGCCAAGTACGGGCCTGTTTTTATATACGACCGGAATGTGCAGGAGACCACAGCACCATATCGGGAAAGAAGATGTCGCAGCGATGTAAACATGTCGTCCACACGGCTCAAGCGATCCTTTTGCTGAATCAGGAGACAAAGCGATTAATAATTATATAGTTGGTAGCTGTAGCCAGGAGAGCTAAAACCAGGCGGAAAGACGTACGTCGTTTGCGTTTTTAAGGTGTATTAGGAGTAAACTAGAGCAAAAATGGAAAAAAAATGCTTCTTTAGTGGGGTCACTCGATTACAGGGTTGGCACGTTTCTCAGGGCAGGATCGTTCGTAATGAGTGAGTCGCGAGTGTCGATGTTGTGACGTCACCATACTGTCAGCGATAGACGCCCTCCCGAGATCTGAATATATGTAACACCACTGAAGCGAAGGGAACAGTTGATTCTGGGAAGCCCGCCATATTTCTAACATTTGATACTTGCTTAATCTGAGCGTAATATTTCGCTAAGCGTTGTACGCAAAACTATTTGGAGTACTGTTAAAACGAAATATCGAGGAATACACAGATTCCTTTCTATAAGAAAAGGGCTTTACTTTTTCTGTCATCATAGAGGCCGCACAGACCAGATTTCGCAAACATGATTTCAACCTGTACAGTGGCTGTTCTGCGCAGCAGTTCGTTGAATCATCTGCTTCCCGCCTTGGGGGAACAGCGTCGCAGACGTCGACACCTTGTCTGGCAGCACGGCGATAGTGATGCGGAGACGGAAAAAAAGGCGATGGACCTTTCTGAATTAATCCTGAACTGCTAGTAAAGTTCATCTCGACAATAGCACGGACGTGGCACAAGAAAGCCGTCGCGAGAAACACCGTTCCCAGCTGTAACGGAATTTTCCGGCCTATACAGCTCTTTTCACAGCAATTTATTGTAAACACCGGGCCATTTTAATTGTCCGTTTACGTGACCGTCACGAATTACAGGGCGGTGAAGTAGAAAGAACTGCGATTACGATGATAATCTCAAGGCTTTTCTTAGCAGTAATTTAATCGAAAGAACGTAACATTTCTTATCGTGTTTTCTGTGGATTAAGGCAGACAACGCTATGCCGTTTCAGTCTGTCCCCTAAGCAATGAAACTAAAAGACACATTTGCCCTGAGTGGAGAAATCGCTTCATCGTATCGCTAGTACGGACGACCTCCAGATTCAGCCGTTGACAAGAGTCTGCTGTCGACGCTTCCTCAGTTCCCAAATAGAGCAGTGCACACACCGAGAGGTGAGTAACATACACGGTAATGAATCAGTTCGTTAAATATACTGATATCAGGTTTCTTTTTTTTCTGGTCTCGCTATAAACCTACGGCACAAGAGTAACATACTGTGTGTGGCACGGTGGTGGTACGTGCAGCTACGGTGAAGTATAATCTGTCGGAACAAAGAGGTCCCATCAGTTTCTTCTGGCCAGAAGACATCGTAGCTTCATATACTACCAATATGTTACCGGTTCTGAGTAAACTGAAAGCACCTAAATACTTCCTCCATAACCGTATCTGCACTGGCTCCAAAACTTTAATAGTGGCTGGAAATTCCGATATTTACGTCGAAGCACCGGTCTGGACGAATCAGAAGCGTCCTGTTGTCTGTGTCATGTAAGAAGGCGGCCCGATTTTCAGCTGTTCTCCTCATCCCCCTCCACTAGCCACTGGCGCCCACTAATATTCATGCTCTTTCCGAGCGGCTAGCAGCGAGTTACAGCAGGGAGCGAGAATCTCGCTCCTACGTGCAACACTGTTGCCGCACTTCGCCACAACCGAACTGTCTATCCAACTATCAATTTCTTTCTTTCCTTTATTTTCTTGCAGCAGTACAGCTCTGAATGTGTATCTTGTAAATGTTTAAGAGCGATTAAAAAAAAAAAGTCATATGACGGCAATAAACGTGAAGTGCATCACAAGCAGGCGAGGCGGATTATTTACCTCATTTATAACTTTTTCAAACGTGAATTTAAAAGCGCGTCTCCTACGGTTGATATTTGAAAGCACAACAATGGCCCGCAGAACCATGTGGAGTCGGCAAAGAATTGTTAAAGCGAATTGTAAAGGGAAGTGTCAAGACTGTCGGAAATGTAGAAACAGTTGGTTTCGTGTCGCCGGAAAGCATCGAAATCGCAAAGAACCAGTAACACAAATGGATAGTTTTAACATTGATGTTTTAAAGAGATCCATGTGAATGATGAATGCCTGACATAACAAAAACGTGTTACAATTACGCAGGCTTCAATGGTAAGCGCTTCGTCAAGGTAAAGAATTTTCAAAGACATTGGTTCCAGATACGTTAAGAAGAGATTTTTTAGTTCAAACAAATGATATAGGTGCAGCACGAACTACATCCCATATAAAGATTCACGATACAAGAGAAGCAGGTAGGTCAACAGTGTATTACCTCGATGAAACATGGGTCAGTTATAATGATTCCAAGAAGATATGCCGGAAAATTATTGATGGTACTGGCAGTTTTAAATTTCTCATAGGGATAGGTTCTCGGACAATTATTATGCAGTCTGACTCTTCTCGTTTTGTTTCTGAGAATAAACTTGTATTTACGTGCAAGTAAAACAGCAGTGATTACCATTCTGGATGAACGCTGCCAGTCTCGTGATGTGATTCACAATTCTTGTCATACCTCGCCTCGAAGTCGGTCATTGCCAGTTATAATTAGACTGTTATAGAAAAAACATCAAGTACAAACACCTGAAATGTGGATATTTTTCCCCAGCTTAAAAATAAAAATTGTAAGCATCGTATAATCTGGACTCGTGTCGATCTTCTGCAGCTCGTTAATTTATACTGTACCAGTCACGTGACAGAACGTTCACGCACGACTTCCTTGCACATGAATGCGGTCACACCATTTTGCGTTTACTCACGTGTCACTGTCATTGTAGCCACATGGAATTAGTTTGGGTAAAGGGTGTTAAGACTATGTGGAAGAAAAAGAAACAACACATTCAGGGTAACATACAATGAATCGCTTGTACATGAGGCAATAAGCGACGAGGCAACAGACAACATCCCACCTGTAGTGTCGGCATAGTCTGTGTGGCATGCTGAGAAGCTTTAGGAAGAAGAAATTGACAGGGAAACGATGATTGATGTAAGACTTGAACCTATCATCATAAATTTAATACCAGATTGTTCGGAAACAGACTCAAACACAAGTGAAGATGGTATTACAATGTAGACTTTGGAACAAAGTAATATTTCTTAGTTTTAAAGACTCACGGCTTAAAAATGTGTTTGTCAACAGATCAGTTGCATACATAATAATGAGAACTTCCTAGCCTTTCTGATTAGGACTTGTATCCTTTTAATTATGCAGACTACAAATATATTGGCCAAGGAGAAGTTAAGCTTCTCCCACCGTATTGTAAACCTCTGTCATTTTCAAGGCACTTACTGCACAGGGCTCTAAAATGGCAATGATGGTTAGCTGTCGACATATCGGTAGTTTTCGATGTTATCGGTCAGATTCCCTGGAGTTATTCGTAGGTGGAGGTTAATTTTTTGCTTCTTCAATTGATTATCAATCCGGTCTCTCACTGTAACATCGAACGTGTTGGTTTACACTCACAATGCCCGTTAACAAGGAAAAATATGACAACTTACTGACCATTCTTGCGATAGTCTTTTACATCAGTCTTTTCTACCACTAATTCTTTTTTTACACGCAGTGATTACACTCAACTACCGTCAAACACAAAACACACACACACACACACACACACACACACAGACACAGACACACCTTAGACACAGAGCAGAAGCAGTTGTAAAGCAGATATAATGATTTCGGTTGGTGCTCGAAGTTAATTATGTAGTGTATTAAATTTCTACTTATAATGCAGTTCAAATCGCAATAAATGGTAATTATTGCAAGCAGTTTCAATGACGTTTTGAGAAAAATGGTACTTCACTTCTTCACAAAACTGTGTCAGCTGTTCTCGAATATTTACTATTTCCCTCGTAGATTTGAACCTATAATACGATGTACCATAGGCAAACGAGCCTGAATGTTGTCCCTAGCAATGCAGTTCGGCCACGTGGACTTTGTTTGCCCGCTCTCTGCTGCTGGCACGTGCGCAGTTCTCACCCCCCCCCCCCCCCCCCCCCACTCGTCCTTTCCGCTCCGCGTCTGTATGCGGAAGCGCCGCCCTAGATGACGAGGGCTTTAGTGTGCGTTATTTATGGAAATCTTCAGAGTACAACACACGCCTTGTCATGTAAAAGTCAGTGTATCAATGACTAATTAAAAATTCTAGTAGTACACCGTATTCAAGTACAGCGACTGTGTTTCCCGTAATTGGGTCACGGTTTTCAAAGGTTATGCACATGTACGATTCGCGCCAATTTCTACTACAGTTTTTTAGTAAGGACTATTCAAACACGACGGAGAGTGCACAGCACATTTGGTAGAAGCAGATATCAATCATAAATTTATTCTCTGTCATCATCAAGGCATCTTTGATGCTGATGTGATACGTGGCCGGAGTGTGTAAGATGTCGCAGAATTACTTTGGAGAGAAAGATGCAACTACAACGTTAAGACTTTGGCAACAGAAGTTGCGCGTTTCGATTGTCGAGACAGAAATGAAACCGCTGGAAATTTGTGCGTTTGGCACTTGTAGCCCACACTGTTCCAAAGGAGCTGTTAGTTATACGCCATTTATATGTTAAAACAGAATAGCACAAGCTACGCAGCAAACACTTTCCAAAATCCATGGGTAGGATGAATGTAGGGATCTAAGCTATGTTGGTCGTCAGATCGAAAACTCTACGAATGGCGAAAATTTTTGACACGACAGAATGTTTCTCTCTAACCCACTATTATGAATTTACTCTTCAAGTGACGTCATCTCGATACTGTGTCGGCATCTGTACTGGATTAATCAGAAGCCATAGCGTTTCATTCCGTATAAAAACAGGACACTACGGATGTTTCTTATTAAAGCATAATGACACACAGTCCTGAGGAAAGGGCCAGAAAAATATGTGCTTCCCGTGAAACTGACATTTAGTCTTCCGTGGAAGCGGCCACCTAAATGAGCCACAGTCCAACAAGAACAGGAATTCTCAAATTACTGCAATTCTGTCGTTTGTGTAAATAAAGAATTGTCAGGACAGTGTTTGAAACGTTTGCTGTCGCTCTACCTGGCCAAACGTAACAAGGACAGTTGTCGCATTAACATTGCGACTGTTGGAGAAAGTAGGTTAATTGACTTACTACATGTGTGACACTAACACAACAAGATCAGTTTTGAAATCAGTAATTGATTCCAGGTGTAGATAATGTAACTGCCTAATCCATTTGGTTCCGAACCTCACAGCAAGGATAGATGCACCCGCCGTGTATATGTGTACCTCTGTGGTCGAACGCATGAAACTTGGTGTGAGGCCACAGTTTCACATGCGCCAACGAGTGGCCTATAACGCAATCACGCGCAGTAAAATAAAGCTTTGGTGATCTTCGTTCTCCCGATCGGCGCCGCCCTGCGACACGACAATACCACTGAAAAAAGCTCTTCCCTGTTCATCGCCTTTTCAGAGAAATTAATTGTTGGCTCGCATGTGGCCCACCTCCTCTCATGTGGAGTGTGTAAAGACCCTCGACGAATCGTTTTTTATCTGTTACCGTTTAACGAACGCAATTTGTACAAACAGAAGGTGAACAGCTGATACATTGCCACGAAGTAAAACAAGGCCTCACACTTGGGTTTAGATTTCGCATCGATAAAAAACAGATGATGCTGTCAACTTCATTATTACTTGTTCTCAAACTGTGGCTGGTGACATATCCGCTAATACTATGTACGTGATTAGGAGTTCGCCTTGACTCTAGAGGAATTTTGCTAGGCAGCTACACGTCTTCAAAACCATGGACTGTAAATACGTTCCACCCCTTACTGCTATTCCTATTCCTCACTACGCAAGTCATCCAGGTGAGTATAATAAACGTATCACATGCGTTAATTGGTTTGGATAAAAACGTTTAGACGGTATTTTTTGACGATTTCTACACGTTTTCCGGAAGATCTTCTCACACAATCGCCTCCTTCTCGGGACTGTAGAATAACATCAGCTGGAGGCAGCTGAGACGAAGGCCGTCCATGAATGTGTCGAGTGCGAAACAGGAAGTGTGCGGATGCGTTGAGATGGTAAAACTGGCCAGCGACTGTCAGTGTGACTCATATGTGGGAGTGGACACGCGTCTCGAAACTTGAGGGATACGCGAGGTTGTAGTGTGGGTACATTTTAAAAATGTAGTCTCTGCGTCAAATATAGATTCGCTCTTATTAAGACGATTAACTCATGCATGCAAATTTCTCTGTCGCTCTCGTTTACTTCATATAACAGCCATTACTCGCGGGAGAGTTGCAAGTGGCAACAATCCGCGACGCTAACAGCAACAATCAGTCGCTGAGGCAGTGACAAAGCTGTGTCAACGAAAAAATAAATTCGACTTATATGTGTATAATGTTTCGCACTTTCGTTTCGGACAAAAATATTTGCAGTACTGTTATCAACGCAAAACCGGGGGTACAGACTTTTTTAAATCATAATATTGCTTAACGTTTTCTGTTGTCAGAGAGGCCACACTGATCAGATTTCGCAACAGTAATTTCAATCGAGACAGCGGCGTTCCTCCAGACCAATTCGTCGAATCATTTACGTCCTTACGTGGGGAAGCAGCGTCGCAGCCACCGACATGTTCCCTGGCAGCACGACGGCGGCCATACGTTGCCGAGGAAAAGGGCGATGGACCTTTTTAAAATAATGTCGAACTGCTACTAAAGTTTTAACTCGACAAGAGCACGGACGGCGTCTGACGCAAGAATGCCGTCGCGAGCAACTCCGTTCCCAGTTGTAACGGAATTTTCTGGCCACAGCAGGTGTCGGGGCAGTTTATTATAAACGCCGTGCCGTTTTAATCGTCCGTTTATATGATACTGACGAACTACCGAGCGGCGAACTGGAAGGAATTGCGATTACGGTGATGAGGTGAAGGCTTTTCTTAGTTGTAGTTTGATCGGGAGAGCGTAAAATTTCTTATCGCGTTATCTGTGGGTTGAGGGAGACAACAAAATGCTCTTTCAGTCTATTCCCGCAAGCGATGAAACTAAAAAACAGAAAATTTACCCAGAGTTGATCAACTCGCTTCATGGGCTCGTTAGTAAGGGCGACGTCAATTCATGGCGTCTGTGGTTTGCGACCGGAATTTCAGCTGTGGGCAAAAGTTTGCTACCGTTACTAACTAGAGACGCATCCTTACTTCTCAAATAAAGCATTGCATACACAGAAAGCTGAATAACATACACAGAAATCAATGAGAGGAACTTATTTATAATGATTTCAACGTATTTTTTTCTTTCTGGTCTCAATATATACCTGCGGCACAACACTTTCATAGCATATGTGACGTTGTGGCCCACGTAGAGGAACGGTTAAATACAATCTGTCGGAACTAAGGGGTGCTATCAGTTTCTTAAGATCAGAAGACAACGTAGCTTCATTTGTTAGAAATCTTGATTAGACTGAAAGCTGCTAATATTACCTCTTGAACCGTATGTGGATAAACTCCAAAACAGTAACTGCTAGTTTCGACATTTACTTCGAAGCATCGAGTTGAACGAAACAGAAGTAGTATGCGTCATCCACAGAAATGTGCTGAGCACCTGACACGCTTGCTTATGCAAAGTCAGTGTATTAAAAACAAATCAAAGATTCTAGTAGAACACAATGGTTTTAGCTTAGCAACTGTGTTTGCCCTAATTGGGACATGGTTTTCAATGATTAGGTACATGTACGATGAGTGCCAATTCGTACTACTGTTTTCTAGTATGGACTTTCCGGACACGTCGGAGAGCGGACACCAAACTTCGTACGAGCACCTAGTAATGATAACTTTCTTCTCTATTGCCATCAAGGCAACTTTCATGCTGATTTGGTACGTGGCTGGAATGTGTAAGAAATCACAGCACTACTTGGCAGAGGAGGAAGCATACTCCAACAAAAACCCTTTGACAACGAAGGTTGTACGATTCTATTGTCGATGCAGAAAATAAAATGGAAATTCGTGCGTTTGGCACTTGTGATCATCGTTTTCGTAACGATCGATAAGATGTACGCCATTTGCATGTACTGAGAGTATATTAAAGCTGTAGTAGGACAAAAATTACACGATTCAAATGCTAAAACTTAATAATAGGACAAATCTTTTGCAATACTAAGCATATCATCGTGAGTAAGAAGACTGTAAGGCCAAGCTTGTCGATGGTAGGGGCTGTATATGCGGCGCTGCAGAGTCGGTCGTAATAAACAGGACAAGTATGTCCATGTTATGGCGTCACGGCTGTGTATCATGGAACGTGGCCGGCCGCGATGAGTGCAGAATATGTGTACATTTTCTAAAGTAGGTTTCTACATCTCCACATTATGCGTTTCCCGGGCTGGATGCACGGCAGTGAATTATCGGCAGTGCTTAATATGCAAGTGGTTGCAGACTGACATGTGGAACAAAAGTCGAAATAGTTTGCCCAGTCACGGAGCAATGAGGAATGCTTGAACACTCTCTTTCAAAAGAAACAATTTTAACCCAAATGACTATACAAACCTGTTTAAAAATCCTTGCATGCGTTGAAGGTATGGATGCATGTTGGTCGTTAGATCTAAAAGACGTTCTTGACCGCTCGTCGTTTCGACTGTCCAAGCGTGTCATGTAAGTGGCCGTAACTTTTCCCTGGCTTCAGCCACAAGCACAAAACTTTTCCACTGCCATCACGCCATCGACGCTAGAATGTGACATAATTTTCAACTTGATACGCCAAAGTATTCCTCTGTTTATTCGTACTTGAAAAGAAAGTTACGCTGCTAGAAATTCTTGCAAAAGGTGGCAACAGGTGCTTGTTTTTCTTTGTGCGTTGTGTTTTATCGACACGTCCGCCATATTCAGTGAGAAACACCGAACGACACAGCGTATGTTTGTATAGTCGTGGTGTACTTCAAGAAAGGGAACTCTTCTTTCATCGTTTTAGAGGAAGAACACTTTCTTCTCCTCGTATTAAGGGACGCGAGTTAGTTTTACACACAACAGCCAACAGACAATGGAGCGCACGCAAGCGAGCTCGCCGAAACGTGTGTTGCACCTGCCGCCTGCCTCTCACTGTTGTCAGTAACAGTCCGAAGACATGGCGTCGGTGGCATCTGCACGGCTCAGCCCTTCGGAGGTTCGAGTCCTCCCTAGGGCATGGGTGTGTGTGTTGTCCTTAGTGTAAGTTAGTTTAAGTTGGATTAAGTAGTGTGCAATCCTAGGGACCGATGACGTCAGCAGTTTAGTCCCATAGGGACCCAACACCACCACGTCGGTTGCATCGACTACAAATGTGTCATATGACCGTGAATAGCTAAAGTACGAATACAATCTTCTGTTCGCATCTATCCTCATCCCGTGACGAAAATACAGCGCCTTGGTTCCATTGTTGCGTTCACCAGAAGTGGTATTGGGAAATCGGTTTACGAAATCCGGTTTTGGGAGCCCCATGTAGGAAGAAGGGGGGGGGGGGGGGGTTGTTCCCAACTGTATAGCACGGAACGAGATGAACGGACTGTGGCGTGGGTGGACGCAGTCGGTCCGGCAGTGCCGACACGGACGTAGGCGCCTCGCTCGCTCTGCTGCAGCCGTTCCCTCGCATGCCGCGGGCCGAGCTAGCAACCAACGAGTTAAAATTTCATAGAGTGGCTATAGGTCCGCCATGTTTGAAGCAAATTGAAGTTCTGGCCGTCATGTTTTCTTTAGTCAAGGCATTCGTCTGCTGTGTCCCGCCCCCTTGTAACTGCGTTTGACGTACTTGAAATAGTCCATACTAGCTTTATTTTTTCTAAAACAAGCAATAGACAGCAGTGATTTCAGTGTACACTGACAGCAAAAAGGGATGTTTTTGTCGAAATATGGCTAAACTTCTCGATGTAGATAACACTACAAGACAACTCAAATAAATCTGTCCATCCACTATAACGTTACTTGTTGCCCATAAATTAATGCAATTAGAGCAGGTACCACCAGAATATGACGGTGAAACTTCTAAACATGCTGTGGTTAACTATTAGAAACTGTAACGGGCGCAGAAATGCGATATTTTTGTCGCTATTTCAAAGTAAACAGTCAAAGCCTCAAAAACCGGTACACTGTGAACGAGAATTTATTTGAAATATGTGTTACAAGCAGTTAACACAAGCATAGTAATTAAATAACAAAGTCGAAGCGTTCTTGGGTGGGGTAATTTCACAAATTTTCGTAAGTAGCTGTATGCCCTGGCAGAATAAAAGTGTAGGGTCAGGGCAAATTTCCTTATTTGCTGAGAATAATGGCATACTTTAGCACTGCACTGAAGTTCCAATACCTCCTTCAACAAACCAACTACATGTTCACTGTTTAACATATCAGAAACTGAACTACATAGCCTTCTTCTCAAACCAGCAACTAAAGTCTGTAACTGCACTATTCTTCTTTTGTGTTGTACACTAAGTTGCTTCATTTGCTTTATCCGCTTCTTTAGTCGCACATTCTCTGCTTGTACTCTGTTATATTGTGTTTTCAACTTCTTAGGGCTTGGTAGACAGTAATTGTGGTCAGCAGAAACAGATGTGGGTCATACAGGCACTGAAAGAATGTAGTTACATCATAAGTTTGTAACAGAGTTACACCATAAGATTATAATTGAAAGTATGTAATTCAAAGTAATAAGAACACGGAGTAAAATTAAACTATTGACTTACTTTGTGCTAATGATGCCACTGTAATAGCACTATCTTGCAAATTGTCGAAAGATCGCTTTCTGGTTTGTGGTCGTAATACTTTCTTGCTTTTGTAAATGTGGTGGAAAGTTAAAGATAGTAGGTACTGGTTTTGACAAAAGGCGCCTCTGGACATTTGTGTGGTACATATATTTCTCTTCAAAATGAGCTGAACAGAGGTAACTGACTGTAGTAGGAAACCAGTTTTCTCGCTTCATATTTATAACCCATCTTTTTGTAATTTCCTTATCTTTTAAAGGAAATCTGTAATCAACGATAAATAAATTACTTCCTGCATTTGTCTTAAGCATAATTACAGTTCCAATGCAAATGACTCTTTAATAAACATTAAAAAACGTGTGTCGTATTTCGGTACTAATATACTTACTTATAATATGAAATATTTGTTGTTTTATCGCTGCGATTTGTGCAGTTGAACGCTGAACACACTGCAGGCATGTTGACTTCATATTTTGTAACAAAAAAGTCAACTAGCAAAGTTAAATATTGCAGTAATATCACAACAGCTGACACACTTCCAACACAAACAACAGTAACGCTTTCCTAATGTTTTGACTAAGGAGAACATGGCGGCCAAGTTAGCGTTGGTTGCCGCTAGGAGCGCTGTAACTAGTATCTCAGCTACTCTATGAAATTTTAACTCGTTGCTAGCAACTCAGCCTCATGACGTCATCGTGTTGTTTGTCGGGGGGTGGTGGCGGAAGGGGGGGGAGGGGGGGGGAGAGAAATGGGGCAGCCGCGCGCCGCGGCTGTCTGTGCGGCCCAGCTGTGGCGGAGCGGCCAGGCGTGTGGCGGCGTGCGGCGCAGTCCCGCCTCTCGGCGAGAACACCAGAGACAGGTGAGGCGGGCAGCCGGCCTCCACTGGGGTACTTGGAAGCTGCGGCTGTCGTTCTGCTCGCTTTTGTGTGGCTTGTCGCGTAACTCACGACGGAACTGCTCTTATTTAATACATTGTCTTACTTTAACAATTAGGATCGATACGAACATTAGGGATGGCGAATAGTTTGTTAAATTAGCGCGTCGAGTGTTTAATAATTTATTACTCGTTATTTATCGCCTTGTTACAGTCATTTAATCGCTGATACCTTGAGCGAGAATAGCGTGCAACGAACGGAAAATAGTGCGACATGCAGTCGGGCAGTGTTTCGATGTACCATTGTCGATTCCTGCAGATTTCTCGTACCACAGTTGTCGGAAACGAAAACTACGCGTTCCTGGCTACGTCACTGCAACGAAATAACCAATGTTCGTAGAGGACGCAAGTATGCGAAAACCATCAAACAGTCAGCACTTCGGACTGAATGAGTTTTAGTGCTACACGGCGTCTGTTGCCACTGACTCCAGCAGCCGTGGCTGTCTGCAATTCTGGACCGCCAGCAAAGAGTGACAGCAGGTTACCTCTGTTGCGCCTTGCAGGGCTGACAGAAGTTTATTTTTCAACATTTCGCTTAATTTGGCCGAATTTGAACATCTAAAATGTTGTAAGGTACTCATTCAAAGGTATAACCTGACGTTACGGCTTTCACACAGTAAGAAAAATATCACAGTTGTAAACTTAAGGCGTGTCGCGAGGTAACGTAACGCACGGCGCTGAAATACGCGAACGTTATTCACCCAGTATTTGAGCACTTCGCGACTTCGAACACACGTTGAGAATAATTTTAAAGAGTTCCAAAACTTTTTCTCGCTTACACGCCTAACGTCAAATATTACAGACCTTAACTCGTCTGCAAAGTAATCAGACGTCCGAAGTTGTTTAGTGCATAGGCATTCCGAATCCTGTACTCCACTCGTGGCGTCATGCCGACGTGCTTCTGGCGATGAAACGCAGCACTTGCGTTTATTTCAGTATTTTTACAGTTTTCTGGAATTTAGGTTGTGATGCACGAGGGATCTGTTGTTTTCCCCAACCTACGGCAGACTGAGGCGAAGATTTGCTTGGTTGTTGGCGAATTCTTGAGAATTTATCGTAATGTTTGCGTTTCATGAAATAAAACTTTCTCATTCTCTTTTATCGTTCTGTGACGTCATGTTTCGTTTGTGATTTGCTGATAAAAGAGAAGCGATCACAGACCACAATTTTTTTGCTCTATAGAACTCTGCAGCGCTTTGTTCTCGTGTTACTATTTGTTGGGTAAGAGAGACTCGTGTGTCGACGAAGCTACGCAAGGTCTTTGAGACGCGTCGTGTTCCCAGTGGCTTGTTGTGCAGAAAAGTTGTCGCAATCGTGCTTGCGCATTAGTGGTATCTTACGCGACCAAAGAATGAATGATGGTGATTGACTGTCACTTGCCAACTTCTTTATCTGACATTCAAATAACACAATTAAAATGCAGTGTAAATTTTTATGTGCGACCTATAACGACGGCAGAATCTAGATTTAATTGCTGCCATTTCCAGTGCAATATTTGCAAGAATCTAGGTAGATTTGTTATTAGTTTCCGTCAGAGCACTGAATCACGTCGGAATTACATTTGTGGAGGTATTTGCTAATTATATTTGACTGAAACCTATAGCAAATACTATTTTGTTTAGGCAGCTACTGTTACAGAAGCCTTACAGAAGACTTACTGATGGTAAGTCACTTTTAGGGAACTATCGGTAGCCACTGACGCCAGATTTACCGACACTTTAGCATGATAAAGTACTCAAAATCTTGAAGACTTCAGAAATGTCGTATATCATTTAGACTGCATATCGTCATAAAACGCAAATTTGAGTACCAAAACTATGAAATTGCCAACTTTAACTTCGCAAACTCATAGATCAGCACAGCGACTGTCCAGTTTGCTCGCCGCATCCAATCGCAGCACAGGACGCGTGATGTCACATAAGAGTGACTGTCTTCACACGTGAGGGACGGGATGATTAAATAAAAGTTCCACGAATTTTATGAATAATGCGTAAACCGAAATCTGAGCTCCAAGTGGTCCTCACTTTCGTGACACTGAAGTGTGTGTGGTGGTTTCCTTTCTTATACTCGGCTGTCACAAAATGTGCAACGCAATTGATGCACCGAATTGAAGACCTGTCCAAAACGTCTCGTGTGTAGCGAGATTAGTAGTGCTGAATTGTCGGGAAATGTGACGTTGACGGTTGAAGAGTGGCCGGAGCCAAAACAGTTTCAGAAAAAGACCGCCATTTAATCGAGAATGTGTGGAATTCGCTCTCTGAGGCACACATCGATTGCCCATAATTACGGATTAAGACCGCTGGTGACTTACGAATGTGTAGAATGTTTCTGGGTGCTTTTAATTCTTCACGTCTTCTGTCCACCAGCAGAATATTTGACAGTGTGGTGTCTCACACGATACTTGGGCTGGCAGTAGCGGTGCTGTACCACTGGGTGCTCATAATCTGAAGTTGAGCCACTCACAGGGGTCCAGTGTGGACTGTAACTATTGTATGGTAGCGAAACTTGGTATACTAAAGCCCCCTTGCGGAACCGATGTACACTGGAAAGCAATTATTTCCGATTTTGGCCACCAAATGGCTCTATCAACGGAAGAAAGACGTATAGAAATGTTTCCATATGTAATGGATTGGCAACGGAACGTGGGCAGGAAGGGTCAAACAAGTGAGAAGGGCAGAATGTAGATCTTGTTATTAACCGCCAGCTGCACAATTTGTTCAGTATGAGCACCGAAGACTTCGGCGAGACGTTGCACAACGACAGATTCGCACCTGGTAACTAAAATCGGAACGGATTTCCTCCGGCGCAAACTGGTTTCGCATTAACGCCTCAGCATACCTGCCAAGTTTCGTTGCCATATGACAATTAAAGACCACAGTGAACTTCGGTGAGTGGCTGCATTTTACTTACGACCACCCGGTACTTCTATGCCTCTGCTGAAGAAAAAAGCGATTCGCGAAAATTTCGCTGTCGCATTTGTGGCCCATTTGGTCATAAACCATTTAGTAGTTAGCCAGTTAAAAAAAAGTCTGCAGTTGTCTGACTTCAGTCTTGTTTCACCTTTCTGAAGCATCAACACTCCTTAGGTTCTGCAAATACCCGTCTTCCCAGTACAGGCGGCTGTCTAAACTGGAGCAGGTCGCAGCTACCGATAGGGGGTGTCGACATTGCCCCGTGGCGTAATGATGTACTCCCTGACGCCATATATACTTACAGATACAACAGAACGCGGTGATGTTTACATGGCTGCTATATTACGTGTTTTTTCTAATATAGGTTGTGGTGGAAAAGTGATGTGTTGCATAGCCCGAGGTCTAGCCTAGGTTGACAGGTTACAGTACGGTTGTCAGTTAGCGGAGCCAAAGAAATGGAGTGTTACAGTAACGATAATTATTGCTGTGTCAGATATTTTATGCACGTTAGATTTCGATGAGTGTTTTACGTCCGTTTTGATGTCGTCATGGATCGAAACACAGTTGGAACGGCAGGTTCAGTATTTTTCAGCATTGGGCACAGTTCGTAGCTAGTGTAAACAAACGTACGTTTACACCTGTGTAAATTTGCGTGTGCACAAGACGGACGCAGCCTTCGCACAAAGAGGCATCGGTGCAGCCAGCCTCGTATGCCTGTTGACACGTGGGCGCGGGCAGTCAACACGTCCCAGGCGAATACAGGCCGTGCTGTCCCGTCCACGGTTTTGTTTTAACCCATTGGCCGAGTGGCCTAAAAAGGAACAAATGGATCTGAAGAATATTATCGTGCATACTTATGACGCGAGTTATCGGTAACATCTAGTATGTCTTCTGAATGATATAATGGATAATCGAGTTGAACTTTTTAGTGCTAATGTTATGAGGAAAAGTGCTTTCCAATGCAGTGGTAACGCGTATCATTTACTAATGGCCTTTTGAATAATATTCATGTTGATTTGAGACACACTATATAGTGCCTGCTATCTATCGCTGCATTCTCGAAAACAAACAGCATGAAAAACTAGGCTGTAGTAAAATTATAAAGATTACAACTTAATTAGAGCAGTCAACCACGAATATGATATGCAAAGTTTATTTACACAAAACCGTTACCGGTTTCCGATTTTCAAAAAAAAAGTTGTTAGGTGGCTTTCAAAAGCTGATCAGTACTTGCGTTAACCGCCATTTAAAAGAATATTCGTTTCTGTGCAAAATATCAAACCTTCACGATCGGTTTTTGTCTGAAGATGTGAAATTATCGACTAAATTTTCCCATGCAAATGGCGTCGGAGCCTTGTGTTCGGGCACTACATTACTAGATGAAAGGCAACAGTGAACCCAGCTACAGAATCAGTATGCATTAATTGAAAAATAAACAGGAAGCAGGATCATTCGTGAGTGGTAACGAAAATGATGTACATTATCGGTACAAGCCAGTAATACAGTACAGGTCCATCTGCCCTTTAAAGAACGTTAGGTCAGTTACTGTGGCACTTCGTATCTTGTAATCGGTATTTCAGATAAGGAAAGCAGCCACTCGTCACTGATTCTATAAGTAAATTGTCAGCAAGACGTGAATTAAAAGTTAATGAATAGCAGCACTGATAGCTCACCATACGTGTTAGAAAACACTATGATATATAAATTTCTCATCATTGTTTTGCAGGAAGAATAAAGCCATTGGCGTATTAATTTTTCATTCTTGAGGCTGCACAGAGAGAAGTTCTAGATTTAATTCCGGAATTCAAACACACACTTCCTATTAACGATACCTGTGTCTTGGTCTATGAGTTCGTCAGTCAGGTGCCAAATTGCGTTGGGTTCCATGTTCGTACTTACTGAATAGTGTACTGGAAAGGAGTAATAAAAGTCGGATGCAAGTAGGCATATACTCACCATTTACGTACGTCATCGTTGATTGCTTACGGCAAGATGGCAGATACTAATGTACGCAGTATAAATAGCAGCATTGAAGTCACTACATAGTTTTGGCACTGTGTGATTAGTTAGTACTGAAGTGCTAGTACATTTTGTGAATGAAATATTAGGCGCTGCGGTGATTAATTGGAGATGCAGAGAAGTACTTTGATTGTTAACATTGTCAGGAGAATCCTTGGAGGCAGGTTTCGTGTGCAAATATTATCTATATTATTAAAATAATTTGTAAATACAACATTGTCAACCTTTCCGACTAATAATTAAGAGAACTTTTGGCGTCACACGAAAACAACAACGGGATCGAAATCATGAGTTGAGCCGCTCAGTGACCATACCGTCACAGCAATGGAAGACGACACAGGAGGCGAAATACAGGGCTACTATTAAATCATTCACTCGTTTCCAGAATTCTACATTTTCCGAAATATTTTTCGCCTTAGCGAGTTTACACTGTGCCGGACACCTGATCTTACGAATGCAGCGCCTTGTGAAAATGCCGAAAAGGCGAGAGAAGAGTTTTCATGTGTTGGAATGTGCGGGATGTTTGACCAAATGTGGCAGCTGCGGCCGTGGAGGAGGGTGAGCGAGATTTTTGTACAAAGAAGTCAACATCAGCGACAAGCCGAGAACTCTGAATACCGCAGCGACGTGTGTGGAAGACCGTGCTTCGGCTGTTACACTTCGAACCGTACCGTGTGCAGCCCGTACAACAATTAAAAGCAGAAGGTTGCGGCCGGCGCCTTCAGATTCGCGCCACAGCGGTGGGACCACTGGAGGATGAACCTCCATGCTGAACCTCCGTCCTGATCTTCAGCGACGAAGCAACCTAGAATTTATCTGAAAACTTAATCTCCGCAATGTGAGTGTGGGCTACTGAAAATCCTCATGAAATTGCGGCGCATCAACCAGATTCGCAGATGGTTAATGTTTTCTGTGTAGTGTGACAGACAAAGCTTGATTGGGCCGTTTTTATTCTGTGAAGGAACTACAACGATCCTCGGTACGCCACACTCTCACATGGCGGAGATAAACATTTTCAGATAAATGCGAGGTTGCTTCGATGCTGAATATGAGCATGCAGACGAAATGTCCATCCTCAACCGGTCCGTGCATAATGGCGCAAATCTGAAGACGCCGGCCGCAACCTTCTGCTTTTAATAGTTGTGAGAAATGCAGACGGCGCGGTTGGATGTGTGACCGCCGACGCACGGTGTTCCACACACTTTGCTGCGGTGTTGAGAGTTCGCGGCTTGCGCCTGCTGTTGACTTCTTTGGATCGCGTACAGAAATCTCGTTCACCCTCCTACACGGTTGCAGCTGCCACATTCGGTCAAATATCCCGCACATTCCAACACAAGAAAACTCTTCTCTCGCTTTGTCGGCATTTTGGCAAGGCGCTGCATTGTTAATGTGAGGTGGTCGGCACAGTTTAAACTCGCTGAGTTTGCTGTTATATTCATGCTCCAATCATATTTGTACAAGCAATATTTCGGAAAATTTAGAATTCTGGAAACGAGTGAATGATTCATGGCAGCTCTGTTTTTCGCCTTAAGTCGGTCATCATCCGTTTTTGTGGTAGTATGGTCACTGAGCGACTCAACTCATGGTTTTGATCCGCTTGCTGGTTTAATGTGATGCCAAAAATTAGTTCAATTTTTAGTCAGATCGGTTGACAATATTTTATTTACGAATTCTTTGAATAACGTAGGAATATTTTTACAGATAATCTGCCTCCAAGAACACCCCCGACAATGTTTACAAACAAAATACTTCTGTGCCCTTACTATTAGTCACAGCAGCGCCTAATATTTCTTTCACAGAACGTGCTCGCACTTTGCTCCTTCCTGACCACACAGCGCCGACACTGAAGGTACCGCCTCTGATGCCAGTACTTACACTGTGTACGTTACTGTCCGGAATCTTTCCGTAAGCAATGAACGATTACGTACGTAAATGGTGAGAATAGCCTACTTGTATCGGACCCACAATACTCCTTTCTGGTACACAACTTATGTACGAACAGTCATGCTCAAAAATATCCGAACGAATCGAATTGCATTTTGCCTTAATCGCATGCAACCCGCATAACGCAGCTGTTTAGCAGGTCCTCTAATAGCCTCTCAGTACAGTCGTTTGACTGTTGAAAATGGTTCCAACAAGTCACCACTAGAAAACACTGGTCTGTATCGCAGTAACTCAAGATGTAAAGTAATACCACGATAGTACTAATATCAGGGAACCCCTTATCACATATAAACTGTCCTTAACGCTTGTAAGCTCACATTTATTACAATAAATTACATACCTCAAATGTTACCACTCTCATCGTTACGTCGGATAGGTAATGCACGTAGTAAGTTCGTCATATTCATGATTTTTTCTTCAAAGTAACATACCGTACTTATTATTTAACGCAAAATGACATTAAAAACTTAAGTTATTCACGAGCAGCTAGTTCAGAATATCTATGAACTTCAAATGACACGACGAACCGTCCCATTCTGCATATGGATTCAAATCCAGGTCATGTAGACTAAGCAAAGATTTCGTGACTGACGGAAACTAACAGTCATTCCTGTCTAGGCGTACTGAGAGTGATATACCTCGATTTTACACAGTATCAGTTAGCAAATATCAACTATAAATTACATAACGTAAACATTTTTAACGGACGCGGATTCCTACCCAGCATCTATTGTCCTTCTTAACGAACTACGAGAGATGTTAAATATTGCTTCTTCACATGTAACTTATTTGAAATGCCGTGACGTGAAGCTTTGTGTTGGACTGGGGTTCGAACCCAGAACCTATTCTCAACAACATTTCTCCTCACACTGTCACCCGCCTACTCCTGTTCCGCTCGCGAATGTCGCGTGGTTGGGGCCATCGTTGGCAAGGCCTCTTATATTGGCTGCAATTCCTCAATTTTTCTCGTCGTGGTCATTTCGCTGCAAGCCTGAAAGCCTCGAGGAGACGCGTTGGCGCGCCACTTTTTCAATTACAGGCCACACGTCCTGTGGATACATTCAGTCGAGACCGTTCATAGCGACATCACTTTTAACGACTTATTGGCTATAACATCGAAATCTAATGGTTCTATCTAAACCGTACATGAATGCTGTATTTAGGCTATAACACAGGAATCTAATGGTCCCATCTAAACCTTATATGAACACTATACTTATAAAGTCCCTTAGGACGTCTCTTTTTGCGACTTACCGAATAAAACTACGTATTTTTGTTCCATTTTCTGACAAATGTATCGGCTGTAAGATCCAATGTTAGTTTTTTTTGTTGCTTATTTGGGGAGGTAACTCTGATTTTCAAACATTCGATTTCTGCAGATTTTTGGTTTCAAATCAGGCGTCACAACGAATACATCGTCAAATGCAAAGTGAGTACGTACATCTTAGATCCTAAAAGCAATCTAATGTAACAGATTACGTTAAGTAGAACAGTATATTGTAGTATGTGTTACTGTACAGCGTATAGTGCAGGATCGCTAACAAGAGATCAATTTTTTGCATTCAGATGATACAATAGTATCGTCAGTTATTTTCCTAACCATTTCAGAAGTGAAAATTTTTTTGATTGATTCAGATACTTCTTTCCCAGGTGTACTTCTTCGCTGAGGTTTATGGGCCAAGTTCGCAGAACCACTTTTACATATTCTTGGAGCTGCTTCTGGATGCACTCTACCAGAACTTGTAGCATTTTGGGAGTGTTGTCTGTGTGCATTGTTTCTTCATTGCCCCCCCCCCCCGTATCTTCTTTATTTGTATTCTCTTCAATGTCTAAATAATTCGACTCGAAATCCCTTAACTCGGATACTTGTTCGCCTATTAGATGTTAAGCGAAAATTTCCGCCTCGTTCAGGTCTCTATGACTCATTGTAGAAAATCTTCCTGAAAACAAACACGTTTGCTCAACTGTGACAAACTGCTAATAATAATGGTTAGTCTATAAATCAACCATGAAAATGAAACTAAGCAACTAGACATTCAACAATGCGCCATCAAACTGGCATTCTGGGTTGCCAAATGAGATTTAGACCGAATTAGAATAGCGGTCGCAGGTGGCGTCAACCCAGTGCAAAATATGCCCTTGGGCGCAAAAGTTAAAGTTCTTTTCGTTATTATTTCCCATTTTCTAAAGGAATGATGGGCGATCTGTTATGTTAAAATGTGTGGATAAAAGTCGTATTTCATGATCGCTAAAACTCCTCTACTGATTACTAGTTTCAGATCATTGACGAGACTTCTTCAGATCTAAAACACAAAAAGGTAGCATAAAAGAGGTCAACTATAGCATTATACGTTTTATGCTTAAAATTCCATTCACACACACAAGTAGTAATATTTATTGGTACGTATCAGCCACCAGGCATTACACAGCGCCATAATCCGTTGAGCTGAATCGCTCTTGTTGCCATGCACACACTGAAAAATTTTATATACCGTGACAAAAATAATGACATGAAGTGCATTTGGTAAGTGGTGTACAGCTTTAACCTCAGCTAGTGCTTGATTTGTAAAAAACAGGTTCCGATACTGTGGTGACCTTCCAGAGTGGCAGCGGGGGGGGGGGGGGGGGGGGGGGGGAGGGTACCACATCTCAAAATTTGCAGTATCGATCCTTTTTTTTACCCAAGACCGAGACACCAGTGGGGAGTACCTATGCGTACCGTCACAAATCAAGCACTGAACTTGCCGACAGTAGGTCGTACTGGATACGCAGTGTGCAACGTCAGCCATACAGGTCCACTGCTCACAATGCCACTATTGTGTTGGAATGCACAGACCGTGACAGTCACTCAGCCCATGTGCGGATGTAGATATGGCCCGTCACTCGCAACGCTGCAGGAACCAGGGAGTGGCTGTACTACGGCCGTCAGGGAACTGGCCGCGTATGTAATGTATATATGTATGTATGTTTTTACTACACGAAAGCGCCGACTGCCAGGTGGCGCCGCTAACCATGGAGAGTGTAAGCTCGATTCACAAAAATCTGCTAACGCTGTTGACATCAGTTCATGGAGAGGCGAAGTACAGGCGAATTTCAAAATTCTATATATTTACTCATTTTGATGTGTAAAAGAATCCTTTAGTGATTTCAAAATGTAGGAGAACATAGGATGTTACTTTATTGACGTCATTTTCGTCGCATCAGTTCACCTTGCTACCAGGTGATGGAATGGAAACAAAAGCAAAGTGAGGATTTGCTCAGAATCTTACATAAATCAGAGTCTTACATAAAAACTGACACTTTAGCCTCAGAAATCGAAGTAAGGGAAAAGTTCTACAAATAGTAGACAGCAGAGTTTGACTATATAAAATTACCTGTTAAGGGCAAGCGTTGGTCAAAGTAAAAGCGGCACCAGTCATAGTTGTAGAAGTGTGTCTGTACTCTGGCAACCCGTTAACAGTGTCAGTGAACTACAACCGACGTGGCACAGTACAGAACCGTTTCACATAGACATGAGCGTAAGGCGTAGATAAACATTCGACGTCTAGATGTGTTTTGACCAGTGTCGTTAGATGTGTCCGGGTTGCTCATCCGGTAAGAAGTTAGGGTCAAGGTTCAAGGTTGAAGTGTCATGTAGGACACGAAAGTCTGTGTGAGCACGCACAGCCAATATGAAAGTAAAATGTTTACCTTCTGAGTCTGGAATTGAAGCTTGAGTCGAATCCACGCTTGAAAGATAATCGTTCATGTTCGATTGTTCATCTCGTACACATTATTGAAATAGTTACACTAAATGTCAATTTAAGGATTGTCCTAATTATATTTTAAAAAATACATATATATTTATGAATAAACATCAACGGATTTGGCAAATGTTCAGAGATTTCCGTTTGATAACATGATTTGTTCCACTTTTTCCTGTCAGGCGATTTCTTCTGTTAGTTATAAGGTGTCCTGCCTTCGAGAACACTCTTTCACAAGGCGTGGAGGTTGCAACAATACACAGTTGTATTTTTGCAAGTTCAGAGAGCGAGGGGTATACTGACACCCGTTCTGACCACCACTGAAGTCGATTGCCTTGTCTCTGTAGCAGGGGCTCTTGTAAATATTTGTCCACTTCCACCATTGCAGCAGCTCTCGGGTGTGGACTACTCTGCAGCCTGGAAAACACTTTGTCAAATTCGAGCCAGAGACTAGAAGTAGATTCAGTGGTTGGGACTGAGATTGTGGCAGTAGCAGTGGATGTGTTCGTCACAAATTTCTCACAGTGCCTAATCAGGTTTAATTTCACCTTCTCAGCAGAATTTTTATCAGAAAAACCTTGTAATTTGAACCGGGGATTTAATGAAGTTGCTTCTGCAAAAATGGAATTTCCCTGTATATTTCGAAGCCGTCATTTTAGGTCTTTAGCTAGCTTTTCGGCCATTATTAACAAAGCTGCAACACCATTTTCTCAACGAGCGACTAAGGAGTATACCTTTTGAAGCAGTGACATTTTCACTTGACATTTCCTCGGTGCAGTGTTTGAAAACTTTCAACAGGTCACAGGCCTGTGTTACACTCGCAATGTCCTCTGCAGCCAGATTTGGAAGATCCGGATAATTCAGAGTGATAACTGTCATTAGGGAATTCTTAACCTCGATTGTTCTTCGCAGCATATCATAGGTTGAATTCCATCTTGTAACAGTGTCCTGTCTTAGTGTCAGAACAGGCTCTTTCAACTGTTCCTGCATCATTTTGAGTTTCGTGCAGGCCTTTGAACTTCTTTTAAAAAATTGAACAATTTTTTTTTTACTTTATTCAGAATGGTTTGAATGTGCGGAAGCCCATTCTGAACAATTAAATTGAGTGTGTGCGCAAAGCAGGGGATGTGTTTCCAGGCTGTGAGTCTTACAGCTGCCACAATATTAGCAGCATTGTCGCTAACAACACACACGACTTTTTCTTGAATGCCCCATTCCCTTGTGACATGTCGCAGTTCTTCGGAGAGTTTTTCTGACGTGTGCCTTTCGTCGTATTTAAAGCACTCTAGGAGGGAAGATGCCAGCTCCAGGTCTTTAACGTAGTGTGCTGTCACCAACAAGTTACTCTCATTTGTGGTTGAGGTCCACCCATCAATTGTCAGCACAACCGCTTCCGCAGAATTTATTTTGACTCTTACAATTTCTTTCATCATGGCGTACTGTTGTTTTAGTAGTGTATTGGAAATTGTCCTCCGAGCTGGCATTCTCTGGTTCAGATGGTTCAGATGGCTCTGAGTACTATGGGACTCAACTGCTGTGGTCATCAGTCCCCTAGAACTTAGAACTACTTAAACCTAACTAACTTAAGGGCATCACATACACCCATGCCCGAGGCAGGATTCGAACCTGCGACCGTAGCAACAGCGCGGCTCCGGACTGGAGCGCATAGAACCGCACGGCCACCGCGGCCGGCTGTTGAAGGGCAAATAATTCTTTACAACAATCTCCAGAAGTGTGAAATCTATCTCTTGATTTCTTCCGTTCGAAAGAAGTTTCGAAAAATACGTAGGTAATGTCCTGTGTTATTGATGCCTGCTGTCTTATAATGAAGTGATTCTGTTATTTTCTGGCACCGACTGCTGTTCACTTCTGACAATTGCTGGTGTTGGTTCCGGATTGTCCCACTTCCCCTTGCGCAGTTCTCATTTATGCCCTTATTTATCTAAGATTGCTGTAATTTTTCAGGGAATCCAGCGTAACTGGACTGTCTGTGCATATTTCTCGTGAGTCATCTTGAGCTTCTGTGCCTATATCTCGAACAAGCAGCATTTTCTAAAATATATTTTCCAGTTCCTAAAATTATTCTCTGTTCCACGGCTCGAAATGCCTCGATTATGCCCACGCGTAGCTCATACATGTGAACAGTCACAGTTACTTTCATCATTTCCACCGGAGGATAGCGATGGATTTGCAGGTATATGTGCAAACTGAGGAAGTAACTTAATGAACCATGATCGCTGCACCTCAGAACTCTGACGATGCTGAAATGACGGTCGAGAGGAGGATGATTAAATTTTGCTATCAGCAACGAGTAACTGGCCTTTTCCACTACTATAGACATATTCGTAAGGTACAAAGAACAAAATACAAAAGGACTGACGCGTCAAAAAGAGTGAGAAGTAAACTATTTAGTGCTCGTTCCACAGTATCGAACGTGAAAAATTGCTCATAGCTCATAAGGTATGCATTTTAGAACTTCGTTTACTGGACCGTTTCTCTCTGATCGCTCTTTATAGAAGTGTCCTTCTTATTCTACTGAACTGGCTAATGCGCTATATTGCAGTATCAGAGACATTTAAGCTTGCCTCTCCATTACTTAGTACTTACGTATTCCACTTTTTTGCGTATTGTTTCTTCCTGACTAATGTTTCAAACTTCAGTCTACTCTTCACCACTATTATATTTTGAGCTGAGTCTATAACTGCTCCTGGGTATGCCTACAATCCAATACCTGATTTCGGAACCTCTGCCTGACTATAATGTAATGTAACTGGAATCCTCCTGTATCTCACGGCCAGCATGTTCTCCAGACATAAGCCCTATCGAACATGGCTGGGACAGATTGAAAAGGGCTGTTAATGTGCGACGTGACCCACCAACCACTCTGAGGGATCTACGCCGAATCGCTGTTGAGGAGTGGGACAATCTGGACCAACAGTGCCTTGATGAACTTGTGGATAGTGTACCACGATGAATACAGGCATGCATCATTGCAAGAGGACGTGCTACTGCGTATTAGAGATACCGTTGTGCATAGCAATCTAGACAACCACCTCTGAAGGTCTCGCTGTATGGTGGAACGATATGCAGTGTGTGGTTTTCATGACCAATAAAAAGGGCGGAAATGATGTTTATCTTGATTCTACTTCAGTTTTCTGTATAGATTCTGGATCTCTCGGAACCGATGTGATGTAATACAATTTGATGTGTGTATCTACAGGCAGATCAGATTTGCAAACCTTTTTAGCATCAAATGCTAAGCATTGTCCTAACAGAAAACCTGAAGGTAGTACTATTGGACCTCCTCTTACAAAGTCAATACCGTCTTCAGTTGCTCATATCTCTGTTTTAAGTATGTGGGTATTTGCAAGTAACTTGAACCCTTCTTAAGGTGTTTTAAGTGTGTGTTTATATCGTCGAAATTTTTTGACACTGTACCATACTGGCTCTATTCACTCAATGAGTGAATATATTTACTGTATGTATGATTGAGGGTTTGCAGAATAGTATGACGTATTTATCATATCTGTAAATATCTTGCATAATATTTGTTTTGCACTGGTGCTCTTCCAATGAAAGATAAATACACATTTTAAATAACTTTGTTTATTAACATTTTTTACATGCACAAAATAAAAAAAACAATTGTTGACACATTTCTTAATATTCATTCTGTCTTATATCTCTACATTATTCTTTAAATAACTGGTTTTCTTATGCTATAAGTTCTGCTTCCATTGTGTTCAATCCAACAGGAGCAACGTCGTATCTCCGTTCTCTGTCTGTAAACCAGGCTCTACAGTTTCAATATTTATAGGATTATAGTAGCAGCCCTTGGTGCTGCAAGCATACATGTGTTTACATATTGTTCTAAATCATCTTGTATGCAACATTCACTTACATAACATACAACATCGTTTAGTAACGCTTTCACATATACTTGCCACCGTATTTGTCTGTTGCAATCCGTAGTGCACTGCATAACCAATACAACTTCACGACACTTTTATACAGGTCGATGATGGTTGCTTTATTGCTACAGATGTTCATGTGAAGAGGATGTTGAAAAGGACCTTAGTCTGTTGTCATCAACTTCTCAGTGTGCTTCATCGGCTAACAATGCTCGATCTAACTCATATCAGTAAATTGTGTTTTACATTACGACGGACATCCTCAGTTTATACTACAACTTCACACTCACGATTTCATGGTAATCCTACATTTACATGTTTTAAACCATAAGCTAACATGTATGTACTGGTAAATAGTAGCATTCTGAAATGAACTGATAATATCATAGAGCTGTATAGATGACCTCGAAATCCCAAGACTTAGTGCAATAACATGCAAAAATTACATAGCACGACGACAGGGCAGTTAACACACTTTCTAAGCAGTGAAGACATAGTGAAAATGACACTGTGTCACGACTCTCGTCGGTAAGTACTATTTCAGTATCCACAGTCCAGTTCACTTCAGGATACAGAGACCAAGACCATGGGAGAAGCATAACTGATAAATCATTTGTAATTATTTGATGAAATTATGACATACACCTCAGGATCCAGAAGACAGCCCCTGGGTAATTACATATCCTGATGATTAAGCATGCACATAATCGAATCAGCACGTGTGAGGATAAAGAGATCTCTGGAATTAGCATTAGATTTGATCATCATGTGACGTCACAGCAGCTGGCATGACATGCAGCTGCCTCAAGCGTGCTGCAACATGTGACCCTGTTTCTGTTATGATAATACTGAGGCCATTGAAACTGGAATATTTAGAAAGCGTCATTGAATTGTCTGTAAATAGAACATTCACCACATGCTTGAGATAAGCACATCAGCCTTCTCCACTGCTAATCCATTTCAAGATCCTCTACTGATGTCTGGGGAGATCGAATCCTGTCTGCATGAATGGGTCCTTGACTAGATGCTTGTTGACTATTGATGACGGACTCCACTGAATTTTCCGTAAATGGTTGACAATCAAAGAGGACACAACGAGGTTCTCTGCTGTGCATGATGAGGGTTTCCTTGATTTCAATTGTTGATGTTCTGCCTGTGGAGCATCTCGATGACTGGCCAGCTGAGGATTCTTCAGAATGTTCTTCCAGACCTTTAGGAGAGCTGGTTTCTTAGAGCTGGGGGTGGGATGATGCTGAGAACAGGAAGTCTTAGAGCGATTGTACTCTGAATACATCCCATAATACCTGATTCAGTTGGACATCTATCTTGTTAGTATGAGCACTATTGATCCTGGTCGAACAGTAATCTTCAGCAACAGAGCACTTATGATAGGGTTAGAGCTAAGGATCTCAAAACACGAGCATTAGCTCCCCATAAGATACCACCAAATTTTTGAAGACTGTTCTTTCTCGTTTTGACTTTAGGTGCTACTTGTAAGTCAAGAGTTCTATCTAGCGCTGTTCCTGTGTATTATGGTGTAATGCAGTACAACGAGACTTGGTCTCTGAATCTGTCTTCTGGTGTGCACTCTGACTGTCTTCTGCATAGATGTAATGTAGATACAATTATTTTCTGTGGATTTAGGTGGAGCCACTATTTCTTGATGTATACACCTAAGACTTCCATATCAGTGGCTAAAGAGGTTTCAGTATCAGAAACGTTGAGGCTCTGAGCCACCAAGCAAATGCCATCAACATAAATAAATTTTTTTGAAGACTTTTGGTAAGCTGTGCATGTACAGACCAAAGTGGTAGTGGACTCAGAACAGACATTTGAAGTAAACTATCATTTGGTTTACGTACCCTATATCTGTCATTGTGAGAATGGATATGAAATGCTCTATTGCTGAGCATGTTGTTAAGTAAGTCCTTAAATTGACGACACAATCGTGAATTTTTAAGGAAGTGCTTCTCACCAAGCAGTGTCGAGAACAGCTGATAGGGCCAAAAAGGCAGCTACACTTACTAATTTCTGCTCATACTCATTTTCGATATAAGTAACTAGATACAGTGTCTCTTCCTTAAATTACTTTCGCTTCTTAAGCTGGGCTAGCGCCTTTATTCTTAACGAAAGAGTGTGTTTCGATTGTTACTATATGTTGAGAGTTGCACTCTGTAACTTCGTTGGTGTAACCAATAGTCCATGGAAAATGTGGTTCATTAGTCAGCATGGTATGTTTTCATTATTTCTATTTGCTTATTTCTTTAATATCTGAAAACAGTTTACTATTCACATTCACCCGATAGGTACTTTCCAATTACTTACACAGTTCCAAGATATGCTATTAGATGATGGCGTTCAAGCCTACAGAATTCATAGCCACATTGTATTTACCATGACTGGCATATCATCACACAGTACTACGTAACTTTGTTAAATTTGGTTAAATGTAAGGCAATTCCCTGTTTATCGTTTCTTTTACAAGCTAACAATAGTTGATTGGCAACCAAAACGTGTAATGAATGGTAAAGCAATGTGTTTTTGCGATCAAGAAAATTAAAAGGTTTCGTAATTAAGTTTTAACGTTTTAGAAATACATAAGATCACTTATCTGCAGCGCCTAATAAGTCAGGTCTTAATAAAATGTGGTTAATTTCAAGATCATTCGTCGACTACTTCAGAGTGACTTTGTTAACGAATGTCTGTTTCTGAGTTGCTGATCCCAATTACAGTCACTGTTGACAGGGGAGAGGTGAAAATGAAAATATTTAAGTTTAGTACAAGCAGCAATGTTCCTTACCAAACGTGTTACTCTTTGAATGGAAATGCGCTTAATGATGTAGTGACGCTGTCCATCTTAAATGTGAGGCTCTTATTTGGTTTGGACACAGCGTGTAATCCTGGCGGATTGGAGGACGATGTTATTCTTACAGCTGAGTCCTGGCATTCGCCTTATGAGTGGGTTAAAACCTTCCTTTAAAAAATCATCACCTGCGATTGTTTGACGATCGTTATGGCATTTTGTGTCCTGTTACATTGTACCAGTAGTCTTTAAGACTAATGCTTAGGAACTAATCTCTAGTATGATACGAAGGGATTTGTAACATAACCGTGTAAGTCAGAAGTAAGTGCCATGTTATATAGAAGAAACTGGAGTCCTTCTGAATGGTGTAGTGGTCTATGTCTTTGTATAGTCAATAGCATAGCTACATCATATTTAGATTTTCTGCTGTCATGACATCAGATAGGTTTGTTTTTTGCTAATGTGGTTATGTCAGATATTTATATCATACTGAAGGTAATATTACAGATAGGGAAGTGGTCATGGATGTAAATGAGGTGGAAGATGTAACTGTGCGAGATCAAATTTGACAGTGTTCTGAAACATCTAAGTCTAAACGAGGCCCAGGGAGTAAACAGTCTTCTGGCAGGATTACAGGCAGCCTCGGGAGAGCCGGCCACGGCGGAGCTCTCCCACCTGTTGTGCCCGGCGTATGAGACAGGCCAAGTACCCACAGACCTTAAGAAGAATTTAATGTTATCAGTTCCAAAGAAATCAGTTGCTGGTAGGTGTGAAAATTACTGAACTATCGGTTTAATAACTCGTCGTTGTAAAATACTAACACAGATTCTTTACAGAAGAATGAAAAAACTGGTAGACGCCGACCTCAGGGAAGATAAGTTTGGATTCCCGAGAAACGTGGGAACATGCGAGGCGCAACTTGACCAAATGGAGGGGCGGTTGGTAGGACACGTTCCGAGACGTCGACAGGTAACCAATTTAGTTTTGAAGTGAAGTGTGGGTGAAAATCGTAGACCAGGTGGTGAATACAGTAAGGAGATTGGGATGGATGTGGGCTGCAGTATGTACTTGGAGATGAAGAGGCCTACAAGTTATACAGTAGAATGGAGAGCTATTTTTAATACCAGTCTTGACACTGAGGGGCGCAACAACATCTCTCTGTGTTATAACATCTTATTTTCCAGTTGGCCTATTTCTTCATTGTTTATAACTGACTGTCAGAGTACCTCTGAAGATAACGTGAGGAATGCATATTTATTTAAAGTAGGGGTAGTTGAAAATCACAGGTTGGTTATGAAGGATAGATTTCGTGGATCCACTGTATTTTAATCTACTCGACTTGCTTAGTGATGATTCCTGCTTGTTTGTGAAGGGGCTGACCTGCTCGTTAATTCTGCCACATGTCGGGCCCTGACAACAGTACGCAGTGTCATCTTTGTACAGGCCTCTTCTTTCGTTCCTCGATCTTTAGCGATGTCAGCCGTGTTGTTGGTGTGTAGCAGTGGAGACGTGACTGTCCCACGTGGCGTCGCTGCGGCTGGCTTAATGCTTGTCGAATGGTGATCACCAAGCAGCGCTTGTACTTACCTGTTTCCCGCAACGTTTTTAGTAAGCTGCACACTTTGGGGTGGGAAGTTCAAAAGTAACGTTTCAAAGAGCAGCCCAGCATGCCACAACCAATGGAAGGCGCGTTCGCCGCCCACGAGAAAGCGTGCTGGCGTTGCGCCTGCCGTGTTGCGTTCAGCCTGCGTCGCTCTGCTGCTCAGTCCTGGGACCGGGTCGCCTGTGCTGTGGTTGCCGCTGAACCCGGCTTGTTCTTGTGCGATTATATTGTTCTTCCTTGAATATTTTTAGTCTGTCTCGAAAGCTTTCCCTGTCACTGAGAGCACGGTAACCTATGATTTGGTGTTGTTTTTTGGCCTTTCGGGTTGGGAAATCATCTTGATTTTATCTTGCTTCTATTTTAGAGAGACTATTTTCAGTTTCATGGCCGCGATGAAGAAACGTCTGATGTGTTTGAGGCAGGTGTCTTGTGAATTGAGTGATTTATTTTGTTATCTTCCAGTGCCTCCAGTCTCTGAGCTGCTTTCTTTCCATTTCATATTCGTCAATCTTATAAAGTAGTGGATGTTAAGCGGTTGCATTCGGATTTTTGAGTATTATATCTTCGTCGGTTTCATCGAATTTTGGATACCGTGGATGACCGTGAATGGTTTTCTAGCACTCTGAGGAACTTTTTTGAGGTCGTCAGTAATGAATGACATTCTCATCTGCTATTAAGGATGGCTGTTCGCAAATGGTGTGCTATGACCTGTTGGAAATTTTTTCCAAAAACTACTGCTATTGTGGGACCTAATTCTTGTGATTACCTCGCGCATCATTTGGTGGGTTTCTCTTCTTATTAGGTCATTGAAAATGTTCAAGCCAATCGTAGCATATCCATTTGGTTAGTGCCGTATGGTCTATAGACTTTCCCTACTGTTTAATTTTGTTTCTTATGTACGTCAGGAGTCTTTCTCTTTGTTATGTTATTTTCTTCTTAGGGTAGTTTTAGGTATAGCAGGTTGTATTGCTTCCACTTGTATTTGGTGATTACGATATGTTATAAGGAGTGGTTTGAAAAGTTGATTCGTTAGGTTTTGTGTTAAAACGTATCAATCTGAATTTTTCGGCTATCCGATTTAGTGAGTTTATGATCGTTTTTCCTAGTTTTTGTGGTTCACAGCATAATAAATGTGAGGTATTCGTTAGCTATGCAGTCGCCAAATTCAGTGTAGCTTCAGAATCTGGGTAGCTATGTTGTACGCAGTATATGTTCTAAGGTAGAAGTGCCATAGTGATTGATAAACGGCGGCGAGTCATTTCTGAGTCTTGCGTGATTCAAAATGGCTACAACAAGTTTAATATCTTTCTTGTTCAATTTTTCAGCAAATATCACAGATCTAGTACTGAGCCTCCTGTTCCTTTAGCTGGGCAAAATGAGAGTATATAATTCACGAGATCAGTTGGCAGTACCGCGGCAGGATACATCGTTGTGGTGTTTTATATGAAAGACTCTGAAGCATCTATCTCAGCTTCTACTATGGTCTGGTTTGCGTGACAGATACAGTTATCTAGATTGATTTCTCTACCTGCTCATGGGGTACGTGCTGCGACTATAATACCAACTTCTTTTTCTCTTATTATGCCTTTAGGGAGTTTGTTTTTAGAGCAGAAACCCAGTGTGTTGACAATGCAGATAGTGGCAATATCTTTCTTAGGCTTGAATGTGAAGGTCAATTCTTGCTTCCTGGTGTCTCAGGCTAGGTTGGGCATAGGCCTCCTTGTCTATCAATATGGCGATATAGACGTGGATCCGTGTTCGCCAAAGAACGTAGTAGGAGCTTTTTAGAAACTGCTGTTATTATTTCCCTTCTTTCAAATATCATGTTGGGAAGGGCTGTAGTGAAGAATCAGAGTATGTTTTCCGTTTAATTGTTTTCGTGACATTCTTGGCCGAAGACCGTGATAGTTTGATCAATGCGCTTAATGTTTTCAGTTTTGTTTGCTGAGATAGGCTGTTTTGGTCTTTCTTTGTGACTCTCATCACTATTAACGTTATCAGTGTTGCAGCTCCTGCATTTTGGTGCTTCTTGTTTCGGGTCTATTTTGCAATTAAAAATTGGATGTGCTCGACTCCGTTCTTCACATTTCAATTTATATCACAGCTTTTCGTGACTTATTGGAAAGTGTTGCAATATGGACGTTGCTGTTATTGAGGAGGCAGTGTTTAAATAGTCCAACCTTGTGGGGTCTGAAGTGGACTGACAAGGCAGCCAGTCCACAGTGACGGGTAGCCGATAGAAAGGCACGCGTACACACTCACGCCGACGGGCGTCAATTCTGGAACAGGATAACTATTGAATGGTAGCAAGAAAAGTACGTAGCTGCTTTATACTTAACTTTATTATTTGATGACTACAGCATTCTTCTTGAGACATTTATACTATAACTCTCAAAGTAGGTAAGGCTAATGGCGCCTTGCTAGGTCGTAGCCATGTACTTACCAGAAGGCTATTCTAACTGGCTCTCGGCAAATGAGAGGAAGGCTTCGTCCGTATGGTCGCTAGCAATCTCCTCGTACAACTGGGGCGAGTGCTATATCGTCTCTCGTGACCTGCCTTGTGGTGGCGCTAGGTCTGCGATCACACAGTGGCGACACGCGGGTCCGACATGTACTAAATGGACCGCGGCCGATTTAAGCTACCACCTAGCAAGTGTGGTGTCTGCCGGTGACACCACAGGGTACACAGTGCATTCTGAAATGGTGAACAAGCAGCTTGTTAGTTGGTTCTTTGTAACTATAGATGACTGGAAGCAATAGCGGGGAATTTTGATTTAGTTTCGCGGTACCTTTAGGTCCCCTTCAGTTTTTTCGTTTGTTGTATCACGGTCAAAATTGGTTATCACAAAGGCGAGCGTGAGTCTGTGTAGTTTCTCTTTTGCTTAGTGTTTGGCGTGCGGTGTGATTTCTGTTACTGTTGCTTCAGATCGGTAAGTAACTCAAACTGTTCTCTCGGGTTTCGAAATCTGATGGGTGTGTTGTGATGTTGGCAAATTTTTTCGGATTTTTTTGTGAACGACTTGGTGACCCAAGCAACTGTTTTAATGCAGGTTACAACGATTTGGCGGTTTCTTTGCCACCTTCTTAGTGTATAGTTTATTGTAGGGTTTTCTAAAGTGCCATAAGTTGTGTTAGATGTGCTTTCATTCCATCTGCATCCAACCAGTTGTAAACCTTGTTCCTCCTGAGATGTATTTGGATGAGTGTAAACTTTTTGTAATTGGCGGCTTTGCCTGTTTACTTCGAGTTTCTTGTCCGGGTTTTCGGCTAGTTCGCGTAGCGTTGCGTTTCTGGAGATCTTCTGGAGACAGAGTTCTCTACTTCAGTCTGGTGCGCTGAAAACTGTTGTTGCGTATCGGAAACAGGACGATCCATAGTCCCCACGCCCTGCTTGAGAACGGTCGCAGTCAGCGTTGAGTTCTGTGCCTTTCGCCTCGCCAGATGCGAGTTGGTCGTCCCTGTCTCAGAGTGTGGCGGTTGTGCAGACTGCTGATCCCAAGTCTGAATCGCTCTGACAATGCTGCGTTTGGCGACAGTGGCGCGAGTTACGCATGATGCACTTTGCAGGGGACATCGTCTGAGTAACACATGTGCCGACGAACAACTACGTACATGTAACAACAGTTCAAGCAGTTTCGGCTGCGAGAATGCTTGCCTCCAGATATATCAGAGGAAAACCCTTAATAGGTATATCGGTTGCAGAAGTTAATGCTTGATACCCCACGAGTCAAAGGATTGTAACAGGTGATTCCCTGACCACCCATACCTGCTCGCTGGTTCGCCTTTTTGAAGACCAGAACGTGACAGCAGTGGCTCTAAGCAGCAGCAGGGAGTGGCCAGTGGTGGGGCTTCCAGTCCTCTGCTGCTCCTGAGTGGCTGAAAGGCCCACGTGTAGAAGGATTTCGTGGAGAGGCTCGGGGCTCGGGGAATCGAGAGCTGGCTGTCGGCGCCCGTGTGGCCGACGTGGCGGGTCGCGGGCGCTCTGGAGCGGAGTTCTGTGTCGCGACGCACAGTGTTCTCGAGTTTCCAAACGCGTTCTCGTTTGAGCGCATCCGTTACCACTTAAGAACTTTCCTGTCGTTATCTGCGAATGTTGCATAGTGATTAGTGCGGGCGTTTACGGCGAACTGTAGCTCAGTGAAAACTCTGTGATGTTAGCTAAGTGGCAGTGGTGCTCCGACTCAAATGACTGACTTGGCTGGGGTAATCGGATAGCGATAATCTCAGTTTGTTATCCAAATCTGGGAGTAATGTTTTTTGAGTGACCGTCTTCCTGTTGAGTTTGAACTGTGTATTTCGTACAGCCAGTCGATAGTAATTTCCTGGACTTGGCTGTGAATGTTCCCAGTACTGCGGTCGGAACTCGGGATCTTGCCTGGGGGTAAGTAGGTAGCACGAGGGCCGTTAACTACTGGCTTTCGAGCGATGAGGTTCGATACTTTCCAGCGTGTCGAGGCTCGGCTGGCGACCACTGTGTCGGACTGACTTTACGCGTGTCTCGGTGGTGCAGGACGCTTGTCTGGGTGGGCCGCTAAGCGCCCCCAGTGCGCCCCGTGTCGGCTCTGCCCACCACCACCTAAAGAGGAGGCCGCGGCGCGCTCTCGTGGCGTCATGCAAAGCGGGCCAGGGTTGGCTTGGCGCTGCGCTGACAGAATCGAGGCGCACGGCCTGCAAATATTCGTCAAACGGTTTTACAGAATGTGTTGAGCTGCCGGCGCCCCCCTGCGGCCAGGCGGGCTGCACCCGGCACCTGCCTCCCTCGTGGCGCTGCGGCCTCTGGTTCCACTGCGTCCAGCACGAAAATCGCGGTTGACACTGCGGGTGCCTGGTAAATGCAAAATTCACGAAAATCACTCCACGTAGTACTATTTATCACAGGATTTTCAGTTGGGCTGGATACTAAATTCACACAAACACTCCTTTACTTTGCACACTCAGGTTTTATTTGAACAAATTGGAGATCGTCTATTGATTACGAATCACAATTCGGCGTACTGTGTGCTTCTAGTGAAGCTACTATGGCACATGTTTACCAGGACTCACAGTACTGGTACAAGTTTATCCTTCCACAGTACTGTTTCTGCAAATACGCCTTTAAGTAATGTTCTTCCTTGCTCAAGAGTGGCACATGGAACATTAACTTTTAACAAATGCCATAGTACCCTTACAAACCTCTAGCTTAACAAATCATCATCTTGTCTCACAAACCCAATAATGCTAATCTCATATAACTCTGCCATTCGACACTTTGCGTTCACTTCAAGCCACATTTCACACAACAAGTCATGTGTTACTTTATTACTATACCTGTTTGAGCCAGTCTATGTGATCGAACCACTAATAAGCTCAACAAACCCATTTACACTTTCATGCACACAACACTTCAGTCATTGGCCCCTCTCTTTTGATTTTATAAGTATCTGAATGTCTCTTGTCATGGTACTTGAATTACAAATCATGTAAAAGTACATCTTTCACACACATATGGAAAATTTCCTTGTTTCAGACATAATGTTATTTACTATAATCATACATTATACATTAATAAAACCGACAAACTGCAAAGACAGATCCTCGAAGGAAAACGGAGAAAAAACGTCCTACGAACATGTGTCCAGAAATGCACCATCGCCACGGTAGATGACCCTGACGAACGGGAATTCCTCTGACAACGTGCTGCGTTTTCCTTGTATATAACAGGACGTGTGATTGACGCAGCCTGTTGTACACACAAAGCAATTCCCAACAATTTTAGTAAGTATTCTGAGTGCATTAGAATAGGTAGACAGAGGCTACCACTCACAAATAAGCACACAGTTATAAATGAAGGAGACGTTAGGAAAGAGAAGTACTGGCTGTACGATATCAGATTTAATGACATTTAATATTGTCATACCAGGTAGAGTCCATTTTATTGCTGGGTTTAATGCAGTGTAGTGTGGAGACAGTTATTTGCGAAAAATACTGAAGGAGGCTACAGCGAGGATTCTGAAAAGGGAGACTGTTCATTGTTTCTCCTGGCCAGATTCCTCTCGGCTGCCGAACACAGCTCTAGACCTGCAGGGATGTTGGTTGGGTCCCACCAAAGAAGTATCCTGTTCTTCAGTAGAGGGAGCGTCGTTCCATTGCAAACGAAACAGACGAAGAGCACTGGTCCTTGCACCATCGTAGCTAGATGTATATAGTACACTAACTGCGCTATTCCCTGAGCTTGGTGGAACCCAATTCTAATAATAATTCCTATTCCACTTAATATAATGGCTTTAACTGACATAAAAAGATATTGCTTCTTTGAGGCAAATTTCTTGTTATCAACAATTTCGAGTTGCCGCATGGAGCACCGATTACGTAGGTACATGTATCCAATCAGTCCGAGACAAACCAAGTTGAATGCCACAGACACTGAAATCCCTGCAAGGACTACTATGCGACTGTGGATGAGGTAATGTTTACTCGTCTTTTCCAAAGCAACAGCTGCCACACATACTATACTCCACGGTATAAACACACACAGCATCTCACGACGGAATAACTGGCTTACTTCAGCAGGTAGTAGCTGGTTAGGAAGCCTGAGATGGCGAACACAAGAATACATGTGGTAGCAGAATGAGTTTAGCCAGATACAGCTGAGAAGTGTGAGGGCGCTGTCTATCAGCACTGCTGTAGGTAAGTCAGGGACGCCTGCCATACGATACACGACCTCAGAACACAGGATCTGGACTATGCACGTGATCTGAAACGACAAGAGTATCTTCCCAGGCAAATTACGTAACTGGGGAAGGTACATGTATACTCCGGCAGTCGAAAAACGGAAAATGATATTTACCAGTATAAATGACATTTCCAAAGGCTTCAAGCTGTCGATTTTAAAATCCTTGTATTTCAAGGTGGCGTTGGTTAAACTGTTTTTGTAGTTCAGGGTTTCTTCTGTTAACTTTTGATACAGTATGCGGATAGATTTAGTAAATGCAACTGGGAAACTTTGAAATGGGTAATATAAGTGCGTACAATTATCAGAAGCCTTAAAGGAGGAAAAATCACGACACTTCAGCAACAGAATAGCTCTGGAAACAGAACAGATGGCGTCTGTAGCGTTCGACTGCAGACATGATTGATCGTCGGGAGTATCGAAATAGCAGCGAGCATCGTGTACGGACTGTATCATACTAAACGGGACGTCCTGACAAATGCCGTACGAGTTGACAGCCATCCAGGCCAGCAGACAGAGGTTGACGTTTATCCTCTGCGTGTAGGCCAGGTAGCTGGTGACGGGTATGTGGGGCGACCTCTGCACCACGTCGTCCCACAGCTGCTCGCGGCACCGCTCGCGCTGCTTCACGGCTTCCAGTGGCAGGTCTTCCAGCGGACACGTGGGGTGGTCCAGGGCGTTCACCAACAGCTGCACGCAGTCAGTGTTCACAGAGAGCGTATCGTGGCTTCTGTCCTCCAGCTGCCACTCCTCGTCTGCAAGAAAACGACAGCAAGTAGGTGGTGCCCGTACACTGCAGGCAGCTGAATCCAAAGTCTTCTCTGGATGAGGAGCCTGGGCGTTGTTTATCCACATTACCCAGGTTCAGTTACCCAGAACTATGTAAGGCGGCATGTCAACACAAAGTAAGAGTATTAACAAAGACAGATATCATGTTACTATGCGCGTCTATTTCATCTACAGGGTGTCCAAGAAGTCCCTGCATCGCTCTTGACTTAGTAAAAATAAGGAAGTAAATAGGTTTTATTGATAGTCCTGCACTGAATATGTTAAAAAAACAATGTTGTCAGAATTATATACTCCTGGAAATTGAAATAAGAACACCGTGAATTCATTGTCCCAGGAAGGGGAAACTTTATTGACACATTCCTGGGGTCAGATACATCACATGATCACACTGACAGAACCACAGGCACATAGACACAGGCAACAGAGCATGCACAATGTCGGCACTAGTACAGTGTATATCCACCTTTCGCAGCAATGCAGGCTGCTATTCTCCCATGGAGACGATCGTAGAGATGCTGGATGTAGTCCTGTGGAACGGCTTGCCATGCCATTTCCACCTGGCGCCTCAGTTGGACCAGCGTTCGTGCTGGACGTGCAGACCGCGTGAGACGACGCTTCATCCAGTCCCAAACATGCTCAATGGGGGACAGATCCGGAGATCTTGCTGGCCAGGGTAGTTGACTTACACCTTCTAGAGCACGTTGGGTGGCACGGGATACATGCGGACGTGCATTGTCCTGTTGGAACAGCAAGTTCCCTTGCCGGCCTAGGAATGGTAGAACGATGGGTTCGATGACAATTTGGATGTACCGTGCACTATTCAGTGTCCCCTCGACGATCACCAGTGGTGTACGGCCAGTGTAGGAGATCGCTCCCCACACCATGATGCCGGGTGTTGGCCCTGTGTGCCTCGGTCGTATGCAGTCCTGATTGTGGCGCTCACTTGCACGGCGCCAAACACGCATACGACCGTCATTGGCACCAAGGCAGAAGCCACTCTCATCGCTGAAGACGACACGTCTCCATTCGTCCCTCCATTCACGCCTGTCGCGACACCACTGGAGGCGGGCTGCACGATGTTGGGGCGTGAGCGGAAGACGGCCTAACGGTGTGCGGGACCGTAGCCCAGCTTCATGGAGACGGTTGCGAATGGTCCTCGCCGATACCCCAGGAGCAACAGTGTCCCTAATTTGCTGGGAAGTGGCGGTGCGGTCCCCTACGGCACTGCGTAGGATCCTGCGTTCTTGGCGTGCATCCGTGCGTCGCTGCGGTCCGGTCCCAGGGCGATGGGCACGTGCACCTTCCGCCGACCACTGGCGACAACATCGATGTACTGTGGAGACCTCACGCCCCACGTGTTGAGCAATTCGGCGGTACGTCCACCCGGCCTCCCGCATGCCCACTATACGCCCTCCCTCAAAGTCCGTCAACTGCACATACGGTTCACGTCCACGCTGTCGCGGCATGCTACCAGTGTTAAAGACTGCGATGGAGCTCCGTATGCCACGGCAAACTGGCTGACACTGACGGCGGCGGTGCACAAATGCTGCGCAGCTAGCGCCATTCGACGGCCAACACCGCGGTTCCTGGTGTGTCCGCTGTGCCGTGCGTGTGATCATTGCTTGTACAGCCCTCTCTCAGTGTCCGGAGCAAGTATGGTGGGTCTGACACACCGGTGTCAATGTGTTCTTTTTTCCATTTCCAGGAGTGTATTTTTGTTTCAGAACTGCAGTCTTTGAGTTCCGAATCCATGGACCAACAGTTATCTTGTAAAGGAGAGATTAGTGGAGGATTCGTGGGTGCATGAACATCCGCAGATAGGAAAAACTATGTAAGGTATGATGAGACCATTTGCCTCAGTCCCCCTCGTAAAGTAGCCATGCCTGATTGAGATAAATGTCCTGTATTTTTAGGCTGTCTCAAAGACAGGACACGTATTGGAAGCAATAAAAAGTGACAGGAAACGTGTGTCACCCACTCTTAATCAGATTAGCAGTCTCCAATGAAAATAATTTGCAAAAGAGCAGTTGGACTTCAAGCATCTTCTTCAACAATGCACGACCACCCTGAAAAAATATGAATACGAAAGGATTTAGGCCCAAGTTTGTTACTGAATTATCTGACAATGGTGTGGAGCAACGATTTGTAACCTACTGTACTTCGCTGTGGCGACTTCTGCCATGTCTCGCTCAAGAATGTTATTTACCTATAAATGTCTCATATACCACTATTTGATCAGGAAAAAATTGTTTTCTTGTCTAAGGAAAGTACCCATTATCAGCAAGAGTTGGAAAGGAACCTACCTCACATTATGTGGGCCAGAATATGGAAAGGAACCTACCTCACCTTATGTGGGCCAGAGTTGGAAAGGAGCCTACCTCACCTTATGTGGGCCATTGTGTGATCAGAATACCTGTTAGGACCACATTCTTTTGAAGCTTGCATGAATGGGAACTTCCAATTCTCTGTACAACAGAAGTTTCCAGTATCTCAGCTCCATGACAAGGCAATCACGGATCTTGTGTGGTTGTAGAAGGAAGGAGCTTGAGTCTCGTTTTGTTGTTCAGATGTGTGGGTTTCTTAATGAACAACTTATTCTCGGATTCTATTTGGTTCTGCAGCATTTAAAGCCACATTAAAATGGTTACCACGAAGTCCCAGCATTACCACCTCAACAACCTTTTGAAATCGTCATGACAAACTTTTGATCTTACCACGCAAATAACTGAATATGAAGAATAATAAAGCCTCATGTGGCTCAACGTTGAAAGATTAATGGAAAATTGACACAAGTGTTGAGGAAGTCTTTCTAAGCAGAATTACTAGGACGACCCGCAATAAAGCAAGGGGGACAGCGAGACACGTAGATATCTGAGGAAGGTGTGATCGCCCATGCACTGATCCGTTGGATACGTATTTTTTTATATCTAACTACGTCCATATAGAATCTACTCTTTTGACATAACTCCATAGGCGTCCTGTACAAAGAAATAGGATGCAGGCTGAATTCTCGTCTTTGTGATATTTCACTTTCCTCCGTGAACTTAGTGACCCCATCACGCAGCGTAAAAAAAAAGTGATGGAGCATATTTGTCACCAGTTTGTGTCGTTAGCACGAGATTGTCGAGAAAAAGCACAACAAAATACAGTAACTGACGATTTTGGGAGTTCCTTTACCACAATGAACGATTTACTGTTAATACTCTGTTTGCATACATTCCAAAACACGCACAAAAATGTAATTACTTCGTCTGACTCGTACCTTGTGTATTGATAATAATGCAGAAATAAATGCAATTGGGACATACATGCCTCAGCCGCTGAGTGGATGAATGTGGGATTACAACTCCAGAGATTTGGGGTTCAGGCATTGCTCCCGAGATTCCTTCTGTCACTTATCTCTTCTTTCACCTCTGACATTGATTTATGGAAATCGAAAATGTTCGAACTGTAGAATTGTTCGGAGACCCAATAATTAACTGTGTCCCACAATTATTAACTGGGTGAGTTAGTTCAGAAGTAGGAAGACGGCGAGTGACCACAACCTGCAGTAGGACAATGGCTCGCGAAGCACTGTGGTGACCAAACCAGGCTTCAGCTTGATGACGGCTTTTCCTACTGCATTCTGAGAAGTCCTGATGGTCGTTTTCCTCGAGCACTATTCCTGTTCAGAGTACAAATCAAAGGAGAATGATACTGATATGCTACACATCATCCAATGTATACAGGGTGAGTCATCTAACGTTACCGATGGATATATTTCGTAAACCACATCAAATACTGACGAACCGATTCCACAGACCGAACGTGAGGAGAGGGGCTAGTGTAACTGTTTAATACAAACCATATAAAAATGCACGGAAGTATGTTTTTTTACACAAACCTACGTTTTTTTAAATGGAGCCACGTTAGTTTTGTTAGCATATCTGAACATACAAACAAATACGTAATCAGTGCAGTTTGTTGCATAGTAAAATGTTAATTTCATCCGGAGATATTGTAACCTAAAGTTGACGCTTGAAACCTCCAACATTCAGTTGCGTCTTGTAACAAACACGGGCCACGGTCGGCGAGCAGCATCTGCAGGGACATGTTTCGATGACGCCCGTGTTTACGAGTGTGGCTGTAGTGCACTGTTGTGGTTTGGTCTAGCTGTCGCAATGTCCGCATGTAGCGCTTGCTGCTATTGTTATTCTGCATTCGTCTCCGCACGCAGACCAACTGTAGTACACCGTGTTACCAGACGTCTGTGATAGTGTGGTGTTCTAGGAACTGTGACCATGGTGTATTCGAACTCTGAAAAGGCCGAGAGTGATACTCATCTATGGCGAGTGTCGACGAAATGCAGCTGAAGCTTGCAGGGTGTATGCAGAACGGTACCAGGACAGAGAGCATCCAACGTGCCGCACATTACAAAACATCTACCGCCAACTGTATGCAACAGGTATGGTCGTAGCACGCAAACGGGTCCGTAACAGGCCCGTCACAGGAGAAGCGGGTGCAGTTGGTGTGTTAGCTGCTGTTGCCATAAACCCACACATGAGTACACGTGACATTGCGAGAGCCGGTGGACTGAGTCAAAGTAGTGTCATGCGCATACTGCATCGTCACCGCTTTCACCCGTTTCATTTGTCGCCACATCAGTAATTACATGGTGATGACTTTAACCATCGAGTGCAAATCTGTCAATGGGCATTAACAGAGAATGCGTTGCAGTTCTACCTGTTTACCGATGAAGCGGGTTTCACAAACCACGGGGCAGTGAATCTACGGAACATGCATTACTGGTCCGTGGACAATCCTCGCTGGCTCAGACAGGTAGAGCGACAGCGACTGTGGACTGTAAATGTATGGTGTGGAATCATTGGCGACCACCTTATTGGTCCTCACTTCATTGCAGGGGCCCAAACAGCTGCAACATACATCGCGTTTCTACAGAATGATCTGCCAACGTAGCTCGAAAATGTCCCTCTGGAAACGCGTCGATGTATGTGGTATCAGCATGATGGTGCACGTGCACATACCGCAATTAACACTAGGCTGACCCTTGACAGGATGTCCGACGGGCGTTTCATAGGACGTGGAAGACGCATAAATTGGCCAGCCCGTTCTCCTGATCTTACACCTCTGGACTTCTTTCTGTGGGGTACGTTAAAGGAGAATGTGTACCGTGATGTGCTTGCAACCCCAGAGGATATGAAACAACGTATTGTGGCAGCCTGCGGCGACATTACACCAGATGTACTGCGGCGTGAACGACATTCATTACGCCAGAGATTGCAATTGTGTGCAGCAAATGATGGCCACTACATTGAACATCTATTGGCCTGACATGTCGGGACACACTCTATTCCACTCCGTAATTGAAAACGGAAACCACGTGTGTACGTGTACCTCACCCCTCATTGTAATGTACATGTGCGTCAAAGACCAATAAAAAGGTGTTAGCATGTGGACGTAATGTGCTGTTCCAGTCTCTTCTGTACCTAAGGTCCATCACCGTTCCCTTTGGATCCCTACGTAATTCGGTGCTCTCTGATACACACGATCGAACAGCGTGGTACTCAAGCATCAACTTTAGGTTACAATATCTCCGGATGTAATTAACATTTTACAATGCAACAAATTACGTATTTGTTTATATGTTCAGATGTGCTAACAAAATTAACGGGGTTCCATTTAAAAAAAACGTAGGTTTGTGTTAATAAACATACTTCTGTGCATTTTTGTATGGTTTGTATTAACCAATTACACTAGCCCCTCTCCTCACGTTCGGTCTGTGGAATCGATTCGTCAGTATTTGATGTGGTTTACGAAATATATCCAGCGGTAATGTTAGGTGACTCACCCTGTATAGTTCATTGGCGTGTTGAGCGCAAATGTATACCCAGTAAGACGAATAAGTTCTGAAAGATTCTTATACACCGGCATGTTCTGGAAAGGCCGAATGCACGACTTTGTCGTAAACACTCCATTTTCTTTGTTATTCATTCCACTCCCACCACATTATCGTGTGGTGCGCAAGCTTCAGACACTTTGCTGCTCTTCAGCCTATCGAAGTTAGGCCAGTATAGCTTTTATGGGAGAATGAATAAAATGATAGGTTTCAAAAAAATAAAAGCCATAGCGTCTCTACATAAACACATGTACATTGAAGCTGATGATGGTGCTATGGTGAAGATAAGTCTCGTGCTTCTGGCAAGTCACTGGCAGTCAGTTCCCAATAACTACTACGAGGGTAATATGGTATGATGCAGGTGCCGGCCAGAAAGGGTTTATGTATTCAAGGTGTTGGAGTGGGCTGGGAAGTATGATTGACAAGTTGATGTGGGTAGAGGGAGGTGTGAGGGAGGGATGGCAGTGGTCAGGAGGCTGGAAGCGGGATCATCTACATATTGAAGAGGCGTAGACGCTAGGATTATAGCTGGTTGGAGGAGTAAGTGTCTACATACTATTCCGGAACAGGAAGAACCAGCCAGCTGAAGTTCCGCTCGAATAGGATACAGAAGGGTGGCAAGTGGAGGGCGCACCAGAAGCCTAGGTATCCAGAGGATAGGCGAGAAAAATTTCTTTTGTTCGCCACGTTTATGGAACGTTTACAATTTGTGACAAAGTCTGAGGAACTTCAGAAGAGAGGGCAATCTAATCAGCTGGTAGAGGTTGCGTCTGAGACGGCAAATATGATACAGAGTGCAAGGTGTTCTAAGACTGTAAGGAATGGTAAATTTTTGAGACTGCTGAGATCCAAGCTATATTGGCGAAAGTAACACTGGGGCCACTAAGGCTTTTGGAAAGACGAAGGAAGAAACAAGATCAGGGTTTAACGTCCTGTTGGTGAAACAGCTATTAGAGCATAACCCAGAATTGGGAAGAACGGGGAAGCAGGACAGCGGCGTCCATCCATAGGAACCGTCGTGTCATTCACCTTAAGCTGTGTAGGGACATCACAGAGAAACTAAATATGGTCGAAAACCAAGTTTGGAGCCAACAGCTTACCACAGCATCGCCTCGTTCAGTGGGTTTTACCCAAGTACAGAGGATGGCTGAGTGATGGAATCCCCACATTGTCGTGTTTCCTGTCTTCTTAATTTGAGTTTGTTGTAAGCTGGGGATGCGTGATTATTCCAAGATATGAGAAAGTGAGAGTCCTCTGCCCATGTCAGCAGAGAGGAATGGAGCAGCAGGTCCACCGCCTTACTGCAAGCGCTTATCTTCCTCCACATAATTGGGCACTGTCCTTGCATTGTGAGAGAACTGTGACTCTGAGTTATCTGTTGAGTGTACATGACTGTAATGGATGCGTTAATAGCTTAACATCCACATCTGACACACATGTTGTTGTGTCATGCTTTTAATAAATTTACAAGTAGATAGATGAAACAGTCAATGATCAGAACGCCTTATTGTTTGGAAAGCAATACACTTATCTTTAGCTCCTCGTGGCTGTGGCTGTGTGAGCACGTGTGGTATTAATTGGGGTCCAAATACACAGGAGCTGCTGAAAACACTTAGCGGCATTACAGTGCAAGTCTGCAGATGATGAGCACTGAACGTTTACTACAACTGTGCCAAATATGTGTCTGTTGTTGGCCCTCGACTCTCTGTACGTGCATGTTTGGCCTAGGCTTGACTGAGTGACGTTACGCCGACACTGCACTCTGAAGGCAGAAATTCGTCGCTTCTCTGCAGTCGTCATGGAACTTTGATATCCTCGTAGACAGAACAGAACTCAGGTTGGACTCTGGCAGAACTCGTACCAGGCACTGGCAGAACTGGAAATACTTGTCGTGTGTGGCGCCTCGAAGCTACAGGAGGAGTGGCTTACTACTTCTTTCTCATAGGCGGTGGCGATGCTGCTTAGGTGTACAGCATCTCTGCGGTGGTCGATTGACGATTTGCTGCAGGCGATTATCGTCGACACCACATGTGTCATCTTCAACAGTGTCACAGGCATCAGTGTATCATGATACATTGAGGAGAGGTAATGTAATGTAGAACACTGACTCGAGGTCTGGTGATGAGCAACTTTATGCTTCAATTCCCCCTCCCATTACTGGGGAAATACCAGCAATGCAAATTTCTTCCATCACCTGGATTCGAATCAGTTTACCTTTGAAGAGAGTACCACCACACAGTCATGTTTATGTGTGCCATGGTGGAAGTTAGGGTGAGAGAAATGATTGGTGGTGTTTATTGTAATAATTCCTTGGGTTTTTAACATAAGTGATTTTGATGTAACAGAGGCTACACCAAGAGGTGAAGTTATCGAGGCAGATGGAGATATGCTGTTGAGTAAGATTTAGAGTAACAAAAGAAGCATGGTGTGCCAGACAAGGAGCTATACAGGAAACATAATTTATTGGGACACCTGGCACTTGCCAGCTTCCTCCCAGAGATCCGAATGTGCGACTATTGCGGAATATTTCGTCAATGGAGCAGTCATCATACCACTTTTCAATTATAGGCCACATGTCCTGTGGACAGACACCAGTGGTTCCGATTACCTTCTGCATTCTCATGCCTTTGAGCACTGCTGACTCTTCAGGGCTTTAGGAGCAGGGGAAAAAGTGCCTTGAAGCTCTATCCGCCCATCCATCATTACTGATGATTTTTATTCTAAATTTAAGCAGCAGCGAGGTTCAAACCTGGGTTCCATGACGTTTTGATTAGTATAGGTGAGCTGTGGGATATAAACTTGCATACAGTATGATATCACACAAATTGACTATAGGTAGTAGGAAATAAGAGCTTTCTTTCTTTCTTTCTTTCTTTTTTTTTAAAGAAGGTCTAAAGTAATGGAGTCATGAGCAGCCTCTCATAAGAATTTCCTGAAATTGTAAGACATCGTGGTCTCCTTCATTGCTTGCATATTCCGCCCTCACAATCATATTCTGCACATCAAGACGCTTCATTCGAGCCCAAACTCGATAAGATAAAGTCAGTATTGTATGAATTCATGTAAACGATATGCAAATAACTAATAAATCGCAAGTGCGCACCGAGGTCGAAATACTCGAGGCTGGCGTACACGCATACATTCCAGACACGACGGTCACAGGAGCTTTTAGCTCGAGAGAGGCAACTGCACCCCAGGAGGCCGGTCCCAAGCTATCTACGTCGGCCAGTGACCGCCTGTAGAGCAGACAGCGTTAGCCCGAGTGAAAGGACGATCTCGTGTTCGGCTTAAAAGCAAATTCCGCTACATTGTGTGGGAGCGGTTAGCCTACGCATTCTTTACACATAGCACGCAGTTTCAGAGATTTTCACAGGGAGACAGCAAACGCCAAACACCGATACTACAGATTTCCGGATTGGTCGCCTTAAACAAAACGTCATTCTCGCGTTTTAGAAGAGCAATTCTGATTGGCAGACGATATTTCTGACGCCTTGAGTTGAAGGAGTAATGGGAGAGATCGAAAGGTATAACGCTTCTCGTCTGGCGTGCAGAGGGGCCGTTCCATTGTCGCTCTTGGAGCGAGAACATGTAACGAGAGCGTGCGCGCTCATACATGTACTCGAGAGAGCGAGGAACAAGTCTCTCCTCAGTACTTAACTGGGAGAGCACCTCTGTCGAGAGCGAATCGAAGTGCAACTGTATATTGAGTCCTTGAAATTAAGCATTGTTCACTGTGTTGGCCGCCACACTTATTATGCGGTGTGAATGGACAGAGTAATAGTTAAACGCCTGTGAGCGAATTTTTGAGTGGCATCGCGGTGGACTGGATATCTGACCGGTGTACCACGCCAATAGACTAGGGGCAAATAGGAGTCCTTGACTTCATCAAGGCGTAGGGAGAGTTTGATTGGCAAAGGTCAAGTTATAGAACGAGAGTTTTCTTATTTGTCGGCAGCGAGCGGCGCAGACAACAGTCATCACAGCTACAGCTCTTGCAACCCCCACATTTCTTCCACAACAGTACCCTTCACTGCATATCACACGTGACAGCCTCGTCTGTACCTAGCGACATTCTAACCGATAAATATTCAAGTTGGGTAGGTGCTGCTCTCAGCCATTCTGCCAAGTCAATAACAATCTTAAACTTTGTATAGAAACTTAATTACCGAATCCTATCCTTAAGAGGTAACTTCACATTCTGAAAAGAACCTGCAAATAACGTGTTCAATTCATAACTAAAAGTGCTATGGTGATTTCTCAGAATTTTTGCAAAATAAATAATAATTTTCGTTACTTTCGTGTTTTTCTTACACTAACTAGCACTACTCCAGTACTCAAGTATCCCACTAGTTACGTAAGAAATTTTGTGAATTTTTGTGTCATTTCCTTACAGTGGACGACTCCAGAAGGTATTTATTGCTGAAAGTTTTTTAGGCATTTCTCTTTGGAACGTCAAGGCTGTCCGTCTGACTTCTATAGTAGTGTGGGGGTGGAAATTGCATCTTGCAGGGGCCAAAGGGTAAAGGGTACATCTCAGATTAATCTGTTGCGCAGAATGACAGAATAGCACCAACCCACACGCTCACAAAATGTGTGGCTTTATAGTCTTGTGCTGTAATTGCTATATTTAATTCGTTTTGTGGCATTATAGACAGGTATTTTAAACTGGGACCAAGAGATATGGTGGTCGTAATTGTGTGACACTGTATGTACCAAATTGTCGAACAGTCATTAGATACAGTGAGTATATCTTTAAGATATGAAGCACTGAGTCTGCCTTGTTGAGGTTGTTTGGTAACGTGTGGTTGTTATGGATGAGAGGAGAATGAATCCTTTTTCAATAGATTGTTCAGTTTATGGAAAATGTGGCAGTGTTTTTGTTCATGTGTATCACCAATCCCAGGGTTTCTGATCTGCTGAATGAGGTGCTGGTATCAGGATATCTCACAAGCACCCATTGGCAGTACCATCTGATTCTATGTTGTAGCAATTATCTGTGCTTTGTAGAGTGTAGAATGACTGGGACTGTGTTACGAGACTCTAACAATTTTCATTAAAGTATAGTTGTAGCATTGAGATAACATGTGAGTGATGAAGATCTCGTTGGAGCTGAGGGAACAGACATATGGATGGAATGCTATGCTGCTGCTTTGTCTTGATGTTTTATGTGGCGAAACAAGGTTAGGTATAGGTTTTAAGCTGATGTTTTGGTGTGGCTGAAGTTAAAGTTGGATTGGTTTTTGGAACAGGTGACTTGGATGTTAAAATGGAAGGTGATTGTGGCTGTTATCGTCATCTGTTGGACGATATGGGGACGCTGAAAGAATGTTGTGGAAAACAGTGGTTCTAAACTGGATGTCTTTCATGTTAGGAATGCGACACAAGAAACTGTTGGGATGATGACGGTGAGCTCGATTGATGGTGTAGAAAACTGTGGATCTGAACTCAGTATCTTTGATGGTGAGGATGCAATGCATGTAGTTGTTGTGATGCGGAATGTAAGTTTAGTGTCGTGAATAATGCGTTTACTTTATATTTATTAGATCATTCGAGTTGAGGCTGTGTAGATGATGCAGTTGTGCAAGGATTGTACATTTGGGCACAGTTAATATGGGAGGTTTAACGAACTTCCAGTATGCTGCAGTAGTTTGGGTCAGCAACTTCTGGTAATCAGTGAACGAAAAACCGTTCCAAGTTTTTGTTCGTTCGGTGAGTTATCTCTATGCACTGTAAATGTCCATTGCACGTTTTTGACATCTTCAGAAATGCCATTTTCGACTATGTTATGGTGATTTGAAAATTGGTATCGGTCCGAAACAAATCATCGAATGAATAAAAAATAAAAATTTTCAACTTGGACTGGTCTTGTTTGTAACTGGGATAGGCCAGGTGGTTCTGCAATACTGGGTCAGATAGTCGTCACACTGGAAGTATTTGTGAGATCTGTAGGCTTGGATTTGTGATTTAGGTGATTTTACACAATGGCAGCGACAACAGATCAGGGCTCAGTTCTCGACACGTTGGTCTGTTGTGGGCAAGCATCTAGTTCTGCTGGACAGTGATGCGTAAAGAAGCCGGCAGAGAAGCGCCACGGTTTTAATAGTGGCGAGGGCAACTCTTTCAGACAGGGTCGTTGTAGCAGCCTGCTGGATGGTGCAAACCATTTCGAACATCGCCACGTGCTCAGAAGAGATTCGCACCAGTTTCTTCTTTCCCTCCCCCCCCCCCCCCCCTCCCTATCTCGACCGAACTGCCACGACCTCTCAGATCTCTCTGGATTATCACGACCACTTTCCCCTGAAGATAAAGTGGCTCTGAGCATGATGGGGCTTAACATCTGAGGTCATCAGTCCCCTAGAAGTTAGAACTACTTAAACCTAACTAACCTAAGGACATCACACACATCCATGCCCCAGGCAGGATTCGTACCTACGACCGTAGCGGTCACACGGTTGCAGACTGAAGCGCCTAGAACCGTACGGCCACACCGGTCGGCCCCTGAAGATATCTTCAATGTCGGGCTTAAAGTTAGCTTCCAGACAAACGGCTAGTGGTCCACAACTCTGTAAGGTCTTGTCCCTGCTCATTCTTTAATATCTTGTAGCGGCTCGTGATGAATTGAAACATCAACTACAGCTCACACGTTTGTTCTCGGTGCCCATAACAGTTTCAGTCATCATTATAGACATGCTGCAGAGTGCAGGTCAGTCTAGCAACAGATGGGGTAAGAGTCTGCTTGTTTAGTAACTTGCTAACAATGCGTATTTCCTTTTATGTGCCAGTATTATTCTTGTGAGTGTCTGCAGTAAATTATCGGCGACAGCCGAAATTTTGGAAAGGCCTTTCTTCTCAGTATTACAGTTCCTGGTTCTACTATACGGATATTTTTGTGATAACTTACTTCCTTATCTGTTGTAACCCTTTTCGACCACCTTAGTTTCTTAATTAGTCAGCTTACTACCAATGAAAACCCTGCAACTCGTTTCTTGTCTGGTGCACGATAGATAGATGATCGAGTAAGAGATAAAGCCCAGCAACGAGAGTAAAATAATAAATTAAAAAAATATAGTGATTCGAACAAATAGAGTTGTTTAGCAGACAGATGCGATAGCTGTGTTTCCTCAGTCCTACTACAGTTCATAGTATTAACATTTCTAAGGATAATATTAACAGTGTATCTGATAAAATTAACTGTTCAGTTACAAATCGAAATATTATTCGTCAAAGAAAATTAGTAAATACGAACAGTATCATGCCAGGATCATAGATGAGAAATGTAGAACACTACACAAGTTACAGTATTGACAAAACATTAGCTTGTCTGTAGCCGTTAAGTTGCAGAAACCATTCGCCATTTTTAAATCAAGCCTTAGACTGGATCTCAAAAAAAAAACTACGTGTACAGAAGTTTAGACCGTTTATAGAAGATAAGAAGGAACACTTTTTTATATGAGGCACGTGTCGCACACGTATGAAGGTCTTATCTGCACTGGCGTTCAGAGACGGTGTTCAAAGTGCTGTGGGATGGGCACTGTTTTAGAGGTGTTGCGTGCCTCCTACGGGAGGGAGACGAGTTGTTGAGTGTACCAGACACTGGCGGACACCCCAGGTGAGGTGGTTGCTGTTAGGCTGAGGCTGCAAACATTATTTGTGAGACACCCACTTGTTTCGAGTGTGTTGCGCAATCGTTAGCACCCAGCTGGCACTTGAGTAACGTCTCCAAAACATGACACCTGTGACATTTGTGTCACATAAAATTTGTTCTTTTTAATCTTCTCTAAACACTCCAAAATTTTGTCTACGTAGTCTTTTTTAGTCCCTGCATAATGAAGAAGTCAATAATACATCGAAATGAAGTAGTTAGCTTGTCATAGATCCAGACGGAGAGTTGCCGAGGAATCTAAACACTGACTTTGGAAAGAGCACCAGAGATTATCTTGCGTGGCTTGCAAAATCACGCAAGAGCTAAAACTACAAATTCAGAAGGGTATTAGAATCTCATTCCTCGAACAACTGAACAGTTGTCAGCGCATAACCGTGAAGTGGCCGGGTCCCAGTATTAAACTTACCTGCAATCTTGATATCATCTTCGTAGACTGAATCGATGTACTCAGCTGTAGTGTACCAGGAGACACGATAAAGGACGTACAGTTCGTCAGCGAGGCTGAACATTTGCGACGACTCTGGCTGCCGCTCCTTGCACAGCGCACTGAAGTCGTCGTCAAAGGAGAGGCTCCACGGCTGATAGCGCAGCAGGCGTTCACTCAACAGCGGCCGCCTGTAGCACACAAGGTGCCAGGTTAAAAGTTAAAAACCAAGCATGTATAGTTTATGCAAGAACGTACAAGTATCGAAAAATGTGTGTGAAATTTTACGGGACTTAACTGCTAAGGCCATCAGTCCCTAAGCTTACACACTACTTAACCTACATTATCCTAAGGACACACACACGCACACACCCATGCCCGAGGGAGGGCTCGAACCTCCGCCGGGACCAGCCGCACAGCGCGACTGCAGCGCCCCTTGACCGCTCGGCTAATCCCGCGCGGCTAAAAGTATCCCGAGCGGATTTCCACTCAGCAGTGGATTAGAAACTTCCTGATAGATGAGTACTATGTACCAGACTGGGACAAAAACCTGGAACTTTTTCATTCTTTAAAGGATGCATAGTAACACAGCAAACAATCGCAAATCCATTGGTCTTTTTAGCATTTTAGCGCATCGAGATTTCATCTTTAGATTTCGGAGCACTTGAGTGAGACACCGATTATAACTATTTCTTGCAGGTCATCCACTCCGTTCTGTGCTGCTATATCGTTTTAAGTGGTTCCAGACACATCAAACAGCAGGACTGCAGCGCTTGCCGCAGAATACCTCTTTTCCTTATAGAGGAATTTCGTATGCATTGCAAGAGAGTGAACATGTGATATTTATGTTAAGGTAATGAATGACTTGTTCAAATTTGTTGTAGATGATTTTAGACGCTGACATGTAGACATGTCTGTCATGAGCTGAAGCAAAATCTTCCACATTACCACTTGAAAATGGCTCAAAAGGCCGAAACTGCATTTGTAAAACAATTTTTAAAGTCAATGGCGAATATGACGTCCTTATAAAAATAGACATAGAGCTGGGCAGGCAGGAACCGAGAGCCGCCGTCGCAGCCTTACTTCCGCCAGTACCTCAGCCGCCGCCTTCCAGCCGTCACAGAAGCTCCCCTGCACGGCTGGCGGGACCAGCGCTCCCGGAAGGATGGGCACTGCAGAGACCAGAGGCCTCGGGAGTTGCTTCCTGGGCGAATCCTCACTCTGCAGTGGAAAGTGCAGTCACTTGAAACGTCGGGGATCCGACACACGGCTCTGACCTGCCAGGGAGTTTCCTATCTGCATTTGGTGATGTGACATCTGCGATAATTTTCCGTAAAGACTGTATGACACAGGAAGATGAGTTCAGTGGACAAACGTGAATGTACCGTCAAGCAGGTCCACTTATTCAGTCCCTTTCACCTAATCCAACGGCTAAGGACAGCGCGATACGATGACTAAAGCTATTTCAAATCCGTCTTTGCAAATACCAAACATCTGTTTTTATTTCACAATAGGTCTTTCGTTTTACTCATTATACCCTTATCAGTTGTGGCATTTTTATAATGTTTCTGCTTACATCCGGCAGTGTGCATCCCACCATCTCACACCGCTAAGCTTGACGTGCGGAAGTACATGTCTGCTGACGTAAAACTTGACAAAATGACGCTTCACTATTGCATACAAATATTTGTTTACTTGGCTCTGAAGCATTCTCTCGGTCTCGCTTTGTGAGTGGTTGGTGCGGGTCTCTAGTTTGGCAGTGAAAATTATCATACAGAAATTGTTGGCCGTAAAACTTTTTCCTAAGGTCAGTGTTCCGTATATCGATTCGATACATATGTGTCAGGTACACGTTGTGATGAGAATGGAGCCCTCAGAATCGGGTATGTGACAATTTTTTCCTGATTAATCTACGACTGCATTCCCTACAGCCCATCAACGACGGAAAGTTTCCATACTGCCAGACACAATGCAGAACAATCAGTACTCCCTGTACTCCTTGTAGTATGGTCCTTGGTTATCACTGTTACTTGACAACGACGTTGTCAATTAAAGCATGAAGCTGCATCATAATGAGTTCCGTGTGATGTTTGGGTCCCCAGTTTGACCGGAAATCTGTCCCTCCCATAAGACATGTGGTGCCATGGTGCTAAGGCTCGCAAATCGTTTCCACGCCACGTACACCAGCACGCTGTTCTGCTTGGAGCTACAGTACCACACCTACGCCACTGACAAGCTGGGACTCAGAATCCGCGCCGTGATAAAATTTATCGTTTGCATGCCACAAATCCAGGAAGTAGATGCATACTGACAATGATCTGAATAAACATTATACGGAGATTTGGTTGCGGAAGAATTTCGGGAAAGGGCTGTTTTTAACATAATGGAGCCGTTCATTCCATAAGGCAACGAAAGAACGGATTTAAATGCAGCAAGGAAGTGAACAAACAATATCCACTGAAACAAGCTCTAAAGAAAATCTCGAAACTTCTGGACAGTAGGGAATGTACTACACAGCTATAATGATACAACACTGACTGCCATATTCAGTTTAGGAGCAAGTGCGTTGTCACACAAAGTGGCAAATCAACAGAGGACGCAATAAATACTCGCCACATGGAGCTGGAGTGTCGACAAGCGGGGCAGACCGCTGCCACGGAAGTCAATCGTCGACAATTTGCGTGCAGAGGCAGGGTCAGTGTGCGACCGATGGCTTTGGCCTGTAGTGCTGGAGCCATTACTGAAGGTACCATGCGAGTCCAGTAACGAAGTGATACGTGAACTGTAGAATAGGCACGAAATGCCGCGCTGCCTAGACTGCGAGGGCGGTACCGAAGTTCCTCCACTGCCGCTGGAGCTCTGTGACCGCCTCCCCTCTTGCATCTCCGGTTTTCGACTTTGTACTGACATCCAACAGAAGATAAACACGCTGGGTCGTATGAATAAACAAGAGAGAGCTCTTACGAGCAAAACATTCGAAGCCATAATCTGTGACGAGAGGGTTCCTTTTTCTCACTACCTCTGCTCCCTGCTGAGTTCTTGGTGTGTGTGGTCTGCCGTGTCCGGCACAGAAAGCACGCGCAGCGTCACGTGTCATTCAGCTCGCTCAAACGGGCGACATGTCTGGAACCGGCACCAGTGTGTTCAGGCAGAGTTGCACTACGTTTCATTTTGTTTATTTTATGTGCGGCAACAAATTACTAAGACAATTACGTGCAGCATACGAAAAAGCATTTTCTGTAGATGTTACCGAATTTACAACATGCGGAAAACTTTTCAGTTATAGAAGTTAGGCGAACATTATGCGAACGAAATCGTAAGATTACACGACTTTTTATCTACTCCAAGCCGGAACTCTGTCAGAGTTCTCTAACACGAGATAATTTTGGTTAAATACGGCGCACAGTGTTCTGCTCGCGTGGCAAGCACGTAAGCGCCCCACCAAGCGTTCGTTACGACTAACAGGTCGCTAGGTTTGCAATAAACCAGTTATTAATTTTTCTGGTAACCCTACTTATTTCTAACATCACACTATATAAGACTTATGCTCTGAGAAGACATGATGGTGAACGTCTGGAAAAGTCAGCGACACGGTTGTTTGGTGTAGGCATACAGCTAAATGTTCTCGTACGTCAGTCTGAAAACTTGGGTCTACTAAATAGCAATAAAAATGTTTCAATTTTCACTTCTTTTGAGAGGTAGTCCGCAGATAATGTTCTTATTGTCAAAGCGATATTAACTTCTACAGCTCCTCAATTCAGCACTTCGTTCGGCTATATATTTCTTTTTCTGCCTCCCAAGCAATATGAATTCTGCCATCATGTAGGTGAAACTTAACAGAACTTACTCAGCCCGAAGAATGCTACAGATCTCGCTTCAATATATTCCGGTTGTGAGAAGCTCCTCTCTTCTTTGTTTTGAGCAACATCCCTCACCCTTTTACTCGCGATGAGCACATTCTCGGCTGGAGTATATTCTCTGACTCGCTTTACTCATGTAAACCTCAAAATGTCGTCCCAAAATTTCCAGTACGAAGTATATCCTCCGTTTTACTGACACGCCCCACTATACTTCGCCAGCACCTCATCTCTCGGCTGGACTCTGCCAGTGGTTCTTCGCCGATCATCTCCCACCCTTCGCCGTCGTCTTCATTGCTTCACCACTCACAGAGAGCCGTAGTCTGGCAGCCCCTTCGCCACTGCCTCCGTCAAATGCTCCAACACCGTCGCCACCACCTGCGCCACCGTCGACTCCCTCTCCAGCAGCGTCGCTGCCTCTGTCGCCAACACCGTCGTCAGCCCCAAACCGCGGCCCGCCCCAACGCCCCCACCACTGCCGGAGCCAGAAGTTCCAACCACATCCACCACCACTGTAGCTTCGTCACCGCCGTCATAAACTCCTGTCAATGTCCCTATCTACTCCCAACTGGGGCCACCTATTACACCACAACCCCCATGCATGCAGTCATAAGACCAGACAAATGAAATAGAATAGATAAAACCTCACGATTCCAAATGAAACCAAGCCAAAAATGATTTCACTAAATTTACGGACATGAAACCAATAATTCCTCTCAACTATCGTCTTTTGTATCTACATCTACATACATAATCCGCAAGCCACCGTGCGGTGCGTGAAGGAGGGTACCCTGTTCCACAACTAGTCGTTTCCTTTCCTGTTCCGCTCGCTGACAGAGCGAGGGACAGACGCCTGTCTATATGCCTTCTTACGAGCCGTAATTCCTCGTATCTTATCTTCGTGGTCCCTACCAGAAATGCATGCTGGCGTTGTTAGGATCGTTCTGCAGCCAGGTTCTCTACACTTCCTCAGTTGTTTTCTTCGAAATGAGCGTCTTATTCCCTGCTGAGCTCCAGAAGCATATACGTAACACTTGCATGCTGATCGAACCTCCGGTAAGAAATCTACCTGCTCCCCCTGAATTGTTTGGATGCCTTCTGAAGTGGACTGACAAGGCAGCCAGTCCACAGTGACGGGTAGCCGAAAGAAAGGCACGCGTACACACACACGCCGACGGGCGTCAAATACTGGAACAGGCTACGTAATTAATGCTATGAAGAAAAGTACGTAGCTGGATTAATACTTATCTTTAATCAATCATTGTGGTACATCGCTCTTGACTATACACAGGAGACTTTAATTACAATCACTGTAAGGCTACTGGCGCCTTGCTAGTTGGTAGCCATTAACTTAGCTGAAGGCTATTCTGTCTCTCGGCTAATGAGAGTGAAAGGCTTTGTACATCTAGTCGCTAGCTAGGTCGTCCGTCCAACTGGGGCGAGTGGTTGTTCGTATCACGAGACCTGCCCTGTGGTGGCGCTAGGTCTGCGATCACACAGTGGCGACACGCGGGTCCGACATGAACTAAATGGACCGCGGCCGATTTAATCTACCACCTAGCAAGTGTGGTGCCTGGCGGTGACACCACAGCTTCTTTCAATCCGACCTGGTGCAGATCCCAAACACTCGAGCAATGCTGAACAAGAAGTCGCTCTGGCGTCCTATACGGGGTCTCCCTTACACACGAACCACACTTTCACAAAACTCTCACAATAAACCCAAGTCGACCGTTCCCCTTCCCTACCAGAATCCTCACATGTTTATTCCATTTCATCTCGCTTCGCAACATTACGCCCAGATATTTCAACTAAGTGACTGTGGTAAGCAGAACACTTGGAGTGCCGTATCCGGATATTATGGGTTCGTTTTTGCTACTCATCCGCTTTCTTCTACAGCAAGAGCCACCTGCCATTCATCACACCAACTAGAAATTTTGTCGACGTCATCTTGTGTCAACCTGCAGTCACTCAACTTATTCCATGTGCTCGTTCTTCCGTTAGCACCCCGCAGTGGGACACCGTGTCAAATGCTTTCGAGAAATCTAGAAATATGGAATCTGCCTGTTGCCCTTCATCCATAGCTCTCAGTGCATCATGAGAGAAAAGGAAAAGGTGAGTTTCACAGAAGCGATGCTTACCAAAACCGCGTTGATTCGTGCACATAAGCTCCTTAGTCTGAAGAAAGTTGATTATGTTCGAACTGAGAATATGTTCAAGGATTCTGCAGGAAACAGGTGTTAGGGATATTGGTCTGTAATTTTGTGGGTCCGTTCTTTTACCTTTCTTATACACTAGAGTCACTTGCACTTTTTTCCATTCGCTTGGTTCTTAGCGCTGATCGCAAGATTCGCGGTAAATGCAAGCTAAGTAAGGGGCCAATGCCGTACACTACTCTTTGTAAAACCAAACTGGCATTCCATCTAGGCATTGCCACTTATTTATTTTCAGCTGTGTCAGCTGTTTCTCTACGCCAGCGGTACTCATTACTATGATTTCCATACGGGACTCTGTGCGATGGTCAAACGACGGCACGTTTGTACCATTCTCCTGCGTGAACGATTTCTTAAACGAGGAATTTTTAACTTCGGCCTTCCTTTTGGAATATTCTACCGCCAAAAGCAGACTGGTCAACGTGTGACTGAATAGATTCGTTAGATCCGCTTAACGATTTTGCAGAGGACCAAAACTTTTTCCGCTTCTCCGGTGGTAGCTGTTGTATGCTTCGCGCACGGATCTTTTCACAGACGTACGAATCTCTACAAATCTTGCTGTCCTCATTTGCGCGTTCTCTTTTGAACCGAGAATGTAACAGCATTTTGTTCCTCAGCATTTTAGGAATTTTGTTATTAAAGCACGATGAGTCTTTTCCGCCCTTGATCCGCTTAGTAGGCGCATACTTTCCGGATCACGATTTACAGTCTCTTTAAACTTTAGCCATAATTCCTCTATGGCCATAATTCTGGAATTAAATGATTGTATTTTATTGTCTAAGTGAGACGCTGACAACTGCATATCAACTCTCCTAGCCTTCTTGATTGATTTACTGACTTTCGTAACCATAGTCGCTATGATGACATCACGATCACTGATCCCTATCTCTATGCTGACGCCATCGATAAGGTCCTGCCTGTTTGTGCTGGCTGACGAACTAGCTGCTCAACACAGTTGTCGGAAAACGTGTTCAAAAGTCCTTCACAAGACTGTCTTTCTGCACGACCTGCAGTGAATCCATAGACGTCCCAGTCTGTACTCGGTAGGTTAATGTCACCGCCAGCTAGTGTCGCGTGACCTGGATATTTATGCAATGCTAACTATTTACCTTCATTGAATGACTCCATATCTGTCCCAGCGGAGTCGGTTGGGTGGTAAAAACATACAACAACTGATATGGTTTCACCTAGTCCTGTTATGTGCGACCACGTAACTTCACTATTGCACTCAAATTCAACCTCAGTAAAGAGAATATTTTTTGTCAACTGCAATAAACACTTCCCCTCCTACGGCGTCGAATATGTCTTTCCGATAAACATTCCAAGACTCGCTAAATATCTCAGAGTTGTTTTACTTTGGGTCTTAGCCAGCTCTCAATTCAAGAATAATTTGAGGCTGAGAACGTTCATGGAGGAGAGTAAATTTGGGAACTATGTTACAAATACTTCGACAGTTGACTGATAAAAGTTTCAGAGTCGAACTAACTTTACTCTGAAAGCTATCTGATTTCCTTAAATGTGTACCAACTGGCGAGTGTTAATGAGAGTACCTCAAACTACTGGCTAGCCTGAAACCCCCATGTGCACTCCACAAGTACTCTGCTATCCGATTAGCTGCTTCCTTTGTGTAGTGCACCCCTGTCTTGAAATCTACCCATCTCCGATTTTCAGTTCACCTTCCCAATTACTGTTACCTTCATTCCCACTGCCCGACACAATATCGATAGTTTTATCCCGTCACACTATCTGCATGTGTCCGTACACAGTGAAACGGTAACCCACTCACAGTTCTGATGACAGATGTGGAGTAGGAAACCAAAAATCCCCACACAATAAACATTGTGGAGTAACAATACTGTTCCTCAAAAACAGCTCCAGTAGGCTACAAATCATGTTCAATCATCCTGCATCATTCTTTATCCTGAGTGTGTATTTTACCACCCTGACCGTGGTCTGTGCTACTGCCTGTCTCTGTCCGAGCCATCCTATAGCACATAATTTCGTTCCTCACACTGACCACTGCCTCTCCACAACTGTATACCCACATCAATTCTCATGATGAACTTAACTGTGGATGTCGGTTGATCACCTTCGTTTCAGAAGACCTAGTCCATTTCCCAGACACACTCATCTCAAAGTGACTCCCCTACCGACCTCTTCAGATATAACTGCAGAAGTCTTTCATCCTATTGATAGTAATCACGACTGAGTCTAACTGTCCATCGTAATCCATGTTCTCCACCTCCATAGCTATCCCACAATAAGCCACCTGAAAGAATCCAGCAACACCGCCACAATACCTGGGGTGTCTGCTGGGAGCTTGCCCATTCCCACATAGGAAGCCACCTGGTCACCCTCCATAGTGCCAACATATCTCCTACAATACTCCATTCCACGGCCCCATATGTCAACCACTCGAGAGACTATTCCGCTTTCCTCCCGCTCACAACCTCCACTATTTACGCTCTGTACTACGGACTGATTTAAACACACCAACCACAGGACAAAATATAAGAACGATGGCTATCCGCTTCCTTCCCTCATCGCTGCTTAAATTTTTCCTCCATCTATTGAGATGAACATGACTTGTGGCCTCTTTTCCTCACCGACTGGATGCCAGTATCTGGACTAGAGTCGCTACTACATGGTATTACCGTAATTTCTCCCGAAGTGTTTTTTTTTTTTTTTTGTCCCGAATAAGACGAGGACACGCTCACTTTTCGTGTTAGGTTCCACATCATTGTTTCCACAAATTATGAAAACTTCAGAAGTGTCTGTAACCATCAATACTTTCTCTAGTAAATGCAGTAACATCGTTTATTGTGTCAGTTTTCTCCGCTGGTCTGTTACGTAATACGTGGCACATTTTAAGACACAATACGAATCAAAATATCGAAGGCTAGACGGAGTCAAAAAACTTTGTGAATCACGAGTTTCTTTAACCATGTTCTTCACTACTGTCTGTTAGTGCTAGTTCTTTACGTCATTGTGAATTAAATGATCCCTGTGTTTTCTATAACTTTAATGAATACTTCCATGGATAAAAGTGAGATAAACTCCAATAAACCATAGTGAGTACGACAGACATTTGAGTGTACACTGGTTTATACCTGAGTATCAAGTCCCCTGGCCCGTCCTTGTCTTCTTCCATCTCGTAGTGCTCCACCTGTTTGCTGGCGAATTGCAAGTCCTGTAACCATCCGGTTAATTTCGTGCGCAGCATGTCTTTCACACGTTCCATGTCCTTAATCCAACCGTGGAGTTGCTGATCACTTGCGTGGTTACCCTGAGACACACAGAAAATAGTTCAAATTACTTTCATAACATCCACAAGCAGCAGCCTGTCTTAATATACAGTTACATGTAGCACTATTACATGACACTGAAATTACTGCCAGCGCATGAGTGTAGTACATTCAGTTTTGTACAGGCATAAAAACATTAACGCACAGCAGATGCCTAGTGGGGTTTTATTAAATAAATACAGTTCTCAAACTGTGACATCAGATAAGAGAGGTGCAGATATTTCTTGGTATTTGACATTACAGACGTCTGAATGTATGAATGAATACTCCCGTGACGATGTATCCAACTGAAATGTTCTGGAGCTGCCAGCAGCGTCGAGTCCCTACGTGTAAAGCCACATGGCGTGGCTGGAACTCTGAGGAGATTCTATTCAAACTTTTGAACGATTTTCGAAAGTAGAATGGCCAGACTGTTGACAAATCCGTCAAAATCCTACTCGTTACCAACGCTGTGAGAAACCTGAACACATGTTATGACCTTCTACAAACGCAACGATAGACATCAGCCGCTCCATATCTGAAACATTATCTCAGTTAACTGTGCACACACGAAATGTCAGTTTGACTCAAAATTTTGTAGCATTTGTCTGTTGCCTGGCTGATCGCTTTTGCCAAAAATTTGCGTTTGTTGCTCGTCATCGAACACGATGTCGTCTGTATCTGAACACGTCTCGAATATTGCAGATTTGAAGGAATGTATTGACTGTCCGAGTGTTAAGATCATTTTTTCTGGACCATTTTTGGGGTACGAAGTTCACATTTATGTCACATATTAAGGTCTATGCTCCTTTGGCGTTGTACATATTGTAGGCTTCTAAGTCACTGCAATAAAGATCTGGCCATTTAATTACACATTTTCATACTTGAAAAGTCACTCACAAAAATCTATACGGTGCTCCCTGTTGATTTAGAATCATGACATTTTGGAAGAAGGCAGATTTCACAGTGCAAATAAAGGAAAAATCTTAAAATCCGTAATTGGTAACTATATAACTCAAGAAAATACTTTTCGTATTATTTTTTATCAGTCTGTCTATTTGTCTGTCCATCTGTTACGAATCTTTTTCTCTGGATACGTTCGGGGTATCATGTTCAAATTATGTCACATACAAAGGTATACGGACCCTTGGCGGCGTAAAAACTGTAAGCTTATAACTGACTCCAGTCAACAGATACGGCCGTTTATGTCTCGTGTTTTGATAATCTAAAACTGTGTCATCGAAACCTATAGGGTGCTCTCCATTGACTTGGAATCGTGAGATTTGGCAACAACTTCCGGTACAAGTAACTTGTTAACTTGTAATTATATCACATAAAAATGTCGTTTTCGATTTGGACATACCTTGTATTCATGACCTGTTGAAAGTATAACATACGAACATTACTGCATCCAAACATAAAATGTATGTTGTATTCATGATTTAGTACGTAAACGGAAATGTGTTATTAAATGTTCTCTCCCTACATACAGAAACTAAAGTCCTCTACTTGCTTGTTCTTGTTTGTTTGGGTTGGGCTGAGGAAATAACGTAGAATTTTTGAACCGATCTTGGTATTCCTGGGAGCAGTATCTTGCCAGTAAAGTTACAGAGTCTCGATAACAGGCAAAAATCATTGGGAATCTCGATTCCCAGGACGGGGAGTTTGTACAGAACCCTTAGTGCGTGAGTCCCTCTCGCACTTGCCCATTCTGTTTTCCTTTCTTCTGTCTACCCTAGCATCACCCAGTATGTTGTTGTGGAAGGTGAGTGCTCACCACAGACATGGGTGCCGTCGGGAGAGTCTGAGGGAAGTGGGACAGAACTGCTCTTGTTCTCTGTAGGTGGAGTCTCCAATCCTTTTGGGTCACACTGAAACAGGTGACAGTGGTTCCACAATAGATTATATTGAGATAGGGAACCAATACTCGAAAGTGCATATTTATTGTGTTAAGGACATACACAGCATACACCACCTAACAACAATGTAGCTCATAGCAATTCTTCAAAGTAACGACTGTCAGTCTGAATGAATGCATGTACTGCAATGATGGCTGCAGTTCTTCACACCCTTGCAAAGATCTCGGGTGTCCGTTGTGCACTCGAACAGTAGCAGCTGATAAACAGTGTACACACCTGACCACCAAACGGACCTACTGCGCACAACTAGGCTCGTAGCACTCAAGCACCGCAGTGGAGCATTAACCTGTGCCGCAAGCACACCACTGACCCTGCTGTCAGCTGTCCATTGCATCAGATAGCTTGTGTCGTGTTCATGGTGAGGTGTGTTGCTGTGTACAGTGCACAATGAGTAATCAAAGATGAAATGTGCAAGCACTGGGACAAACGGATTTTGAGCCCTATGTCTGCTTGTGTCAATCCAGTATCGTTCACTGCGCTGCAGTGTTTAACTTCATACAGTTTGTATTGTTTGTGGATGAGGCCTCATTCATCCGTAATGTTGTTTTTAAAAGCCAAACAGGCACATCTAGAATGAGGACAACACCCACGCCACCCATATCGGCCAACAGCAAAGATTCTCAGTCAAGGTATTTTAGGGCATTATCCAAGATCATTCCACTTTGATGTTAATGTTTGCAAGCACCTGAAGGATACTGACACTCATTGTAGGACTGGAAAGGGGGGGGGGGGTCCTCTCTGATGGCCATTGCGATCGCTGGATCTTACAACCCTCGACTTCATTCTCTGAGGTTATGTACAAAACACCTGTAGATACAGCTGAAGACCTGATGGCCTGGGTCCAAGCTGCCCGCCTCCTGGTACAACATTGTTGCTCACGGGCGAGGCCTCCACGACGAGTGCGGCTGCTTCATGTTTAAAGATGATTAAAGGTGTACCTGTTGTCACACGCATCGACTCAGTCTGTCTTTCGTCAAGTTTCTACACAGTTGTCACTTCTGCCCAGCTGCTCAGAACAATGAAGTGTGACATGTCTTGGAAGACAGTAGCGTGATTGACTCGATTCCACTATCGCAGTAGCCGCCACGATACAGGAATGACCTGTGAGGATATGCTGACATCACTCCGAAACTGTGATCACAGAGAGAGCGTCATGCACGTCAAAGGTCGTGAGATGGTGGTGTGAATGTGGGATATTTTCAAGAACACTGCCATCCTGAATTTGGAATCATTCAACTGTATGTCAGTCAGACACCTTAGGCAAGTGTACGGTGGTGGAGAGAAAAATGGATTTACTTGTGTTGCAGATATGTGCAAATATTATTTTCTTAATAAAATTTTTGTACTTATTTAAATACTCCCGAGCTCATTTTTTACAGTTCTTTTGTCAGCTATGTTTATTTACCAGGCGGCATCTACACTCTGTTTGGAGAACTGTCGAGATGATTTCCCAAGTTTCTACAATGTGTCACTCAAAACGTAGCCGAACAGCAGCTACTTGTAGCCAGCATATTCCATTTCACGCATTTCTGTCACAGCACAATCCCACTCGTTTAATATGTGGAAGGTCTTCTTCTTACGAGAAATAAACCCGTTTGTGCTGCCTTGCGTCCACGCTTGGTAAGTAATGAGAGCAGTTGAAAGTTGAGAGAGGCATGTTCAAATGTGTACCAACACGCTGGGCACTGTCACAATGCGCTATGTGTAAGTAATGTTAGTGGGGAGAGCAGAAGTGTGATGAACTGCGACTTGAATTGCTGATCAGCGTACGCTGCGCGGCTGAAGGGTTTTGTAAACAGCCCTGCGGGGGGCGACCCGAGTCTTTCTCTCTCTCCGACTGCCAGCCAGCCCTGATATCGGAGTCAAGCGCTCGTGCGGTATCCGTGACGACGATGGTGACTGCAGTCAAGGCCACGCACGTTGGATAACAATGATGACGCCGCACTGTTGTCACTGTTTACCGACGACGGTGTGATGTCATTCATCATGGTCACCTTGGCTGAGGATGAAAGCAAGTATACATATTTTCTATAGTGTTTTTGTTTATACACTACTGGCCATTAAAATTGCTACACCAGGAAGATGATGTGCTACAGACGCGAAATTTAAGCGACAGGAAGAAGACGCTGTGATATGCAAATGATTAGCTTTTCAGAGCATTCACACAATGTTGGCGCCGGTGGCGACACCTACCATGTGCTGACATGAGGAAAGATTCCAACCGATTCTCATACACAAACAGCAGTTGACCGGCGTTGCCTGGTGAAACGTTGTTGTGATGCCTGGTGTAAGGAGGAGAAATGCGTACCATCACGTTTCCGACTTCGATAAAGGTCGAATTGTTGCCTATCGCGATTGTGCTTTATCGTATCACGACATCGCTGCTCGCATAGGTCGAGATCCAAGGACTGTTAGCAGAATATGGAATCTGTGGTTTTTGGAGGGTAATACGGAACGCCGTGCTGGATCCCAACGGTCTAATATGACTAGCAGTCGAGATGACAAGAATCTTATCCGCATGGCTCTAACGGATCGTGCAGCCACGTCTCGATCCCTGAGTCAACAGATGGGGACATTTTCAAGAGAACAATCATCTGCACGAACAGTTCGACGACGTTTGCAGCAGCATGGCCTATCAGCTCGGAGACCATGGCTGCGGTTACCCTTAACGTTGCATCACAGACAGGAGCGCCTGCGATGGTGTACTCAGTGACGAACCTGGGTGCACGAATGGCAAAACTTAATTTTTTCGGAAGAATCCAGGTTCTGTTTACAGCATCATGATGGTCGCATCCGTGTTTGGCGACATCACGGTGAACGCACATTCGAAGCCTGTATTCATCATCGCCACACGGGCGTATCACCTGGCGTGATGATATTGGGTGCCATTGGTTACACGTCTCGGTCACCTCTTGTTCGCATTGACGGCAATTTGAACATTGGACGTTACATTTCAGATGTCTTACGACCCGTGGCTCTACCCTTCTTTCGGTCCCTGCGAAATCCTACATTTCAGCAGGATAATGCATGACCGCATGTTGCAGGTCCTGTACGGGCCTTTCTGGATACAGAAATGTTCGACTGCTGGCCTGGCCAGCACATTCTCCAGATCTCTCACCAATTGAAAACGTCTGGTCAATGGTGGCCGAGCAAGTGGCTCGTCACAATACGCCAGTCACTACTCTTGATGAACTGTGGTATCGTGTTGAGGCTGCATGGCCAGCTGTACCTGCACACGCCATCTAAGCTAGGTTTGACTCAATGCGAAGACGTATCAAGGCCGTTATTACGGCCAGAGGTGGTTGTTCTGGGTACTCATTTCTCAGGATCTATGCACCCAAATTGCATGAAAATGTAATCACATGTCAGTTCTAGAATAATATATTTGTCCAATGAATACCCGTTTATCATCTGCATTTCTTCTTGGTGTAGCAATTTTAATGGCCAGTAGTGTAAATGATTCTTATTGGTTCTACTTCTTCTTTTCTAGGTACGAGCTGGCGTTACTCGGTGTGGGATCTGAACCCAGCAGCTGATAATGATGATGACGATGATGATGATCTCTGGGGGACGACTTCGATTGCTCAGAGGTAGATATCGCTTATTCTACAGTATTAAATTTTTTGTTGTTATTTTTGAGATGCTCTTGTCTGTAGATGTGCTCAATGCGAATATCGGTGTTCTGACACAACTACCAGCTACTAGTTCTTTAGCACCTGTGTTTTCGTTTGGGTTTGTCCATATTCTTTCAGACACATTCCCCTGCCGACGTCATACACCTCCTCTAGTACCCATGCTGGATATGCACTTAATGACAAACATGCCCACTAATGATGAGTTGCTGGAAGTGTATTCCAGTAATGAACACAACAACAGTTTTACTTGTAAGTACTCAGAATTTATTATTATTATTATACGAATACGGATTTTTGTTTCTCCTTCCTTAGATACTTATCAACTGCGTCTCTTTCTCCTTCTTGTGTGCAGAGTTATTAGGAGTTCGACGTTGTTGAGGGGAAGAGCATTGTCCAAGTTAGGGGGAGAGCTGTCGTGACATCATGGGGTGAGTCGATACCAGAGCGGTCATACTGAGTCACTTTTCTGAGGTGCAGGAAAGGGGGTCCTGTAAGACACTAAGCTGTATACCATACCTTGATTTATATTCATAAGATTTTGATCAACTTATTGTGGGGTCCAGTTACATCTATCTTCAAAAGTAAACATTGCAAAAAAGCATGTCCTAATGCCCAGAATCATGATGAGAGGAATTTAAATTGTTTTCCATGGTTGCTTCTCGCTAGCGATAGATATTACCTTAAAAATACAGGGCATACAGATACACAACAAACACCAGATATCCACTGACGATCTAATTTCTCGTATATGGCCGGATGTTGGAAAGCCATAAGGAGAAGACAAACATTAACACACTGTGTGGCACATCGACAAAGAAGTCAAGCGTAAATTAGGTGGTCCCTTCTTCTTGTCCATATTAGCTGAGAAACATCCAAAAAGTGTAGACCTGCTGCTAATCTCTGAAGGCGATAAGCAACACAGCGTTTGGATCAAATGCATGTCCCACCTACGTTCCTCTGAAATGAAAACAGAAAAGGTGCAAGACATTTTTGCTGTGGATGTCTCGTTTACCAAGAGCATGTATCTTGAAAGACCTGATTGAATGCTAGAGCCAGGAAACAATATGTGTGGAAATGCTTATCAAGGAAAAACGGTTCTAGAAGTTGAAGAATGCCTCTCCCCAACACTTCTGTCCCTTCGTCGTTTACGTCGATTTAGAGCGCCTCCTAGCTCCTGTGGTACAGTGTGAACGTGGTACCTCTGCCTCCCGTATCACTGCCACAAAATGATGATTGTGACCTGTGGCTACCCATCAAGTTCTGTGCACGTATAACTCTAAAATTAAAATCTTATGTCAAGGGAATCGTGCGAGATGGTTGCTCACTGAGCTTGAAAGTCTTGTATGGGATGTTTATAACATTTATAGTGAAAACGTCCTCATGACCAATGTGAAGGAGAATGATGCACTGTACAAGCAGGCAGCTGATCGTTATATCTGGGGACTGTGACTGGACAGAGGTGAGGAAGCTCCCTGTAGAGTCTGTTGCCATGTAACGGGGAAGTCCCAGAGTGCAGCTGACAACCCATGTAACTTTAAGTACCAACTGCCACAGCACACAGCCATCTTTTCCACAATTTCAGTGAGCATGATGCCCACTTTCTAGTTCATCACTTTGACGAGTCTGGGTTGTAGGATGAAAAGATCAGTGTCATTGCTGACACCGTTGACAAATACATGCCGCTTCACAGGGGATCACACTGCTTCCTGGATTCACAACGCTTCATGCTCACGTCTCTTTAGAAATTTGCTGAACCAATGCGTCCTGAAGATATTCGTAGCAAAGGGAGCCACTTATCTCGATGGTGTAGAGTTTCAGCTTGTGATGGAGAAGAGGTCTTTCCATACGAATATCTTGACTGTCTAGTAAACTAAGAGGCATTTCCATAATGAATGCAAAAACAGCCACTTGGTGAATGAATGGCAGGACAGCATCTCTGATTTATCAGAACACGTAAAATGATGAACACCAATGTACATCTGACCGACAACATCTTCGAGAAGTTCTGTAGCCTATGGCTGAGATTTCGTGGGATGCCATGTTAAGAAAGACACAAGCCATTCTTGACCAACGTTGACATGCTTGTCTTCCTGGAACATGCGATTCACGAGTTACTTTGCCAACGTCTGCGCAGGTATGCCAAGGCAAATAACCTGCAAATGATCGAGGGGGAGTACAGGTTGTCTGACGATTTCAGTATCATCCTTTACCTGGTTGGAAACTGTCTCTACAGGCAAACCATGCAACAACGTCTACCATTTGGAGGGTTCTGATGGATGTCCAAAGGGGAAATCACCAGACTGAGGAAGGAGATCAAATATGTGGCTGCTGATGCTGTTGAGGGATATGTCCTAGAGGTAGAGCTGGACTATCCCACAAGTCTGCATGACAAACACGGTGATTTGCACAGCCTGAAAGACTTTCACGTTCAGGGACTTCAACAGGTGCCTCCTCTAGGGCATTGGCGATGCGCCACAAATGCTTATCAGGAGACCTTTCCATTGAGGTTATACTGAGGTATATACTGCAATTCCAGCTGGAAGCAGGGGTGTCCTACCACGATCACAAGTGGTTCATCGGGGGGCATAGGTGTGGAAATCTGCTGCACCCAGACTATTTACTGATGTGTCTGGGTGGGTTTATTTGTTAGTAAAAAGGTAAAAAGGTGTTCCACTTGACTGGGTGTGTGTGGAATAGTTTGATGAGCTGTTTGTCACAGTTCTGACTGCATGTTTGAGATTATGAATGTTTCATTGCACACTGCGTGCGTCCATGTGTGTGTGCGTGATTGTATGTGTGTGTGTGTGTGTGAGAGAGAGAGAGAGAGAGAGAGAGAGAGAGAGAGAGAGAGAGACACAGAGTATATATTTCGTGTGGAACATGTACAATATGCATCCGTGTAAAGAAAGTATTTTATATGTTTATGGTGCGTGTGTGTGTGAGTGTGTGTGTGTGTGTGTGTGTGTGCGTGTGTGTGTGTGTGTGTGTGTATTGTTTTTGAGCTGCCATTGCTTTTGCTGTTCTAAGTATGTACACACTGAAAACTTCTCTCTCTCTCTCTCTGAGTTACTAATAAGTGTTTAATAGACATTGGAAATTAAAAAATTACCTTATTCACAAAAGAATGTGTATATTGTAATGAATCAATTACGAAATAACAAAACTGTTATGTATATAACAAATACGAGAAAAAATGGAAATTAAAAAGCTTTCAGTTGTTTTCACAATACAGTTGTTCTTCTTTTTCATATTTTGTAAATGAAATACCTCCTTTATCAGTTTTATATTGATGGCAGGAGCCAGAGAATAAAGAAATCCTTTTCGAATACAATATTTTTTAAATTTACATACATACATACATGGCCGACCGGTTCTAGACGGGATCGCGATTTATCGCCTCCAATTCGTATTTGCGTAAGTAGAGCTTTGCGGATGTGCGCCAGGAATACTGCACGCGTTTACATGTGTGTGTGTGTGGGACGTGCGTCACGTCCTCGCTGTGACAGCATGCGGTTCGCGGTCAGCGGGCAGCTAACATCCCGTTTGCGGTCTGAGCCGCTTCGCGCTTCCGACAGCCCGGCTGTGGGCGTCACAGCAACACAGGGCGAGGGAGGCCAGCGAGCGACACGGGCCGAGTCCACACAGTAGGGGGCCCGGCGCACGGTCAAACCCAAAATCACTGTAGTGATGACACGTGGCTGCAGTCGACTCTTACCCGTACGTCGATAAGCAGTATAGAAAACGAAAAATGAAATTCAGAATTTCCCTCGTTGTGCAGGAGCAGTGAATTGGAAGGTGGCGCACACTTTTGAATCGGCACCTTCCAATACGTTGAATCCGTCGTCCTTGCCATGGCGGCATTGCGCTTTCTGCCATCTAGACCTAATCTATGCCGGCCGGTGTGGCCGAGCGGTTCTAAGCGCTTTAGTCTGGAACCGCACGACTGCTACGGTCGCAGGTTCGAATCCTGCCTCTGGCATGGATGTGTGTGATGTCCTTAGGTTAGTTAGGTTTAAGTAATTCTAAGTTCTAGGGGACTGATGACCTGAGTCCCATAGTGCTCAGAGACATTTGAACTATTCTGACCATACATACATACACAGTATGATGTGAGAGCCCAGTTACCACGGGCACAGGGTCAAAATCGTAAGCTGCGTCGTTACCTGGGCCACAGCACGCTTTGCCGTACTACTCTGCAGGGCTGTAGTGAAGAACCACGAGAGGAATTATCTCGAATACGAATACCTCAAGACTGCTGCAGCTGTCTGAAGACTTAAGTTTCATTCAGAAAGCAAAGTGTGTCTTTAAATCGAAACTATCTGTACAACATTGGTTTCACGGAATAACTTTTCGCAATTACACTTTTCCTAAGCAGGTGCAGTGTATAATCAACGAAGCGTATCTGCACCGCAAATGTAATAAAGAAGTCGTCCTTTAAACATTCTCGCAAGCTGTGAGGTACTAACTCTACAAAATATTGGATACGTATCAGGTAAATTGACTTTGCTGCAGTGAAATGCTTGGATGATGGTAACGAAAACAAGATGTAATGACAGGACATGATACGATGTCGGCAGAAACCATTCTTAAATACGGAACCCGCTACTATCAATCGTTGAAATTACCATCCCGCAAACATCCGTAATATTTATAGGAAAAAGATTTAATCTACCCAGAACCTTTTCAGTTCACTAAAACAGATATCGCCTAATTCTCTTCTCAAAGGATCCAAAATGAGGCTCACACGATACTTTAGGGACTGGCACGTTGCTACATACGCCACAAAAAGTTACACAAAGACACAGATCATACTGCGTCCTTTTACTTTCCATGTATACTACTGTCAGAATCCAAACAGCCATAATGCACAGTGGCCATTCTATGTGTTAAGGTTGGGTTGTTTGGGGAAGGAGACCAGACAGCGAGGTCATCGGTCTCATCGGATTAGGGAAGGATGGGGAAGGAAATCGGCTATGCCCTAAATCAGAATGGCCGGACACGGGATTGAACCGTAGTCCTCCCGAATGCGAGTCCAGTGTATGTGTTAAGACCACATAGCTTTTATTCCCGGTAGTGTGAAAATCACTGGTGGTAGTGTTCATAAATCATAGACAGAGAATTCAGACTCGATAATGGTTCGAGTTAGGCCACCAGACACGTGCAGAAAGGCTAACGACTAAGATGAATGCTCTCAGAAAGCAGCATCCGGTTTCACGTTAGTCTGAGATTTTCATTGGCCTTGACATATTCATAAAATGTTCTGGTTGTGACTGTAGTAGCACAGTGCCTTTAACAAAGCCACTCGCAGACGCAACACGCGCTAACTGGTGCACCTCAACTGCAGGTTTTCGTTATTGACGCGCGTCCTCTGTGGCTGCGGCGGCTGGGGCATTGCCGTGTCACACGGACAGTGCTGGCTGGCAGTGGTGAGCACAGGGGGCCGCCAATGGCGTCGAGCCACAAGTGTCAGCTGCGCTATCGTCTGGTCATGGAGTCCTGAGAAATGGTCACGTGAATGTTAAGGTGGGAAGACGTTGAACAGTTGTAACGAACTGTATAAATTATGTGGTATGTATACAGGTTCATTACGAGACTTGAAGTTGACGAACCTCCATGTTGAGAGAAGTAATTTTATAGGCCTCCCATATGGATTAGAGATTCTTAGGAAGCGAAAATGCTGATGGAGACTTTAAATGCCACACTAAGACTCTAGACCACTCTCCACTAAATATGAAGCTAACATGCTTCAGCTTCTAAAGCAGGATTGGATGCAAAGTTATCTGAATCTGTTAAAGAAGTAGCTAGCAAATACGAGAAAAGAAAGATACAGACGATTTTCTTCGATCTCTAACCATTCCGAGCTTAGCCTCCCTGTGTCATAGCCCCAAAAGGCTCACAGAAGTAGAGGTTGATTCAGAATTCTTCCAGATGGTTAGTATTAGAACTGGAGAGCCAAAGATAGCTACAGTATGAAGCAGGTAAACTGGGAAACACTCTCCAAGAACTGGCCAGGTGGTGTGTGTCATTTTCTCACCCCCTGTACGTATAATACAGATTATAAGAGGAGGAAAAAACTCCACTTACCATACGTTCGAATGCGATGGGAACCAACAGTTGTGAGAAGTGCGTCGCACCGAGTGAGAGCAGCTGCGCCAAGTCCCACCAGTAGCTGGAGAGGCGTTCCCGGTAAACAGTCGCCTGGGCCTGCAGTTCTGCACAAGACGGGAGACGACGGATTCGTGAACAAGCCAGTGGATCTGACTTCTGTAGGAAGCACAGCTTTCACTTTCTGCCCCCACAAAGTGTATGCAGGTAGCATTTACCATTTGAAACTAGATCAAAACACTATGTCAGTAATCGTATGAGTTACAGAATGGACACCTTGACCGGACGTTACAAAGCTCATATTCCAGCGACAAATTTAAAGAGCACATCAAGCAAAGAGAGAGGAGTATCGCCACCTAACGTAGATCCAGTAATAAAAATTAACCTAAGGGTAGAAGTATCAAAATATCTGAAGAAGTGGAAATATACAACTATTTCAAAAAACACCCACGCAGCTTGCCCAACAATAAGACAGTTTTAAGAAATAAGAGATCTTGAGATAAATTCCAGTCAGTTTTATGTGTTAATAATAGAAAGTAACATTAATGAGGATGTATTGTTTGGCTATTTCACTTTGACATACTGACAAGCATAGGACGTAACGATTTGCAGAGGATCGTGTCTATGCTGGTTTTATAATATGAGTAGTCTTTATGATGTTTCCCATGAGTTTTATCTTTTGTATGGAAATCAGGAAGAATTATGCCCACTCATACGCGTTTTTATATTTAGGGTGTATTAATTTAACGTAAGTAATATATTTTAATAATTCAGTAAAAAATTGAATAAGGTGTTTTGCAAGTGTAGCTAAAAAAAGCCATTCTCGGCCTAAACGTTCTAAGGACCATGGAAATGTATGACTACGTTTGTAATGGTAGAGTACCTTACATATTAACAGTACATTTTGCAATTACATGGTGATACACAGAATGTTCTGTAATTGGTGACAAGTATCCCATCACATGTTTTTATCTCATTCTTGTACTCCTTTCTCTTTTTATTTGTCCAGTGGATCAATTCATGTACGAAAGTTGTTGTGAAGGCGATTTATACCTTTGTTATGTTAATATGGTACAAAGAATACATATGTAAATATATATATATATATATATATATATATATATATATCATTATTACTGCCATGGTTTCATGAGCAGCCAAGCTACTGTAAGCCTTTGACGATGGATACCATATGTACTATTACGCACTATCACAATAAAGAAGTGTCTTATCTTATTTCTTTACGTCAAATGATTGTATCGTAAACAAAATGGCAAATTCTGTTAACGAATGTAAACGCAATGTTAAGATACTCTGATATAAAACGTTTACTGTGGGATGTATAATCACTGCTAAGAACAAAGAAGAAACGACTTGTGAATATGTTACCCACCAACCGCCTCAGTTGTCATATGAACAACATGAACAGTGATTTGAGGGGATTCATGTTAGTGAGGTTAACATCAGTAACAATAAATTTACCTTATGCCATAACTATGATCCTTACGCTCATCTAAAGTTGATGTACACTCGGAGATAGGAGGCTCAACATACAGAGACAACAGTGAGATATACACACGTCAGAAGATTCGTAAATTTTGACACCTCCAGTGGCCCAATGCAAGTGATGTACAGTTTTTAGCATTTGTTGTAATATAACTCCCTCATGTATGGGATGATAGTGGCGTTCTATACATGCCATCTGCCCTTCACATTTCGGTTATTGCTGTATACCTGTATAAAGGGCATAGGATCGAAACTGTAGTCGTGAAAACAAATAATTTTACAGTTAATGGCAGATACGTCGTCATTGAGAAAAATACAGCATTTTTTTTAAATGTCTGTGCAGGATTTTTCGCATTTCGTCCTTATGCGAGCTTATTTTCGGTACAGAAAAGACATTGCTACAGATGGAGAATGATGTGTGTACACGATGTTTATTGTGTTCCTAATGCTATTGGAATTACTCAGCGGCAAATCGCAAAAGAGAAAGTCCAAGGAACGTGCATCTTT